>NC_141146.1:147731174-148931174 GCF_053477565.2 Lygodium microphyllum | reverse complement strand
GTGTGTGTGCAGACATGCATGTATGTGTGGATGTACATATGTGTGTAGATGTATATAAATGTACATATATAAAGAAAGTGTGTCTATGTATATGTACATGTATGAAGAAAGTACATGTTATGTTAAAGACAAAGACAAAACATAAGGTTTTCGCAATAGTTATTATTAGGAAGCTTAACCTAAGCCTTATGATGATAGGGTAATATCACTTTTGAAGGCATGTGTTACAAAATCTTGTTGTTGCACTGACTTACATAGCTACTTGCTAATTATGTGTCCCCTGCATCTTAAATTGGAGTGCTCTCAAAATTACTCTTTTATACCTCCTAAGAAGAGAAAAAAATGCCATCAACTATTCATGGTCATACTCCTTTGAGCCTAGTTTCACATACATACATACATGCATACATACATATATAGGTGATATAGAGGAATAAGAAAAAGAAGACAAATCAAACCGTCACGGTACATGCATAAATCATGCATAATCTATCTATTAATAATAAAAGAAGTATAAACAATCATGATAGTTGCCTTCAAAGAATACTTTAGTCCTGAATGTGTCTGTTGCTTTCTCATTGCTTTTGATTGACTTCTAATAGAAGAATGAAGATTCATTCCATCTTTTTCACATCTTTGAGAGAGAGAGAGAGAGAGAGAGAGAGAGAGAGAGAGAGAGAGAGAGAGAGAGAGAGAGAGAGAGAGAGAGAGAGAGAGAGAGAGAGAGCATGCAACTCCACAAAATAATGTAACAATGACTATTTCTCCTATTTTGGGTTGGCTTTACAAAATCTAAGTCCAAGTGCTTGATCACAATAGAGAATGACTCTTCAATCTTAGGTCTTTTCACTCATCCTCCACCTCTTGTATGTGTGTGTGTGAGAGAGAGAGAGAGAGTGGGTATAATACCCTAAAGATTAGGGGTACTATGATTACTTGTTGAGGTTTATCATATCCTTTTGTTAAAGATCCAGGCTAATTTTATGATTTAATAATACCCTTTTGTGAAAACTTTACTTGTTCAATATAAAGACCCCTTTTGTGAATAGATTTATTGCTTTTAAAATATTGCCTTCTATAAATGTATATATGTAAGCCTATGTATTTTTATATTCCCTTTTTTTGAACTCACGTTACACACATTTTTATACATAGTGACCCCCCCGAGTCTATTTTTTATATTATTTATTGTAAAAATCCAAAAAAGTTAGAAAAAGCTTCTAGATTAGGATGGCATGCAAAAAGCTAGTTGCTTTTTCAGCCAATCAGGAGATTTTTCATAAAAAGACAAATTGACGAGATCGCGTGCATCGCGATCGCTGTAAACAGGCTAAAAACTGTAGATTGAACTGAAAGAAGAAGGAGTGATCTGGGAGATCCATGAGCATGTGTCTTATGGTTTTACCCCCCTTTCGGAGCCAACAGAGCCATTAGATTTGGGTTCCGGACAACAGAGAAAGAGCTGATTTTTCTTATCCACGTTTTTGGTTGATAATCTCCTGGAATGCATTGCAATTGATTGATAATCTTTGACCAATGCTGAGAGGACAGGAAACCTAAGTTGTGGGTTAGACGGGCTCTTGCATTGGGGAAAGTTTTGTGAGGCAAATCAAAATCTCCTAGAATGTTGAATTATGAAAGAGTGGAGTTTGTCCGAATGTTATATGTGTTAGCAACGAATCTTGGGGCCAATCCTTGAGGTGCAGGAGAGTCGCAGTGGAGCCGCGGCAATCAGCCAAGAGGTGCTTCCCTATATGTGTATTATGAGGCATTATGCCTATATGTTATGGGATCTCCCTCTCAGGAGAAGGGAAGGTGAACGTTGGACTATATATTGGATATAAATGCAAAATCGTCATAAGCATTTAGTGCAAAAGTGAGTTTTAGATGCTCCTGGCCCGCGAGGCTGTGTGGTGGGGTTGTCTGTCGTATGCATGAGGTCCGGCTAGTGCCATAGCCAGTGCCGGCCCATTTTAGGTCCTATCAGTGGTGCGTCTGCTGGGAGCCGCCAACAAGTGGTGGTTTTCAAATCTAGGGTTTTTAGGGACCAAATAGTTGGTTTATGTCCTTTGACAAGGACCGTCAAGCCGAAATACAAAAAGCAGAATGTGCTGAGAGGGCTAGACGACAGTTGGAGATTGTAAGATGTTATTCTCCTCAAAGGGGCAGCCTGTTACGCATAAGTGGCAGTGGTTCTAGTAACCTAAGTGTTATGAGTAGCTCTTTGAGTGCAAGTGGAAGTCTTGGTACTTCCCTATTTCCAGTTAATCAACCCACAACAAGTGGGGGTGTAGTGTTGCCTACACAAACTCCTGTTGTCAATCTGGTTGTAGTCATGGCACAATCTATCGCAATTCCAACAAGTACACCAGATTTACTGGCATTAGGAGCACCGTTGCCCATTTTCCATGGGTTAGCAAAAGAAGATGGAGAACTCCACATTAAGGATTTTCAAATGCTCATGTTCAACTATCGAATCCAAGATGAAGGACACCTAATGATGTTCTTCAACATGACATTAAAAGGAAGAGCAACAGTGTGGTATCATGGTTTAGAAGCCAGAACCATAACCAGCATTGCCCAATTCTTTACAGCTTTTCGTAGGGAGTTTGCCCCTGAGAAGGGTGGGAAATATTGGTTGCGTGTTCTAAATGTAACATGCCAAGAGCCAAATGAGAATGTCTAGGCATATGCCAAGAAACTAAAGCAAGTAACTTAACACTTATATTCCCATTCCAGCGACTGCATAGTTGTAATATTTCCTACATGGATTGGGTTTTAATATCTAGGGTGCAGCTGAGTAGTTTTTCTTTGGCCGATATTGACATTGCCATTACCCAAGAAGGAGGAGTAGAGTCGCACTTGCAAGCGGCTTATGCAGTAAGGATAAATTGGAATGGTAATAATTTGGCCTTGACCAATGGGAGTCAAGGGGACCCCATGTTAAATACGAGTCGCAAACAAAGTATTATGTCGAATTTTCCTATGTTACTAGCTCCTCCTAGCATGACTATGCGTATGGCTAGTCAGGCGGCCTCACTAAATAGTGGTGGAAACCAAACAATGAATCCTAATGTTGTTCAAGTTGATCAGTGGCTAATTCCTAATCAAGTGGTTAGACCCATGGGATGACAAACTGACGATCGTGGCTATGAGTCGAGTGCTTCTAATTTCCTTGGTGAAGTTAAAGATATGATGAAGCACTATACTGATATGATCTCTGAACAGTATCGACAAATAGCTGTGGATGTCAATTTTCTTAAGAAGCAACAGAATTTGATAGGGAGCCGACGCCTTGAAGAGGGTGGCCCCTTAAGATTCAGCTGTAAGTAGTGTGGGGGCCAACATTTCTCTAGGAATTGCCCAAATGTCAAATGTGATATTTACAAGAAGTCTGGCCACTTAGCTGCTACCTATTGGAGTAAGATCAATTCTCTTCAACAAGGGAGTAAATAACCAGGTCCAGTTAACCATCGCACACAAGGGAATAATCTCCAGCAAGACGATGGACCAAGGCAAATACTGCAAAGAGGAAAGGCTGTTGTAGAGGAGTTACCTCATGGCAATGGAGTCAGCCTTATTAAAGCTGTACGTGTCAATTATGCTGAAACTTCTAATCTACGAGCCATAACAAGAGGTTAAAAGATTAAAGAGGGTGACAAAGGAATTTTAAAACCTGTTGAGGGAAGCCCTAAGCAAGATGCTAGGGAAAAGTGAGTCCTGAATCCTGATATGGAAGCTAGACCATTAAAACCTGTTGGTAGTAAATTCAATCCCAAGGAGGATAAAGGATTGCCAAAAAAGAAGGTAAAGGCTCAAAAAGAGGCACCAAAGCCGATGGAAAGACTAAAGGAGAGAATGGTTTGGCGCGAGAAGAAAACTTTGGCTAATTATCACGACTTTGATCTAGCAAGTTTCCTTTGCGAAGTTAAACCAGACGTGAATCTCCTGCAATTGATTAAACTTTCTCCAAGAGTATGCAAGGAATTCAAGAAAATCCTATGTATAGGGTATATAGTAGAACCTTTGGGCATAGCTAGAGTGGGGGAAGATTGGTTTGATCATGCTAAAAAGCATTGCCCTAGGGTTCCAGCATATGTGGATGGAATATTAGTGGAGCAGGCTATTGTGGACACTGGATCCTCTGTCAATATCATAAGTTCAGACTTGATGGAGAGGTTAGGTCTAGAGATCCAAAAAGATGGCTCCACACTTCTTAGGATGGCTGATGATAGTCTAAGACAACCAGAAGGTTGCATTACTAAGGTCCACGTTACAATTGCGAGCGTGGAATGCTATCTGGACTTTAGGGTGATAAGGTTTGCAGGACGTCCTAGCTATCGAGTTTTGCTAGGCAGGCCATGGATTCTACGGATAGATTGTCAAGTCGATATACCCGCTAGTCGAGTGATTCTAGGTCGAGATGCCCATCGTATAATAGTGGATGCTTACCCCGAGTCTCCTCAGAGTGAGAGACCTCCATTATCCTCCACTGAACTAGAAACAATAGATGATCCATGTGGTACTGAGACGTCATCCAGCGATGGATCTAAGGAAGGGTCCACTACAGAGGATATTTATCAGATAACCTTGAATGAGCCAATAGAGCCTCATGATCGAATAAGAGACGTGGACGTTATTGAGCTGGATTTTGGTACGCTAAATGATTCGCCGCCAATTAAATTAGGGTCCATGCTCAGTTCGGAAGAAAGAGAGGATTATATGTCCTTAATTCAAGAGTTCCGCGATATCTTTGCTTGGAGCTATGATGAACTTCAGGGTATTCCTTCCAGTCTAGCTGTGCATACTATTCCTATAAAGGAAGGTACCCGCCTTGTATGTCAGAAAGTAAGGTGTATGAATTTTGAGTTAAGGGATGGGTTGTACGAGGAACTACAGAAGTTGCGGAAAGCAGGTTTGATCTTCCCTATTCAGCATACTGAATGGTGCTCACCAGTTGTGATTAGGAAGAAGAAAAATAATCAAATCCGTCTTTATGTAGATTTTAGAGAGTTGAATAAGCAGACTATTAAAGATTACTACCCCTTGCCATTTATTGACTAAATTTTGGATCAACTAGTGAGTAGGGAAATATATTCATTTATGGACTACTTTGCAGGGTATAACCAAATGGCAATCGCTGATCAAGACAAGCTAAAAACGACGTTTATTACAGTCTTCGTTATCTTTGCGTACCATGCGATGGCATTTGGGTTGTGTAATGCACTTGGTTTGTGGCAAAGAATAGCTGACAAGACCTTTGGAGACATCTCCCCAGAGGAGCTGAAAGTATTCATTGACGATCTGGGGGCAGCCACCATAAGGGATAGGCAGTTGATCATTTTGCAGAAGTGTTTTGAGATTTGCAGACAATTTTGCATAGCTCTTAACCCATGGAAGTGTGTCTTTGGAGTCCCTTATGGGCTCTTGTTAGGCCATGTGGTTAGTTTTGTAGGGATTGTGATTGATCCTAAAAAGATCAAGGTCATAGTCTTTATGAGTCCGCCACGTCTCCAAAGGAAGTGCATAGCTTTCTGTCATCAGTAGGATATTGTCGGAGGTTTATCAATGCCTCGGCAAAAAGAATATTGCTGCTGACAAACCTATTGTCCTTTAATTTTCAGTTTTCATGGAGTGATGCTTGCAAAGTGTCTTTTGACGATGTGAAGCAGGAGCTTGCCAAAGCACATGTTTTAAAAGCATAAAAAGGGGCAAATTTTTCTATATATTTTCAGCAGCAACCATGTATAGTATCAGCTGTTGTTTAGCTCAAATTTGGGAGGAAATGTGGTACCATCCGATAGCTTTTGCTAGTTGAAAGTTGGGCATATCGAAAATTAACTATACCTATATGGAGAAGTTATGCCTTGCAATGGTATTTGCGACCAAAGTTTTCAGGCACTACATTCTTTATGAGAGGGTGGTTTTTTATACGAAGGCGAAAGGGCTTCGATTGTTGTTGAATAAGTTACAACCGCCTGACTGTTTAGCAAAGTGGTTAATCGCTTTGCAGGAATTTGATTATGAGATTAAGAGCAAGTCACCGAAGCTTCAGGACATTATATCGGCAGGGTTTTGATGATATTTATCGCCAATGTGGGATGCCTAACGAGGTTTCCTTTATTTTGGAAGAGTGCCATGACTTCGCATGTCGAGGGCACTTCGCTAGGCGGTTAACATCATAAAAAGCTTTAAGAGCTGGATATTGGTGGCCGTCCATCTTCC
The DNA here is from genome assembly GCF_053477565.2 of Lygodium microphyllum. Taxonomy (NCBI): domain Eukaryota; kingdom Viridiplantae; phylum Streptophyta; class Polypodiopsida; order Schizaeales; family Lygodiaceae; genus Lygodium; species Lygodium microphyllum. The sequence goes on along the minus strand of NC_141146.1, from coordinate 148,924,949 downwards.
AAGATTCCTTTGAGTACGTGAAGAGATGTGATACATGTCAAAGACATGATAGTTGAGAGAATAGGAAGCGTCTACTTATGCCTATCATGGCTATCCTTCCATTCGAGAAGTGGGGCATTGACTTTGTGGGTCCTATTACCCCGTCATCTACTACTCAGAAGATATTTATTATAGTAGCAACTGATTACAAAGTGGTCAGAAGCACAGGTGACGAGGCAGGACAATGCAAAAGAGACTGCTAGTTTCCTACTTGAGCAAATCGATTGCCGATTTAGTCTGCCAAAAGAAATAGTATCGGACCGTGGAACTCACTTTTTAAATAAAGTGATTAAAAGTTTGAGTGAAGCTTGGAAAATCAAGCATAACAAGACAACCCCCTATAATCCACAAGCAAATGGACAAGTCGAAAGTACCAATAAGCAGCTTGTGGGTATTCTATCCAAGATAGTCTCCGAAAAAAAGCGGTTCTGGGATACAAAATTATATGTGGTGGTTTGGGCATATAATACGACGTTTAAATGAGCCACTGGCCACACCCCATTCAAATTAGTTTACATGGAGGAGTGTGTATTGCCCTTAGAAATTGAGTTGCCGACCATTAGATTCGCAATCACTCATTCTCTCGGTGATGAAGATGCCATATTTGAGTGGTTTACGACTATAGCCCACTTAGACGAGCTCAAATTATAGAGTTTGTTGCACCAAGAGGTAGCTAAACATCGGATGAAACGGTTGCATGATCTGAAAGCGAAGAAATATACTTTTAAAAAGGGGCAGTTAGTTTTATGTTACGATGTGCATAGGGAGCTATTTCCAAGAAAGTTGGAACCTCGATGGGATGGCCCTTACAAGATAGTTCAAATATGTAAAAATAAGTCCACAGTTCTATTATCTGATCTACAAGGAGTGGAATTTAAGAATAAGGTTAATCTTAATAATATTAAACCTTATTATTTCTAAGTATGCTAATGAGGAAAAATGCATTGCAGGTCCATGCTGGGGCTGATTGGAGACCTACAGGAGAGCTTAAATTGGTTGATGGGGCGGTTAATTCCTTGTTTGGAGCACCCATATCTCAAGAAAAGATATCATCAGGGGAGGCTTATCTGGTGGAGCAAGGAATATAAAGTGATTGAGCAAGAAGATGGTACCTTTGTGTGGGAATTTAAAGTTTTCTGCCATCAATGCTTACAAATCTTGACAAGTATCCCTACTGAGTTTAATAAAGAAGGTGTAATGGAGCTGTCAGTTCATCCTCTAAATATGTTGAACTTTGACTATCATAATTATGAATAGGGGAGTTCTTGATGGCTCTCTGTGTACACCCATTATGGACGTATACATTATACTTTGATGGAGCGTCTAGGGGCCCTAATAGAAAAGGAAGTGTTGGAGTGGTTATTCGAGATTCCCGACGTAGAGTTATAATGAAATAAGCCACTTATCTCGGGGTAGGATTTACTAACAACATGGCTGAGTATAAAGCCCTAATTATGGGATTGAATATTGCTAAGAAAGGTGGCATTAGGCGGTTGTTAATAAAAGGGGATTCCCAGTTATCTTAAATCAACTCAATGGGATATATATAGTCCGGAATCCTCTCCTTTGTATGTATCATCGAACTGCTATAACCCTACTTGATGAATTTGAGAGCATATCTCTTCAGCTGATTCCACGTTATTGGAATCAGTTTGCGTATTCCTTAGCTAATTTTGCTTATGAGAAGGACCTCTTTTTCAACTGTGGTCCTAGTCCGAATGTCGTTATTGATACTAAGACATGACCTGGTCACTTGTGGGGAATGTTATCAAACCATGCGTTATATGACAGGGGATGGTTGATATGGGTAATGCAAAGAGTAGTCGAGACCCATCTACCACTATTATCTTGGACCCATAGGTTGATCCGATGACATGTTATGTGTACGCCTCTTGCTATATATGCAGGAGGTATGGGCCATAATTTGATGCATTTAGTTTAGGGCTGAGAGCCCTATTTTCCCCCTTGGAATGGAGTGTATTTGCATATATCTGCCTTCTTCCAAGGAGGGATCTCTATGAGCTGTTTTGTTTGATTTCATTAGGCCAAGAGGGCCAGTAGCTTTAAGTAGTTAATGTCTGATTTCGTTAGGCCAAGAGAGCCAGTTGTTTTCAAGTTTTACTCATCTATTTCTTTAGGCCAAGAGGGTCCTATCTCTGTTTGGTGCAGGTACGTTTAATGCTTGGTTGTTTTAGTGATTGCACCATACAGGTTGACGAAGTCGCTGGAGGGAGCCTTTGCTGTGAAGAAGCTTCTTGTGGCCATTCCAGGTGGTTTCGTTCCCTTTTCTAGTTTTTTCCCTTAAGCAATTAATGATATATGTGTGTGTAAGGGTTACTTTCTTTTGTTTGTTGGGGACTTGCACTTAAGGCATGAAGTCCCAGGTTTAGGTTAGGTATGTCTGGAGGAGGTCTGAGTAGTCCTTGCCTCCTGCAAGGCATTGCTAGGCATTGAAAGACCTGTTTTAGATGGGAGTTCTAGTGCCCTGTTCTACTGACCTACTAGCCAGCCGTTCTAGGAGTTCCTGCTAGTTGTGAGGCAGTTAGAGCAGCCTACTAAAATGATGATGCTAAAAAGACGAAAAAACCTTGAATATTTAAAAGAAAGTATATATATACAGAGGTGTGTAAAAATGGGTTTTAACCCCTATAAAAATAGGAAAGGAAAGAAAGAAAAGCCTTCAGTTGTTGTTTATCGCCTTGCAAAGGCTTGGTAGGTTCTTAGGGATAAGACAAGATCCAGGGCCGATGCCTTGCCTTCCTTGGGGTGACTTCTTGCCATAAAAGAAAAGAATATAAGATGGTTGGAGTGAAAATAAAAGTGAGCATTAGGAAAGGATTAAGTGTCTCCTCATGAGGGCTTGGTAGGTTCTTGGGTACCGGGACAGGACTTGAGGCTCTGATACCTTGTTCTCCTTGGGTCACTATGCTCAGCTTCCTCCTTTTTACACGCCCGGGTATGGAAAATGACAGGTTAAAAGAGTAATATGCTAAAAAAGATAATACCTTTTGATTAGGCTATAGGAGTCCTCGCCTAGTAGGAGCTCCTGTTTGAGTTGTCCTTAGTTAGGTAGATAGTTCAAACCACCACTTAGGGCGACCTCTTTGATAGTTCTTTTAGTTTGGTCGTGTTGCAGCAATTGCTTAGTGACTAGCTTTGGGCCTTCTATCAGATTATGCTAGGCCTACTCCTCATGGATTTCATGCCTTGGTTTTGTCAGAGGGTAGGGTATGAGCTGTGATGTGTTGTGTTGTGTATTTTTTGTATCAGCTTGATGCTCCTTTTTGTTGTTTCTGTGAAGATCTATTCGTGGGATTCGACAGGCTGAGTCACCATATCCTGTGGTCGCCAATGACAAATGATTCTTTAATGCCGAGAAGTACTTAAAAATAGCCAAAAAGTATGAATATCAGGGAAAAATAGACTTCGTCGAAGGCGAAGGTAGCAATCAGTACGATTTTAAGCGGCAATGCCCCAGAAATGCTTAAAAGAGCCATTGGACAACGGTCGGAGAATTTTCATAATTTTTTAGTGTGCGGGATGAGACCTCGAGAGCTTCCTGGAAGTGGAAAACTTCAAGATGGATGCCTAGGAATTTTCAAACCAAGAATCGAACATCGAACGTGGAAAAGGGAGTGCCCGGAAGGCCAAAGGCCAAATTGGCAAGTGTGGAAATGGACTTTAGGAGAGCCCAAAGGTTGTGACCCTTTGGGGTTAGCCCCAAAATCAAAAACGTGGGGGCGAGGCAAGGCGGGGGAGGGGGGGGGAGGGGTTTGCATTTTTTTTGCGAGGTGCAGAGAAGGCGCCATGAATCCACGATTTGGTGGAAGGGGCTATGGCACTTACAAACAAGGCCCCCAACTGATCTCATAGGCTGATCTTCTTCTTATCTTCGCTCTCCATCACTGGTCTCTGCTCCTCAATTGGCTGCCTGGTTGTGGAGATAAAAAATCAGTCTTTCTCTCTCCTCCCTCTCTCTCCTGTATAGAGGCAATTCATGTGCAAGAAATCAAGAAGAAGAGGGGCTGAGGAATGCTTGTTCCGCTGTGATCGGATTGCTTCAAGATGAAGAGGAGGCTGAGGAAAGAGGTTCAGAACTGAAGAATGGTTGTTGGTCGGTCCGTGGGCTGCCCAGAATAATTATTAAAAAACCCGCAGCACGCAACATGCGGTATGCTCTAATTTTATGAAGAAATTTGCTTATTTTTGTTGTTTCATGGTCCAAATGTTGTTCATATGCGATGAATTTTTGTTTGAATCTTGTTTGCATCATGTTTGAAGGCTGTAACTACAAAAATACAGAACCCATAATGATTTAGAGTTGTTATTAATTCTTTAAAACCCGTAAAATGTCATTTTTAATGGAAATCAGTGGTTTTTTTCGATTTTGAGTTGGAAAAAAGGGATGGAAATGGAATAAAATCAAAGAAAATGTTAAGTTTCAGTCAAAATAATAAGCCAATACAAATAAATCAGAAAATACCTATCTTTTATGAATAATAAATAGAAAAAAATAGTAAAAATTAGTAAAAATTAGGATTTTCACGCTAAAAAAATATGAAAAAATAAGATTTATGTGTCTGAATGTTTGGCAAGGTTAAAGCATGGGATTAAGCCTCAATTTGGCCTTGTACTTTATGTTATAGTCCGTGTTTATTGCTTTTTACATGCAAAAATGATACAAAACAACCATTTACACCTATGCACCGCAGCAACACCTAAACGGTGAGGGAGGGAATGAAGTTTATGCGATGATCTAATTGCTGAAAAGATACAAATTTAAATTTCCCTCTTTGTGCATAGCATTTAGGGATCATTCCATAATTAAATATAGGCGATTAGTAGCACGGAAGTTTTGGTGCTAGTCCCTAAAGCAACACAGCACGTAACGCTTAGTTAAAATTCATGAAAGGGCTGTTTTCCGCACCTCACATGGTTGTTTTTTTTTAAATCATAAAATGGTTGTGCACAATCGTCATACACCTTGCCACATGGTATCTCCTGGAATGCATTGCGATTGATTGATAATCTTTGACCAACGCTGAGAGGACAGGAAACCTAAGTTGTGGGTTAGACAGGCGCTTGCATTGGGGAAAGTTTTGTGAGGCAAATCAAAATCTCCTGGAATGCTGAATTATGAAAGAGTGGAGTTTGTCCGAATGTTATATGTGTTAGCAACGAATCTTGGGGCTAATCCCTGAGGTGCAGGAGAGTCGCAGTGGAGCCGCGGCAATCAGCCAAGAGGTGCTTCCCTATGTGTGTATTATGAGGCATTATGCCTATATGTTATGGGATCTCCCTCTCAGGAGAAGGGAAGGTGAACGTTGGACTATATATTGGATATAAATGTAAAATCGTCATAAGCATTTAGTGCAAAAGTGAGTTTTAGATGCTCCTGGCCCGCGAGGCCGTGTGGTGGGGTTGTCTGTCGTATGCATGAGGTCCGGATAGTGCCATAGCTAGCGCCGGCCCATTTTAGGTCCCATCAGTGGCGGCACCTCTTTTTTTCTTTCTTTCTTCTTTTTCTTTATTTATTTAAACTACCTTTTTTTTTTTAAACACATCCCCCCCAATGGTTTACCCACACCTTCCTTTCCTCCATCTCCTCCCGTTTCCCTCCTTCTCTCTTTGCTTTATCCTCTCCCACCTGACTCCATCTCCTCCCCTTTCCCTCCTTCTCTTCCTTCCCCCTTCTCCCTTTCTCCTCCACTTCTCCTCCCTCCTCCTCCTCCCCTCTTCCTTCTCTCCCGCTCCCTCCATCTCCTCCTCACTGCCACCTCCCCTCCCTCGCCCCATGGCCGCCCACTCCATCTTCTCCTCACCATCGCCTCCCCTCCCTCTCCCCACGGCCATCCACTCCCTCCACCTCCTCCCAGCTGTTGGTCACATTTGCAGTGGCGTCTGGTGCCTCCACCCTCACCGTCGTCACTCACTAGCCTCGCCGTCGATGCCTCTTCAGCTGCCACCTGCATTCCAACCCCTGACCACACGCCTTCCCTACCCCCCACCCAACATCCCTCGCCCGCCCATTCCCCCTACTCCTCTACCCTCCACCTTGCCCACCCATTTCCCCTACCCCACACCCCACACCCCCCATTCCCATTCCCACTATCCCCCCCCCCCCCCACCCAACTTTCCCTAACCCCACCCCCATTAACTTCACTGTACACCCCCCACTAAACCTAATTCCCCCCCCCCGCTAAAACCTTACCCCCCCACCCACTTACCCTACCTCTTCCCCCTACCCACCTAATTATCCTAACCCCATTTGCTCACTAACCACCCCCCATTACACTCACCCACCCCATTTACCCTAGCCCCCCACCTAATTCCCAATTAACCTAAACCCCCCTCAACCCCATTCCCACTAAACCCTCCCTCCCTCAATCGTTAATCCCCCCCCCCCCCTCCCCCCCCAAATCACTAAACCACACATCCCCCCCGTTGGCTTAACCCCACCCCCCACTAAGCATATTTGCATATTCGCGTGCATGTGGTCCGTGTAGGTGACTGTCTAGCGTTCTCATGCGTGGTTTCGTTCGTGGGCGTCAGTGTGGGTTTTTGAGCAAGTGTTCACACGCAAGGATATATGTCGGCCTCGTTCATGGGCGTGCGCAGCTGCTATTCACACGAAGTCGAATACCCAATTTTTCATTAAAATTTTGTCAAAACCCCTTAAAAACACATAGAAATTGAAAAAAATTAATAAAATTTTCAAAAAATACATAAATTTACAAAAAATAGCCAAAAATTTATTTTACTAACTAGACACTTTCTGGATTACTTTCCAAAGTTGAAATTCCATAAATAAATTGTAAAAATTTCAAAAATTTCAAAATTCATTTAAAATCCATCAAAAATTGGTTAAAAATGTTAATAAATAAATAAATATTAAAAATATTAAAAAATTCAAAAAAAATCATCCATCTTTTACTTTAATTTTTAAATTTTTAAAAAATTTAAACATACTTTACAAAATGGTCAAATTTTTATTTTTGGGCAAAATTCTTCAAAAAAACATGTTAAATGCCAAACATAGACTGAAAAATGTTGCAAAAATCTAGTACTGTCTTGCCAAAAATGTAACCAAACACCACATGTTTCTTGATTTTTTCTAAATGAGGTGTTGGTTTGGTTTTTTATGAGCTTACCATGTTCACATCCTTTTCAGTTTGTTGACTTTTCTCTTTTGAGACTCATTTGCATTGTGGGCTTGATATGTGTGCATTCACTATCCTTGCACACACACACTCTCTCTCAGAGGTAAATCTTCCCTCTTCTCGTTTATTTTTTTCGCTACCCCAAAATTCACATATTAATTCCTAAAATGAACCCTAATCACCACCATGGCACGCGTATCCATGCTAAACACACCTTCTTTTTAATTAAATAAAACTCAACTAGCTGTTCACTTTGCGTGTGCTACGTGCGCTTCAGAGGCACCTTAATTTTAAATAAAATGAACTAGTTGTCACAAAAATGCATGCACTAAAAAAGAAAAGCGCTTCAGTCACATTATATTTTTAATTTATGAAACTGTATTTAGAGACCCTGTTTGGGTATCAAAGTCCGGGATTCATTAAAAGCACCGTTCCACCTTAGTAAATTGTAAATAAAATTTTAAAAACGAACAGCCCTTTTCTTATTAAGATTTACAATCTAATAAAATTTCATCCATTTTAAATAATTTATTAAAACGAACCCTTCATTAAAATCATTCCCTCACTACACTTTCTTTTTTCCCTTTTTCAATAAACAGGCTTCGCGGGATGGGCACGTGTAGTCTTCAGAATGGTCTTCTCTTGTACTGATTGTCAATGATGTTCTAGTTATGTTGTGTGTGGTTCTTGATTTGGTTGATTTATACGATTAAGGGTAAGGTTTGAATTTATTTTTCATTTTATCTACCTGATACGAGGTCACGGGTGCATGTCTATTGCATAGCATGAAGCTTTCGGTCGCATTTGTCTAGAGGTCATACCAAATTTTTTCTAGGATGTGCCTTGCTTGGGGATAGTTAGTTGAGTCTCGTTTCAAAATCTTGGTTGATAACTTATCTTTGATCTTTTCTGTTGGTTTTGCAGGCATCCCTTTTGTTTGTGAGTTTGGTTATATCTGAATGGCACCCCGTACGCCTCCTCCTATTCAGTACGTCCCATTGATTAGTAGGGATTATTCTTTCCAACTGACTTTTGAGCCTATTGCAAAAGCTGGTCTTGCATCTTTTGTGGGTGCTCCTCTCCCTCTGATTCCAGACGATCCAATCCTTTGTGACGAGTTTCTCGCGTCATACAGTAAGAAATCGGGCTTGGTTCATGGTACTTCCATGGTCCTGACACCTAGAGGGTTAGGGAAGGCTTTGTCCCTTCTCTACAAAGGGGAACCCTTTGTCACAACCAGACAATTATTCTCAAATGAAGAGATCCTCGAGCTGTTACTACAAAAGTAGGCTAAAGAGATCCTCGATGTCAAGAAGGTAATTAACACTTCAGGAGTGTCTTTGACAATGATTACTGATCCTCTCTAGAAGCTAGTCTGCCAATTTCTCCAAGACAACCAAGACACCATCTCACTACTTGTCTAAGAAGCTCTTCATAGCTTCCAGGATGGTTTTAAGAGGGGTTGCCACCATTGACTGGAGCACTTACTTTCTTACGAAGATGGACCAGCATTTTATCAAGGTGAATCGAGGGAATGTTACCAATGTAACCTTTGGTTCATATTTATATGTTGTTCTGACATATTCAGGCCTTATGAAGGATGTTTTACCTCCCCCTCCATCTGATCCAGTCCCTCCCCCTCCACTTTTAGAAGATTCAAAACCCATTGACATAGAGGATACTGATTCCCCTCCTTTCCTAGTCGTTCAGTGGAAGCACTTGAAGCGTGTAGTAGAGACAATTCCATCAGTCATTCCTTCAATAACACAATAGTAGTGAGTTTGGGAATCTCCCAATTTCCATTTTTTGAATACCAAAAAGGTGGCACCTGCATAACATACCTATAAGTTTCTCAAAACCATATGATGTAACCTATCATTGGAAAGCGCTTGAAAATGGGAATCTATTGAGCTATAGACCACTCGATTTGGAGTTATAATGTTCAAGTTATGACAAATCCAAAGATTTGACCACATGTCCCAAACTTATGGAAAATTCCCATATTCCCCAATATGGTGTTCAATGTCAGTTCCTGCTACCTCTGCAAGTGAACTCCCTGCCTACCTCACATGCAACAACTTATTCAAGGCACATCAAGAGGGTTCTTTGGATATATCAGTTCCTTTGCTGAATCACTTAGTGACAGGGAATGCCATCCCTTTCCTTTATAGAGATATCCAGAGTTCTATTGAACTCTCAGTGTGACAACTTGTGCTCAATAGTTATATTCTTCTTTCTATGAAGAATTGAGGCAATCCAAAGACTAGATGAATAAGGCAACCATAGAGCTAGCCTTTTCCAAAGACACTCTTTTTTATCTGTTTAAGCAGTTGGAGCAACAAACCAAAATGACTAAGACCCAGAGAGAAGAAATATATTCTTTGAAAAATCATTTAGTAGAAGCTCAGTCAACAGGTCACTAGGGTTTCTGAAGAGAAAGAGAAAATGTCCAAAGAAGCTCAAGAGCTCAAGATCTTATGGATATAAAACTGATAGACTTGTAGACTCTGGTCACAATACAGTGGAATCCCAAGCCTCCCAAATTAAACAGTTAAAGGACCAATTGGCATAGTCACGATCCATTCCCCTGAGTCCCAGTATCCCCATTATTTCTTCTATGTCTCAATAGGACTTGGCTGCCCTTCAACGGAATGCCACTTTATATCCTTTATTTTAGGCCAAGGTTGAGAGCTTGCAGAGTCTAGAATGAATATCTTATGGACTACTTTTGAGCAGTTTATGGAGTGTATTCCTCCTACCCACACTTTCTTTGTACATTATCAACAACAAAAGTTGCCCTTTTATGTTAAACTTTCAACCATGGATTTATCTCCTCCAAAGGATGGCTGGAGTGGAACCTGGTCTGTGGATTTATTGTTTGAAGTGGTCAAGATGGTGTTTGAGGATTCGGTAGTCTCAAATTCAATGTTGATGTCCTATAAGTACCTCAGAGGTGACTTGTTAATTCTAGATGATGAAGACCTATCTTGGTATGTGAGAGCTGAAAAGATAAGTGGGTTGCCTCTTACCCACCCAGCCTTCAATCTTCACTAAGAGAGCTAAAGAAGGGCACCACCTAGCCAAAGGGAGGATGGGCTAGAACATCCCTTTCCCGAGTGAGTGGAAAGAACCAAAACACAACTTCACAAGGGAGAATTTGTAGCCCATCTTAAGGAAAATGAAGATGATGGAAGGGGTTGAGAGGTGATGGCTCCTAATTTCTCCGATGAACATATATATAACATGACGGAATAAGAAATTCCCACCAATAGAGCATATGGAAACTCTTACTTAATAAGTTTAAATATGAATGTAAAGGGAGAATTAGAAGAGAGTACATATGATCTAGACATCATATTAGAATATGACAGAGATGGAGAGAGATGAGAAGAGAGGGAGACAAGAGGAGAAGAGGTAGAGGAATATTGCCATTATGTATTCATGAAATTCTACATTTAAAAAAAGGAGACTCACTCATAGCTTACCTCAAAGAGATAGACTAGCATGAGGGTGTTGCATAATATGCTCTTAGTGGCTCTCCTTTGGGCTTGGTGATCTAGAGTGTTCTCATGTGCTTGTCATCCCCTCTTTACATCTCTATGGGCACCTTATATAGCCTCCATGAGAGATTACATTAAGATAATCTTCTTGATTAACATAATCCTAGAAGACGTATGGCATCTTTGATCATATGGAGAATAATGGATGGGACAAGTCCCCATCTTGGTCATCATGTAAGAAGCCAAGGGTGATGGTAGATAAGCTAGAGAAAGGGAGCTAGATTACAAGAGGTGGGTGTCCAAAGCACATTACTATAATATATTTACAAGAAGGATAAAATGGAAAGTTGATGTGATAAGGGTGAAAGAGAGAAAATTGCATGCAGCCAACAGTCTACGCCTTCGTAACTTCAAATCGGTGAAGAATCTGAAAAAAGTTTCTTCTGCAACTTTGTAGACCGGGTCGAAACCAATTGGGCATTGTGAAAACTTTCTTGAAATTTAATTTTCCTTGGGACTTATTAAAATTATTAAAAAAATACTTCAAAAAGCTGCTTTGACTTTAATTTCTTATATACATATAAGCATGTGACAGAGGGCATCCATGATTGTAAGCTTTTGTGTAAGATCCAAATGACACCATGATGTGAACATTGACTTGTGTACAAGGGTGAGGTGTCCTCTAATGATGGTGATAGATCCCAAATCTTGGTGATGCAGGTGGAACCCAAGTGTAGTTGGAGGCTAGTCCTTTGAAAAAATCTATGCACTCACTCAACCCCTAGGTGTAATCCATTTCCATCTTCACTAAGATAACCCATCCCTTTTACCCTTTACATTGGCATCCCTCCTAAGAACTTGTTTCCCCACTTGCTAGAGTTATCATAACCGAGAAGCAATGCAGCATACCTAGTGCTTCAAGAGTAAACCCAAAGTGATAAGATGTAGGGTTTAAGCTATGGATAAGGCTCTTGATAGGGGTTTTGGCCAAATTTTGTGGTAGAAATCCAGTTTGTAAAAAAACCAGATCATTAGCCCTCCCCTTAGGCTAAAGGCATTCATGCCTCTAGCTTACTAATGATGGTCCAATAAAGCATGGAGACCTGTACCCCCTCATTGTGGCTCTTTGTCGAATGACTGCTCTAAAGTGTCTCTAATTCTTTGAAAATAAGACTTGAGTCGCCATCCATTTACCCTTGTCTTGTGAACCCTCTCATCTATGTCACCTAGCTTATAGTTGCCATTTGGATATCTCCTTATGACTGTGAATGGCCCTTCCCACTTAAACACAAGTTTAGTATCCTTTTTGTTATCAAAGCAGTTATCATAGTGTAGCACAAGTGATCCTTCCCTTATGTGTTTGCTGACAGCTTCTTATTAAATGTCTTCCTCCTCTCTTCAGCCTCCCTCTCTTCATCCTGCGTGGAATAGTATTGGAATGTTACTTCTTGCTCTAACTCCAACCTCTCTAGATCCAAGATCCTTACCTCTAACTTCTTATCTTGATTCTTCTCTCGACTAGTTACTAAAACACGTAAGCTGGCCAGTTCTACTTCTATAGGAAGTAAAGCCTATTGGCCATAAATGAGGTGAAATGGAGTATAGCCAAGTGAGGAAGTCCTGTAGGCCCAAAGAGCTGCACTCAAATTTTTATCCCAGTGCTTAAGGTGCATGTATACTTTCTTGGTAATTATCTTACAAATCAGCCATTCACCTTCTCGACCAAACCATTACACTGTGGGTAGTAGGGAGTAGGATGCCTACCCTTGATTTTTAGCTTTTTCATTAGCTCCCCTACTAGATTACCCCTAAAACTAGGACGCCAGTCAAAGATAATTTCTAAAGATGTGCCAAACCTGCAAAAAATGTTTTCAAACACAAATTTTTCCATTTCTCAGGATGTGATCCTACTAGTTCCTGAAGCCACAGCCCACCTCGGCATGTAGTCCACACCCATTATGATGTATTCCTTACTGGACTGAGTTTGTGGGAGTGGCCCTATTGCATCAATCCCCCATTTCTCAAATGGGCCATATGTAGTTATGGGATTTTGTTCCTCATGCACTAGCTTCCTTGGTCCGACCTTTTGGCAAGCATCACAAGTGCGGCACCAATGTTGCACACCTCGATCCAAACTAGACCACACAAAACTAGCTTGGAGAATTTTTATGCTGGTTATTTCTTGAGAAAAATGTCCACCACAAACCCCCTCATGGTAGCTCTTAATCGCATCCATAATCTCCTTTGCTGTTGGCACCCTTCTAAGCATTGCATCCTTTCCTTTGCAATACAACACATAATTTATCAAGTGGTATTTAGTGGCCTTAGTAGCCAACCACCTTTTCTCACTCTTATTCATATATGTAGGTGCCTCACCATGCTCAAGAAAATAAAGCACATCTTGTAGTTGAAACTTACCTTGAAGCAAGGGGAGATTTACTGCAATGATGCCTATCATTACCTCTTTCAAATTTTCAGCTTCTAGAGCATCTGCATTGCCGTTTGTGCACCTTGGCACAAAATAGATATGGGATTTCTATAGCTTCCTCATGCTAGTTTTAGCTTCTCTCATTTTCACGACTAAGTTATCATTTTTACAAGCCCAAATTCCTTTCGTTTGCTTAACAATTAGCATAGAATCCCTAAAAACAGTAAGTCAAGTGACACCATGTGAGAGACACCACCTCAAACCTAAAAGCAAGGATTAATATTCTGCCTCATTGTTAGAATGGACATCCTCCAAGTTGATACCTTCTCCATAAAGTTTGTCACCTTCAAGATTGAATATCACTATTCTTGCTACCTCTCTGTCTTTAATATGCTTGTAGGCCCCATCAAAGTAGAGAGCATGGGCATTCTCCACCCATGGCAGGTCCTCAAGAGGAGGTGTCTCATCTTTTACATTTCCCTTCTCTTTTTCCTTCTTTTGATGGCATCTATGGGTCAACAAATCAACTAGCTATGCCCTAGTAGAGTCCTCCACCTTGAAGGGGTAGTCAAACTCTTGAAGTTGTATCACCGACTTAGCGATTCTAGCTGAAACATCCATGTGTTGTAAGGCATAGGGAAAATTCTCTTCTGTCGTGATCAATATGAACGGCCTAGGGAGAAGATAATGACGAAACTTTCTTATGGAAAATATTAGAGACAAAACCATCACCTCCACCATCTTGTACCCTTGTTTTGATGTTGTCATTACTTTGCTAGAAAAGTAAACCGGCCTCATCATGCCAGTTTTAGCATCCTTTTGTATTAGTGTTGCCCCTAGAGCATCTTTCCCAAAACTCGGGTTGACAAAAAACTCTTGATCCCAGCAAGGCTGTAAACTTATGGGAAGGGTGCTAAGAGTCTTCTTCACATCGTGAAAGCACCTTTTGCTTTCATCACTCCACAAGAGCTCCTTAGAGTGGGTCAACTGTTATAGTGGAAACACTAATTGGGAGAGGAAATGAATGAACCGCCCCATATATCGCACCTTCTGAATGAAAGAGGTTAGTTGCTTCATAGAAGATGGTGATGGCACCTCCAATAGGTCCTCAACTTTGTTTGGATCCGTTTCAATGCCCCTCTCACTTATGACGTGCCCTAACAAAGTTACACTACTTTTGCCCCAATACGACACTTCTCATGGTTTAGCTACCCCCCCATTTGTGCAAGGCGGTTGAAACCTTTATCCACCTTTCCTAGATGTAGAGCCTTAGAACTATAAATACAAAAGTCATCAATAAAGACTTTGATAGACTTACCACAATATGGCTGGAAAACATAATTCATGAATTGTTGAAATATAACTGGGGCATTTGTTAATCCAAATGGCATTACTTTGTAAGCAAAACACCCCCACAGTGTGATGAAGATGGTCTTCTGTTGATTCTCTTTAGCTATTTGGATCTGGAAATAACCTAAATACCCATCACAAAGAGTGTATCTCTCATGCACTGCCACCTCGTTGAGTATATCATCTTGAAAGGGAAGAGAGAAGTGATCTCTCTTTGTTGCACCATTTAGCGGCTTGTAGTCCACATAAATCTGCCATTTGCTGTTCTTCTTGGGTGTCACCACTAGAGGTGAAACCCACTCTGAGTCCCCTACTAGATAGATAAAGCCTACCTTCAAAAGTTGCTGCACCTCAGTGAGTAGAGTGTTTTGTTGAACTACTCATATTTTCAACCTCCTTTGGTGGTGTAGGCTCCATTCTCTCAATTCTACGGCTTTCTTCACCGGCATTGCTTCAACCTCTGCTACTTTGGCCTTCCCTTTGACATCACTCTCATCCAAACTGATCATCGTGACGTCACGATTCTCTAGCATCTGGACATGCAAGGGCAAAACCTCTGTAAGTGGTCGAGGATGCTAGAGAACTTGAAGCGGCAGTGGAGGCCCTGGATTCAGTGGAACAAGCCTCTTCCTAGGTGGTGTCACTTGTTGTCCCCTCCTTCTTGGTTGGAACCCATTTTTTGGCACACGCCTGGGATGAGGGAAAAAGTACATACCATGGCCAGTCTCCCCACAATTATAGCAAACATACTCTCTTTCTTGTCTCCTTGGGCCCCGATTGCCTTCATTTGCAAGGGGAGGTGGCCGTACTCCTTGTACTAAATTCAACGAAAGGCTTTCAAGTTGATTAGTAATGCATTGTAGGAGCTCTTCCTGTGGCATTTCTGATTCGGTGGGACCTCTACTATTTCTCTAGGCCTTGGCATGGTTGGTAAAACCTGCATGGGCTCAACTCCCCCCTTCAACTAAGCTTGATACTTCAATTTTCTATATTTTTCCCTAGCATAAGTGATTGATTCTTCATAGGATGTGGCAAACTTGCCTTTGACCTTCTCCCTTGTAGTAGAGGGTAGAGTCTGGCTAGAAAACAATCTTTCTTAAGGCAATCATGTACTCTCTCTCCCTTGGCTAAGGAGGCTGTTCATTAATCCCACAATTCTATAAGCATTCCTTCATATGTTTGGTACTCACTTGGTAAGGTTTGGCAAAAATCTACGTTTTGTCTCCAAAGATCTTTAGAAGGCTGTGTATCTTGGTACTCGTGTAAGAATGCGGTCTTGAGATCCTCCCACCTACCCATTGTAGCCTCCGAGAGAGCTTGATACCACATTCAAGCATCACCCTTTAGAACTAAAGAGAAGGCCCGTACTTTGGTTGCTTCATCATCCTGGCCTATGACTAAGAAGGGCATTTCTAAGTCATCTAGAAAGTCTAGAGCTTTCTCCCCTTTGTGCCCAAAAAAACTTTGAAAAGCCATGATAGAAAGATGTTGATCTAGCTCAATACAAAGCAAAGATGAATATGTCTAGGCCCAAGTCATATCTTATTAAGGGTAGAATAAATGGATTCACAGATGTATTAATCTTAGCAAGATGACGAGGGCCCAATAAGTCCCTTATGATATTTTGGAACCTGAGCTTTGTACTAGTTATTATGTGCATAATTTGCCTAGCAAGAGGACAGATAGGTCTGTACAAATCCCTATGGTTCATGGGATGCATGTAGAGTAGAATGAATATGTGAACATTAAAGCGGATGTTATAATCCAAAATAGGGAATAATATAAGGTCAAGGGACAACAAGATTTCTCTCAGCCTCTGAGCTCCAAAATAGAAGACCAACCTTTTCTGAAAATGTATCTTTCTACTAATGCAAACATCCATCCTAATGTTTTGAACTGATTGAACGTTGTAGAAAAAAGGATTATTCATTTATGCATTAACCACAAATTTCCACTCCAAACACTACAAGGATATGGAGGTATAGCGACGGCGATTTGCTACTTAGAATAGCAGCATCGCTATTTGTGTCACTATTAGCATCGTATAATAGTGATGCAAATAGCAATGGTACTTAGACGAAAAAAACGTGAGCTAAAACCCGAGCGTGTTATTTTGCGCGCATACACGAAAGAGAGAGCAAAAGGGAGAGTGAACATCTTGTATTTGAGAGAGAGAGGGAGAGCAAGAGAGAAAGAGGGAGAAAGAAGGCTTCTCACTGCCACCGCCACCGTTCGCAAAGAGGAGGAGGAGGTGTATAGAGGGTGAAGAGGAGCAACCGTCGCAAAGAGGAGCTGCCAAACCCTTCTTCGAGCCTTTACAGTGAGTGCATTGTTCATTCTTGCTTTTCTTTTGTGTTTTCTCTCTCTCTTTTACTTGTTTTTGGTATAATTCGTGTGTATTGAGAGAGGGAGAGGAAATAAGAGAAAAAGAGAGGGAAAGGGAGAGGGACTGAGAGAGGGAGAGGGAGAGGGGGAGGGAGGGAGGGAGAGGAAATGAGAGAGGGAGAGAGAGAGGGAGAGGGAGAGGAAGAGGGAGAGAGGGAAACATTAAACATAATAGGGAAAGAGAGAAAGAGAGAGAGGGAGAGGAAATGAGAGAGGGAGAGAAAGAGAGAAAAGGAAATGAGAGAGGGAGAGGAGAGAGAAAAAACATTAAACATAATAGGAAAAGAGAGAAAGAGAGGGTGAGGGTGAGGGAGGGAGGGAGAAGAAATGAGAGAGGGAGAGGAGAGAGAAAAAACATTAAACATAATAGGGAAAGAGAGAAAGAGAGGGTGAGGGTGAGGGATGGAGGGAGAAGAAATGAGAGAGGGAGAGGAAGAGAGAAAAGGAAATGAGAGAGGGAAAGGAGAGAGAAAATAAATGAGAGAAGGAGAGGAGAGAGAAAAAGAGAGAAAAAACATTAAACATAATAGGAAAAGAGAGAAAGAGAGGGTGAGGGAGGGAGAAGAATAGAGAGAAGAAAATGAGAGAGGGAGAGGAGAGAGAAAAAGAAATGAGAGAGGGAGAGGAGAGAGAAAAAGAGAGAAAATTTATTAAACCTAATAGGGAAAGAGAGAAAGAGAGGGTGAGGGTGTGGGAGGAAGAGGAAATGAGAGAGGAGAGGAAATGAGAGAGGGAGAGGAAGAGAGAAAAGGAAATGAGAGAGGGACAGGAGAGAGAAAAAGAAATGAGAGAGGGAGAGGAGAGAGAAAAAGAGAGAAAAAACATTAAACATAATAGGGAAAGAGAGAAAGAGAGGGAGAGGGAGAGGGAGAGGGAGGGAGAGGAAATGAGAGAGGGAGAGGAAGAGAGAAAAGGAAATGAGAGAGGGAGAGGAGATAAGAGAAAAAACATTAAACATAGTACAAAAAGAGAGAAAGAGAGGGAGAGGGAGAGGGAGAGGGAGGGAGAGGAGATAAGAGAAAAAACATTAAACATAATAGGGAAAGAGAGAAAGAGAGGGAGAGGGAGAGGGAGGGAGAGAGAGAAGGAGGGAGAGGTTGTTGTTTTCTTGTTTGTAGTAGTAGTAGTAGTAGTAGTTTTTTTTTTCTTTTCTTGTTTATTGTTATTTAGTTTTCTTGTTTTTTGTTGTTGTAGTGGTAGTATTAGTAGTAGTTTTTTCTTCTTTTCTTGTTTATTCTAGTAGTAGTAGTAGTTGTTGTTGTTGTTTTTTTTTTTCTTCTTCTTCTTTTCTTGTTTATTATAGTGGTAGTAGTAGTGGTAGTGGTAATGGTAGTGGTCGTGGTAGTAGTAATAGTAGTAGTAGTAGTTATTGTTGTTGTTTTTTCTTCTTTTCTTGTTTATTATACTGGTAGTAGTAGTGGTAATGGTAATGGTAGTGGTAGTCGTAGTCGTGGTCGTGGTCGTGGTCGTGGTCTTCATCATCGTAGTCGTAGTCGTGGTCATGGTCGTGATCCTGGTTATAGTCATAGTCATAGTTGTAGTGGTGGTCATAGTCATAGTCATCATAGTCGTGGTTGTAGTAGTAGTGGTGGTTTTCTTGTTTGTTGTTGTTGTAGTAATGGTTTTTTTGGTTTTCTTGTTTATTGTTGTCTAGTTTTCTTATTTGTTGTTGTTGTTGTAGTAGTGGTAGTAATAGTAGTTTTTCTTTTCTTTTCTTGTTTGTTATAGTAGTGGTAGTGGTAGTGGTAGTGGTAGTGGTAGTGGTAGTGGTAGTGGTAGTGGTAGTGGTAGTGGTAGTGGTAGTAGTAGTAGTAGTAGTAGTAGTAGTTGTTGTTGTTGTTGTTGTTGTTGTTGTTGTTGTTGTTGTTGTTGTTGTTGTTGTTGTTGTTGTTGTTGTTGTTGTTGTTATAGTAGTAGTAGAGAGAGATATATATTTTGTTTAAAAAAAATGAGAGAGGAGGAGGAAGAGAAAAAAGAAGAAGGAACAAGAGAGAGGGAATAAACATACAAGATAATAAAGAAAGAGATAAAGAGAGAGAGATGGAAGGAGAGGAGATAATGAATGGACAAAAAATAAAGAGAGAGTGGTGACGAGGTCCGGTGAGGTCCGATGCAACACCACAAGATGGGAAACACTCCGACATATATACGTTAATTTGTGGGTGGGTGGGTGGAGACTTTACATACGTTAATTTTTGCTGATTTACAAGAGAAGAAATCCCTTCTCAAACAATTTAAGAAATAAAAAAAGAATGATAACAAAAACAAATTATTTTTCGTAACGTAGACAAAATGGATAAAGATGAAGATCTTGATGTTCAATATCACAAGGCGTATCTTAATCAGCGTGTTCCATGTCCTTGCTCTCAATGCAAGTTGGCAATTAGACAAAAACATCGATTTTCTATAGAACACGTACGATATTTCGGCGAGTTTCAATCTGAGATCATTGATCAGGCAATCTTGGATTTTCAGCAAACGATAAGAAAAGTTAATATCAATCATACATTGTACTCGCAAGCTAATTGAATACCATATAGAAAATGATTGGGTGTGGCTGGAAAATTTTCTATCCAAGGAGGTGACATCTCGTTCCAAGGAGAAGTGCACCCTTTGCGGCCAATTAGAAGAGTTCGTGGGCATGCGATGGATGGAGTGCCTGAGCCAACCCACCACTTGGAAGATACTATCCAATCTATACCGTCAATACCAGAGGAGACAAGCAATCTTCCAGACCTACCTACAATCTTGGTGCCTGAGATGGAGGCAATGATTGATGCATTGATTCCCATGGATGTCGAGACTTCTGATCCGCTTAGAGAGGAAGCATCCATACCATTATATGATGATGGTTGAGTATCTCGCCTAAAGACACTGCTTGCACTCCTAAGTATGCATACAAAATACGGGTGGAGCGATGCGAGTGTGACCGAATTGATCAAGTACCTTGTTCGTACAATATGTTGATTTCTTTTTGGCACTATCATTAAAAAAATTTGTGCTTTTTCAAGGTGTTTTATGATTTTTTTTCAGATTACTGAAATATCATATATTACCACCTGCAAATACCATTCTTGAGTCTCATGATGATGCAGGACATGTTTTACGAAATCTTGGCATAGACTACAATAGTATCCATGCATGTATCAACGATTGCATACTGTTTTGAGGAGAATACGAGACTATGGAGACATGTCCAAAGTGTAGTGCTCACAGGCATTGACAGGATTTGCAAGGGCAAACCATCCCTCAAAAAGTTCTTAGACACTTTCTACTTATCCCCCACATAAACCACATGTTTCATACGTCCGGCATGGCGAGCTTAACAACGTGGTATGCGCAGAATAAGTCCACAGATGGAGTTCAACGAATATCGGCGGACTCACGTGTATGAAGCCACATTGACTCTATCTTCCCAAGCTTTGCTCGAGAGCCAAGGAATCTTCAGCTCGGTCTTGCAATGGATGGCGTGAACCCATTCGGTTTGCGCTCAACTTCTTACAGTGTGTGGCCTGTAGCCCTTGTCAACTACAATATCCCTCCATAGATTTCTATGAAGAAAGGACATCTCATCC
Organism: Lygodium microphyllum; assembly: GCF_053477565.2. Classification (NCBI taxonomy): domain Eukaryota; kingdom Viridiplantae; phylum Streptophyta; class Polypodiopsida; order Schizaeales; family Lygodiaceae; genus Lygodium; species Lygodium microphyllum. The sequence goes on along the minus strand of NC_141146.1, from coordinate 148,904,512 downwards.
TTACCTTACTTGTTCCTGGCCACTACAAAGTTAAAAATATGGACGTGTATCCTTGTCCATTAGTCGATGAGCTTAAGATTTTGTGGGAGGAGGGGGTCACCGTGCAAGATATGAGCAAGCGCGATGGTCGACAGTCCGCCAATATTCGATCCATTCTCATGTGGACGATGTATGACTTTCCGAGATTCGGAGAGTGCTCAGGTAAATAGGCTTCCGTTCTCGTTGGTAATATCTATCATAGCTCGTTCAAGTTTGTATTCACAGGATAGAGGTGTTAAAACAGGTCTGATTACCTCAAGTTATCATGCATGTCCATTGTACGGGCCACAGTTATACTCCCGAAGGTCACGAACCATGAAGAAGATGGTATATCAAGGACAAGCCACTTTCTTGCTAAAGGGTCATGAACTCAGGGAAGGTTTTCTTGGACGATCTCCAACACATATGAATGTTGCAAGCTGGTACAAGCTAAAAATGGTCCACGCGGAGTCACATCCAAAATGAATGCAACGGTTCTCAATTTTCTACGAGTTGCCATATTGGACCCACTTACAGATAAACCACTTATTGGATTCATGCATATTTTCAAGAACGTGGGCACCTTGCTATGGGACCACATCATAGGAAAGAGAGACACTATAGGGGTACGAATGGATTTGGAGGTAGGCAAGATGGAGGCGCTTTGGCCGCAGTCGGAGTGCTGATGGTCGCATGCAACTACCTTGTGCTCCTTGGGTTTTGTCCACTAAAGAAGAGTGCATTGTGAAGCAAATAGTCAAGTATATTCTCACTCCGACGGGTATGATGCATTCTCTCAGGTATGCTTTTTCTAAAGACGACCAATTATGAGGGCTAAAATCCCATGATTGGCATAAGATATGTCAGGTTTGTACTACGAATGGATTGTAATTGGCATGTGCATTTTGCTATTTGGAGTGTAGTCATTGTTCATAATGCTTTCTCATTTGTGGCAGTTTGTACTACCGATTGCGATCGTAGGATGCCTTACTCCAGAAATATGTGGGGCCATTATAGATTGTCAACTTTAGTGCAATGAATCTCATAGAAAGAGATTAAGACGTCCTCTATTAAATCCGCAAGGCAGGGAGCAGTGGAGACGGTCTGTCTCTTTGAGAAATACCTACCTACCAGCATGCTCACGATACAAATCCACCTTCTTGTGCATCTTGTAGATGAAGTGGAGATTACTAGACCTGTCCATACGCGATGGATGTTCTTCTTGAAGTGCTTCATGAAAACTTTGAAAGGCTTTGTACGTGTGGGAGCTTTCGCTCAACCGCCAAGACCCATGGACCGCTTATTGTTTCGCGTTCCAAGCGAGCTCTAATGGCTACCTCTCACCTAGCCGACACGCCATTGATCCTACGAGTGTAGTGAGCTTACCTTGATGCTTGATCGAGTACCCTCCTCTCTCTTGCACTCCGGTAGCTCCACGATTCTTGATGCTAGCTCAAGCATCCTCAAGCCTCCTCCATCTCCAAGCTCCATCCTCCATAGCTGCGCGCGCAAGAGAAGAGAAGAGAAGAGAAGAGAACAAGAGCAGAGGAGATGGTGAAGAGCTTCACCCTCTTGATCCCTCACTCCCACACACACTCACTCCCTCACACTCTCACACTCCCTCTCTCAAGAGCACACACAAGCAAGAAGGGGAGAAGAAGAGAGGAAGAAGAAAACTCACTTTTTCCACACACCAAAAGAATGAGCTTCTCATTCACTTTCAACTTTATATACAAAGCCCTAAATCCTTTTTGGGTGGTCATCCCCTTTTCCCTTTTTTACATGGCCGGCCGTAGCCTAGGCCCTTTTTCTCATTTCCCACCATTCTAATTTATCCTATTCCCAACTAATGCATACACTTTGCACAGGAGCGAGCCTGGTGCTCTTTTACAAGGATTTGGGAGCGCTTCCACATTTTAATGGTGCGCCTTTTACTCTTTTGTTGTCTCGAGGCGACACTGAGCTTTCTGAGGGTCGTGCCCGAACATTTAAATTTTTCAGGGTCTGGTTACCGGTTAAGGCGCCTTTTTCTGCTTTTGTCCTGTGCCTTTTTTGCTATTTCCTTTTTTCCATCTTCTGCTCCTCTGTGCTGCAGGAAACACGGTAACATTACCCCCCTCCTAGCCAAGTGCCAGTCCCATGGCTCTACGATGGGAAATGGTGGCTAGGTAGGTCTGCTACTAGGCGGAACTGGTAGGTGGATGACACTGCTGACTCGGTGGTTGTGTGAATGAGAGGTGATGGAGTTTAAGGACGATGACCAGGAGAGAGTCTGGCGTGCTTTAGGCTTCATGGAGATGCTCAACATCTTTCACACAGTTGTGGCATCCATTATGTAGCCGGACATCCCTTGAGCATCAGAAATGATTGAAGCAATAAGAGGATGGTATTGGAGGGATTTATCCTGGAGAAGCCCCCCCGCCCCAAACTCCACCTGGATAATGATATGGTTTGTTCTTGCATTGAAAATCTGTGTCTTTGATTGAAGATCGTTGTCTTTGAGTTGAAGGTCTTTAGTTCTGCGTTGAAGACCTTCAACCTTGCATTGAAATTCTTCAGGCTTGTGGAATCAATAAGCGATCCGTAGATCTTGAGGCATTGGGCATGCATCCTTGGAAGATGAGGTTCCAAGATCTATGCCAATGGCAGGTCTATTTCTGAGTACTCCTTTTGCTTGATTTGGTTCAATTATGGTAGCCATCAGCAGGCAGATGGTTGGCGGCATGAAGCACGATAGTCCGTCCACTCCAATGTAGAAAAGCTCCTGAAATAGCAGCAATGGTGTCATGTCTGGCATATGGAACAAATTTTGGTCATTCAAGGATGCCGTGGGTGATCTGCTTCAGCTGAGTAGCCAGTTGTTGAAACTCGAGCATAACTTGCAAGAAACGTTGTGCACTCCTTAAGGGGTGTGTCTGCATCTCCGTGTAGTGCATGGTGCCCATGGGAGTGGAACTGGGAGATGGGTCTCAATCCCTTAGTAATGTCCACACTTGAGGACCCAGTTTGTGTGTCGTTGGAGGTGCAGTGCAAGTCTTAGGGTGACAAGTCTGAAAGTCCTGCCCTTGATGTGCCCTAAGCATGAAGTGGGGAAGGGGCTAGGGAAAACCCTAGGTGCAGTGACTGTGGTGCACGATGAGGCGAAGGGGAGTTGCAAGCGGATCTTGCGAAGGTCTCTCTCTCTTATCTTTGCTTAATAGTAGATGCATCCCTTGTCTTTGCTATGCTGTGATGTTGTCTCTTCTTTCCTTTTTTTTTTTCGAGGCTTATACATAGATACCTGTGATACAAGGGAATGATGGGAGTTTAATCCTCGTCATCCGAATGGCGGATAGGGGATTGTGGAGGGTGGGGGGACTTGTTAAGGAATCTACGACTTAGCAAGTAGCCCTTGAGATTGAGGCGGGTTTTGAGAGTGGTGGTGGAAAGGAAGGGGTGGTCGCACTGTGTGAATTTTCTATCACTGATATCCTCAAGCAGTGCAACATAGAAGGATGGAAAAAGAGTAGCTGCATCATGAGACAAGTCATGATGCTGCTGTCTATGGCATTGGGGTCAAAGAAAAGGGGTGGGAGGTGGCGTTCTTGAGAGGCAGGCTCTTGGTGGACTAGGACCCTAATTAGTCTGAGATAATTACAAGTTGTTATGAAGGCAAGGTCAGGGCAGGAGGTGAACTCGCTAAGGAATCCATCTATAGAACTGTACAAATCAGGGAGGGTAAATATGAGGGCATCCTTATAGGACGTGCTATTGGCGTTATAGATGATGGGGAAGTCGAACCTGCTGTGGATGGATGGATTAAAATCCACTCCTACCCTTCGAGGATATGGCATGAAAATGGGGTCGTTTCTCTCAGAAGGGAGGGTGTTGCAAAAAGCCATCCAAGCATCAAGGTCGACATAAAAAATGCGTCTTCTCCAGGTGGGTTGGCAGTTATAGCCTTCCACGAATCTAGGCACTTGGAGGACTTTATCCTGCCAAAATTCACAGTCCTTGGCTCCCCAAGCAGTTGGATTGACCTCTCGCTCCACTAGCCACTTGTTCTTGAGCCTTGCACCCATAGTGATTACGTCGTTTACAAGTTGAATGGGCATTACTCTGTTTAGTGTAGCAGGAAGCTCAAAGCTCAAGTCAAAGGGATCGCAGACACATTCCTGTTGTTCCCAAATAATCAACTCTGCATGGAATTCAGCGGGGAGATTCTCGGGGCGCGGTGGGAGAGGGGTAGGTTGTCTTGGAACAGGTCTAACGTTCAGCTTTTTCCTTGCCTTCTCTACCATTTCTCTCTTGCGCTAGCCAGGGCTGCTTTCCTCTCAGCAGATATGTTAGGGAGTTGCACTTCATCTTGTTGTGGAGGAGGGGGTGGTGGGACATAGTCCTCCTCCTGAGGTCCCAGATCAAACTCTGGTTCACCCCCTTCTGCTTGCACGTCTTCTTGTGCCTTCACCTCTGTGAAGCCGAGTTTTGCACCGTCAAGCCTACCTGTGGAGAATATCTTCTTTGTCAAGATTGTGGGAGAGAAGGAAGGAGTCTCGCTTGAAGCTTTCTTGCTTGCACAATGGGGGAAGACACACAAGGGTGGAGGCTGAAAACAGTTTTTCTCTTCTTAGTTGTGTAAGCCAAAAAGAACTCTCTTACAAAGAAATAGAAGAACCCTAAATATGGGTCTCAAACCAAACTCAACTAACTAAGGTGGCATACTAACTGAGCCATGAACTAGAGTAGATAAGGATAGCTATCATGTAGCTATTATTCATGGGCGGTGTACCAACCGCGTCTGCAACTGACAAGTCGGTGACATAAATACACAACGGTCACCCTGGCGTATCATGAGTGGAGCTCGATATCTCAACACTCCCCCTCGAGCTCAATCCCAATTCCTGCACACCAAGCAGGTCTCTGAACTTGCGCAGCTTCTCTGCGCCCAATGCCTTCGTGAATATATCAGCTACCTGATCCTCTGTGCTGACATAAACTAGATCAATAAGACCTAGTAAAACCCTCTCTCGCACATAGTGATAGTGCACCTCAATGTGCTTTGTTCTAGCATGATAGACTGGGTTATTTGCCAAGTGTATACTACTCATGTTGTCACAATAAATGACAACTGGCCCATCTATAGACTGATGCATATCATAAAGTAGCTTATGCAACCAAGCTACCTCACATGCAGCCATTGCTGCACCCCTGTACTCAGCCTCTGTGCTCGACAAGGCAACTGTAGGCTGTTTCTTGCTGCTCCAAGTGACTGCAGCACTCCCAAAAGAGAATACATATCCACTGGTAGATCGTCTATCAGAAATACTACCAGCCCAATCAGCATCAGTGTATCCATGCAACTGTATCTGAACCCCAGTCTCATAAAATAGTCCATACTGCAATGTGGACTTCACATACCTGAGTATGCGTCTAGCCGCATCCAAATGTGGTTTCCTTGGAGCCTGCATAAACTGACTTACCAATCCAGCATAGCTCAAATCTGGCCTGGTAATAGTCATATAAATCAAACTTCCTACTATACGTCTGTACATAGTAGGGTCTTCTAGAAGCTCACCTGCATCTGTGCTCAGCTTCACATTTTTCTCCAAAGGAACTGAAATAGGCTTACAGCCTGTCATCCCATATTTGGACAGCATGTCCAATCCATACTGCCTCTGCAAGAGCTGTATCCCACTTGGTGATCTAATCACCTCAATGCCCAAGAAATAACGCAGCTCTCCCAAATCCTTCATCTCAAACTTCTGCTTCAATAGCATTTTCACATGAAGGATATCTTCAACACTGTCACCTGTCATAATCAAATCATCAACATAAATGACAAGTAGCATAATACCTTTCTCTGTTTTTCTCACATAAAGTGAGAAATCTGCCTTGGAAATCTGAAAGCCAATAGTGACAAGATACTATCCTATCTTGTCAGACCATGCTCTAGGTGCTTGCTTCAAGCCATACAAGGCTTTCTTCAACCTGCAAACAAACTCAGGATGAACAGCATGCACATAACCTGGTGGCTGCTCCATATAGACCTCTTCTTGCAAATCACCATGCAAGAAGGCATTCTTTACATCCATCTGATGTAAAGACCATCCCTTTGATGTAGCCATAGCAATGACTGCTCTTACAGTTGCCATCCTTGCAACTGGACTGAATGTTTCTTCATAGTCAATGCCATATGTTTGTGCATACCCCTTGACTACTAATCTTGCCTTGTATCTGTTCACAGAACCATCTGCATTGTGCTTCACCTTATAAACCCACTTACAGCCAATTGCATTCTTACCTTTAGGCAAAGGTACTAACTCCCATGTAGCATTTTCTTCCAAGGCATCCATTTCTTCATCCATGGCTTTCTCCCATTTTTCTTTTCCCATGGCTTGCTCAAAAGATGTGGGTTCTGGTTCCTGTATCACTTTGACCATATATGCATAGTGAATGGCTGTAAATCCATCATATTTCAGCCTATCCACAGGATACCTAGCTCTCGTAGACCTGCGCAAAGTAGGTTCACTCCCAGGTGCTCTCAAAACATCCCTGGTCTTCCTTACTCCAAGTGTAACAATAGAAGGAATACCCAACTCATCATCAATGCTCTGTTCTGAGCCACTGGATTCACCATCCACATAAGAGTGACCTGCATTCACATCAAACATGGGCTGATCAACCTTCTCTTTTCCTTTTCGTGATACCTGCATACCACTATCTGCATTGCTTTGAGAAGATTCTCCTGATCTCAATCTGCCTGTCCATGGCGAAGAATGTGAACCACTGCTAGAGAACGCTCCAGGTCCACTAATATTTTGTGACTGCTGCTATGAATTCTGTGTAGCATTACCATTTTGTGCATCTTCATCATCAATCACATTTACTGGTTTATACCAGCTACTCATCTCATCAAAAACAACATCTCTGCTCACTGTAAACTTACGAGTAGAAGGGTTATAGCATCTATACCCTTTTTGCTGCAGAGAGTAACCAATAAAGATGCACTTCTCAGCTTTTGGATCCAACTTGGATCTCAGCTCATCTGGCACATGTACATAGGCAATGCAACCAAAAATTTTCAAATGAGAAATATCTGGTTTCCTACCAGTATACCTCTCCTCTGGAGTCATTCCATGTATTGCTGCAGTGGGAGCCCTGTTCATTATGTAGACTGCTGTAGCAACTGCTTCAGCCCAATAAAAATCTGGCAAGTCTTTTTCATTGAGCATGGCACGAGATACCTCTCCAATATGCCTGTTTTTCCTTTCTGCAATTCCATTTTGTTGTGGGGTATAACTGCATGAATATTGCTGCTTTATGCCATGCTCCTGTAAGAACTTTGCAAACTCATTTGAGAGGTACTCTCCCCCTCCATCTAACCTTAGGCATTTTATTTGCAGACCTATTTCTTTTTCAGCCATAGCTTTAAGGGTTTTGAAATGCCCAAAAACTTCACTTTTCTTTTTCATAAAATACACCCAAACTTTTCTGCTATAGTCATCAATAAAAGTGACAAAATAATGACAGCCTCCAAGAGATGCAGCTTTAGTAGTCCACACATCAGAGTGGATTAATTCCAATGGCTTTTCACTCTCTTGAACATGTCTAGGAAATGGTTTCCTTGCCTGTTTTCCAAACTGACAGGCTTCACATACCTTATGCATTTCTGCAACCTTGAATTTCGGCAAACCTGCAACAATATTTTGGGCCTGCATTGATTTAAGTCACTGTACATTAACATGACCAATGCGTTTATGCCAGATATCAATATCTGCAACTACACCGGTCCCATGTGCAAACATTGCTGCACTCAATTCAAACATGTCTGCATCCAATGTAAACATTCTGCCCTTCTTCTTTCCTTTTGCTATCAAGCGACCTTTATTTTTCATATCCTCAACAAAGCATCCATGAGGATTAAATCTGACCTGCAAGCCCTGTTTAACCATTTGACCAACAGAAACCAGATTCTTGGTGATATTCGGGACATGAAATACATCGGACAGGTATTTCTTTTTCCCATCCTGCATAGACAAGGGAATTTTTCCAATCTGCACAATAGGATGTGCAATATCATCACCAGTCTCCACAAATCCTGGTTTTTCCATTTTCCTTGCATCCTCCATCCATTCTGCATGACCTGTCATGTGGTTTGATGCACCTGAGTCAACATACCATACATCATTGCTTTCTTCTGCACTTGTCACAGAATTGTTCATGTGCTGCACCATGAACAAATGCTCATTTCTGTCATCACCCTGTCTACTAGAAGATGCATAATTCCCTTGTTGCAGTTTTCCATTCATGATGTCATTCTGCTTTTTATAGCAGTCTTTAGCCATATGACCCATTTTACCATAGTAGTAGCATTCAACATTACTGTTTGCATTTTGACCTCTTTGCCATCCACCACGACCTCTTTGGCTCCCCCTGCCTCTAGAGTTACCACGTCCTCCTCCATAGGACTGGTTTTCTTGAGTTTGCTGCATATTCTGATTTCTACCACGGCCTCCAAATCGGCCTCCTCTACCTCTGCCTCTACCTCTTCTAGCATTTGAGTAGAAGACAGCTTCTTTTGAAGTTCCTCCTGAAGAAGATGCACCACCATTTCTCTGCTCCTCAGAAATTAGAAGAGCAATCAACTCCTCAAAATCAGGAAATCTTTCACGAACTGAAATGGATGTCCGAAACTGTGCATAATCCTTTCCTAGACCATTCAAGGTCACGGAAACTAAATCATCATCTTCCACTGGCGACCCAATGGAAGCAAGTGCATCTGCAATCTTCTTCACCTTCATGTGGTAGTCGTTGATGCTCAAATTTTCTCTTTGCACATTGTGCAACTCTTGCTTGAGCTGCATTTTCCTGGCTTGCGTATTTGTGCTATACATTTTTGACAAAGTATCCCATGCCTCCTTTGGCGTACTTGCATCCTGAATATGCACAATCATAGAGTCTGAAATGCTGATAGACAGCCAATACATAACTTTCCTGGCTCTCTCATGCCATGTTTTAAATGCCTGCATTTGTTGTTGATTGGGAACATCAGGAAGAACTGGTTCTTCTTCATTTCCTGCAACAAATTCCCAATATCCTTTTCCCATAAGGAAATTCGTCATTCTAAACTTCCATGCCTGGAAGTTGTTCTTGTCAAGCTTTTCAGTGACAATCTGTGAAAGAGAATCAGACGCCATTACAGAATACTGCAAGAAATTCTGTCACTGCAAAAAACACAGCTTCACCCTCACAAGGGCAAATCTGCAAAACTGGCGAAAGTGGTATTTGACCACACAGTCACTTCCTAGTGACGATTTTGCATAAACAGGAACCAAGGATGATTCTGAAACTCCCAATGTCTCTGCGCACAAGCATACGATGCAATTTCTACAGTAACTTTTCACCGACCTGTAGAACAGTGGTCGCACAGCATAAAATTGAGCCTTTTCCTGAGTACGTGCAGAAAACTTCCGTCTGCAAAACAGGCCCCGAAATGGCCTCAAATCAAAAAAACAAGGTCGCCAATGGCTAAAGCCCTACCCCGCAGCATATACTGCCCTCTTGCTTCACCGCGAAGGGCGTCTCAACCTGAGACAATGCACTCCTGCAATTTTTGGCTGTGCTACCTGCAGAGATCTGCTCCCAAAAATAGAAAATGAAAGCAACACTGCTCCTCTTACCAGAACACCGCGAGCTTGGCTTGCTTTCTTGAGCTCCTTACCACGAACAAGGCTCTGATACCATGTCAAGATTGTGGGAGAGAAGGAAGGAGTCTCGCTTGAAGCTTTCTTGCTTGCACAATGGGGGAAGACACACAAGGGTGGAGGCTGAAAACAGTTTTTCTCTTCTTAGTTGTGTAAGCCAAAAAGAACTCTCTTACAAAGAAATAGAAGAACCCTAAATATGGGTCTCAAACCAAACTCAACTAACTAAGGTGGCATACTAACTGAGCCACGAACTAGAGTAGATAAGGATAGCTATCATGTAGCTATTATTCATGGGCGGTGTACCAACCGCGTCTGCAACTGACAAGTCGGTGACATAAATACACAACGGTCACCCTGGCGTATCATGAGTGGAGCTCGATATCTCAACATTCTTTGCTCCTCCAGGCCTGCTGTTAGGGCTCTGCATGCAATGGCTAGCTTCTTCGGCAGAGCTGATCATTGGCTTCGTTTTCTTCCAATTTGGTGGAGTGGAGCAGTGTGTTGAGGAAGGTGTGTTGTTGGGCTATCATGGAGAGCTGGGCTGCCTCTGCCTGATTCTTAGCCAACACTCTATCTCCTTTTGCTTTGGCCAGTCGGTGTGACAGGTCTCGTATTCTCCTCTCATTGTGGTCAACCCATTCTTTCACTCTCTTTTCTATATCTTCCAGGCTCTCCCCCTAATGGAGGGTCATAGCCATGAGTTGTTGCTGCTTGTCCTCGAGCTCGCAGTGTAGGCGGGACTGCTCTTGGTGTTCATTAGCGATCTATGCGTTGAGCTAGTCCAACTTTACCTGCATCCTTCGCACCTGCTCTCCTCTTAGCTGATCCAGTTCTGCAGCCTCCTGTCTGATCTTCTCAAGCTGGTTTTGTGCTTCCAGGTTGACTACAGAGAGCTGGTCGATCTTGGGCAGCAGGTGAGCATTAGTCTCTCTCTCTCTCCATTGAGGCGATCCATCAAGATTTTTATTCTTCCTTCCCAAGCAGCATCACGTTCCTTCAGAGCTTTTGATTCTTCTGCATCCTTATAACTGGCTTCTTCCTTTAGCACAACAATCTCCCTTTGGTATTCTGCCATTTGCTTTGTTTTCTCTAGCTGGAGAGCGGCTCGTGATTCTCGTTCTGTTGCCAGCTCCTCCATGGCTGTTCTCTTTTCTTCCTTGGCCTTTTCTAGCTGCGATAGCAACTCCTTAACATATTCATCATATTGGCCTGCTGGAGGTGGGGGATGGGACATGGTGGCAATGGTGACAACGGCTTTTATTTTCTGTCTTTTAAGCTCTGGCCTTGGCTCCATATCAGCCGTGGCTTGCCTCTTCACTCCTGACGCTGGGGTGGTCACGCCCGCTTCTCTTGCCAACTCCCTTTCCACCAGGAATTGCAGCCAAGTGACCATGTTGCTCTCATCAATTTTTGGAGTGGAGCCTTGGGTGGTGGTGGCAGTGGGCATTGTCATGATGAGAGTGGCTGGCATGGAAGGTATGAAGAGGGGGGTTGGCATCATCGATTCTTTGCCTTTTCCTTCTGCTGGGGGCGGGGGTGTGATTTCTGGCACACTGGTACTGGAACCAGGTGCTTCTGTTCGGTGTGGGCTCTTTGTGCCTTCCTCGTCTCTTTTGTGCTGCTCACAATGGAGCGACGGGTGGCCAGTGCTATTTCTTCCTCTTCCTTTCTTCTCAACTCCTCTTCAATCTTCTTTTTTCTCTCCTCCTCATCCCTGACCAGCTCCCTTCGAACTCCCTTCGAGCCCTCTCCAAGTCTTCCTTTTCTTTCTTCTTGCTCTCCTCTTCCCTCTTTCCATGCAGGGCTTTCGTTCTTTGTTCTGCGTGCCTCTATGGGCTGCCCTGGGACTCTCCCTCTTCATCTTCGTCAATATCCATTCGTCTGAAGACCTACGCTGCTCTTTTGTGTGAGGTGGGGATTGTGACGGTGACTCATCACTTTCTTCTTTGCCTCCCTTCTTATCTTCTTCTTCTCGTCCTTGCCCTAGTGCTTCTTGGATTATGGCGGTAAGGACGCCTCCAAACCCTATGGTTGCGGCTTTGGAGGATGATGCCTTGTGTGTTGATCGGGATGATGGGGATTCTCCTCCAGCGGCTCTTCCTCCTATTGTTAGGGCCTTAGCCGAAGCCTCTATGGTTCTCCTCACAAACCCATTCAAGTTTACCTGGTCCAGTGATTATGCCGCAATGCTGTCAAGCAGAGGCACGTTGATCCGGCTCATTATGCTGATGTACCTCTGGCTTGAGAACAAGGCATGCACCATTTTCGCTTGCAGCTAGATGTCTGGGTGTGGGATGTCTGCCAAGCTAATTCCATCGTTGGTATGGACCTTCACCTTTTCCATTCCCAACATGGCGTGGACATCCCTCTTCGGCTTTCTTTCCACCTTATTTGGCAACCCTAGTGCCCTTTCCACCAACTCCAGGGTGAGCTCAATCTGTACTTGCCGGGTGGCTTCATTCTCGCGCACCATGATGGTGCCTCTGTTTCTGTTAAAGGTGCGCAAAAAGTCGGCACACTGGGTGTAGTCCACCCTCTGGCCCACTGCGTCTAGGTATTTCTGCAGATGGCACTAGTCTATGATATGGCACACTGTCAGCTCTTCGATGGCCACGTCTTCAAGGTTGAAGATGTGACGGAACTTCAACTGGTTGAAGGCTCTTGTCTCCACCGTGAGGCCGTACTTCGCTTCCTCCTCCTCCGAGAAGGGGAGCTTGCTAGCCTTGTCATGGCTTGCCATGATCGATGCCTGCAAGTTCAGCCATTTCCACCATTAGTTTTTTTTACAAGTAACTTGCTGAAAGAAGAAAAGCGTAACAGATTTTATTGATTTGAAATATTTTGAGTGTAGCCTTAACGTTTCTTTTCAGACTTTTACCATTACATACATTTCAAATTTTATTGACATTTCCTACTTGGTTCACTTTTTAAATTCCACCTTACAATTCCACCTTATCCATTGACATTTCCTACTTGGTTCACTTTTTAAATTCCACCTTACCCCCTCCCCCTTTGGAATGAGAAGAATCCGTCCCAGGATTGGAGGTTGAGAGGACAAGGACATTCAGCATAAAGGGCGTCGGTCTATTTGTGTAGGAGCCAAGCATAGAAGTTGGGGTTGTACTCTAGCTGAGCTTCCCGATCTAATTCGAATGGGCGGATACCCACGTGCCATGATGTATGTCAGAACATCAGTTAGGAGATCGCTAGAATCGACCCGACTTGCAATGTGGAGCTCTTCCTTTGTTAAGAGGCGGTCAAGGTAGGGATGCCCCTTGATGTGCTCTTTCATGGGTCAACCATGAAGAGTGGTTAATACTAGATACGAGGTTGGCGCGACATAGGTGGGGTCGTACTCTACTGTTTTGATTGCGTGGCACTGCTCAGTGTTGGTCATTATGCGGCACCCCTCAACTTCCCATTGCAGCCTAAGAGTGTACCAACGCTTCAAAAACGTGGATTCCGTATCAGTGAGCTTGGATAACTCAGTGATTTCCTGATCAGTGATAGCAGAAGTGGTTCCTTGATCATAGGATGTGATGAGACGTTGTTTAATGGCTTGCTCTTTGGAGATCTCGCTACTGAGCAACTCAGCAGCAGAGCGAGAAGCTTTTGCAAATGCGAATTCAAAAGTCTCCCAAGAGCAAGGCATATTGCACACTTCCATTGCAAAGGGTTTTTCTAATAGGCCTAAGTCGAAGTGGTCATAGCTGAGGACTAGCGACATGAAGGTGGCATCGAGTCATTTAATGCATTCCACCACGTCATCCCCGGTGTCCTCAGCAAGGATTTTCATTCATAGGAGGGCGTGAGGCCGACGGGTGGTCGAGGTTTGCTAGAACTAGAGGCCTTGACAATGCAGAGTTGCGGTTGGGAGTTTCCTTGAGCCTGCAGTTGGGCTGTTTGGAATATGGGTGGATCAGGATTAGCCACAACAAATGGACTTTTGCATTCAGGTTTGCTTTTGGGAGCCAGATTGACTTGGTCGGATGATGCCTCCTGTGACGGTGGCTGTTGCTTGGGCCAATAGGTTTATGCGACTCTCTTGGGCCGAAGCGTAGATGAGTCGGATGGTTGGGGCTCTGGAGAGCACTGCGGCTTATGGTTTTGAGGTGTTATGGGATGTGGGCTGATCAAGCTTGAGGGTGGCGTATGAATAGTGCATTTAGCCGTGGGGACCTTAGGGATCCACAGCCAGGTATTTCCCTCGTAGTAGCCTTGCACATGCAAGAGGGCTTTAGGGACCCATCTTTGCTTGATCATGCGGCGCTTCTTGTGATTGCGTTTTGGTTTCCTAGGTTTAGAGTTTTGGGTCTTATGAGGATAGAAGCGTCGACTCCTAGGCAATTGTTGCGGCTGTTTAGGCACCCACTGGAAGCGGGGCTGTTGGGCCTTAGCTTTGGCTGTTGCGGGTTGCGGTTTATGGAAGTTGGGGAGTGGTGGCCTTGCACTACCCCCCTCCTTAGCCTTATCGACGACGGATGTTTCTATCGGTGGCTTTGCAGACGGTGATGGTGTCGTGCAGCCCTTGCTGAAAGCTATGACAATGCGAACATTGCCTATTGCTAGGTGGATGTGCTGCGACTCATAATTAACATTGCAGAGAGTCTGCTTTTTGAAGGTTCACCCCAGCAGTGACTCCGTGCCTACGTCTGTAGCAATTGGCAATATGTAAAAAATCATTGAAACAGTCTCAGACTTGATAGAAACGGCGACTCTGCACTTGCCGAGAAGTGCGTATGAGTGGGCTCCATATGGGTTTAATTTGGCAGTTGTGGGTTGAAGTAGTGGTTTGCCAAGTTGGATCCAATGACTGTGGGTTAAGACATTGAAGTCTGCACCCTCGTCAATCAAGGCATTAAATGCGCATGTTTGCTTGGCAGTGTGACTGTGATATGGAGGTAAGTGGGTTCTACGGCTTCCTCATCTTCTTCGTTGATTTTGGTGATTGTAGCTACTCGTACTTTGACCAGCAGTTCTAACAATGGTGGCTCATGCCAAGGATACATGGGAGGGTAGTACTTCTTGACACGACTGCCATTGAAGAAGCCTATTCCCTCACCGTCTAGTGTCTCAAGCTCAACATTGCCGATTCGGCTGATCGCACGAACCTTGAAGGTCCGAGACCTCTGAATTTCATTTTTTGCTTATGCCCCTTAACTTAGTAAAGGAGCACTAAGTCACCCTGTTCAAACTCGCGCTTCTTGACATGCTTGTCAAACCAGCTCTTGCGTCGGGCTTTCTCATAGGTAAGCGCATGGATGGCTAGAAGATGAGTTTTTGATAAGCGTTCAAGCTCAACTAGGCATTGTGTCCATGCCTCCTTCCCTTTCCATCATTCTTGAAGTGCTATTCTCAGGCTAGGAACGAAGAATTCTAGTGGTATAATTGCCTCAGTTCCATA
Organism: Lygodium microphyllum; assembly: GCF_053477565.2. Classification (NCBI taxonomy): domain Eukaryota; kingdom Viridiplantae; phylum Streptophyta; class Polypodiopsida; order Schizaeales; family Lygodiaceae; genus Lygodium; species Lygodium microphyllum. The sequence continues at coordinate 148,889,404 of NC_141146.1, read as the reverse complement.
GGTCAGCCTAAAGGGGGTTTGGCCGACAGCCATTTTATAAGCTGTACGGTAGGCCCACAAGGATGCCCCATCAGCTTCTTGTCCCAGTCGCTTCGTGAGGCTGAGACTACTTTAGTCAGGACATTGATGAGAATCTTATTAGTTGATTCTACATGGCCATTCGCTTGAGGGTAGTATGGTGAGGATTTGCAATGGATAATGAGAAAGGTGGATAGGAGATGTGCTATCACTTCATTGATGAAGTGTGTGCCTTGGTCACTAACCAGTTCGATGGGGCAGCCAAAGCGCGAGATCACTTACTCCCGTAAGAACTTGGCAGTCATCCTAGCGTCGTTTTTTCGTGTGGCTCTTGCCTCTACCCATTTTGTGAGGTAATCCATGGCCACAACGATGTACTTGGCTTGTGAGTACTGCGCCGCAGGACTGATGGGCCCTGTGAAGTCAATTCCCCATTTTTTAAAGGGTTGGCGAGCAATAATTGGGGTCAACTCCATTTGATCTTTACGAATCGAGACTTTTGTCCGTTGGCACTCGTCACAATGCTTGACGAATCGCTTGGCATCGCGGAAAAGTATGGGCCACCATAGTTGAGACTGCAGCACCTTCCGTGCTATCATGTCTCCATTAAAGTGTCCTCTCGCAATGCCATTGTGCACCTCTGAGAGCACATCGTGCAGCTCATGCTCACACACGCATCTGCGCAGCAATCTATCTTGCCCCAACCTATAGAGTTGGCCCGCAATCAGCTGTGGTAGGGCTGGATTTTCAGGATCAAGTGCCTAAGTCGGGCTTTTTCTATTGATCGCTCAAGTAGTCCGTGCTCGAGCACTTGGACTATGTCGTCCACCCAATATGGCGTTAGATCAGCCTTAAATAAGTCTCTCTCGCTAGACAAGTGGAATAGGTGGGCGTCGGGTAACTCGTCAATGATGCCTTGTCCAACGGCTTCTCCTGTGGGGATGCATGACATGTGATCAGCCATGTAATGTTGTTTTCCCTTTCGTACTACCACGAAGAAATCGAACTCTAAAAGTAAGAGGAGCCATCGAGCTATGCACCCTGTAGCACAAGGTTTGTTTACTAAATAGAGCAGGGCTTGATGGTCCACGAAAAAGATGAAGGGTGTGGCCAATAGATAATGCCTGAATTTCTTCACAGCGAACACCATGGCTAATCCCTCCCTTTCTGTTGTCGAGTAGTTCATATCCGTCTCAGTGAGTTGTCTACTAGGAAAGCTCACTGGATAATCTAAGTTGTGCTCACCAGGTTGGCGGCACAACACTGCCCCCACGGCAAACTTAAAAGCATCGATGTGCACGTGGAAGGTAATGGTCCAATCTGAGCCTCGTAGAATTGGTGCTATTGTTAGGGCCTTTTTCAATTCTTCGTACGCTCATTGACATGCCTCGGTCCACTCGAAGACAATCAACAGCTTGTACAATGGTCTGGCGATCAACGCGTAGTTCAGTACAAACCGTCGACAGTATCCTGTATGACCTAAGAAGCATTGAACTCCCTTGTAATTAATTCGGGATGGAAGGTCAACAATAACCCTGACCTTCGAGAAGTCAGTGGCAATGCCATTCTTCGACACCACGTGTCCTAAGATGCATCTGTGCTTTACCCAAAACTGGCACTTCAAGGGGTTCAAGGAGAGACGATATAAGCGACACCGTTCAAATACTGCGCGGAGTTTGTCTAAGTGTTCGGTCCAGGTCAAATGGACATATAGGTCATCGACAAAGACCTCTAACTCCTTGCAAAGAATGTCCTTAAAGATGGTGCACATGAGACATTGGAAAGTGGCAGGGGCGTTGGTCAACCCAAAGGGCATGACTATGTATGCAAAGACGCCCCTCTCAGTGGCAAAGGCAGTGTCTGCAGGATGCACTTGCACCTGGTTACACCCTGAGAAGCCGTCTAGAAAACTGTAGGCTTCCTTTCCTGCCACCCTCTCGAGCATGTGCTCGGTGTACGGCAATAGATAGTTTTCTCTCTTCGTAGCAGCGTTCACCTTCTTGTAGTTGACGCACACTCGAATTTTTCCGTTCTTCTTCATCACAATGACTATGGGTGATACCCAGTCTGTGTGCTCAATTTCGTAAATGAATCTAGGTCTCATCACCTTGTTAATTTTCTCTTTGACAGCATGAGCGTGTTTTGGATTCATAGGGTACGGTCGCTACTTGACCGACATTGCGTTCAACGTCATGGGTATGTTGTGAGTCACAACACTCGGATCTACCCCCTGTAGCTCTTCTAAGGACCAGGCAAACACGTCTATATACTCTCGCAAGAGAGTGACAAGGCTCATTTCTTCTTTGCCCGTCAAGTTGTCAGCAATGAACACTGGTCGGGGTGTTTCCCCTTCCTGGGCTAAGTCTACCTCCTTGATTTTGGCTAGTCCCTCGATTGGTTCGCTCGTCTGCCCTTGACATTTGGCACCTAACAGAACTACCCTATCCCCTTTTTTGAATTTTGTGAAGCTTTTAGGGAGGTCCTACGGCTTTCGCTGTTCTTTTGATCGTGTACCCTTGGGTTGCTTTGCCTTTTCCTGCCTTAACCATCTGCACCTAAGGTGGACGGGTAGGTCCCCCTTGGTACGTCTGGTTGTGGGCGGCCTAGGGATCTCTTGATCGCTATCCAAACTAACTTCTGATTCAGAGTCAAACCCTCCATCTTTGCTAGAAGAGGTGGTCTCCCGTGGTGGCCGCAGTTCAGATGGCGATTCGATCCTAAGTATTGATGTTGTTCCTAGCTGGGCTAGGCTTGCTTGCTCAAGGTCTATGGCTCCTATGCGTTCCAACCAAGCGCGATCACATTCCATGCGCATGACTCCTCGCTCTACTCTAAGGATCTGCCTTTTCTGCGGCTTGGCGTCTACTCGTATCTGCTCAATTTCTCTTCCTTCAGTGTCGTATTCTATGGTATCTACTTCACCCTTGCTGTCATCACTGAAGGATTGGCAGTCTTCGTATTCGTCACTGGAATCTTCGTCATCTGACTGCTCGTCGTCCCCTAGGGTTTGGTATGTCTTGTGCCATTGGTCAGGAACTAGGACCCAATTATACATGAGGTTTAAATCGTGCACCCTAGTCCATTGCCACTTGGATTCCTCTAAGAGATCCTAGAGTGGTTTAAAATTTGCAGCTGGATTGCCAGCTAGCTGGTCCGTTAGGTATTCCAGTATCCCTTGGAGTTCCCTTTTGTTGGATGGTACTTGGAAGGTGACAGGCTCAGGCTTTCCCCGACGGCTTCCTACCATCATGCAGACCGGTGTAGAGAGTGCTTCATTGGACTTGCCGATCGTTTTGATGGCTTGCTCGTATGCCTCATGATCTGAGAATGGCAGGTCGATTATAGTGAGAATGTGCATCCAATCCCGCTCATCCTCTGGACATGGGATATACTTGGTCAAGGGCCCATAGGGATTCTTGACCTGAGTATTCCCCTTGAGCATAGCAGGGATGGCGTCTAGGTCGACTGGTGAGGTCTTCCAAGTGCCCATCTCTACTCTCACGGCGTCTGTTCTATTGCCAAGGAAGATCAAGCCGTTACCCCAATCTTCAATGACTCTAGCGTTGCGCATCCAGGGTTGGCCTAATAGGACATCGTAGTCCACTCCCTTCATGACTATAAAGTCGACACAGAATTGGACACCTGCGATCTTCACTGGCCAATTCTTCAATACCCTGAATGGCTTCACTCTCATACCGTTTGCTAGCGTGACATTAAACCTAGTAGCTTCGACAGGCGGGTTTCCCCAAGTTTGAAGCACTGCATGGCTAAGCACACTAACCCCAGCTCCCGTGTCTACGATTCCCTTTCTTGTTGTGTCACCTAGGGCTAGGACCGGTAAGACCACGTGCATCTCAGAGCCTTCCCAAAAGGCATTGATGTGCAAGGATTTAGGCACGGAGTGCAGCGTCAAACTTGGTAATTGTGTTTCTGCATCATGGTCTTGAGGGTCTGCCGTGACCTGCTCTTGTGACCCTTCAACCCATTGCTTAAGATCTTGCCATAGGGTAGGATGCTACTTAAGCAGATCTCCCAGGCTAAGTGTTACAGGGGTAGTCACTAGCGTGGTCAGGAGATCGTTGAATACTCTAACCTAGATTGTCCGGGCCAATGGCTGCGCGGCTGATCTGCGGCTCTGTCGTGTCAAGGCTTGCTCTCAACAGCACTACTTGTGGTGCGGTTGCTTCTCCCAACTTAGGTTGAGGCGGTGATATTGGCAGGCTTACACTGGAGAGGTCATCGATCTCCTTCTCTATGATAGGCTCAGCGTCTTTGAGGTGCTCTTGAGCCTCCTTCACCCATTCCTTCACATTTTCTATGGCCTCTAACTGTTGCTTCGGATACGGGTATTCCCCTACCTTAGCGCTTCCCTTTTCGGTCATCTTAGGGGCTGAAGTCTCTGCCTCCGCATCTGAAGCCTCCTTTCCAGCAGGCAGAGTCATAACACTCTTGGTCTTTAGTGTGACTTTAGCTTCCGATCTCTTCTTCTTCTGCCTGCGGATTTTCTTCCCTATTGAGGCTATGTCAATGTTGCTAGGTTGTAGCAGAGAGATGCCGACTTGCTTCGTTTGGGCTCGGGTCATGATCTACAATGAAATAGGTGTGGTCTCCCCATCGAGGTTTTCGACACCAAATAGCCCTAGTGGGACAGATGGCAAGTTGGTTGAGCTAGAGGATGGTTTTTGCTTTGGGCAATCTACGAAAAGATGGGTGATTCTGCACTCTGCGCACCTTTGGTCAGCCTTATCTCTGTTTTGCTGCTCTCTTTCAGGGCAGCGTAATGAGACATGGCCATGGTGACCGCAAGTCCAACAGGTGACTAGATCATGCGTCTGCCCTCCTAGGCCCCTACCTTGTCCCCTTCCCAATGCCATCACCTGCATAGGTCGATAATCCATGAGGACTATGTTGCCCTCGTTGTCATGCAAGACGTAAGGGTATATGTAGGTCTCTTCATCACTCGGCTCCTCCACGTAGTGTACTGGAGCGTCGCTCGATGGGTGGGTAACATAAGGACCAGGCGGTTTAGGAATGCCTGTAGGGTTTATGTCCATTCTAGGGACGGCTGATTTCATATCGTTAGGCACGGGAAGAGCCAATGGGGCTCCCCTTCGGAAGAATGGCTATGGCCTATTTGCTAGATAAGGCTGGCCGTAGGGTTGCGAGTATGGAAGTCTTCTTGGTAATCTACAATGCGTGACATCATGACCGAACCTACCGCAGTTAGCATAAGGTCTTGACCTAGGGTCTTGACACTCGGCCGGCAAGTGGTTTCCGCCACAGTACACGCATTGGACGTGCGGGCGTGTTGGTCATCTCAACATGTCTTGCAACTTGGCTAATTCCATCTTGACCTCAGCCAAGCCATGGTCTGTCTCGATGGCCTTCCCCTTATCTTGGGATGATGGGATTGACTGCTCACTAGAGGCTGACGTTCTCTCTGAGCTTCGCGAGTTGGTCTCCTCTAGATTTGAGCTCCTGGAGCTCCGCTCTTTCAGTTGATCATCGACTCTGACGGCTTCCTCGAACACTCTAGCCACCGCGTCCTACTACAATCTTGAATTGCTTGCCAAAGCCTTGTACAACTCCTCGTCTCAAATTCCGTTGATGAATATAGTCAAAACTGCTCTGTCAGTCGGTCGCTCGCCTAGAGGGATTCTCTTAAAGAAACTCCTCACATGGGTCACGTAGTCGCGGATGTCCTCCTTCTCTTTCTGCTTGATGTTCATCAAGCGTACTAGTAGGTTATCGAAGTATCCAGGCTCGATAAATCTCTTGACGAAGAGATCCTTGAGGTCATTGAAGTTGGCTCGCTCTGCAGCATCTAGGCTCGTACACCACGTCCTACCCTTGTCGCCTAGGCAAAGCTCGAATGCTTGCGAGCGTTGAGTTTGGTCGTTGAGGCCATTGGCTTCACAGACTTGCTCAAACTGCTCAACAAAGATGTATGGGTCGTCATGAGGTTGGTACTTATCGAGTTGCTTGGCAACAATCGGTATTTTGGCCTGGCTTTTTGAGCCTTGGTTCACCCCTAACCCTGCAAAAGCAGTGACGTCGCTAGTGCGGTGGCACTATGCTCTACTATTGTATTATCAAGCAGCCATTTCATGAGAAGCTCGCTCAACGTCAAGTCTCCCTCCAGTGCTCTCTCATGGTCCATTCAGTTTCGGCCAGCCAAGTTCAGCACTCACTGCACCTCATGCAGCTCCATGCTTTGCCTTTGGCTCCTAGCCTGCCGATCCCTATTGTACTCGGCTATGCCCTGCAATGCTTTGCAGGCTAGCCTTCTCTCCTCTTCTAGATCTGCAATGATTGCGTATGCTATCCTGCCTCAGTGCTCGTAGCGGGCGTGCGCATCGTAACTGCTCACCAGTGCTGAATAGCATCTGGGAATACGTTCAAATCGAGCTCCTCACTAGACCAATGGTCGGAGATCTCTTCCGTCATGGTCTAGTTCTCGCGCTCCACTATGTTGTCAATCAGGTTGAATAGACTTGGCAGATCCTCATCGTTGGCGCTCCTTGCTTGGTCCTATTCTGCACTTTGATAGTTTGTCTATGCCTTGGTTCTCTCCTACCGGTGGGCTCCTTGAGTGGTCTTATCTGGGTGAGTTCCTTGACTTATTGAATATAGTCCTCAATTATTGTTCACTTAGTGTGTGTCGTTTCTCGTGCACTTGTGGTCAATCAGGCTTTCAACTTCCTTATGTGTACTTCAAGTGCGGAATTCAATGTGAGTGCAGCAACAAGCTCTATATGCTTACGCCCTCTTGTCTCATCTCGGGCCTGATAAGCTTCATTGCTCAAGTCGTGGTCATTCTAGTGGATTCTGGGGTCTGCGCTGCTTCTTACTGTTCACTAGGGGGTCGATCACAACTCCTACGATTGGATTTCCGTTCTCAATGCGTCTGGTCACTAGGGAGTGCTCCAGCACTGTCCCCCTGTCCCTTGGTGGTGACTTCTACGTCGGGAACTGCTTACAAGGCGCTCGCTCCGTTGTCCTAGAGCAGGTTGCGCTTCCAGTCGGTTGTGGGGGTCAATTTCTGATGTTTTCTTTTTTTTTCTTTTCTGCCTAAGGGTGTGTCCGATTTTGAGAATCGGACGTCCAATTTACCAGTGGTCCGATTCTAGGAACCGGACTAGGTGGGTTCGAGTTTGAGCTGTTCGATTCTCAAAATCGGACGGGGGTTAAGTGTTCGATTTTTGAAAATCAGACAAGTGGTCCGATCGGACCAGGCATGTGGTCCGATTCCTAACGTGTCCTAATTCGTGAGTCTGATTTCCTCGATCGGACGATCGGACTAAGTGTCCGATCGGACGGGGTTGGTCCGAGTGGTCCAATTCCCAAAATCGAACGAGTTGGTTCGATCGGACAATTGTCCGAATGTCCAATTCTGAGAATCGGACACTGAATCGAGTTTCCGATCCCGCCAACCCAAATGCACTTTCGAGCATAAAATCGTCCAAAATCTTAATATATCGATTATTATAGGCTATAAGATTCAACAGGAATGATGCTAGAGTGATGGGGGAGAGGTCTATATACTTGGGGAGATGTCACTCCTCGCATTGATCGATTGAACGGGTCACTCACTCTCTCTCTCTCTCTCAGCTGGTTGCAAATGAGGATTCCCTTGCCCTTCAAGAACTTATAACCCTACTGGACATTACCGGGATGTTACCGATCACTCTCCTTGCGATTCCTACACATTCAAATGAGAATTTCCTCCATTTTCCACCGGTTTTCCCCGATTTTCTCCCTGTTTTACAGCAGCAAACCCTATGCCTCTCGGATGCAATTTCCTAATGTTAACCTACTCTAAATGCAACAAAAATCGAAAGCAAAAAACTAAACTAATTTCTCCATGTTTTCCAATCATCAAACAACCAAAATATCCCAAAATACTTACTTGTTTTGAAGATCAAAAACACCCAAACTTCCTACCTATCTCAAGCTTCGTTTCAGGGATGAATCCCCTACTTCGATGCTCGATATGAGGCGCGCAAGTGCTCAACATTGAATCCATTGGTCTCGGCAGCGGAACCAAAATGTGGGAGCTTTCACTCAACCGCCAAGACCCACAGACCGCTTATTGTTTCAAGCATTCCAAGTGAGCTCTAATGGCTATCTCTCACCTAGCTGATGCGCCGTCTATCCTACGAGTGTAATGAGCTTACCTTGATGCTTGATCGAGTACCCTCCTCTCTCTTGCACTCCGGTAGCTCCACGATTCTTGATGCTAGCTCAAGCACCCTCAAGCCTCCTCCATCTCCAAGCTCCATCCTCCATAGCCGCGCGCGCAAGAGAAGAGAAGAGAAGAGAAGAGAACAAGAGCAGAGGAGATGGTGAAGAGCTTCACTCTCTTGATCCCTCACTCCCACACACACTCACTCCCTCACACTCTCACACTCCCTCTCTCAAGAGCACACACAAGCAAGAAGGGGAGAAGAAGAGAGGAAGAAGAAAACTCATTTTTGCCACATACCAAAAGAATGAGCTTCTCATTCACTTTTCAACTTTATATACAAAGCCCTAAATCCTTTTTGGGCAGTGATCCCCTTTGTGAGAAATGCGGGATCTAGAGCATGGAAAAGGCGGAAGCTATGGAGGATGGAAGATGAAGATACTACTCATGTTGACATTGACAAAGAAGACAATTGTTACACAAGTGAATTAGGTTTCAAGATTGAGACTTGAACTCATAAACACAATCTTGTGTAGGACTGACAATGACACAGAGACTTGAATGAAAGAGACAAGTACTATTGCATTATCATCATATAAAAGTGATAGTCAAGTACATCATTATATAGGATTGCTTGGTGGCACATTTCATCCACTGTGCATATGGGATTCTGTCTCTTTTCCTAGAATAAACTGCATCTTCCTAACCTAGCTGTTCCATACAAAGGGGCATACACAAGGTGTGATTGACAGATTCTCAACACCCCTCCTCAATCACAACCTGAAAGTACAAAGTGTGTAGAGGCTTTAGTGAGAGCAGTACCTGCAAAGTGTGGGCATACCACAAACATGGCAAAACACCAGAGGCTGTTGCAGAAAAGGCTAAGTGTGGGTACCATAAACATGGTGGACATCCAGAGGCTGTAACAGGGGCCTCACAAAGTGTACAGAGGCTGTAGTACAAGGCTACATGAGGAGTTTACAAAGCTTATGAAGGAACATTAAGGCAGGTACAATGGTTTTAAAACAGAAAATGAGAGACAAGGACCGATAAGCCCTTGTGGTCTTTTTCAGCATATGCTATTTCTTTGTCAGCATCATGGAAAATCTTATGATCTTCTTGGTCTGCTTCTTTATGGACTTTGCTTGCATTGGTTGCGGTTGCGGTCTTCATGTTCATGTCTATGTCTATGTTCCCCTCAAGCAAAGAATTTCTTATTTTCCCCAAAGCAATAGGCATGTCTTCTAGTTCTTCAAATAAACACAAGGATGAAACTTGAATCAAGGCTTGAATCTTCCCTGCAAGTAGAATAGGCACATCTTCTATGTAGTGTAGATAAACAACACAAGTCATGTTGCTCTTCATGGAGTGTATCCACATAGCGATCTTTTTGTTCGTCATTTCCATGACCAAGGATGAGCAGCAAATCAACTCCAGATTCTCAGATTTATCAGTGGAAGGGCAGATTGCAGTGTGTCAAGAGACACAAGTAATATTAGTGTGAAAACACACTATGTAGTTTGATTCTTGATGCTTGTTGATGTCGTCTCGTTGAACTTGACCTTCACTTTGAATCTTCTGCTTGCTAGCTTGGAAGGCAAATCTTGCTGGGAACTTCAGTGACACAGTGGATCAGAGTGGCAGGGCCTTCAGTGAGCTTGGAGGAGTGAGAAATTGAAAAAAAAATGAAGCTTTCAAGGTTTTGGCTATGGCTGACTTTTAGGGTTTCTGAGGCAGCCCTGGTTTTTTACAGATTGTGGGAGTTGTGGTTGACCATTTTCAAAACTTTTTTTATGAAAATGTAGCTTATGAGATGCTCTATCAAAGCCCTAATCTCATCGTCCAGATCGCGGCCCGTACTGCACGCGCAGATTTGAATTCCGTGAGCAGGCGCAGTTTGTACAGACTTCCGCGATTTCCGCAATGCTGGGCTCGATGATGACCAATGTTCGACTGTGATGTATCAGGGAGCTTCGCCACGAGTAGAGGGATGTTTCTCCAGAAGGAATCGTGGGCTAAGATGGCCTGTAGAGTAAGATATAGAAGCTCCAAGCAAGGTAGGTCCTGTCTGGCTATGGCAGACACAGAGCAGAGATTGACAGTTTAAGCAATGCTGAGCTATGGAGTGGCCAATGTCAAGATCTTAAGTGATAGAAAGAAGCCTTGGGAGTCAAGTAACAAATGGCTAGAAGAGAGTAGGTTCATATATGACCTACGGAGAAAGATCCAGGAGCTTCAAGTTGACAGGGTGCTGCTGGCTATGGCTGCCATGGAAGCTTCAGTGAGGATAGAGGTAAGAAATGGAACCATGAGCTGGACTTGAGCTGACCTGAGGTTAAGAGAGACTGAGAGAGGCTAGACAAGCAATGCCATGCCCAACTGGGCTCTGATACCATGTGAGAAATGCGGGATCTAGAGCATGGCAAAGGCGGAAGCTATGGAGGATGGAAGATGAAGATACTACTCATGTTGACATTGACAAAGAAGACAACTGTTACACAAGTGAATTAGGTTTCAAGATTGAGACTTGAACTCATAAACACAATCTTGTGTAGGACTGACAATGACACAGAGACTTGAATGAAAGAGACAAGTACTATTGCATTATCATCATATAAAAGTGATACTCAAGTACATCATTATATAGGATTGCTTGGTGGCACATTTCATCCACTGTGCATATGGGATTCTGTCTCTTTTCCTAGAATAAACTGCATCTTCCTAACCTAGCTGTTCCATACAAAGGGGCATACACAAGGTGTGATTGACAGATTCTCAACACCCTTTTCCCTTTTTACGTGGCCGGCCGTAGCCTAGGCCCTTTTTCCCATTTCCCACCATTCTAATTTATCCTATTCCCAACCAATGCGTACACTTTGCACAGGAGCGAGCCTGGTGCTCTTTTACAAGGATTTGGGAGTGCTTCCACATTTTAATGGTGCGCCTTTTACTCTTTTGTTGTCTCGAGGCGACACTGAGCTTTCTGAGGGTCGTGCCCGAACATTTAAATTTTTCAGGGTCTGGTTACCAGTCAAGGCGCCTTTTTCTACTTTTGTCCTGCGCCTTTTTTGCTATTTCCTTTTTTCCATCTTCCACTCCTTTGTGCTGTGGGAAACATGGTAACAGTGCGACAACGAGCTCAGCCAGAAGGTAGCATGGATGAAGGTTGGTTGGTGTCTGAGGCGCTAGTGGATATTTCATAATGGCTACCAATGGTGGATCCAGAAGACAACAATATACTATGGTCGCTAAAGGACAATGATAGACTGACCGAAGATGTGGTGGTTGGAAATGGGATAGAAAAAAGAATGGATGCTGCAATGGAGGAGAAGATGAATCGCTTTTGTATGTTGCACCATGTCTCTATGGAGACGTGGCTCACCAGGTAGTACCAGTTGATATCTCCTTCCTTAAGCATATGCTTATCAACAGAAAAAGAATCATAGACAATGGTAACATGATTCAAGGTAACCTAGACATCACCAAGAGCCAATTGACGCTTTGGTTTGTCAAGAATGTTGACTAGCTTTTTTCCATTGTGTATAAAATCTTGATCATGCATGCTTGAAACCTCTCTATTTGACAAGCTAGTTGAAAGAGGCCATCTATCCCATTTGATCTTGTATCTAGCACCGTGCTTATTTACATAATCATCCAACATCAATTTTCTTCATCGACTATCTCCATCTGATGCATGTCCAATAATCGGACATGCTGTCCATTTGAGCTTCTCATTCCACAATGCCAAAATTTCAATCCATTGTTTGTGAACAAAACTTGCATCAAATCAATTACAAGTGCAATGACCAACCACAACTAAGCGTGAAAGCTTTTCATGAAGTGGATTTGCAACAAAGACTCTTGCATAACCACCAATGATACAAGTCTCAAATGCTTTAGCAATCACATCATATCCAACTTTTCCTTCTCCAACTTTTATCATGGATGAAGTCCCACACTCATGGTTTGAAGACTTGTATCCATCAAACCCAATAAGAGTATCATCTTTAGGGTTCCACCTACAATGAAAATAGTAAATGTTATAAAATCTTAAAGTTCATCAATAATACTTTTTATGTGCCAAAAGAGAAAATATTATACATTTACCTTATTCATTTCTTTATGGTTGTCTCATCTTCCACTAGAATAAATGGAATACTTTCTATGATGCCATGTTTTTCTTTCTCCTTTTGATATATTTGAGCAATGGCATCAAATGTTTATCCGTGTATCCCTGGTATAAAGTGGGTAGCTTGTCTATGGCCCCTCTTTCTCATTGAGAGTGAAGGGCCATTTAGGTTATTACCAAGAAACTCATGCAGCCTTGGTCCACCCCACATCTTCGTAACTTCAAACAAAGCCTTTGTATTTGCACTGTATCATTGACCTTCCTTTGATCGTACCATATTTGTAGATACATCTTGTAAAAAGTCCCACAAAGCAGGCTTTCCACCAAATTTTCCTAATCTATGGGCTTCTATTATATTGTTACAAAATCTTTGGACATCTTTTCGATTTAAAAACTCCATGTTGGCTTTGCATAAGCTTCTCATTTTCACTGAAAGAACTACAAGCTGAGACTTACTCATCCATAACTTTAGAGTAAGTTCTTTTATATGTTTTTTGGCATCAATTGTTGTATTCCTAAGCTCTTGTCTAGTGAGATAGTCTAATCTTCTACCAAATCCAGTTCCCCTATTTCCTCTCTTCTCTTGTACTAGCTTCTCTCTGTATACTCTCATCCTAAAGTCATTAAGCCTAGATATACATTTGCAATGGCTACAAGAGAAGTCTCTAAATGGTTTCCCATTAGTTGAAACATGTAGACACTCAATATGACGAAAGCAACCATCTATTTGGAAACATGTTTTTCCATCCTCTAGATTTGCCCTAGTAAAAGGGTTTGAAAACCAAAGCTTACCACCACATTGATCATCTAATAAAGGTTTCACATTCATTTTCTTCTTGTTCACTACAATAAATGGACTCCATAAACCCCAACATAACAAGTTTAAACTTATTAATGGATTTCCATTGTCTTCATGCTTATTAAGAGAGTTCAATGGTGGACTTCCCACCTTTGTAGAGAACACAAATTTGCTTAGAGATGTTTGCTTTGGATCATGTACTAGTCCCTTTCGAGGACATCCACGTGAGCCTGTAAGTAATGGCTTGGATTTTTCCACCTCCTTTGAAAATGCCTTTGTGTGTAAAATTGACTTTGTGTGTTTAGTAAAAATAGTATATAAATCAGACCTTGGAGGGCATAGATGCAACCATGTATCATCATACTTGCACCTTACATGAGCAAAGCTTTTGTCTTTAAAATCATGCAATGTAGCTACAATCACCTCAAAATTTCAACCTACAAAAAAAAACTTATATTATGTAATAAGTCTAGTATTATAGAGCATCATGTAGTCTACAATCTCATTCTTATAAGATACAAAATTTTACATCTATAAACTCAAAGAAAGAAGATAAATAATACCTTCATGTTTCTCCATGTAATCATGCAACTTCTCTATCGAAGCCTCTATCTCTTTCCTATCATCTGATTCTTGCTCCATGGTTGTAAATTCTATATTCACCTTTTTAAGCCCTTGAAACATAAGATATTTTTTTTCATGCCATTTACCATCCAAAATGTGTGTTCTCATGAAGTTGGATAAACAAGTATATGCAGCATTCTTCCCTCCTAGTGTGCCCTTTTCCATAAAATGAGTTGCACTCATTACACCATATTCGAACTCGAGGTTCTCCATCAACATCTTCACTATGTAGTTCAAACCTATCATCCCTTGAGATTGTGGATTGTTTTAATTTTAGCCTTACTCTACTGCATTCTTGTTTCCAAGTCTCAAGAATGCTTGGACTTAGCAATTTACTTCCTAGCTTTGATGTGAGATGTCTTGAAGTGTCATTTTGTTCCTCATCAACATGTTCTAAACATTGTCGCTTATTTGAAGAAGCCAGTTCATTTATGATAGTATCACTCCTCGTGATATGAACTTGATGATGTTCACCAAGAGTCCATCGCTCCTCTTGTCGTTTCTTAACTAGATAGTTATCCTCGATGAAGTCAAAGGATCCATATATAAGCTCGTCACCCTCAATTTGTTTATGGATTTGAGCAAAGGTAGGTTTAGGTCTGTCTTTTCTTAGCCTCACAAGACCTAGATCTTCTTGACTTTCATTGAGGATCACTTGAATCTTGTAAAAACCCCATGAAGCCCAATTACCAAGTTTGTTATTTCTTAAGTAGGAACTGCATTCAACATTCAAAGGATATTATAAAAAGAGGAGTTCATTAGATAAGAAAACTTGATATTCCTAAGTGACATGTTTACTTGATATACCACACTAAGCACTCTTAAGTCTATGATATAATATCATGACATGATTAGTAATGCTTTTGTACATGCACTAGGGCTATCAATAGTGTTTTGAATTAGTAATACTCTTGTATATCATGACATGGAAGTGATTTCTCTTAAAAATTATAAACACACAACTAACTTAACCTTGAAGCACTAAAAGCACGCATGACATAGTCTAATGATACTCAACCAACAAATCCATGATGATCAAAGTGAAATAAGGAATTCAAGCTATCTACAAAAATTCAAATAAAGATAGTTCCATTGAAGAAAAACTTGGTTTATAAGATATATAATACCATCATTTCAAAATGATACATACAAAATAAAGAGCACACTTTCTAACATATGAAAATTTCCAAAAGGATATGTATCTCTAGACAATAAAGTAAAACTAGTCATGCTACATGGTATTGATGATGTAAAACTATATTTAGATAAAGCTTGGCTCCATTTCTTCCAAGGGATGCATAGCCAATTCGCCATTCATACCATGGCACTTACAGATATGCTCATTTATGTTGTCAAATGAAATCCTTTTTGATGGATCTACATTCATCATTTTATCTCCAAAAACATCAGCCAGGTGTCTAATCATTATCAAGGATGGAGAGATAACTTTCGTTACATCAAAGTTATCAGAAGCATCTTCATAGAAATATCAAAGCTCTCATAGTATCCAGCCAAGAGCATAAACATCAGTCTGTGGGCTATAACAACCATTCAATGTGGTGTCTTTCAACTCGGGCGCTAACCATTTTCTCCGTATATGGTCTACTTTGCATTGTTGTAGTTTTTTTGCATGCACTTCATCATTATTTGCACACCCTTGATGTGGCTTGGAAAATGCCTTTCTTTTCTCTGAGAAATCCAAAGCTGTTCCCCAATCTATAATCCCCACACGACAAACATCACCAACAAAATCTAATACAATATTGCCAGGATGTAGATTTGTGTGTAACCACCTTGCTTTGTGAAAACGACACATTCCCAAAATTAATGCATGTATAATAGATGTGATACATTTGCAAAATATATTTATTTGCACTATTTTATCACTTTTCAATTGAGTTTCTTCATCACACCTTCTTTTACCTGTACCCCAAGCATGAAATAACCTTGTAAAGCGATGTAGGCAGTTGAGTCATGAAACTTAAAAGATTTCCACCATTAAAATATGGTGTTATGGTCCATAGAGGTTCTTCTGTAGTCCTTGAAATCACACGTACTAACACTGGATGTCTGATCTGCATCACTATCTCTCTTCGTTGTTCTACTTGCCTTATATAGTCTTTTCCTCTATAACACTTTCCTGCATAGATCTTGTTGTGATCAAATCTTGCTACTCCTATAACCTTTACTTTGAATACCACACTACAAGCACCCTTTCCTAGTTTTTCCCCCAAACTATCTCATCTTCACTTAGATATGTCGTAGAGTAAACATGAGACGTACGTGCATAGTTACTTTGAAGGACATGTACTTCAGATATTGCCATTGAAGTGGTAGAATTTTGTTCCATAGCAACATATGGAGACCACATCTTTTTATCCCATGAAATTGACTTGTTTAAGCTTCGATCAGATTTTGATTCTACAACTCATGCTTCCGCATACAATGCATCTCATGCATGCATTTTTCCAACATCAAAATCTTGTTGGAAGCTAGGCTTACTAGTATTCCAAATTTCTAAAGATTTACAATCATGCTAGAGATCCATCTCATGGAAATAGCATCCAAATCCATACTTTCAACTGAACATGCAATCCTTGGGTTTTCTACATGTTTTTTTATTTGTGAAATCACATTACATCTTAGCATGTCTCTTTTTCTGATATTCCAACAAGCATCTCTCATCTCTTCTTCTTTCATAGAGCATATTTCTCTAAATAGCATGTATATGCATTTTTCCAAAAGTATCTTTTTATCTAGTTTACTTATATTACCTTGGACACTTGTTTTTCCCTCAACATCCATACCTAAAAGGTGAAACCAATAGAGCATATTGATAAGATCTCTGTGTGTGTGTGTGTGTGTGTGTTCCCTTCTTATGTAGTTAAAAATTTACTCTTAAATTTTGAGCTTAAGATGGATACTAATATGGATTATCGAGTAATTTCTTTGAAATGAGTATATGAACAATTATGTAGTGTTAAGAAGCACAAAGATAAAATCTACTAGCATTTTTTCACATTAGTTATATTTTTCTGTATATACATTAACCACACTAGATATGATATCCGTTAGTGCCAAAATCATAAAGACATGGGACATAGATACCATCTTTAGTGCAAGTCATCACTAGCTATTCTTCTTAAACTCCATAAATTGATCAACCTCATGCTTTATCAATAATCTTTATATCTCTTTAGTAATATTCTTTGTTGGATCGTGCATTAGGCTCCTATTAGATTATGAGTAGTTTATGTATAGTTACTACATTGGGTAACACGTTGCATAATAAGATTATGTAAACTTTGTCTCTTTAGATGTGAAAATAATGACACTAAATATAGTATCCTGTAGTGCCAAGCCAAATGGACTTGGGACATGGCTACCATGTTTTGTGTAATCCATTTCCAAAAGCAATAGTGTAAAGTACTATGTAGCCATAGTGTAAAGGATATATTCTCTCCTGAATGAATGCAACTTGAAAGTTCCAAAAAGGTTTTGAACTATATATAAGGTCATGTCAAATGTTAGAACTTGGTACTCCAATCAAGGATCATGTATGATTTGGACTATCATGATGGGTTATGTATTGGTTTAATTAACGTTCAATGGTCTTATATACAATATTTTCATAAGTTAAACACCTTCAAAAGATAATTGAAGAGAAAGAATCTCACTTATGAGCTAACCATATGGCCTCCTTGCAAGCCTCAGTGGCCACAACATACTCGATCTCAGTGGTAGAGAGAGTCGTACACTTCTGAACACTGGACATCCAAGAAAAAGGACCTCCAACACAGGTAAAGACATAGTCGGAAGTGGACTTTCTACTATCGGCATGTCCTGCATAATCGAAGTTTGTGTAGCCCACAACTCCTGTATCCTAGCTACCATAGCAAATACACATATCTATTGTGCCCTTCAGGTATCTCAAGATACCCTTTACGACATCCCAGTGCTTTTTGCCAGGTGTAGCCATATAGCATGCCACAATACCAACTGCAAAGGCAATATCTAGATGAGTGGCTATCATGGCATATATCGAATTTCCCATGGCTGATGCATAAGGGATCTTGACTATATCGGCCCTCTGCTCATCTGTCTGCGGACAATCGGCCTATGAAACCTTCACATAAGAAGGTAATGGACAACCAATAGGCTTTACGTCTTGCATGTGGAAACGCTCAAGGACTTTATGAATGCACTCCCTTTGTGAGAGGTATAGTAGTCCCTAATGCCTGTCGCGCTTAATGCGCATACCAAGAATGTGAGAGGCATGTCCCAAATCCTTCATCTAAAAGCTCTTCTTCAACTCAGATTTAAGAGCATCCAGCTCATCATGAGCTTTCCCTGCTATCAACATGTCGTCCACATAAAGTACCAAAATAAGCAATGAGCCATCACGTGCTTTCTTTGTGTAAAGATGCGGATCCATAGCACTTATGTTGTAGCCCTGTGATTGCATAAAGGCATCAAACTTATGATACCACTCCCTAGGTGGCTCCTTCAAGCCATAAAGACTTTTGTTCAACTTGCACACTAGGTGCTCCCTGCCAGGTTTTGCAAACCTTTAGGCTACTCCATCTATATCTCATCATGCAAATCCCCATGCAAGAATGCAATCTTGACATCCATCTAGTACAAGTCCAAGTCAAGTTGCGTGACTAAGGCCAAAACTAAGCATAGGGTGGTCATCTTGACCACAAGAGAAAAGACTTAATCAAAGTCAACTCCATGCTCCTGTTTAAAACCCTTAGTGACAAGTCTTGTCTTATATGCCGGCTTGGGGTTTCCAAGGGTGCTTTTCAGCTTGTACACCCATTTGCATGGCAAAGCCTTCTTTCCCTGAGGCAGTGCAACCAAATCCCAAGTCATATTCTTGTACAGGGAGTCTATCTCAAACTACATAGCCCTCTCCCACCAGGAGTGTCTATTACCCCTTCACATAGCCTCATCATAGGTGAGAGGCTCTCCTGCATTTGTAACTAAGACATAATGCATTGAGGGCTCAAATCTATCAGGTGGACGTCTATCTCTAGTAGACCATCTCACGGCAGGCTCTGTAGCCAGTCCAACACCCTGGTCATATGTACAAACTACTGCAGCAGGTTGTCCAACTGGCTGTGCACGAGCACATGGCTCCTCCTAGAATATAACCATGCATATCTCTACCACCTTCTCAGGCTGTCTATGCATCTTGTCTTCATGGAAGACTACATCATGGCTGTGGATGACTTTCCATGCTTGCGGATCCTAGAGGCAGTAACTCATCTCACCTGCATCCCTATAGCTAAGGAAAATGCATTTGACACTCTTAGGATCCAACTTAGTATACTTGTCTTTGGGCACATGGCAGAATGCCTCACATCCAAAGACACGTAGATGCGCATAAGATGGAGGTTTCCCAGTTCATACCTCCTCTGCAACCTAGAAATCCAAACCACTAGAAGGTGATCTGTTTATGACATGCATAGCTGTACTGATTGCCTCAGTCCAAAATCTCTGTGGTAAGCCTGCATGGCTAAGCATACTTTGTACATGATCATGGGTGGTTCTATTCATCCGCTCAGCCAAACCATTCTGGGGTGGGGTATAGGGGGCGGTCAATTTATGCTTAATACCCCTCTCATCACATAGTTTCTCAAAAGCACATGACACATATTCTCCCCCATTGTTAGTCCTAAGGCATTTCAGCCTATGCCCAATCTGGTTTTCAAAAAATGCAAGCCATCTCTGAAATACAACCAAGACAACGGACTTGAGCTTAATGGGATAAGCACATACATTACACGAAAAATCATCAATGAACGTCACAAAATACTTTGCAACACCCATACACTGACAGGGCATGGACCCACAGACATCTAAATGTACTGATGCCAGGGGCTCACTCATGCATGTCCTACTAGAATTCTTATGTGTATTCCTAGTCCGTCTACAATAAATATCCTAGTTCGTCTACAATAAATACAATGCTCATATGAATCAAAACATGTGTAGTCAAGGGGTAGTAAGTGCTGCAAACCAGAAAGCATTTTCATTCCCTTCAAGGACATATGGCCCAAATGGGCATACCGAAGAGATACATGTGGGATGGAACCCACTCATAAAACATGGTCAACAGAGGACCCATAAACTACAAGAGGATAGAGGCTGGTAGCTTTGGCACCTCTAGCAAGCACAAGTCTGCCACCCACAGGTGATCTTCCAAGTAGAATCCCCAAATGAAACATGAAACTCAGCATTAGCATCATCAAGCTACCCTGCACACATAAGACTGTGTGTAAGTGTAGATACATGATGTACATCCTCTAACAGAAAAGTACTGCCAGTAGAGAACTGTAGCCGTACATCCCCAATGCCAATAATAGCAAGTGACTTGTCATCACCCAAGCAAATTGAACCAGAGACAGTGTGGTAGGAGTGGAACCACTCACAGCATGATGTAACATAAAATGAAGCACCAAAATCCAAAAGCCAGCACTGCGCATACATAGAGTGAACATCGGTCAACGATGTAGCATCACAAGAACTAGCTGCAAGTATGTACTACTCATTGGAGTCATCAGTCTGCATGACATTTATCTCCTCGATTTTCACATTGGATTTTGTAGGCATAATGCTATGATCAGAGGACTTTTCCTATACTTTGACTTTCCCCTTCTCTTTGCACTTCTCATTGCGCAACTCATGACACGGTGGGTGTATATGACCCTTTTTCCTGCAATGATGACATGTCACATTAGAATTGTTGCACAACTTACCACATGACTTAGACCTAGACTTCTACGAGTCTCTGCCACGACCGTTCCCACGGTCATTCTTGCCATTACCATCTCTGCTTCTAACAGTCAAAGCTTGCAACACACGAGAAGTTCTTATGGTTGATCTCTTCCTGTAGAAGAGCACTCTCTACATCAAGCAAGTTCAAAATAGTAGTAGGAGCATATAAGGCAGTGAGGAATACATCCCATGACTCACTTAGAGTCCCAAGAAAAAACAATGGAGTAACCTCATCATTAAAGGTAATACCATGCGAAGTCAAGTTCTTGAGAATAGCATGGAACTGGCTCAAATGAGTAGACATTGTCATATTTTCCTTCATGCACACGTCCATAAGCTGCTTCAACGAATACATTTGACTTGCTGGACTTTTCTTGTCATAAAGGTTCTTAATTTTATCCTAAAGCTGCCAAGCACTTTATACTTCCTCAACCACATTGTAATGCACCTGTTCAGTGAGAGACAAGATGAGAGTGGACTTACATAACTCATCAAGCTCATTCCATTCGTCATCAGCCATAGTTTCAAGCTGCTCGCTATGCATCCTTAGAGGCTTTATCTGAGATTTCTACACCAATACCTGCCAAACTTGGCTCTTCCAATAGGCATAATTCGTACCATGAAGCTTACTGATGTTGAAGATAGCACTCTTAGTGGAAGAAGAACCCATAATGTAGTCCAAAATAGTGCAGACAATTCAACACTGCTTGTTGCTTTTTGTTGTAAACAGCCAAAAATACCACCAAAACCAAGGCAAAATGACCACGAACTGATAGCTAATGATGTTTCCCACCAAGTACCATCAAAAGTACATAAATTTAGGATGATTCAACATCAAAATTTCACATTAGTCCATACATAACTACTTGTTGTAATAAATTATAGCTAGATACAATGAGAGCAAATTGTAGGCAAAATCAATGCACCAAGTCACCATTGACTGTCAAAGCATAACCAGCATAAAAAAGAATGCATAAATCAGCATATGATAGTCATACAAACATCGAGCAAACACCCAAGCATGTCAAATGAATCCATCAGTAAGCCGGCACACCCCCTATGTAATAGGACAAAGTGTACACAACACTGGCAAGACCTGACACAAAGAGGTGTGTGCTCAAGGAGTGCAAAGCCCAAATCAGCCCAAGTACATGTATACGGACCATGGCATATCAACCATGCAACATCCAAGTGAAGAAGATCCTAGTCTCAGAAGACTCAAAGCTCAATAGCATAAACCACCTGCTCAATGTCTGTCAAACATTCAACAATGCTCCCACTAGGACAAAAGTCATATGAATCAAGCCAAGAAGCTCAAGAAGGGCATATAAGAGCACCAATGACAAAAGATCCAAGACCAAACATCAATAATACATCGTGAGCATATAGGCTATGTAGCCTCCAATTAGAGAATCCAGAGACATCAATTGTATCCCAAATAAAACTCTAGCAAGCCAAGAAATATCCCAAGTAAGTTCCCAGAAGCCATATGCATGCCAAGACAAGGCACTAGACTTAGCAATCCGCTCCAAACAATATAAGTAGCATGTAGTAGTGGCATAGGCCAAGCATATCAAGACCGGTTGGTCAGACATAGGTAACATACATGCCATATGTACATCCAAGACAAAGCATCAAATGCATTCCAAAGTTGAGCTTAAGCTCAAATCAAGACCCGGAACCAAAGACAAGCTCGATGTCATACCCCGAAGCTCAATACTTCATTGCATATCCCAAAACAAATAAGCATAACCAATCTGGAGGTAAAATAACCTATCAACCAAGGTAGCATAAATCCCAACCAACAACAAAGTGTCGGCATTCAAATCAAGGCTCAATAGCTCTCAAATAGCATATCCAAGCATAAACCATGATAACCAAGCATCAATACATCCAACAGGACACTCGAATGTCAACAAATAGCATTATGCATAAGCCGTCCCTAATAAAACCTTACCGGCCCAAACAATTGAGGGCTGAAATGATAAACGGGTTTTCTCTTACCCATCCAACCTCCAATCCTCACTAAGAGAACTAAAGAGGGGCACCACCTAGCCAAGGGGAGGATGGGCTAGGACATCCTTTTTCTCAAAGAGAATCAAGAGAACCAAGACACAAATTTATAAGAGAGAATATATGTACTAGACACCATATTAGAATATGAGAGAGAGAGATGAGAGGAGAGGGAGATAATAGGAGAAGAGATAGAGGAAGCTTGCCATTATGCTACATGGAGTGAGAAGATGAGAAGAGAGGGAGATAATAGGAGAAGAGGTAGAGGAAGCTTCCATTATACTACATAATAAAAGAACTTACTCATAGCTTACCTCACAGAGATGAGGGTATTCTAGAGTGCTCTCATGGGCTTGTCATTGTCCTCCTTCCTCTTTTCATTCTCCATGAGCTCTTTATATAGCCTCCATGAGAGATTAGATTAAGCTAATATTCCTAATTAACATAATCCTAGATGATGTATGGCATCTTTGAAAATATGGAGAGTAGTGGATGGGACAAGTCCCCACCTTGGTCATCATGCAAGAAGCCAAGGGTGGTAGTAGACAAAATAGAGAAATGGAGCTAAATTACAAGAGGTGGAAGCCCAAAGTACATTATTATAATATATTTACAAGAAGGATAGAGTGGAAAGTTGGTGTGGTGAAAGAGAGAAGCAAATTGCATATAGCCAGCAGTCTGTGCCTTCATAACTTCAAATCCGTGAAGAATCTGAAAAAAGTTTCTTCTGCAACTTTGTAGACCTGGTCAAAACCGATCGAGCATCGTGGGAATTTTCTTGAAATTTGCTTTTTCTTGGAAGTTATTGAGATTATAAAAAATGGCTTCCAAAAGCTGCTTTGACTTTAGTCCCCCATATATATATAAATACATATAAGCATGTGACAAAAGGGGTCCATGCTTGTAAGCTTTTGTGCAAGATCCAAATGACACCATGATGTGGATATTGACTTGTATGCTAGGGTGAGGTGTCCTCTAATGATGGTGATAGATTCCAAATCTTAGTGATGCAGACGGAGCCCATGTGTAGTTGGAGGCTAGTCCTTTGAAAAATCTATGCACTCACTCAACTCCTAGGTGTAATCCATTTTCATCTTCACTAAGATAACCATTCCTTTTACCCTTTACATTGACATGCCTCCTAAGAACTTGTTCCCGCCATTTGCTAGAGTTATCATAATCGAGAAGCAATGTAGCATACCTAGTGCTTGAAGAGTAAACCCAAAGTGATATGGTAAGCTCTTGATAGGGGCTTTGGCCAAATTTTGTGGTAATAATCTGGGTTGTAAAAAACCCGGATCATTAGCCCTCCCCTTAGGCTAGAGGTATTCATGCCTCTAGCTTGATAATGATGGTCCAATAGAGCAAGGAGGACTGCAACCCCTCATTGGTGGCTCTTCATTGAATGAGTGCTCCAAAGTGTTCATATTTCTTTGAAAATAAGGCTTCAGTCGCGCCATCCATTTACCCTTGTCTTGTGAACCTTCTCATCCATGTCACCTAGCTTATAGCTGCCATTTGGATATCTCCTTATGACCATGAATGGCCCTTCCCACTTGAACACAAGTTTAGCATCCTTTCTATTATCAAAGAGGTTATCATAGCGTAACACAAGTGATCCTTCCCTTATGTGTTTGCTAGCCAGCTTCTTTCTTAAATGTCTTCCTCCTCTCTTCAGCCTGCATGGAATAGTGTTGGACTGTTGCTTCTGTGTCTAATTCTAGCCTCTCTAGATCCAAGATCCTATCCTCTAACTTCTTATCTTGATTCTTCTCTCGATTGGCTACTAAAACATGCAAACTGGCCAGTTCCACCTCTATAGGAAGCAAAGCATCTTGGCCATAGACGAGGTGAAATGGAGTATAGTCAAGTGAGGTTCTGAATGAAGTCATGTAGGCCCAAAGAGCTGCACTCAATTTTTTATCCCAGTGCTTGGGGTGCATGTGTACTTACTTGGTAATTATCTTACAAATCAGCCCATTTACTTTTTCGACCAAACCATTACACTGTGGGTAGTAGGGAGTAGAATGCCTGTGCTTGATTTATAGCCTTCCCATTAGCTCCCCTACTAGGTTCACCCTAAAACTAGGACCCCGATCAGAGATAATTTCCAAAGATGTGCCAAACTTGTAACAAATATTTTCAAACACAAATTTTCCCACTTCTTGGGCTGATGATCCTACTAGTTGCTGAAGCCTCTGCCCACCTCGTCATGTAGTCCACGCCCATTATGATGTATTCCTTACCAGATTGAGTTTGTGGGAGTGGCCCTATTGCATCAATCCCCCATTTCTCAAATGGGCCATATGTAGTTATGGGATTTTGTTCCTCATGCACTAGCTTCCTTGGTCCAGCCTTTTGGCAATCGTCACAAGTGTGTTGCACATCTCGATGTAGACTAGGCCACACAAAACCGGCTTGGAGAATCTTCCTGTTGGTTATTTCTTGAGCAAAATGTCCGCCACAAACCCCCTCATGGTAGCTCTTAATCACATCCATAATCTCCTTTGCTGTTGGCACCCTTCTAAGCACTGTATCCTTTCCTTTGCAATACAACACATCATTTATCAAGCGATATTTGGTGGCCTTAGTAGCCAGCCACCTTTTCTCACTCTTACACATATGTATAGGTACCTCACCATGCTCAAGAAAATAAAGCACATCTTGTAGTTGAAACTAACCCTGAAACAAGGGAAGCTTTACTGCAATGATACCCGCCATTACCTCTTTCAATTTTTCAGCTGCTGCTAGAGCATCTGCGTTGCCATTTGTGCGCCTTGGCACAAAATAGATTTGGGCTTTCTGTAGCTTTCTCATGAGAGTTTTAGCTTCCCTCATTTTCACTGCTAAGTTATCATTTTTACAAGCCCAGATTCCTTTCATTTGCTTAACAATTAGCATAGAATCCCCAAAAACATTAAGTCGAGTGACACCATGTGAGAGACACCACCTCAAACCTAAAAGCAAGGCTTGATATTCTGCCTCATGGTTAGAATGGACATCCTCCAAGCTGATACCTTTTCCATAAAGTTTGTCACCTTCGGGACTGAACACCACTATTCCTACTGCCGCTCTGTCTTTAATACGCTTGTACGCCCCATCGAAGTAGAGGGCATGGGCATTCTCCACCCATGGCGGCTCCTCAAGAGAAGGTGTCTCCTCTTTTACCTTTCCCTTATCCTTTTCCTTCTTTTTATGGCATTTATGGGTCAACAAATCAGCTAGGCAAGCTCGAGTAGAATCCTTCACCTTGAAGGTGTAGTCAAACTCTTGGAGTTGTATCACCCACTTAGCGATTCTGGCTGAAACATCCATGTGTTGTAAGGCATAGGGAAAATGCTCTTCTGTCGTGATGACTGTGAATGGCCTAGGGAGAAGATAAGGACGAAACTTTCTTATAGCAAACATTAGAGACAAAACCATCACCTCAACCATCTTGTACCCTCGTTCCGATGCTGTCATTACTCTACTAGAAAGTAAACCGGTGTCATTAGGCCAGTTTTAGCATCCTTTTGTATTAGTGCTGCCCCTAGAGCATCTTCCCCAAAACTCGGATTGACAAAAAACTCCTGATCCCAACAAGGCTGTAAAATTATAGGAAGGGTGCTAAGAGCCTTCTTCACCTCGTGAAAGCACCTTTCGCTTTTGTCACTGCACAGGAGCTCCTCAAAGTGGGTTAACTGTTGTAGTGGAAATATTAATTGGGAGAGGAGATGAATGAACCGCCCCATATATCGCACCTTCTGAATGAAAGAGGTTAGTTGCTTCACAGAAGATGGTGATGGCATCACCAATAGGGTCTTAACTTTGTTTGGATCTGCTTCAATGCCCCTCTCACTTACGACATGCCCTAACAAAGTTACACTGCTTTTGCCAATGCGACACTTCTCATGGTTTAATTGCCTCCCCATTTGTGCAAGGCGGTTGAAAGCTTCATCCACCTTTCCTAGATGTAAAGCCTTAGAACTATAAATACAAAAATCATCAATAAAGACCCTGATGGATTTCCCAAAATATGGTTGGAAGACATAATTCATGAATCGCTGGAAGGTAGCTGGGGCATTTGTTAATCCAAATGGCATTACTTTGTAAGCAAAACAACCCCAAGGTGTAATGAAGGTGGTCTTCTATTGATCCTCCTCAGCTATTCGGATCTGGAAATAACCTGAATACCCATCACAAACAGTGTATCTCTCATGCTCGGCCACCTCGTTGAGTATTTCATCCTGAAAGGGAAGAGGAAAGTGATCTCTCTTAGTTGCAGCATTTAGCGGCTTGTAATCCACACAAATCCTCCATTTTCCATTCTTCTTGGGTATTACCACCACAGGTGAAATCCACTCTGAGTCCCCTATTGGATAGATGAAGCCTGCCTTCAAAAGTCATTGCACCTCAGTGAGTAGAGCGCTTTGTTGAACTACTCCCAATCGTCGTAGTCGCTGCACCACTGGTCGTGCTCCCTCTTTTAGATTAATGTGATGTTGTACTGCTGTCACACCTGTGATGTGTTCATAATCAGAAATAAAAAGTGCAGAGTGTTTTATCACCACTTCCATGTAGGCTGCCTTCTCCTCAACTGATAGATCCTTAGCCAACATTTTTTCTAACCCCTCCTTCTCGACCTTTGGAAGCTGCTGCGGAATTTCACTACTAGAAGGCCCTTTTAATGTAATCCCCATCATTTCTAGAGAGCTTTCTTTCTCCTCATTAGAAGACTCTCCCTCTGTCATAGATGACCAACCTTCGCTAGAACTCCATTCATCAGGGGTGGTCTCTAGCACAAGATCCTCATGTCGGCCCTCCTTCATGTTGTAGATAGTGCTCTTCCAATTTTTATCCAGCCCCTTTTGTGGCCTTAGCTCTAAAGCCTCTGTCTCCCAATCTTGTCTAGCTTTCATTCCCATTAGCCATGGTCGCCCAAGAATGAGCTGATAGTCGTCCCCCTTCACTGGCATCACATACATGTCAAGCTCCAATTACACTCCACACACCTTTACCTTAACTTTCTTTATAACTCCCAAACAATTTACTACTACATTGTTAGCCATTTTGGCCCCAAATTTAGTAGTTTCATTTACCTCTAATCCCAAACGATGCATCACCTTTTCCGTCATGACACAAATCTCTGCACCTCCATCCACATATGTCTTTGACACTCTCTGCCCATTGATTTCGGCTTCCACTAGAGGCACAATATCTTTCATCTTTCTAGCCTGGATTGCATTCACATGTCTATTCTTCATGGATCTAATGCTTACCATCTTTGACCATTGTCGTCGCACTGTTGGAGATAGATGTAGTAATTGTGGCTATGAAATTTTTGGCCCTTGATTCCTCACATCAGCAAGCAAATCATAAGCTCTAGTACCTTTACCCAGGGAAAAATCATCTGGCTCAATGTGTCGGCGTGAGCGAGCCCTCCTCTTTTTACTGTTGCATGTCTTTGCAGCCATTGATGACTCTGCCTCCTCTTCCATATTTTCAACCTCCTTTGGTGGTGTAGGCTCCATTCTCTCAATTCTCCGGGCTTTCTTCACCGGCATTGCTTCAACCTCTACTACTTTGGCCTTCCCTTTGACATCACTCTCATCTAAACTAATTATCCTAACATCATGATTCTCTGGCGGTTGGACAGGCAAGGACGGCACCTCTGCAAGTGGTTGAGGATGCTGGAGAACTTGAACCGGCGGTGGAGGCCCTAGATTCGATGGAACAAACCTTTCCCTAGGTGGTGTCACTTGTTGTCCCCTCCTTCTTGGTTGGAACCCATTTCCTCAAAAACGCCTAGGATGAGGGCAAACGTACAAACCATGGCCAGTCTCCCCACAATTATAGCAAACATACTCTCTTTCTTGCCTCCTTGGACCTCGATTGCCTTCATTTATGAGGGGAGAGGGCCACACTCCTTGCACCAAATTTAATGAAAGGCTTTAGGAGCTCTTACTGTGGTATCTCTGGTTCAGGTGGGGTCTCTTCTATTTCTCTAGGCCTTGGCATGGTTGGTAAAACCTGTATGGGCTCAACTCCCCCCTTCAACTGGGCTTGATACTTCAATTTTCTATCTTTCTCCCTCGCATAAGTGACTGATTCTTCATAGGATGTGGGAAACTTTCCTTTGACCTTCTCCCTTGGTAGAGGATTGAGTCCGGCTAGAAAACAGTCTTTCTTAAGGCAATCAGGTACTCTTTCTTCCTCGGCTAAATAGGCTGTCCATTTATCCCACAATTTTATAAACATGCCTTCATATGCTTGGTACTCCCCTGGTAAGGTTTGGCAAAGATCTAAGAGTTGTCTCCAAATATCTTCAGGTGGCTCTGTATCTTGGTACTTGTGCATGAATGCAGTCTTGAGATCCTCCCAATTACCCCTTGTAGCCTTTGAGAGAGCTTGATACCACACTCGAGCATCACCCTTTAGAACTAAAGGGAATGTCCGTACTTTGGTTGCTTCATCATCCCAGCCTATGACTAGGAAGGCCATTTCTAAGTCATCCAAAAAGTCCAGACATTTTTCCCCTTTGTGCCCAAAAAAACTTGGAAAAGCCATGATAGGAAGATGTTGATCTAGCTCAATACAAAATAAATATGAACACGTCTAGGCCCAAGTCATATCTTATTAAGGGTAGAATAAATGGATTTATAGATGCATTAATCTCAACAAGACGACGAGGGCCTAATAAGACCCTTATAATATTTTGAAACCTGAGCTTTGTGCTAATGATTATATGCACGGTTTGTCTAGCAAGTGGACGAATAGGTCCATACAAATCCCTATGGTTCATGGGATACACTTAGAGTAGTATGAATATGTGCACATTAAAGGAGATGTTATAATCCAAAATAGGGAGTATTATGGGATCAGGGGACAACAAGATCTCTCTCAATCTCTCAGCTCCAAAATAGAAGACCAACCTTTGCTGAAAATGTATCTTTCTACTAATGCACACATCCACCCGAATGTTTTGAACCGATTGAAAGTTGTAGAAAGTAGGAGTAGTCATTTATGCATTAACTACAAATTTTTACTACAAACTTTCATAAAGCGTGTTGTTGAAGATATGGCCTCTTAGATCCCACCATTCGAGAGATGTGAAGGATTTGCTCACCACTAATTAGCATAGCTTTTGTGTGACCATCATCAGCCTTGTAAAGTTCATAGGCTTTGATAGCTATCTTCTCAATTACTTTGAGTCTTCTTACTAGTAGTAGTTGATGCGCATCACCATATGTAGCCTCTCGCCAATACCGCACACCATTGATGTGTAACTCACCCTCCAAAAACTTGTTAATCCTCGAATTTGAAAGCGCCTTCACCACTTGAAGACGAAGCTCCTTAGGGAGTGTCTTTACACTAGACACCAAGCACTCAACACAATGCCTTGACCTAGAGACTTGATGAGAACAAGATTTCTCATGAAGCAAAGAAGGGTGTGTGTAATTAACTTGCTTTACCCGCATACGTGCCATTTGTCGATAAAGATCCTTCTTCTCTTGAGCTTCTTTTGGAGACCATAGCGGTACTCTTGAGCAGTGAATCCCTTGAATAGGGTTTGATGAAGATTCCTTCTTAGTGATTTCTTGACAAACACTCGTTGAAGAAGAGGACAACTTCTTAGCTGTTTCTTTCTTCATAGAAGTTGTAGAGCATAGCTTGAGAACTCCTCTATGGAGGCAACAAAAATGAGGGCTAAAATGATGAACGGGTTGCCTCTTACCCATCCAACCTCCAATCCTCACTAAGAGAACTAAAGAGGGGCACCACCTAGCCAAAGGGAGGATGGGCTAGGGCATCCTTTTTCTCAAAGAGAATCAAGAGAACCAAGACACAAATTTATAAGAGAGAATATATGTACTAGACACCATATTAGAATATGAGAGAGAGAGATGAGAGGAGAGGGAGATAATAGGAGGAGAGATAGAGGAAGCTTGCCATTATGCTACATGGAATGAGAAGATGAGAAAAGAGGGAGATAATAGGAGAAGAGGTAGAGGAAGCTTCCATTATACTACATAATAAAAGAACTTACTCATAGCTTACCTCACAGAGATGAGGGTATTCTAGAGTGCTCTCATGGGCTTGTCATTGTCATCCTTCCTCTTTTCATTCTCCATGAGCTCTTCATATAGCCTCCATGAGGGATTAGATTAAGCTAATCTTCCCGATTAACATAATCCTAGATGATGTATGGCATGTTTGAAAATATAGAGAGTAGTGGATGGGACAAGTCCCCACCTTGGTCATCATGCAAGAAGCCAAGGGTGGTGGTAGACAAAATAGAGAAATGGAGCTAGATTACAAGAGGTGGGTGCCCAAAGCACATTATTATAATATATTTACAAGAAGGATAGAGTGGAAAGTTGGTGTGGTGAAAGAGAGAAGAAAATTGCATATAGCTAGCAGTCTGCGCCTTCGTAACTTCAAATCCGTGAAGAATCTGAAAAAAGTTTCTTCTGCAAATTTGTAGACTAGGTCAAAATCGATCGAGCATCGCGAGAATTTTCTTGAAATTTGCTTTTTCTTGGAAGTTATTGAGATTATAAAAAATGGCTTCCAAAAGCTGCTTTGACTTTAGTCCCCCATATATATATAAATACATATAAGCATGTAACAAAAGGGGTCCATGCTTGTAAGCTTTTGTGCAAGATCCAAATGACACCATGATGTGGATATTGACTTGTATGCTAGGGTGAGGTGTCCTCTAATGATGGTGATAGATTCCAAATCTTAGTGATGCAGACAGAGCCCATGTGTAGTTGGAGACTAGTCCTTTGAAATATCTATGCACTCACTTAACTCCTAGGTGTAATCCATTTTCATATTCACTAAGATAACCATTCCTTTTACCCTTTACATTGACATGTCTCCTAAGAACTTCTTCCCGCCATTTGCTAGAGTTTTCATAATCGAGAAGCAATGTAGCATACCTAGTGCTTGAAGAGTAAACCCAAAGTGATATGGTAAGCTCTTGATAGGGGCTTTGGCCAAATTTTGTGGTAATAATCCGGGTTGTAAAAAACCTGGATCACAATGTATAGCAGTAAGTCCCTATATAAATTGAGCTATGAAAGCTCAAACAAAGTCCCAAAGCATCTCAAAACATTGGGCAAACATACCCAAAGTATCTGGTATCAAATATCAAGCCTCAAGAGTATCACATAAGCTAAGAGCATGACATTTTCTTCTTGTAAATCAACTCAAATCTGTTGTATAAAATGATATGATTAGAATTTGGCAGATCTGACATCACCATTGCATCTGAAACATGCCAAAATTCCAAATTAGACTCGTACCTTACCTAAATCGGGTTCCGGATGCCCGAGATATGAGAAAAAATGGAATTTTTGAGCCAGATTTTGAAACATGCGCAAAAAAAAGTGAGTTAACTGTGGGTCCTGCTAGCTATGCTGAGGATAAGGGGGAAAATGGGGGCATACAAGGTGCCCAATGAAGCCAAGGAATACCTGCAAAGAGTCTATGAGGGCTGGGGAGAGGCGAGAGATGAAATCTTACCTCGAGGGGAAGAAGCCATGGCTGGCATTGAAGCTCCAAGCTCTAGGTATTCAATCCGAGCTGAAGTAATACTGGGCCAAGCTCCATGATCAAGCTCTAATCCAAAGCTCTGATACCAATTGAAACATGAGAAGAATTGAAGCTTGCTTAGAAGTGAGCTATGGCGGGGAGCAAGAGCAAGAAGAGAGAGAGACACAAATGGGAACTCCAACAGTCACAATGTGTGACTGGGCCTTCCTTTATTTAAACTATCACTAAAAGAATAAAGAATAAAGTGATGGTAATACACAAGCGGCTAGGCAGGGGTGCCTTTACCCCCAACACAGCCATTCTCAGATTCATGGCAAGACCTTCATGGTATGTATTTTTTAGCTCCCACCTTCCCGCCCTTTACCACTTATTCTTGGGTACTCTTGGGCTCTTGTGAGCTCTATCAAGAGCAAAACTTTGGCTCAACACTTGGACAGACAAAGGAATACATGGGGCAACCATATCTCATTCTCATTGGAGCTCCTATGCCTCCTGTCTTACCTGGAGCTCTTTGAAGCTAGCTTGGGCCTATTGTAGGCCATCTTTAGTACCTTACCCAAGCCCCCCATCAGCCATATTGAAGCACAAATATGTTGCTACCCTGCCATGCTGGTTGTGCCTATTTTATGCAAGCTTGGACTGCATCTACCTACTCCATAGCTTGGTTCTCTAGTCATTACCCTCTTCATTTGGCAGTTATTCATGCCTGCTAATGTTGGTTGCAATGTATTGATGCTTCTCTTGAGCTTTGAAAATTTGATTTGAGCACACATTGGATGTTGCATGGTTGATATGATGTGGTCTGCATACATGTACTTGGACTAATTTGGGCTTTGTACTCACTGAGCATACACCTATTTGTGTCAGGTCTTACTAGTGTTGTGTACACTTTGCCCTATTACACAAGGGGTATGCCGACTTACTAACAGATTCATTTGACATGCTTGGGTATTTTCTCAATGTTCGTATGACTATCACATGTTGATTTATGCCTACTTGGTGCTGGTTATGCTTTGACAGTCAGTGGTTGACTTGGTGCATTCATTTTGCCTAAAATTTGCTCTCATTGTACCCGGTTGTAATTTATTACAGCAAGCAGTTATGCATGGACTAACGTGGAATTTTCATGCTGAATCATCCTGATTTTATGCACTTTTGATGGTATTTGGTGGGAAGCATCATTAGCTATTAAATCATGGTCATTTTGCCTTGTTTTTTGTGGTATTTTGGCTATTTACAGTAGAAAACAACAAGCAATTTTGAATTGTCCATACCATTTTGGTTTGTAGTATGGTATTTTCTTCCACTGACAGTACTATCTTCAACAGCACTAAGCTTGATGGTATGAATTATGCCTATTGGAAGAGCCAAGTTTGGCAGGTATTGGTGCAGAATTCTCGGATCAAGCCACTAAGGATGCATGGCAATCAGCCAGAAACTATGACTGACGACAAATGGGATGAGCTTGATGAGTTATGCAAGTACACCCTCATCTTGTCTCTCATTGAATAGCTACATTACAATGTGGTTGAGGAAGCACAGAGTGCTTGGATGCTTTGGGATAAAATTAAGAACCTCTATGATAAGAAAAGTCTAGCAGGATTTGATGCAGTTGAAATCTTTTTTAGCAAGGTTGGTAGCATGGTTGGGCAAGAGCGTACTTATGACTTGATGGACATGTTGCACAGCATAGGGATCTTAAATAGGCTTTCACATTTTGAATGTAAGGAGGATGGTGTGAAATTTGGACAGGCCCATAAGAAGCAAGAACATGTATGGAGAGAGTTAAATCTCAAAGAGACCATGAAGAAAGCAGATTTAGGTGATTACAAATGTGTTTCAACTTATGAGAAGATCATCGATGCCTTGAAAATGGGACTACAAAGTGCTCAACAGATTTGTGAAGATTTGCAAATGAAGCCAAAAGGTAAAGAGGATAAGAAATGGTGGCTAGAGCCTTGGTCTGAAGGCTTATTTGAGGCTTATGTCAATTCAAATCTACAACATTGTGATACAGATGAGGAATCTTTAGTTCTTGTTGACGATGGAGTGGATTCAGAGGAGGAGGTATCTACAAGTGAGATAAGACATGTGGTAGACTCTATGTTGGATGAAACAAATGAAGTGAGCCCAGTAGTGGAGCTTGAGAATAGTAGGTTTCTTTTAAAGTCTACATTGGTAAGCCAACTCAATGGAAATCCCACATTGTCCAAGGATAGGCTTACAAGGGTGGGACAAGGAGTATACTATAGTAAGGAGGAGAAGTATCAAACTCAAACAAATGATAATTTGTTTGGTATTGGTTCATATTGTGCTGTGTTCTTTGAGGAGAATGCCAATGGAAGGATCACAAGGTCATCAAAGGCAAGTTCTTCAACAAGTATGAGACCATGCAAAAGCCAAAGTGTATGGTACTTGGGACGAGTTCAAAAGATGAGAAGAAAAGTTGGAGGTGCTTGTGTGGAGTATAAGAGAGGGTTTAGCCTCTCAGATAGGCCATCCGGGGTAGAGGTTCAACTTGGATGGTATCAAAAATCAAAGGGACTAAGGAGTTTTACATATGATTTGACAGACCTTGATATGGTAGATATTGAAAGTATCATTGCCCTTGCAAATCTCATATATGATTGCAACAATAAGAAATATGAACTTGATGAACATGATTGGAAGATTTTCAATGAATTTGTAAAGGACCATTGAGAATAGGTAAAGAAACATTATTTTTTCTATTCTTCAATATTGCTTGCTATGTAAAATGACTTTTAAAAATGTCTTGTCAATGTCTTTTTCTAGCATTTTCCTTGATGTTAATTACTTATATTTTTATATTTGCTTCAGGAACATGACTAATGGACTATGGTGATGCATCTACAAATGTGAGAATGAGGATGGAGTCTGGATCATTAACAATGTTGGGGTGCTAAGTAGAACACATTTATGGGCTGAATGAAAATTTTGTATATTCACCTTTTTATATAGCTATATATACTTTATAAAAGAAAACCAGGTAAGTTTTACAAATATGCGAACATAAAAAATCATGCTTTTAATTACATGGTCATGCAAATAATTTTGGAATTTATTCATGTGCCATAGAAAGGCAATATGTTTTTTCATTTAATATAGCTACCTTCTCTAACTATAAATCAAGCTCATATTCATTGTCTTATTTTATGGCTTGATAATATTGCAACTAGGTGGAAAATTTAGAGTATTTTTTTCTTGTTATCTCTAAAATTTATGTGTACATGTGTATGTATTACATGCATATGATATGCTTTGTAGGAATGGTGGAGAAAATAATTTATGATGAATTAGATGCAAAATATGTAATGATAGCCCATTGCTATCACAATAGGAAAGCACCAAGATAAATATTGCAATTATGAGAGCCCTAAGATAGTACTAGGATGGTCAACATGTGTATTCTGACATTTCTATTTCAATTTTTGTGATTAAAGACCACAATACTCACTCTACGATAGAGTTGAGCAACTAGCTTACTAGTATGTGTGCATTGTACATCTAGTGTCTCTATTTGGAATTTTTTTCAAAACCCTATCTTTATTCATAAAATTATAAATTTTACCATTGGATGTTATATATCATGAAGATATTTTACAAAGCTTCATCATCACTAAAGAGCTAAACTCTTTTATGAACCCTTAAGAGCTAGTTGTGATCAATTATGTGAGATAAAAATAGTGTTTTGTATTCATTACATAAGGATTTACTAAACTCTTTGCTTTAAAAAATAAATTTAGAGTAAGGGATTTATAAATTACGGTAAGAAGTTATAGAAGGGTCAAAAAAAATCTCAAAAAAGGTTACATACGGATATTTAAAACATGCCATGAACGCACGTCATATATAGGATTTATACATAGTGACCCCCCCAAGGGCTCAAATCACATTGACTCTCTGGATCAATAGAGAAGTTGGATGATGATGCATTCTATACTTTTTCACACTGTGTCCTCATAACATCACAACATCCACCCCCTTTGAACCTACACATCCTCCGGTATGTGCCAAAATCCTAGTTGTCATCGGATTCTGAGTCCTCATCCTCTACAACCATATCCTTTACTTCTTCATCTTCCATATCTTCCTGGCTAGCCCCTATATCATGGCCACTATTTTCTTCCAATTCTAGCAACTCATAGGTAGTAGATTCCCGCCTTTTGAATAATTTGATTATTTTCCCTGCTACCAGAAGTTTTATGGATGTCCCATCTAGCTCATTTAATGCATAAGTAGCATTATCAAACACTTGTCTTACCACATAGGGTCCAAACCATCTTTTGGAAACTTTACGCATGGCACTATGCTGGTTATCTAAACTGCTATCATAAACCAATACCCAATCCCCATCTTGTATGGTTCTTGGTCTCAATCTATGTCTTTTGTCAAACCTTTTCTTGTTCTGTATCCTTGGTACCCTTAACTTTGCAGTTGCTACCTCTATGTCTTCTGACTTTCTTTCCAATTGTCTAATGCGTAAGGCCAACAACTCCTCTCGATTCAACTCCTCCTCCCAAGGTAACACACTCCATGTGACTGTCATCTTTTCTATCGGCATGATAGGTTTTTGATCATACATCAACTCTGCAAGCATATATCCTATAACAGCACTATGAGTTGTTCTATCAGCCCACAAAGCATAAGGGAGCAATCGTGGCCACTCTTTTATCTTCTCTCTGCATGCTTTTGCCAATGCCTTCACAATAGGTGGATGACCTCTTTCACTTTTGCCATTTCCTTCAGGGTTATAGGCTGAAGTTAAAGCAACCTTTATCCCCAACCGTGCAAAGAAATCATGAGCTTCATCTGCATCCAGCTCACCCCAATCTGCTGTAATTTTTCCCACACAGCCATATCGACAAAAGATCTCTTCTAAGAGAAAAGTACATACGGCATTTGTCATCTTAGTACGTAGAGCTCTCCCTTCCACTTGATTATTCAAGTCTTCACGAGCAAGCACAAGATACCTCATTTGCCAAAGACCTGTAGGCATTGTGACCAAATCCACCACCCACTTAAAATGAAGAGACAATGGATATGTGGGTTGCAATCCATCCCGATGTCTCACAGTTGAATACATTTGACATGTCGTACATGTTTCACAAAGTGAGCAACATCTTTATACATTCCCTACCACCAATATCTTTCTTTGATTTTTGTAAAAGAGCCCCAAATACCTCTATGACCAACCCATAAGCTTTCATGAAATTCTTGCATTACTTCCACTTGTGAAGCTCTGTCACCCAAAACTCGCAATGGCATACCCTGTTTCTTTTTAGCATGTTTCCATAAGTATCCATCTTTTAAGAAAAATCCATAGGATTTCCTCTTGATCTTCTTAAACTCCTCATCTGACCATTCATCTCTCTTTGTTAATGTATTGAGATATTGACCAATTCTCAGCCACTCTCCTGCATATTTGTCTTCCAGAAACACTTTTACACAAGATGCAAAACATCTAAAGTGTCGTCTCTTTGTTTTCCAAGCTTCCGTTAATGCTATAGCAACACCTTGCATTGCTAAATTCACTCTTGTAACATCATTTTCAGCCATAAGAAATTCATCTTCTTCCTCCTCATCCATCATCCCATCTTCATTCTCATAGAGTGCTTGAGATAACATGTCCACTGGGTTATCTCTTCCTGCAATATGCTGAAATTCAGGGTTCAAAGATTTGATATATGTAATCCACCGAAGCATAGCAATGTCCAGGGTAGCACAACTAGTAATCATACCCAATACCGGCAAACAATCAGTCTCAATGACTACATGAGCACCCATAAAATACTCATCACATTTAAAGGATGTGACAATTCCCCATAATTCTCTTTTTACCTGTGGATATCTTCTCTGTCGTTCAATCAATACTTTTGTACCAAAGCGTATTGCACATCTTTGCCCTTCCTCATCATCTTGCCCAATTTCCCATCCAATCCTGATTGGGCTTGTATCAATAGTAATAATGATAGGCTTTCCATTGAATAGTCATCTTTTCTCAACGTTAGGAGCAGATTTTAAGAGTTGCTTCAATTTCTTCATTGATTTTTTATGCTTTCTTTCCAATGAAAATTTTGAGATTTCCTTAGAAGCTGATAAAGAGCATCGGCTACATGTGCAAAGTGAGGAATCCATATCAAATAGAATACACATGCACCCAAGAATCTACGCACCTCTGATACATTCGTGTATACATCTCGCATTCTATCAATCCCATCTATTTTTACTGGTGATGGCCTTCGCCCATAAGGCCCACACATATGCCCAACAATCAAAACCTCTTCAACTCCAAAGATAGAATTTTGTGCAGAAAGAGTTAAATGCACCTCTTCTAGACGTGTCAAAATCCTCTCACAATCCACAATATGATCTGCAACAAACTATCCGCATCCATGAGCATCCATCTCTTCATTCTTTTCATCCACTGCACACCCTTTGATTGGAACATCATCCAAGAAGGGCATAGTCAATTGTGGTATAAAATCCCTGAGTACCCTATTCATAGCATTTGTCATGTGTGCCACTGAGTTTGTTGCACCCTGTGGGAGAGTACACATCCATACTAACCCCAAAGGAGTCTTCATGGTTGTGATATCCCTGATTTCAATTGCAAGCTAAAACTTATCATAACCTGAGTAAAGATCACCCAAAGAATAGATCGCTCTGCTT
Organism: Lygodium microphyllum; assembly: GCF_053477565.2. Taxonomy (NCBI): domain Eukaryota; kingdom Viridiplantae; phylum Streptophyta; class Polypodiopsida; order Schizaeales; family Lygodiaceae; genus Lygodium; species Lygodium microphyllum. Next base: position 148,850,623 of record NC_141146.1, on the reverse strand, counting down.
GCAAAAGCCTCTGCAAATTCATCAACCACAGGACCTACACCCACATTTCTTATGGTCACTTTATTGACCGGTTGCATGTCTTGAATAAATCTCAAAGCCCCATTCTTTTTCGGCACAATAAACCAACAAAGAAGGCTCCAATATTTTCATGCGAATCTTTTGATTTAGCAAATACATCAGCTTTGGCAAGTAAGCTTTAGGCACTGGAATAGGCCTCAAGTTCCATGGTACATGTGGCACAGTAAATATGACCATAAGAGAGACAACATTTGGATCCACACAACCTATTTCACTTGGTTGAAATGCAAATGCCTTCCCATGTCTAGCCAACATATCCATAAAACAGTTTCTCTCAGCAACCCTTCTACACCAACTTTCAATTCCTGTAATGTTTCTGATGTAAACTGATGACCTATATCTTTAGGATCCCGTAAGCTTGGCTGCCTTGACACTTTTTCATACATATCCTCACTCTCTGGTGGAAGTGGCAAAGCAATTGGTTTCACCTTTTTGTCAACTATCTTATACTTTGTCTCCACAAGTGCTTCAGCCCATTGTAATCCTTCCTGTTGAGCAAACAATGCTATAACATCATACATATCCAAAGAACATACTGACAACACTCTGTTTTCAGCCTCATTTTCTGCATGTATAGTTACTGATACTTCAGCCATAGTGTTAGTAATATTCAGCCCATAAAAGATGCCTGAAATGCCATCATTTTTAGCTAACATGCCCAATGATCTCAGTTTCTTAATAGCATGTTTCATAGATATGCGTTCAGCCGTACACATAGCTTTCATAGGCTTAAACCAATATGCACTGTTTGCTGTAAACTGAGAATTACCAATAGTAAATATATGCTTCATTTCATCAAGAGGCGAGTATACCCTCTGAACAGCACTACTGTAGCCACGCATTACAGCAGTGCTTAATGAAAATCCAAGTCTTTGAATTCCCTTGCATTTGGAACCAAAGGAGACTCTTGAAGCGTATCACGATTTCTAGGATGATTAACACAAACAGTAAGAAATTGGATTGCTTTCCTCCCATCTTTGCTTCTGACTCTTGCATAAGCAGAACCATCATCAAGTACCTTTGTCTCCATATGCACTCCTGTAATATAGGGTTGTCCCAAAATCACTGCATATGAGGAATTATCTTGCACAAAGAAGTGTTGCTCTTCCTATACATCACCAATTGTCACTTTTGCATTAGGACATGCAGCATAGAGCTCCCCTGAAGAATTATTTGTAGCCCTCATGCGCTAACCATGATTAGTGTCCATAGGCCATGCACCATTTTCATACAATCCCCGCTCAATGACATTTATCTTAGACCCATTGTTGAGTGTGAAAAATGATTGGTTTTTGGGCTGATTTTTTGTTGTTTTTGTTGCTGAATGGTTGTTTTTGGTGGTTGATTGTTTGAGTTTGAAGATGTTTTGAAGTGTTTGGAGTGGTTTGAGTATGTTTGAAAGGGTTTATGTTGGTTTTTGATGAAATATGTTGTTTTGAAGAGTTTTGTAATTCTCTCTGTATGGTTCTATAAGGTCTGATTTTCTTCTGTTTTGGTTCTGTTTTGGTAGTTGAGATGGTTGAATGGATGTTTTGAGAGATGATTGAAATGTGTGAAAAGGTTTATGAGAGATTGAATTGGTTTTTATGATTTTTATGGGTTTTGTTGATCTTCTGTAAAGTTCTGTAGATTCTGTGCTTCTGTAGCTCTGTAGTCCTGTTGCTCTGTTGCTCTGTGGTTCTATTCTGTTGTTTCTGTTGAGTGTTATGATGGATGTATGGATGTTTTTGGAAGTTTTCTTGTCTTAGGAAAAGGATGAATGGAAGATCTATCCAAGTTAAAAGAAGTAAAGAAGTAACTGTTGATGAAGATTTACAGAAGGTTACAGAAGACAGTGACAGAAGCCAGATCTCACAGGACACTATGAGGTCTCTGGTGACTCTTCATATCAGACATACCTCTTGGGAGGTTTATCCACAACCTAAGGAAGATTATTGTGAGTGCTTGTAGTGAGGATATGATGTACTATTGATGGAGAGAGAGAGAGAGAGAGTCAGAGATAGTCAAATCTATGAAAACAGTGTAACTGTATATGAGAGATCGAGAGAGAGAACTATGAAGACATTCAAGATGAATAATATGTGATTTATTTCCATTCAAAGATGGTGTATTCCTTTGTGTTCTTTGTTCTATTGATGGATTTTGTGAAGATGTTGAAGAATGTAATTGATTCTATCAAATCCGTGGGAGATATCTACTATGATGCTGCGTGAAGAATTGCTGTTTTCTTTGTTTTGATGATTAAAAGAATGAAATAAAAGCTTGTTGATGTTACAAGATAGATTTTCTTGCAATATAATTCCCTTTTCCTTGGTGTTCCTCTTGGGGCTCCATGTTTTTGGTGCGCAACCGGGGAAACTGCCATCAACAAGCATAAACAGAGGCTGAAAATGAAAGAAGTGGCACTGTGGAAAAAGAAGTAAATCAATGGATAGTAGAGTTCGTGCCACTGTTGAAGAATTGCAAGCCTTCATTTCCAAGGCAATATTCTAAAAATGATTCATTCCCCAATGGAGAAAGCACAATTCCATTCTAATGAAGTCCCTCTGTGACGGTTTGTTTTCACTACCCTCTGAAGCTGTAGAAAGTTGCATCACTGTTGCAAAGTTCCTCCCACAAAACTGAAGAGTAGAATAGAGAGAATGAGTATCAATGGAGGATTTGGCCTTCATTGAAGAATTTCTAGACATCATCAAGTGGGAAATAGTCAAGAAGCTTCAGGAGTCGTGGTCTGTGGAGGTTCACAAAAATAAGAAGGAATAGAGCTGGGATTTGTTCGTAGACGCTCAAGAGCAAGATACGTGGGATGCTTGGTGTTCTGACAATCTTTTGTTTGTCCAATTGGCAACCCACTGGAAGTTGGTAGACAGAGTGTTCTTTACAATATACACTATTGAAACCATCAAAAGCTAGCATTACTATGATGATGGCACCACCACAATGCTTAGATGTATGCATTTTGACACCTTCAGGACCGAATACCTTCCTCTGTGCAGTGGCATGAAAGCAGAATTCAGAGACGTTGAAAAGGAAGAAGTAGAAGAAATGTTGGCAAGAGAGTCCTCCAGAGACTAAAGCCTTCTGTTATCCCTCTGTGGAGCACTAACAACATAGTGGAGCCAACCCCCTGATGAATGACGCAATAAAGAGGCAAGCATTAGAACGAGTCTAGAGGTACGTGAGAAGAGAGAAGGAAAAAATCAAAGCTGAGAACGAGCTCGCAACAGAAGCTTCCTTTGACGCCCTAAAAGCACTCTTTACAGAAGTCCCAATGGCACATCAAGCCCTTCCTCCTGCTGGAGGTCCAGTTCCAAGCCAAATTCGTCCTAGAAATATTGATGACAGGCCAGCGAATGTAGTCTTGTTGCCAATTTTTAAGGGAGAGTACAGTGAAGACCCTGATCTTCATGTAGCAGAGTTTATGGTAGCATGTGTGGCTAACAATGCCAGAACCCCTGAGCATTGGTTAGCAATATTCCCTGCCACTTTCAAGGGCGCGGTGTTTCAGCGGTATGAGAGACAAGCAGTAGGAACTTTTGGCACATGGGACAATCTGAATTTGGCCTTCCTCACTAAATTTAGACGTGAAGGTTTTGAAGAGAGGATGCGAGAGGAATTTATGAATTTAAGTCAGTCCTCTGGAGAAAGAGTAGAAGCTTATGTCTCACGAATGGAATCCATCCTGAAGAGATGGACTAACCATAATCTAGATGATGGCATTCAGAAGGGAGTGTTTCTCAGAGGATTACAACCAGAAGTTCGTAAGTTTGTGGAGCTGCAAAGACCAGCCACACTACAAGCTGTAAGAGAAGGTGCGAGACTGTACGATGAAGTGGAAGCTAGATTGGCAATGAATCTAGGAAGAGGAGTCCTACCTCCTCTAATCTCAGGAATGATGTACCCACCAAATACAATCCCAAGGACTGTCCCCTACCCCTACCAACAGATGCCCCCAGTATCACAGTACAATGCACCAAATTCACAGTGGCCACAATCAATGCCTCAAATGATCGTTCAACCACAACAACAATGGTCCCAACCAATTTCCCCAATGCCAAATCAGCAGCAACAGTGGAACCCTACCAACGGGAGCCAACAGCCAACAGTTCAAATAGGAGCTCTGAATCAGAATCAGAACAGAGACCCCTCTGCACCAGCCCAACCTGTTTATGAAGTGATTATAGAGACTCCTCAAAACCCTACTGCCAATGCCTCAAGAGGAGAAAGCTTGAAGGATTATTTATCCAACTCAGTTGCAAATATAAAAAAGGAGTTGATGGATGTGATTACAGAGCAGCTACAGATGCTAAAAGTGAATACCGCTAGTATATCCAACATTGCAAGAGCAGGAAGAGATGTGATGCGGTCAAATACTTGGTGTGGTAAGTGCCATCAAGCAGGCCATTTAGCCACTGAATGTACACGAAAACCAACCATTCCTGGAGCTTTCTGTTCCTACTGTTTGCGGAAGAACCATACAGAGGATATTTGCTCTCTGAAGGAGATGCATGATAGGAGAAGGAAGGAAGAAGATGCAAGATTCAACTTGCTGGAATTTAAAATGACAATATAGGATATTGGACCAAAGCCTAGGGAGTTTGGTCCTAATTTCAGACCCAGAAGATTTCCATCACAAAGTTACATGGGAAGACAGTCTGGCAGTGGTCAAAGATCAGAAGTGTAGTGTTACAGATGCGGAGAAAAGGGACACATTTCACCAAATTGTCCAAATCCTAGAAGGTTAGTGGATTACAAGACCTTACGCAGTCGATGCAAAGGAGAAGGCCACACTACAAAAGACTGTCCAAGCCCAGTCCCAGTGAAAAACAGTGCTACTGATAGTCCGGCCAAGGCCCAAGAGCCTACCTCCAATTTAGTGGAATTGGAAGTTGCTGCCATCACGCGTGCAAAGAAGAAGGAACCACCTGTCCAGAAAGAAAATAATCTTCCTGTCAGAACAGTGAAGTTCAAACTTCCAACAGAAGAACAGAACAGGACAGAGCCTGACAGTGCCGTACAGAGCATTACAGTGCCACAGAGAGTCACAAAGACAGTTCCAGAGATAGGACCAGAGGTCCAGGAGATAGAAGAGGAGGAAGTGCCACAAGTGGTAGAAGAAGTCCCCATGATGCCCCTGTTGGAAGGAAAAGGAAAAATGAAAATGGGTGTTGCCCCATTCCCTAACCGATTAGAGAAGCCAGTGGATCCTATTAAGGAATACGATCTAGCCAGAGATCTAAGCCAAACTCTTATGGTACATCCTACCCCCTGTTACTGGGCAGACCATGGCTTTTTGAAGCCAGAGCAAGGACGGATTGGCTCAAAGGAACCTTGACCTTGGGTAGAGGACCCAAAAAAGTGGTGCTGAAGCTATATGGTGCTAAAAAAGGACATGGATACGCCTCCTTGGAATTATCTTCTGACTCCCCCAATGAGGCTACAGATGGAACATCAGCAAAAGAAGATGCTGTCAAACATATCCTTCCCAAGAAAATAGAGGCACGTTCCTTAACAATAGGTACTATAAGCCAACTCCCAAAAGATGCAAAGCCATTATCAATGGGTGAATACTTCCTATCTGAACCAGGAATGATTTCCAAAATCACTTCTGACAGTGAGATAGAAGCATGGATGTACTGATCTCCCTGTTACATGGCCATAGCAGAGCCAGAGACAAAGGCAAAAGGTGAATCAGATGACCTGTTCTTCTCTTACAGAGCGCCTACAGAGGCAGAGCCGGAGTCTAAAGAGGATGATGATGAATCTGAAGAAGGAGACTTTGGAAGCGAGATAGAAGAGATCACTCCACCCACAGAAGGCATAGATGAGGAGGGAGCTTTAGAAGCAGAAGACTCCATGCTGTGGGACAGAATGGCAATGGTACCCTTTGGATTGGTAAATGGATCTTTCCATAGGCAAAGCCTATATAAGAAGTGGATCAAGAAAAATAAGCCATCTTTTATCAGTGGTTCTTGTCGCACCCATCCACACTTGTCAAGAAAGGATTATGATGATGCTCCTTGTTAACAAGTACCAGTCCCAAGGCCACAACAGAATTATGAGAGCCCCTGTTTTGTAACATTCCTGGATGCATCCTCTGAAGAGGAGTCCTCAAGCTCTAAGGTAATTAACATTCAAACCAAAATCGAGACAGCGCTGATCCCATTTCACCATTTCAAGGGGCAACCTAAGTCCTTACTGCAAGAAGACGTTGGGTCTAGTGGGACATCAGAAGAGGACAACACCCCCGTGAAGGAGTCGGATCTGTACCCAGAAGCAGTCCGTGGGACCTTCATCCGTGAAGTAGAAGGTGAAAGGCAATTAACCTTTGTGGATGCAGATGGCACTGAATGCCACTTGAAGGTGGGAAATAGCCTACCAGAAGAGGAGTTGTCAACCTTGTACAACTTGTTGAAAGAGAATTTGGACGTGTTTGCATGGTCTTACAAAGACCTAAAGGAGATTGATCGGACAATATGTCAGCATCATATTGATTTGGAGCCTGATGCCAAGCCAATACGGCAATGACAGAGGCGAATGAACCCGAATTATTCCACATTGTGAAAGCAGAGCTGCTGAAGCTTCTGGAAGCCGAGTTCATCTATCCAGTGGCAAATAGTGAATGGGTCTCACCCATCGTGGTTGTACCCAAGAAGAATGGCAAGATTCGTATATGTGTGGATTTTCGCAAGTTGAATTCCAAGACGAAGAAGGATCACTTTCCTATCCCTTTCACAGACCAACTATTGGACACAATGGCAGGACATGAGCTTTATTCCCTTTTGGATGGATTCAGTGGATACAACCAAGTGTAGATAGCAGAAGATCAGTCCAAAACAACCTTCACCACAGAATGGGGGACCTACGCTTACCGAGTGATGCCGTTTGGACTCTGCAATGCCCCTGCTACTTTCCAGCGAGTCATGATGGCCGCATTCCAAAATCATCTACATGACTTTATTGAGGTATATTTGGATGACTTCTGTGTCTATAGTTTGATCCGTGAACACTGGGGACATTTGGAACAATGCTTTGACTGATGCCGGGAGTATGGGATCTCCCTCAACCCCGACAAATGCATCTTTGGGGTCTCTTCTGGAGTTCTGTTGGGCCACATTGTCTTTGCACAAGGGATATCAATAGACCTTGCAAAGATCGAGAAGATCACAGCTCTAACAACACCCACCAACCTCAAACAGTTGAGGGGATTCCTAGGACATGTGGGTTACTACAGAAGGTTCATAGCCCATTTTGCAACAAAGGAAACCTCCTTGCACAAGCTTCTGAGGAAAGATGCAGAGTTTATTTGGACGGAAGAATGTGACAAAGCCTTCAACACTCTGAAACAATGTCTGGTTGAGGCACCCATCCTGCAACCTCCTGATTGGACGAAGGAGTTCCATGTACACACTGATGCATCAGTTGAAGGGCTAGGTGCTGTCCTATGTCAAAAGGACTCCTCGAAATTAGATCAACCCATCTATTATGCAAGCCAAAAAGTCACTAATAGGGAACGAAACTATAGAGCGACAGAGCTAGAGTGCTTGGCAATGGTGTTTGCCCTAGAGAAATTTCGCCACTGCCTACTATCTACCCACTTTAAATTTTATGTGGATCATAAGGCCCTCTCCTTCCTGATGAACAAAGCAGACGTGAAAGGACGAATGATGAGATGGCTCCTTCTATTCCAAGAGTTCGACTTTGAGGTAATTACCAAACCTGGTCGTTCCCATGTTCTGATTGATCATCTGTCGTGTATCCCACAGACTGCAGACGAGGAGCAAGATAATCCAAACCTCCCTGATGCTTCCCTATTCCTAGTAGAAACTATAACCCCCTGGTATGCAGACATTGCCAATCTGCTGGCAACCCAACAGTACCGTCTTGGCATTTCTAGTCGGGAAAGGAAGAAGCTTATGTTAGAATCAACCCCCTACACCCTATTAGGTGGTGCACTATACAAGAAAGGCAAAGATGAAGTGCTCAGAAGATGTGTTGCAGGAGATGAGATTGGGATTGTTTTGAAGGCTTGCCATGATGAGCCATGTGGAGGCCACTTCGCAGGAGAAGCTACAGCCAGGAAAGCTCTGTTAGCAGGTTACTGGTGGCCGACCATTCATAAGGATGCCTATGATTATTGCAAGTGATGTGATGCCTGTCAGAGGATGGGAAAACCCACCAAGACCAGTGCTATGCCACTGTAACCTATTCTTCCTTTGAAGCCGTTCCAGAAGTGGGGCATCGACTTCGTCGGCCCAATCAATCCTCCCACCAGAAGGAAACAGAACAAATACATCTTGGTATGTACGGATTATGTTACAAAGTGGTGTGAAGCTAAAGCCCTAAAGCGGGATGATGGTAACAGCGTGGCCCTGTTCATGTACGAGAATATCATCACCCATTTTGGCAGTCTCTTAGAGCTAGTAAGTGACAGAGGCACTCATTTCATTAATAAAGTCATGGAAGAGTTGACAGAGCTGTATAAGATCCGCGATCGCAAGTCCACTCCTTATTACCCTAGAGCCAATGGCCAAGTTGAAGTCACCAATCGCATCCTCTGCTCAATCTTGACAAGAACAATTGCCGCACATCGTCGTGATTGGGATGATTGACTTACAAAGGCCCTCTCGGCGTACAAAACCTCCCATAAAGTAGCAACAGGACAGATACCCTTCCAGCTGGTGTATGGTACAGAAGCTGTTTTCCCTGTTGAACTGGAATTGCCCTCTTTGCGAGTGGCTATCAAAGAGCGTTTGGGGGACGATGATTCACTGCAATGCCGTCTCCTGCACTTGGAATGTTTGGACGAAACTCGCAGTATGGCTCTACAATGCATGGAAGCCACGCAAGCTCGACATAATGCTTACCATGACAACTTCATCAAGCACAAGGAGTTCAAAGAAGGTGATTTGGTCCTAGCCTATGATTCACGATTTGGCAAGTTTCCAGGCAAGCTCCAACAACGGTGGATGGGCCCATATAAGGTACTTGTTGTCAATCCTAATGGCTCTATCCAAGTGCAGACCGTTGATGCCTCTGATGATCCCTTCCTGGTCAATGGATATCGCCTGAAGAAGTACTTCCCTCCTTGGGGATCTTGACAATCACGGTCACCTGATCCTTTCCCCCATTGGCGTGGCACTGTAACTCTTATGATGCTACTTCTAATAGCCGTTCTTCAGCCACTCCTGATGAGGTGGACGCAACCCTTTATCCCCTCAGTCCCACCTTCCAGCCCTGATCTCTTATCCTCTATTTTCCACTAGCAATAGTAGCGAGGTTGGTTCTGACAAATGGTATTTCTACCATTCCCTTGCTTAATTCGAAAAAAAGGAAAAAAAATATACATATCAGTCATGGGAGAAAAGGATTTCGGTCCCTATCATGCTGACCTATTCTTCGAGAAAAGGTGGAGACACCCTCGGGAATAGGAGAAGAGAAAAAAATAAAAAACCAACAACAAAACAAGAAAAAAGAAAAAAAACAAGAAAAGAAAAAAGAGAAAAAAAAATTGTTATGGGAGAAAAGGAAGAAATTCCCTGTCATAGCAGGCCTCGTTCCAAGAAAAGGTGGTCAACACCCTTGGGCGGGAAGCTAGCTGTGGAAAAGGTGGCAACACCCAGCAGTCCAAAAAGTGGATTCATCAATTGACATCCCCAGGATCCAGTTCCGAAGCTGCCTCCCTTGGTACGCTGTGTCCTGTGCCTTTCTGCAGAGCATTTGATAGTCCTCTAGCAGACGCCATGTTCCTATCTAACACAACGTTTGATCTGATGCCTACCTCCATGGGTATGCCTCTTCAACAACTGAGGATGTGATCTTCATCGACAAAAAATCGAGTGACGCGAGCTTTCATCCTAACAGGATGGGGAAGTGAGTATGGGTTGCCCTTTGTAACTATCAACCGAGTGTGAGACAGAGGGTGGGGTGAGTGACCAGTCTTTTCCCTTCAAATCAAATGAGAGGTGAGAAGTGTGAATGAAGTGTTGCACGCACAGGATGGGCCTCTCAATGCACAAAGCACGATTTGTTTCTGTGCACTGCACCATAAGGGCTCCCTGGCCTTCCTTCTTGCACCGTATGACGGCACAGGACGGGATACACAGTTGCACCATCAAATGCGCACAAGGCATACAACCTTTGCACAAGTGACCGTGAGGATTACATCAATGGGTGTAAGGCAAGGGCTGCCCTCTGAATTTTTCAACAGAGTGTGAGACAGAGGGTGGGTTGAGTGTGACTGGAGTTTCTTCAATCAATTACCGAGAGGTGAGGATTGAGGGACGTTACGGCCTTTGGAGCAAGGTATGTTCTCTTTTTCCTATGCACCCACGGGGTGGGTCTCTGCCATCAACACAGGACATGTCACCCTGTTCTATACACTGCATTGTAAGGCTCCCTTGCCTTCCTCCTTGCACCTATGCCAGACAGGTTGGATGCACTGATGCACCATCAATTGTGCACCCTGGCATACTCCCTCTACACCATTCCTTTGTCGCTTCCTAAACCAGGTGTGAGATATGGGTTTCAATCATTATTCATCGAGTGATGTCCGTAATGGGGCGAGTGATTGTTCTCTCATCCCATCTGAGTGATGTAAGCTGAGTGACTCTCCTTCATCAGCGACACCGACTCGACGCGATTCATCCACCAGTTACCTCCCTGGGTACTGCCGCGTGGTCCCTGCCACGAAGGACGTGTGCTGTGAAGATACCTTGGTACCTCTTGCAGCCGACAACGACAGTGGACGTGTCATCGACAGTCAACTTTGATTCTCGACAACATGGGCCAAGTTTTTCTAACCCTACACTTTTTGTTGTCAATGATGTTAATGTTTTACGTGTAGGGACGTTAGCGGTTGGTCTCTCGTGTGGTATTAGGTCCCTGTTGCTCGGTCAACCCTACCCATTAAGGTTTTAAGTGTGGGGACACGTCCCTGCGCGTCTACATTGTATACTGCCTTGCATATGCCTCACTTTGCTCATGCATGTACGCCATGACTTTCTGTTACACTCCTAGGGTCCCTTCCCCACCCACCCGTCCACTATTACCCCTCCCTTGGGGATGTTCATCCTCCATTTTCCTTTCTCCTTTATTTTGCTGTGTTTTTGAGAGAACGTACGCTACGTTCCCCCAAATTCCAATCTAAACTTATAGCCATGTTCGTCCCTTCGAACTGTCCAATTTTCCTTTTTATCTACCCCTGTTCCGATGCACGGTTTTTGAGTTATTAAATTTTAACGGATTTTGCATAAATTGGCCAATTTTCCATGTGAACGTGCTTTTCTTGCTTCGGAACAGTGATCTGATGTCATAGCCCTGACGACCTAACATTTTTTCTTTTTACTCTGTGTCCTTTTGATGCACGGTTTGTCCCATATTAATTTTGCGGTTTTTTGGGACCTTTTCATGCGTCTTTTTGACATTTTTCAATGTGAACCTACCTTGTTTGCATCGGAATTACAATTTGACTTGACAACTGTGTCCATCGCGCCTTTCCCTACACTTTTCCTTTTTTCTCCTCCCTATTCTAACTTCTGGATTTTTTATTATTAATTTTTAAACGTGTTTTTGAGTGTCTTTTTGGTATTTTTTGCATAGGAATGCCTCGAACCCTATTGGAACTGTGTTTTAACGTGACAGTCCTGTGCAACCCCTTCCCCCGCACATTTGTCGTTTTTGCTGCCCCTTGTTCCAGTGCACCGATCTTCTTTTATTAATTTCTGACCGTATTTTCATGTGTCATTTTTATGTTTTTCCCATGTGAACACATCCTCTCGCGGTCAAAACTGTGTTTTGACATGATAGGGTTGTTGGGCGCGTTCTTCTGCACATTTTTCCTTCTTTTCGCCTTGCATTCTGGTGAGCGGATTTTCCGAAATTAATCCCCGTATGTGTTTTCGGCATCGTTTTTCGTGTTTTTTGCATGTGCACGCCTTGTCTTCCCCGCGGAACCCCCGTTGCACTTTTTCTTTGTCTTCCCCCTGCCGTCCTGCACAATTTTTGTTTTTACACCATTTCGTTTCGATGCCCGAATTGTGAGATATTAATTTTTCCTTGTTTTGATGTGTCTCTCGCGACTCGTCCTGCGCGTGAACGCGCCCGTTTTTTATTTTACGCGTCTCAACACGCCCCGGTCACGTACGCACCCCCCGTGCCGACGTCCCGACGCCGTTCCAATCCCGTCACTACAAATTTTTTTACCCCGCCCCGCGCACACACGCAGGACGGGGGCACACCTTTCTTTCACTTCATTTATTTATTAAATCTTTATTATTTTTCAGAAAAACATCTTTATTATTTTTTTAAAAAAAGTTAATTTTAACCCCCCCTCCCGCGTCCGTTGCAACCACCTCCCCCCCCCCCCCTTTCCCTCTTCTCTCTCTCCCCCCTCTCTCTCTTCTTCTTCTTCTTCTTCTTCTTTCTCTCTCCCCATAACCCCCTCTCTCTCTCTCCCCTCCTTCTCCTTCCCTCCATCCTCCTTCTCCTCCCTTCTTCTTCTCCTTCACCCTCCTCTTCTCCTCCTTCCCCCACCTCCTCCCTTAATCACCAATCCCTCCCCTCCTCCTTCCCGCTCCCTCCCCCCTACCACCCGCTGCCTAGGCCCTGCCACCCGCCGCTTGGGCTTCGTCGCCGCCGCCAGGGCACCCACTCCTCCACCCGTTGCTGCTGCCAGGGCCCCTCCCCAGCGTCGCTGGCGCCTCCACCCTGCACCCTTCCTCCCCGCCGCCCGCCTGTTGGTGCTGTCCGCTGCCATCCTTCGCCCTTCTTCTCCCCTCCTCCGCCACCCATAGCCCTCCTCCTCTCCTACTTCCTCCCCCACCTCCTTCCTCTGCTCCTCCTGCTGGGCCTCCGCCCTCTCACCTCACACCACCCACCCATTCCCCCCCATTCCCACACACACACTACAAACCCCACCCTCCAAGCCCCCATTCCCACACACACACACACCAACCCCCCCTCCTAAGCCCCTTTTCGCACCCACCCCCCCGAAGCGCAGACCACAAAACATTAATTTACCAAACAACAAAAACACCCGCACCCCCTTCTAGGCCCCCTATCACACGCAGGGTGTGCACGTGGTGGCTGTTCACATGTGGGCCTGCTACACCATTTCAGCGTGTTCGTGCTCTATTTTACCGGCCGTTCACGCGCGAGGATGCGCTTCCGCCTTGTCCGTGCGGTGGTGTGCTACAGCCAGCCATTCACACGCAGTCCTTATCAGCTGTTCACACGCAGCCAGGTATTGCCCTTTTAATTTAAAATCCCAAAAAATCCCTAAAACACATTTAAAAATTTAAAAATTCCTTAAAAATCAATTAAAAATAAAAATTTCCAATATTTCTGCAAACAATTGACATATTTTTCCAAACTAAAATATTTTTAAAAAAGTACAAAAAATTTTTGAAAATAGAAATTCTTTTCAAAACCATGAAAAAAAATGAAAAAAATACCTTAAAATTTCATAAAAATACCGAAATAATGTCAGAAAATATTTCTGAAAACTCTACAAATTCTTTTGTACATTTTGCCAATATTTTCTCATTGAAAATGCTTTCTTTAATTGGCAAAAGTATTAATTAGAGCCAAAATCCTAATTTAAAACAAATTCAATGAAAAAATCATTTTTAATCCCACAAATGAGCTTAAAAAATGAATTAAATCCGATCACCTTCTTTACACTTGATGCTCATGATTAGTTGCTGAAATTTCATGTCCACATCACCTTTTTTTTTTTAAACAAACAAACACATCAAAACACACTTTTAAAAAAACAAACAAATAATACAACCAAACCAAACTATTTTTTTTTAAAAAAACAAAAACAACCCACAAAACCAAACAATCATAATCTTAAATCCCAATCAATCCAAACCCCCAACATCTCCATTTTTTTTCTTTGGTCACACGTCGCATTTGTTTTATTATTTCTTTTTGGTCAATATGTTAGTTGTTTTTCCATTTTCCTGTATGACAGGACGACTAGTCTTAGTCGGCCTTTTGTTAGTTTTGTGGATTATCGGTGGATTGCGTCTATCCCTTTTCGAGGCCATCATCTCAGACTTTGCAGACAGACCCACACATTGCTAGGTTTTTTCTCTTTTTCCCTCTCTCACATTGCACCATAACACACATTTAAATTGTAATTAAAATCAATTGACCATTGCACATACACAAAACTAACAGACTGCACTTCATAAAATTGTAATAAAACGAACCCGAACGTTAATTGTAAAAGGAACCCCGCCGTTGCATGAGCACCTTTGCACCATAACCCACTTAATTTTTGTAAATTACAACCCATTCACCAATGCACACGCACACGCGTTACAAACACCTTTCACTTGTAATAAAATGAACCCCCCGACGTCACGCATGCATGCACGCAAGTGCCACAGATCATGTAATTATAACAATGAACTGCATTAGTAGAGACCCAGTCAAGTAAAGTCGTGTCAAGTCTGAGAGGGGCTGGGCTACGTTTTCAACTCACCATGCATTAACGGATTAAACATTAATAATGAACTATGCTTAATTGATTATTTAAACAAAATGAGTCGTTAGTTTCACCCATCCACTTCACCACACTGTAGCACCCTAAACGTTTACAGGGATTGGGTTTTATTGGTCAAAGATGTCAGTCATATATGTTCATGTCTATTTTACTAGTCCGAGTCTGTGATTCTGTTTTGAGTCTGGTCAGTGTCTAGGTTACGGTATGCGTGATACTTTTGTTTTATTTTGTGTGCTTAATTACGGGGTTTTGGGTGCCTATTTGTACTGCATATTCACCAAGCTTTCGGTCGCATATGTGCGTAGGTCATGTCGAATTTTTGGTAGGATGTGGTTTGCTTGGGGTGGTTTAGTCCAGTCAATCTTGTCCTAAATCTTTCTCTTGTCCATGGTCTCAGTGGTGGTTTTATTTGTGGGTTTTGTAGGTTTTCTCTTTGATTCATGGTTTGTGTGTGTGGTTTTTGCTATAGTCTGAATGGCATCATCTTCTTCTTCTTCCCCTCCGATTGTGGTACAGCATGTTCCCCTCGCAGTCCATGATTATTCTCTCCTTCTAGAGGCAGATTGCATCCAACGTGCAGGCCTCAGACCATTTGTTGCCCTTACATTGCCGTCGGTAGATGAGAAGCTTTGTTACTCCTTCTTGGCTTCTTATAAAAACTAGTCTGGCCTGGTTTATAACCGTACCTTTTGCTTATCTACAGCTAATATCCATGAAGCGTTGTGCTTGCCCCTTTCTGCTTCCTTTGTGCCCAGCAGTAACCAGTTACTTATTGCTGAAGAGATAGTTACGCTCTTGAAGAAGAAAACTTCTACCCCCTTGCTTCTCAATCAACTTATTAACAGTTCAGGGGTCTCTATTACTTCTATCTCTTCTCCAGTATGGAAGCAATTATGTCAGTTCCTCCAGGACCGATTTATGACGAGTAAGTCAGCTTCTAAGTATCTTTCCAAGGAACTGTTCACAGCTTCTGTGAAGATCCTAGAGGGTGTTAAGTTCAATGGGCAAGCTTCTTACTCTCCAAGATGGATCAACATTTCGAGCGTGTACGGAAGGGTCAGATCATTAATGTTTCCTATGGTGCTTTCTTACAGTGCATTATCACTTTTGCACCTCCTCCTGGTGGTGTGCCAATGCCTGATTCTGTTCCTTTACCGCCGCAACCTCCACCATCAGTCCCTTCCCCTCCACCTATGCAACCAAATTCAAAAGATGAGGAGTCCCCTGTTATATTTTCTCACAAGAAACGCCTTCGTACAAAGGGTCCTTCCAGCCCTCTTGTACTTGCTTCCCCTGTACCCGCACATGTTCCTACTGTGTCTGGTAGTGCCCTTCCTTCTTTCCTCTCCTATCCTAATTTATTTTCAGCCCAAAATGAAGGACAAATTGAGCACAGATGCCTTCATCCTTACATACTATATTATCTGGACCTATGCTTTCACAGCTAGTTTCAAATGTCCAGTCCACTCTGGAAACCTCCCTTACCTCTTGTCTTCAGACAATGTATACCAGTGTTTATACTTCCTTGCAAGACAAGGTGGATTCCTTGACTAGTCAGTTGACTAAGGCACTGGAGGATTTGTCTGCAGAAAGGGCTACACTCGGTGATATTAATACTCAAATGACTGCTGCCACATCCTTAATGGATTTCCAGAAGGCAACTATCCAAGAGTTAGAATCTAAGGTTGCTAAGTTGGAAGAGGAGAATGCATCCTTGCAGCTTGAGAAAAATTATGCCCTTGAGGAAATGGTCACTTTGGCTAGTAAACTTGGTACTAGTGAAGGTCAGTTGCAGCACTTTCAGGCAACTATAGAGTCCCAACAGAAAGTTATTGAAGAACTTAACCAAAAAGTGGCTGTTCTTTCTGTTCCTCCTCCAACTCCTATTGTCTCTTCAGTCATATCTTTCAAAGGAGAGCTTGATCAGTTGCACCATAAAGCTAAATTATGTGATGGGTTCTCCGCTAAAGTGGAACACCTCAGCAGAGGATGAACTGTGTGCAAGATGATTTTACCCGCTATATTGAATTGGTGTCACCTCCTCCATCCTTTTGGATCAAATATAATCAACAGAGGTTTGCCTTATATATCTCCTTAAGCAATGTGGATTTGGAACCTTCAGAGGATGGGTGGTCAAATCTTTGGTCTGCGAGTCTCTTGAGAGCAGTTTTTGATAGATTTGTGGATGAGTTGGTTTCCCATGAGGTTCAGTTATTATCTTTCATGTATCTTGTCGGACATTTGCAAATTCCTGATGAAGAGGACTTGAATGTTTATGTGGGGGATGTCATCTTACAGGCAGTCATGTATGTGCACTCAGTTGAGCTCCTGTTAGCAGATAGTTTGAAGTATTATCATGAGCAAACATCTTGGTGTAAGGGACATGCTTGGCATCCACCTTTGGAGGCTGATGCTTTGGAACCTCGTCATCTTCGGAGTGTTTTCCATAAATCTGATATCCAGCCATCACAATCTCAATTGTTGAGCTTTATTGTTGATCATCCGTTATTTACTGATTCCTTTCTCCAGGACCTTAATTTCCGTTGTTCTATCTATCCTTTGGATCCTGGTGATCTCCTTTCTTATTCTTTTATGGCGTATCGTTTCCCCTTTTATATTTCCATTATTTCCTCAAGTCCTGATACCATTCCGCTTTTATCTTTTATCCCTTCTGGATTTCCTCATATTCTTGTTTTTACTATCTGTCCTTTTATTGCTGATCCTACATCATCACCTACCCCTTCTGATCCTCCACCTTCTGTTCCTCCTATTCCTTCTATTTTCTCAGTGGATTCCCTTCGTACCTTTTTGTTGAATTCTCCATCTTTGCTATCTTCCTTATCCTTTCATTTGCCTTCCTTTTATGATTTATCTTATCCTCCTTTACAATGTTCTCCTCTTATTCCATTGCCCCCTTCATCTGATTATATCAATCTTCCTCCCCAGTCAGTGCTAGATACTCCAGGATATGACAGTGACATACTCCGTCGAAGACAATGGACGGTACATGATTGTGTGACAGGACTGGTATTTAACTGGCCTCTCATTCTAGGGACTTGGGATACATCTGCAGCATGTTCAAACTCTTACCTTCATTTTGCCAAAATGCATGTTACTTCTGAGGATACCACTGTTCGCCTTGCAGCTCATTTTTGTTGGTATCTTTTTTCATGCATCAGCAGTCAAAGCTGAATACTCTCGAAAGAGTATCCCTCAGTTGCTCATCAATCCAAATGTAGACATGACTGTTGCTCAGATGGATGTTCTGTACTACTTTGCACAGGCCTTCCCTACCAGGTTTCTCATCTTACTGGAAAGGATGTGTTGCTTACAGTTCCTCCAGAATGTGCCTCAGCATTTTGTTGATGAGAGTAAAGCTTTGGAGCGTTTAAAGCTTAGTATGCAGTTTAAGAAGAAATACCTTCATCCTACTTAGCAATGGAGCTTTTTCTTCATTGTATCATTCCTCCTTTATTAATGGAAATTTTCTTTTTGTTCTCCAATTTTTGGGGATCCATGCCATTCAGACTATATTTGTATATGGGTATTTTTTGTCTTGGGTGATGTTTTTTTCAATTGCGTGGAGCTGATGAAGATGAAGCTGTGAAGATTGATACAGTTGGTTATTACATGGTTGCAGTTGCAGATTTGGATGCAGAACTCTTATATCCTTTAATAGTTTGAGTTATTTTGGTTTCTATAATATTGGAACGGTTTTTTTTTGTGTTATTGGTTTTCCTTTCATATGTGTTTCAGATCCAGGTTATGAAGCTGATATATTGGGGTTGTGATCAAAGTTGGTGATTTATGTTGAATTGAAGATTCTTTTTAGCAAATCATAGAGCTTTTATTCTTCCATTTTCTTAGGTCGCGAGGACGCTTCCTTATTAACTATGGGGATATGTTGAGTGTGAAAAATGATTGGTTTTTGGGCTGATTTTTTGTTGTTTTTGTTACTCAATGGTTGTTTTTTGTGGTTGATTGTTTGAGTTTGAAGATGTTTTGAAGTGTTTGGAGTGGTTTGAGTATGTTTGAAAGGGTTTATGTTGGTTTTTGATGAAATATGTTGTTCTGAAGAGTTCTATAATTCTCTTTGTATGGTTCTGTAAGGTCTAATTTTCTTCTGTTTTGTTTTGTTTTGGTTCTGTTTTGGTAGTTGAGATGGTTGAATGGATGTTTTGAGAGATGATTGAAATGTGTGAAAAGGTTTATGAGAGATTGAATTGGTTTTTATGATTTTTATGGGTTTTGTTGATCTTCTGTAAAGTTCTGTAGCTTCTATGCTTCTGTAGCTCTGTAGTCCTGTTGCTCTGTTGCTCTGTGGTTCTGTTCTGTTGTTTCTGTTGAGTGTTATGATAGATGTATGGATGTTTTGGGAAGTGTTCTTGTCTTAGGAAAAGGATGAATGGAAGCTCTATCCAAGTTAAAAGAAGTAAAGAAGTAACTGCTGATGAAGATTTACAAAAGGTTACATAAGACAGTGACAGAAGCCAGATCTCACAGGGCACTATGAAGTCTCTTGTGACTCTTCATATCAGACATACCTCTTGGGAGGCGCATCCACGACCTAAGGAAGATTATTGTGAGTGATTATTGAGTGATTGTAATGAGGATATGATGTACTATTGATGGAGAGAGAGAGAGAGAGAGAGAGTCAGAGATAGTCAAATCTATGAAAGCAGTGTAACTGTATATGAGAGATTGAGAAAGAGAACTATGAAGACATTCAAGATGAATAATATGTGATTGATTTCCATTCAAAGATGGTGTATTCCTTTGTGTTCTTTGTTCTATTGATGGATTTTGTGAATATGTTGAAGAATGTGGTTGATTCTATCAAATCCGTGGGAGATATCTACTATGATGTTGCGTGAAGAATTGTTGTTTTCTTTGTTTTGATGATTAAAAGAATGAAATAAAAGCTTGTTGATGCTACAAGATAGATTTTCTTGCAAGAGAATTCCCTTTTCCTTGGTGTTCCTCTTGGGGCTCCACCCATGGTCTAGTAAAGCAACACAAGGAGTTTCACATTCCCCTATTTTCACTATCGTTTCAGTGGTAGCTCTAGCCCATTGATTTCTTGTGTAGTGACTTCGAGGAATAAATCCTAGAGTCTCTTCTTCATATTATTGCATTTGCCTTACTCCACCATGCATATTGCTACAAGACAATGCATTTTCAGCCACTTTCTTCTCTTTTCCACATGTTTTCCACTGATTAGTAGCATCCTGCATAGATAATCCAGTACTTACTTCATGCTCATATTTAGCCGGAATTCCCAACAAACCAGTTTCCTCTTCAAATTGCAGCAATGCACTAGTGGTATCACCAAGAAACTAATGTTTTCTTTCAATTATGTTAATGATCTCATCATGAAATTCTCGCTTGGCAATGCCAAGCACCTCTCCGAAGGTAAATTCCACCCGACGATTTAAGATCCGTTCTTCAAAAACCTTCTTAAGATCTGTGGCTGTCTCAATGTCAGATTGCAACTTATATCCTGGCTGCTTTCCCTTCTTTTTGCCCTCTTGTTTGTTATCCTGTTTTTGCTTTTGATTGGCCTCTTCCATAACATGCTCGGGAGATGGCTGATTTGTAGCTTTAGGCTGATCCATACTTCTTCTTGTCATTCTTTTAGATGTCCCTACAATATCTTCATCTCTTTTTCGTTTTTCTTCCACAAGTACATTTTTGTTTTGTACCTTTGCTAAATATGCATACATTGAATATGCATCTACCGGTGATTTCCAACTAGTTATGCCACGTATGTCTTGCCCTGCATGAGACATTTTACTATCAGTGGCATTTCTCTTTTCAGCTGCATGTAAAGTATGTGTCCATATTCAGCCTTTGGACCAACCATCACTTGGCCATGCATTCTATCCAACTGTAGACCAAAAATAGAAGCATGTACCGTCGCATAAGCATTTTGGATAGCCAAGTCTTCCAATAACTTTTGCATATCTCCCTTTCCAAAATTCAAATCAAGAGGTAATCTCATTTCTTGTGCATGGATCTTGCCATCTTTCCAAAAGATAAGCTGTCGTGCCAAGGCCTCTTGATAGGCAGCACAATCCTTTCTCTCGTGCTGCAAACTGTCACATCATATACATCTTTTTCCAGGGTTAGGGGCTGCTGCCCGTCCCCTTTTCTCTTGCCCTTTTTCATCCAATTTTGCAACCTACAATTGAAGATCCTGCATCCCTTTGACCAATTCATCTAATACATCTTCCCTAACAAAGGGAACAATAGCAAGTACAGCCATAGGATTCGCCAGAGAAGTAGGTGGCTTACTGGATACATCAACTATCTTGCCCGTAACAATGGACAAGCTAGAGACATGCAATCTTTCTCTTTTTCTATGCTTCTTCACAAGCGCAGTAACAGCTTCCTTGGCATGTCTCCACTCTGTTTTCAAGCATGTCTCTGTAGTTTGATCCTCTAGCAAATCATCAAGCTTCTCTTGAAGCTCAGGATCAGCTGCCTGTAGAAACAATTTAATTTTCTGACTCGCAAGAGCTTGCTGTTTCGCAAGATCCAACTGCTCAAATCTACTTTCAAATTCTCTTAACAATTCTGTAGCCACAAGACCCTTATCGGGCTGTATAACCCACTCTTGAAAAGTCTTGCGCGTAATCAAACTGGTGTCCTCAATGTAAAATTCTTCCCTGAGTGTCTTCTTGAAGGCTACCCACTCTGCATCCTGCAAGTATAATTTAGTAATCCGTGCTTTCATTTCATGAACAATAACACATACAAATACCGGCTCCATGCAGATTGAGCCACTCCAAAAAATTCCATCTTCTGAGCATAGGTATGTACTTATGCAGATACATTCCTACCATTGAATAACTTTACCTCATGCTCAACTGCTTACAAAGCATTCATCACAACACTTTCTGTTTGAGCTGAAGCTTGCATCAACTGTTGTTATTGTTGTACCTGCATAAGCATATTCATATTTTGCACCAATTGTTGCAAAACATCACTGGAGAATGTATTCAAAGCTTCTCCCATCTTGTCTTTCCTTCTTCCAACCTTTCATGTCAGGTTCACCAATGTTGGAGGGGTTTTTGTCAAAAGGTCAAATCCATCGGGGATCATAAGTAGAAGGAAGTAGAGATAGGAGATGGAAGAGAAGATAGAGAATACCCAAGTAGTAAACACGACAAAAACAAATGACAATGAATTGAATCAATATGTATTGAAAGAACCTGGAATCTTTGCACTACTCAGAAGCAATCTCCAGGTATTAGTTCTCCTAGAGCTCCTTTGTAGGCCAAAAACATGGATCAAATAAATCAGTTCTTTCTCTACTGTTTGGAACCCAAATCTGATGGCTCCGTTGGCTCCAAAAGGGGGGTAAAATTGTAAGACACCTGCTCACAGATATGCCAGATCACTCCTTCTTCTTTTAGTTCAATCTATAGTTTTCAGCTTGTTTACAGCGATCGCGACGTGCGCGTTTCGTCAATCTGTCTTTTTTATGAAAAATCTCCTAATTGGCTGAAAAAGCAACTAGCTTTTTGCATGCCATCCTAATCTAGAAGCTTTTTCTAACTTTTTCAAATTTTTACAATAAATAATATAAAAAATATACTAAAATTATCCAAAAATCTAGTATTTTTGGATAATCCATGCAACTCATACTAGTACTAATGGCTCAAATCACATTAACTCTCTAGATCAATAGAGAACTCGGATGATGATGCATTCCATACTTTTTCACACTCTGTCCTCATAACATCATGACAACGTGTTGTGCTGCTTTAGGGACTAGCACCATAACTTCCGTGCTACTAGTCACCTGTATTTAATTATGGAACGATCCCTAAATACTATGCACAAAGAGGGAAATCAAAATTTGTATCTTTTTAGCAATTAGATCGTTGCACAAACTTCATTTCCCCCCTCACCGTTTAGGTGTTGTTGCTACGGTGCATAGGTGTAAATGGTTGTTTTGTATCATTTTTGCATGTAAAAAGCAATAAACATAAACTATAACACAAAGGACAAGGCTCAACTGAGGCTTAACCCCATGCTTTAACCTCGCCAAACATTCACGCACATAAATCTTATTTTTTCATATTTTTTGAGCGTGAAAATCACAATTTTCCATATTTTTTACTATTTTTCCTATTTATTATTCATGAAAAACAGGTATTTTCTGATTTATTTTTATTGGCTTATTATTTTGACTGAAACTTAACATTTTTTTTGATTTTATTCCATTTCTATCCCTTTTTTCCAACTCAAAATTGAAAAAAACCACTAATTTCCATTAAAAATGATATTTTACGAGTTTTAAAGAATTAATAACGACTCTAAATCATTACGGGTTCTGTATTTTTGTAGTTACAGCCCTCAAACATGATACAAATAAGATTCAAACAAAAATGCATCACATATGAACAACATTTGGACCATGAAATAAGAAAAACAAGCAAATTTCTTTATAAAATTGGAGCATACTGCGTGTCTTGCGTGTTGTGGGTTTTTTAATAATTATTCTGGGAAGCCCACGGACCGATCGGCAACCATTCTTCAGTGCTGAACCTCTTTCCTCAACCTCCTCTTCATCTTGAAGCAATCCGATCACAGCCCGACAATAAACATTCTTCAGCCTCTCTTCTTCTTGATTTCTTGCACATGAATTGCCTCTATGCAAGAGAGAGAGGGAGGAGAGAGAAAGACTGCTTTTTGATCTCCACAACCAGGCAGCCAATTGAGGAGCAGAGACTAGCGATGGAGAGCAAAGATAAGAAGAAGATCAGCCATGAGATGAGATCAGTTGGGGGCCCTGTTTGTAAGTGCCATAGCCCCTTCCATCAAATCGTGGATTCATAGCGCCTTCTCTGCACCTCACGAAAAAAACGCAAAACCCTCCCCCCCCCTCCCCCTGCCCCCCCCACATTTTTGATTTTGGGGCTAGCCCCAAAGGGTCACACCCTTTGGGCTCTCCTAAAGTCCATTTCCACACTTGCCAATTTGGCCTTTGGCCTCCGGGGACTCCCTTTTCCACGTCCCATGTCCGATTCTTGGTCTGAAAAATCTTGAGCGTCAGACTTGAAGTCTTCCATTGCCAAGCAGCTCCCACGGTCTCGTCCCACACACCAAAAAATTATGGAAATTCTCCAACTGTCGTCCATTGGCTCTTTTAAGCATTTTCGACTTCGTATTGATTGCCGCTTAAAATCGTATTGATTGCCACCTTCGCCTTCGACGAAGTCTATTTTTCCCCTGATATTCGTAATTTTTTGCTATTTTTAAGCACTTCTCGGCATAAAAAATCATATGTCATCCCTGCCCCACGCGATTTGCAATGACAGAAAGCAACGAGGACTGGAATGGCTATATGAGTGCGGGATGATGCAACAGACGCAATGTCAGGATTAAAATCGAAAAAAATAAACGGGCACATGCGACGTAAGGGGGACAACAGGTGTAAATAGACGGAAAAAGTCATAAAACCCAAACCGTGCGCCAAAACGAAATGTTGTAAAAAGGAAAACTATGTCATAATTCGAGAGGAAGACAATGAAAAAGTGAAACAGAGTGTCCAAGAACAGGTAGGGTATACAAAAATTAATATAAAAAAATCCGTTCGCTGAAATGAAATACAGGAAAAAGAAAAAATGTGTGAAAAGTCATGCAAACAGGCCTATTATGTCAGAACACAGTTCCAACGAAGATAAGACATGTTCACAAGGGAAAAACCAAAAAAGCACCCCCGAAATGGGACACAGAAATTAATATAAGAAGATTCAGGCACCAAAATGAAGGGCAATAATAAGGAAGAATGTCCGGATAACAGTGTTTCACAGGATTGTTAGGTTGGAATGCAGTTCCGGGGGGGTTAGGGGGCGTGCACATGGAAAAAACAAGAAAATGGAGCTTGAAAACACCAATAAAAATTAATAACAAAAAATCGAGAGGTTGAAACAAGCAAAGAAAAAAGGAAAAATGTGCAAGAAGGATGGCCGGACAAGGCTATCCACTCAGAATTGAATTCCGAGGAGAATAGGGTAGGTTCACATGGAAAAAGTGTGAAAATACACTTAAAGAAGATACGAAAACTCGCAAAAAATAATAATGGACAAATCAGATGGTAGAATGATAGGGTGTAAAAATAAAAAATGTCATATGGTAGGTGTAGAATAGGACTATCATATTATATCAGCATTCTAAAACAATAAAGAAGCGTTCACATCATGGAAAAACATCCAATTGGCAGGAATTTCTTCAAAAATTAATAACTTTCAATCCATTACATGGAACAAGGGATAGTAAAAAGAAAAAAGGTAAATTTTAAAGGGATAAACATGACTGTAAGGTTGAATTTGGGTTCACATGGAAAACGACCAAAACACTGTTTAAAAAGAAATAACCATGCAAATCGCCGCTAGGAAAGGTAGACGAGGGCTGGTGGGTGGGCAAGGGGCCCATTAAGATAAAAGGAAGATAGGGGATAGATGAAAATTCCGTGAATCACAAATGCAAGATGTATGCTCGCCAGACGTACAAGGACGCGGCCCCACACTTAAAACCTTATTGGGTAGGGGTAAATGACGCCACCATGAACACAAGACTTGGCACCAAATTTTACTTTAACATTCCCACACTTAAAACATTTACCATCACATGCAAACAGAAGGTGTAGGGTTAAAAAAACTTGGCCCGTTTTGTCGAGAGTTGCAGTTGACAGTTGACATCGCGTCCTGTTTCGCAATCGGCTTATAGGAGATACCCAGATGTCTTCACAGCATACGGCCAACGCAGCAGGGACCACGCAGCAACACCTAGGGAGGTAGCTTTGCTGATGAAGACGCAGGAAATTTGATGATGACAAAGAAGGTTGCACTTGGTACACAGTCACTCAAATAGAAAGGGAGGAATAGTCACTCGTCCCATAACTTACATCACTCAAGGTAATATTTATGAAAACCCAAATCTCACACATAGTTTAGGAATTGACAAGAAGGATGGTGCAAAGGGAATATGCCAGGGTGCACAATTGATGGTGCATTAGTGCATCCAACCTTGTCTGGCATAGGTGCAAGCAAGAAGGCCAGGGGGCCTTGTTGTGCAATGTACAAAAGAGGATGATGTGTCCTGTGATGACGGCAACGACCCATCCCATGGGTGCATAGGGAAACGAGAACGTATCTGACTCCAATTGTCATAACGTCCCTCAATCCTCACCTCTCAATGATTGTTTTGAAGAGACCTAGTTACACTCTAACCCCCCTCTGTCTTACGCTTTGGTGATGAATACAGGAGGGTAGCTTGTTCCTTACACCCATTGATGTTAGCCTCACAGTCACTTGTGCAGAGGTTGTATACCTTGTATGCATTTGATGGTGCGATTGTGCATCCCACCTTGTGTCAGCATACAGTGAAAGAAGGAAGGCCAAGGAGCCTTATAGTGTAGTGCACAGGAAGAGATCGTGTGTTGTGCATTGAGAGGCCCATCCCATGCATACAACACTCCATTCACACATCGCTCACTGCACGTTTGAATTGAAAGGAAAGGACTGGTCACTCTGCCCACCCTCTGTCTCATGCTCATTGATAGATAGAGAGGGCAAACCGTATGCACATCCCCATCCAGTTAGGATGAAAGCTCACATCACTAAATTGTTTGTTGATGAAGATCGCTTCATCTACTATTGTCATCAGGGTGTTGAAGATGAGATGGACCCAAGGAGGCAGCCAACACGTCTGATACTTTGATGATTTGTATGAAAGATCATCTGTTAAAGAGGGTCAAATGGACTAATGAAGTTACAGGGACAACACACCAAGGGAGGCGGCTTAAAATTGTATTTGAAGAAGTTCTACTAGTGAGTCAGCTATCCTTAATTATGGGGTGTTTACCACCTTTTCCATAGCCACCTTCCTGCCCAAGGGTGTTTACCACATTTTCTTGGAATGAGGTCTGCTATGACAGGGAATTGCTTCCTTGTCTCCCATAGCAGTTTCTTTGTGTGTTTTTTTTTCTTTGTTTATTGATTTTGTTTTTCTTTTCTTGTTTTTTTTTCTTTCCTACTCCTGAGGGTGTTTTCACGTTTTATCTAAGAATAGGTCGGTATGACAGAGACCTAAGTCCTTTTCTCCCATACCTATATTTGTTTTTTTAAATAAAATAAATGAAATGGCTAAACTGCCAAGTTTTAGAACCATCCTCATCCAAATTATTGGTTGAAAATGGAAGAGAGGAGAACAAGGGCGGGAGGTGGAGTTGAGGGGACAAAGGGATCAGGCCATATCATCAGCAGGAACAAAATGGCTATCACAAATAATATTAGGAACAAAAAGTGACATCTCAGAGGGGGAGGGATTGTTAGCTATGATTGTCAAGATCCCCAGGGAGAAAAGTACTTCTTCAAGAGATAGCCATTGATAAAAAAAGGATCATCAGAGGCATCAACGACTTGCACGTGGATAGAGCCATTAGGATTGACAGCAAGTATCTTATAAGGACCCGTCTAGCATTGTTGAAGCTTGCCAGGAAACTTCCCAAATTGTGAATCATAGGTCAGGACAAGATCACCCTCCTTGAACTCCTTGTGCTTGATGAAACTATCATGATAGGCCTTGCGCCATGCTTGAGTGGTTTCCATACACTGTAGGGCCATCCTGTGGATCTCATCCAGAAATTCTAAGTGCAAAAGATAGTGTTGCAGGGACTCGTCATCTCCCAAGCATTTGTTGATGGCCACATGCAGAGAGGGTGGCTCAAGTTCAATAGGAAAGACGGCTTCTGTTCCATACACCAACTAGAAAGGAGTTTTTCATGTAACTGCCTTATGGGAGGTTCTGTACTCCTAGAGGGCCTCTGTAAGTCGATCATTCCAATCACGGCGATATACAACAATTGGCATTGTCAGGATCGAGCAAAGGATGTGATTGGTGACTTCAACTTGGCCGTTGGCTCTGGGGTAATAAGGGGCGAACTTGCGATGGTGAATCTTATATAGTTATATCAACTCTTCCATAATCTTATTAAGGAAGTGCGTACCTGTAATAAAGCATAAATGCCTTAGTCTAGGATAAGTATAAAATGTGGAGGTGTAATATGTGTGACATCTTTTTGTCATTTTACAAACATTACTTGTTTGAGGTCTCAACCTCCCACCATCTAAGAGGGTGAATACTCTTGGCCACCATAGCTTGGGGTGTATACCTTGCTACAGCCTCTCATCATTTGATTCTCAACCAATATTGGTAATATCATTTCTTGCCAAGCCACCTTGGCTATGGCTTCTTGGCATTTTATGTCTATTTCTTGTATTTTCAGTTTAAAAGCTTACTATGAAATGTAGCTTTATTACATTGTATCAGCTTGTAATAAAGCATAAATGCCTTAGTCTAGGATAAGTATAAAAGGTGGAGGTGTAACATGTATAGCATCTTTTTGCCATTTTACAATCATTACTTGTTTGAGGTCTCAACCTCCCACTATCTAAGAAGGTGAATACTCTTGGCCACCATAGCTTGGGATGCATACCTTGCTGCAGCCTCTCATCATTTGATTCTCAATCAATATTGATAATACCATTTATTGCCAAGCCACCTTGGCTATGGCTTCTTGGTATTTTATGTCTATTTCTTGTATTTTTAGTTTAAAAGCTTATTGTAGAATTTAGCTTTATTACATTGGTATCAGAGCCTTGCTTTGATCCAAGGCAGGCTTTAATTCCATCATTTTCATGATTATGATCTTACTGGGGAGGTCATTTTCATGGAAGATCTGGTTACAGATCTTGGTTGCTATGTCAAATCTCACTGCCAGACTTCCACAGTTAGCCATAGTTGTAGTTGAAGATATTATGGAGGTTCTTTGCAAAAGAATGGTAGTCTTCTTGCTATTTTAAACAAGTCAACCTGAAGCTAAAGCCATGTTTGGAGTTTTTCTTGTCAAAAGAGAAGGGGATTGGAGTGTTCGAGATAACTACAATAGCTTCTTTTCTGAGGAACTACGCAAGCTATCGGGCCCTGCCGCTCCTTGCAATGGTAACAGCAGACAAAGATCCAAACGAAAGAATGGGAGACGCAGGCATCTCACCATGCGGAGGAGGAGGACGTCGCGGCAGAAGAATCGGCATGAGAGAACCCAGCAGTAGGAGGCCATACATAAAGAATTGGAGGAAGAAACCGTTGTTGAAGGTCGCATGTCCGTAGAGGCCGTAGAGAGGCAAGTGCCTTGTAGGATATGCCGGCAGAAGTGCCTGCAATATTTTCCATCCTGCGAATCTGTCAAACTTGAGATAGAAGAAGCTACAATTCATATATGCCGGTAGAAGTGCCTGCAACATTTTCCATCCTGTGAATCTGTCAAACTTGAGACATAAGAAGATACAGTTCATAATCCTAGAGGTTTTGGTAATTACATATGCTCTATAGGTCGAAATGTGAAGAATCACAAGTTGAACACGCGAACGACCTCTACCAAGGACAAGAAACTATGTAGTCAGAAAGGTAGACAGGAATACGTCGAGGAGGTATAGATG
Organism: Lygodium microphyllum; assembly: GCF_053477565.2. Classification (NCBI taxonomy): domain Eukaryota; kingdom Viridiplantae; phylum Streptophyta; class Polypodiopsida; order Schizaeales; family Lygodiaceae; genus Lygodium; species Lygodium microphyllum. Next base: position 148,821,517 of record NC_141146.1, on the reverse strand, counting down.
AGACATGGCCTGCACAACGACCATTAAATAGATCGTAAACCTAAGCATGTTGTCGTTGGAGTCGAATCTGCAGGCTTTAAAGGACAGGAGCATGGTGCATTCAAAAAGAGCCGGTTAGTTCTTGATAGGGATGCAAGAGAGTGCTTCAGACCAAAACTCTAGTCCGATGACAACGAAGGATGTTCTACAGATAACAGTCCAAAGAATAATGGATTGATGGAAGCTGGAAAGCCTGAACTTTGATGGAGTACAGAGCAAGAGCATCAGCTCAAACTGTTACTATGTCTGACATGACATGCTTTTGGTGTGCAACTGAGTGCCTTCTCCAAAGGTCTCGTATTCAAATTTGATGTTGGTGTTGAATGTACATATTTCTTTACTACAGCAAATCGTGTTTGAAAGTGGTCTGATGAGCTTAATGAAGCTCTAAGCAAGGTTACTTAAGCTTCAGGCAAGTTGTTTAGCAACAGCCACCTGCTTATTCACAACAGTCTTTACAATATTTCATCAAGGTTCAGCACAATAGCAGCATGTTGTAATGCTTAGTGTATAGTAGCAGAAGCAGCAAATGGTACCTCATTTTGCTGTACAACAGCAAAGTGTTCCTACAACTGATCAGTGGTATCAACAGTAGTATCAATAGTATTATCAATGGCATGAACAATATCAACAACAATATGAACAAATGTAGATTCAACAGCAGATGCCAGGTGATCGATACCATTGTTTGGACTGCACTGAAGATTATGAAGAAAATGCAGGGTATCATGAGTACAATGAGCATTGATATGACCGACAACATGCATACGACAGTGATGAGAACTCCATTGAATTGCAGCATGCAAGTGAAAGTCATAATATTTTTAGACAACAACAACATGTTGATCATTATGTTTATGATCAGCTTCAAAAGTGAGAACACCCTTGCAGTCATTTTGGACACACTTCCATGAATGGGAATCAAGTGGGAAGGCCACAAGGAATTGAGAAAGGTTTCAACTCTTTTGATATGCATTCAAATGGACAATCATACATGAATAGGTAGCAACATGTATATGATCATGATTTTGGTTATGAGCAGCTGCAATCAAATACTCCTACAGAAATTCAGCCTTATACAGTAAACCATGGACATCAAGCTCATGGTTATGGTTATGGACATCAAGCTCATGGTTATGGTTAATTTTCTTTCAGTGGTGTATATGGCATCTACTTGTTAAGTTGTATCTTTGACAACATAACTTCCAAGGGCCTATGTTATAAATGCAAGGAGAAGAACACTCTTGGGCATGACAATGTATGCAAGGCAAAGCATATTAATGTATCTATTGTTCTTGAGTTCCATACTCCTCATGGCATTGGAAGAAAGCTTAATCCTCATCAACAACTGATGGAAATGCAAAGGCAGTTGATATGCTAAAAGTGTAATGAGCATTGGTCACCTTATCATGAGGGTTATTGCAGGAATAAACATTTTGCTGTAGCCATTGTCTTGGAAGACCCAATGGAAGATGTATATGTGGGGCAAGAACATGATAGTCATGGGCAGCAAGAAGATGAGTTCTCACAAGCATAACACCATTCGTAATAATCATAAGCATCCTTATAGAGGGTTGGCCACACCAATATCTTACAAGTAAGGCCTTTCTAGCTGTCGCTTCTCCTGCAAAGTGTCATCCACATAGCTCGTAATGACAAGCCTTAAGAACAATCCCAATCTCGTCTCCGACAACACATCTTCACAACAGTTCATCTTTGCCCTTCTTGTACAATGCACCGTCTAGTAAGATGTAGGGGGCTCATTTCAATAGAAGCTTCTTCTTCTCTCTGCTAGAGATGCCAGGGGGGTATAGTTGAGTTGCCAAGAGGTTGGCTATGTCTGCATACTAGGGATCCTGTTCCTCTTTTGCAATTTGAGGGATCCATGATAGATGATCGACTAGGACATGGGAACGGCCAGGCTTAGTAACCACTTCAAAATCAAACTCTTGGAACAAGAGCAACCATCTCATCATTTGTCCTTTGACATCTGCTTTGTTCATAAAAAAGGACAGGGCTTTATAGTTCATGTAGAATTTGAAATGCGTTGACAATAGATAATATCAGAACTTCTCCAAATTTGCAAATATCATTGTCAAGCACTCAAGCTCTATCACTATATAGTTCCATTCCCTATTAGTGACCTTTTGGCTTGCATAATATATTGGTTGATCCAACTTGGAATAACCCTTCTGGCTTAAGACAACGCTTAGCCCTTTGACCGATACATCTGTGTGCACATGGAACTCCTCTCTTCAGTCTTAGGAGGCTCTAGGATGGGTGCTTTGATGAGGCATTGTTTTAGGATGTAAAAGGATTCTTTGCAGTCATTAGTCTAGAGGAAATCCACATATTTCCTTAGGAGCTTATGCAGAGGGGGTGCCTTGGTTGCAAAATGTGCAATAAACCTTATGTAGTAGCCCACATGGCCAAGAAATCCCCTTAGTTACTTAAGGTTCATTGGGGCTGTCAAGGCAGCAATCTTCTCAATCTTAGTAGGATTTGTAGCTATCCCTTGTGTAGAGACAACGTGGCCTAGAAGAACTCCTAATGAGACGCCAAAGACACATTTATCGGGGTTGAGAGAAATCCCATACTCTCGAAACATTGCTCCAGGTGTCCCCAATGCCTACGGATTAGGCCGTAGACACAGAAGTCATCGAGATACACCTCAATGAAATCATGCATATGGTTCTGGAAGGCAACCATCATCACTCTTTGGAAAATAGCGGAGGTGTTACAGAGCCCAAATGGCATTACTCTGTAGGCATAGGTTCCCCATTTTGTAGTGAAGGTTGTTTTGGATTGATCTTCTTCTACTATCTGCACTTGATTGTATCCACCCATTGAAACCATCCGGGAATAGAGCTCATAGCCTGCCACTGTGTTCAACAAATGGTCTGTGAAAGGAATAGGGAAATGATCCTTCTTCGTCTTGGAGTTCACCTTCTAAAAGTCCACACATATTCTAAGTTTTCTGTTCTTCTGGGGTACGACCATAATGGGTGAAACCCATTTATTGTTAGCCACGGGATAAATGAACTCAACTTCAAGGAGCTTCAATAATTTAGCATTCATTAGAGTAGAATAATTGGGATTCATATACCATTGTCTTTGCCTCACAGGTTTTCCTCACAGGTTTGGCTCAAGGTCAATGTGATATCGATAGATTGTAGAGTCAATTCTTTTCACGTCTTTGTATGACCAAGCAAACACGTCTAAGTTCTCCTTTAGTAGGTCTCATAGGACCACTAGTTCTTCTTCTGGAAGATTTAGACCCACTTTCAGGTGACATTCAACACCGTCAGCATCCAGGAACGTCAATTGCCTTTCACCTTCCACTTCACAGATAAATGTCCCACAATGGATTGCTTCTGGGTTGAGATTTGACTCCTTTAAGGGAGTGGTCTCATCTTTTGATGATGCACTGGAACTACTATTGTCTTTTAATAGAGACTTAGCTCACTCTTTGGGAGGCTGAAAGGGTATCATTGAGGTTTCAAGTTTGGGTTGGGGATGAGTTACTCTTGGCTCAAGAATTCATATTCTGAAGATGTATCCAAGAATATCACATAACATGAACTTCTTGTGTTTTGTTTAAACTGCAGGACTAGGGGTTGTTAGCAAGGTGCATTGTAATTATCTTCTTTAAGGAAGGGTAACTTTGGACAACAAGAGCCAATGCGGAAGGAAGGCTTATTTTTCTTAATCCATTTCGTATAAAGGCTTTCGTATGACATGATTCATAGATCAGTCCAAACGGTACCATACTCATTCTGTCAAACAGAAAGGGATCTTCTGCTTCTAAGGCTTCAAGAATGTTAGGAACGTCTTCCTCATCTCTGCCTTCTGTAAGTAGGATAGATCCTTCTAGCTCACTTTCATAATCTTCATCCGCATTATCACTTTCGTCCTCTTTAAGTTCTGTTTCTATATCTGTGGGTGTTTTGTAAGAGAAGAACAAGCTCTCTTTTATGTCCTCTGCTTCTGCTTTTGCTTCTATCTCTACTTCTACTTCTGTCTCTGTCTTTGTCTTTGACTCTGTGATTGCCATATAACAGGGAGAACAGTACATCCATACTTCTATTTTGCTATCAGAGGATATGTTAGAGTCAATTTAGGTTTACGCAGGAGGTATTTTCCCATGGACAAAGACTTTGCTTCCCTTGGTAGTTGGCTTACAATGCCCATTGTTATGGACTGTGCCTTGGCTTTCTTGGGAAAGATTTGTTAGACACCCTCTTCGTCCGATGATGTACCATTTGTTACTTCATTGGAGGAGTCTTTTATGACTTCGATGGATCTAGATCCATTGCCTTTTTGTGATCCATACAATTTTAACACCACTTTATTAGGTCTTCTGTCTAGGATTAGGATTCCTTTGAACCACTCAGGGTCCTTGCTCTTGTTTCAAAAAGCCAAGGTCTTCCCAACAGTAGAGGGTATGAGGTCCCATAGAAATTTGGTTTGATCACCAAATATGTCAGCCAATAGTATCTTCCTATAAGGATTGTTTTTATGTATGTGAGGATGCCCAACGGTTTGATTTTGCTTTGGTGCCAATCTGATAAGCCACTATGTAGGCTGCATTCCTTACAAGCCTAGATCCTTCATTGTCACATCCATCATTATGTTTACTGATGAGCCTCCATTAATCAGTGCATTTGCAATAAAGCATTCTTCTATCCATACACCAATCTCTGGGATTTCAGGATCCAAGAAGGTGTTGGCCACATTTGCTTCCTTCACCAGTTCTGAGGCTCTGTTGGACTTTGTTGTTGTTGGAGGAGCAATCCTTAGGCTGCGTCTTCTTGTCAAGATGCTTTTAAATCTTTTTTGATAACTGGGAGACATCATCAGCAACTATTGGAAGGTTAGGTTAGGTTTAAAGGTGTCTAGTTCTGTGACTAAATCATACTCTTTGATAGGATCCATAGCCTTTTCCAATCGATTGGGAAATGGGACCACACCCACTTTTATCTTCCCTTTTTCTTCTAGGAGTGGCAACATCTACGCTTCTTCTTCATGAGGAGGTACTTTTGCATCCTCTATTTCCTGGACCTCTGGTCTTGTCTCTCTGCAACTATCTCTGTAGCTCTCTGTGGCTCTGTAGTGCTCTGTACTTCCTTATTCTGGATTGCAGTGTTTTGCTTTTCTCGAGAAAGGTTAAACTTCAAAATCTTGGCAGAAAGAACGTTCTCTTTTGGAACTACGGATTTTTATTTCTTTTCTCGCATCATTGTGGCCACTTCCAGTTCCACCAAATTGGAAGCGGGTTCTTGGGTCTTTTGTTGGGTATCAGAAGTAGATTTCACAGGGACTTGGATAATCTTTTGTAGTGTGGCCTTCTTCTTTGCATTAATTGCATAAGGGCTTGTAATCCATAGATCTTCTAGGGTTTGGAAAGTTCAATGAGATATGACTCTTTTCTCCACATATGTAATATTCCACCTCTAATCTCTGACCACCGCCACTAGACTGCCATCCTCTATAACTTTGAGAGAGAACCTCCTTGGACCAAAATTAGGACCAAACTAACTAGGCTTTGGTCCAATGTTCTACGTTGTCATTTTGGATTCTAGCAAGTTGAATCTTGCGTCTTCATATTTCTTTCTTTGTTCGTGCATCTCTTTTCAGAGAGCATATATCCTCTGTATGGTTCTTCCTCAAATAGTATGAACAAAAAGCTTCAAGAATGGTTGTTTTTTGGGTACATTCAGTGGCTAAATGTCCCGCTTGATGGCACTTTCCGTACCATGTATTAGAACGCATCACATTTCTCCCACCTCCTACAGGAGTGGATAGATTGGTGGTATTCACCTTTAGCATTTGTAGCTGCTCTGTAATCACATCCATAAGCTCTTTCTTGATACTTGCCACTGAATTGGATAGGCAGTCCTTCAAATTTTCACCTCCTGAAGTACTTGTTGTGGGGTTTTGGGAAGCTTCTGTTATTACTGCATACATTGGTTGGGTTGATCCAAAGGGTCCTCTATTTTGGTTCTAATTCAAAGCTCCTATTGAGACTTGGGGTTGTTGATTCTAGTGGGTAGGATTTCACTATTGTTGAGTTGCCACTGGAGGAACTATTTGAGACCACTGCTATTGTGGTTGAACCATCAGTTGAGGCATTGTCGTCTGTGGCCACTGGATTAGGTGCATTGTATTGTGGTACTATTTGTATCTGGGGGTAGGGGTAAGAAACTATCCCAAGAACTGCATTTGGTGGGTATACCATTTCTGGCATGGGAGGAGGTAAGACTCCTCTTTCTAAGGTTATTGAAAACCTTGCTTTAACTTTGTCATACAGTCTTGCACCTTCCATTGCAGCTTGCAGATTGACTGGTCTTTTTAATTTCATAAACTTGCGAACTTCTAGTTGTAGGCCTCTGAGAAACACTCCTTTCTGGATGCCTTCATCCAAATGATGATTGGTCCATCTCTTCAGGATGGATTCCATTCGCGAGACATAAGCTTCTATTCTTTCTCTATAGGACTGACTTAGGTTCATGAACTCCTCTCACATCCGTTCTTCAAAACCTTCACACCTGAATTTAGTGAGGAAGGCTAACTTCAGGTCATCCCATGTGCTGAAAGTTCATGCTGCTTGTTTCTCATACCATTGAAATCCCGCGCCCTTGAAAGTGGTGGGAAATATTGCTAACCAATGCTCGGGGGTTCTGGCATTGTTAACCACACATGCTACCATAAACTATGCTACATGAAGATTAGGGTCTTCATTGTACTCTCCCTCAATATTTTCAGGACGAATCTAACTAGGAAGGGGACCTTGAGTTTCCATGGGGACTTCTCTAAAGAGTGCTTTTAAGGCATCAAAGGAAGTTTTTGCTGCAACCTCATTCTCAGCCTTGATTCTTGCCTTCTCTCTTTTCACATACCTTTGGACTCATTCTAGTGCTTGCCTCTTGATTCGTCATTTATCCGGGGGTTGGCTCCAACCAATTGGTCTGTACTCAACATAATAGAATCAGAGGGGGCTTCAGTATTTGGAGGACTCTCTGGTCAACATATCTTCTACTTTCTTTTTCTCCATGTCTCTGAATTCAGCTTTCAAAACCACTACAGAGGGGGATATATTCCGTTCTAAAAGTATCAAAACTCATTCTTTTGAGGATCATTGTTGTGCCATTATCATAATAATGTCAGCCTTCTGATGGTTTCAATTGTATATGTTGTAAAGAACACTCTGTCTACCAACTTCTTCTAGTGAGTTGCTAGTTGGACAAACATAAGATTGTCAAAACACCAAGCATCCCACATATCTTGCTGTTGAGCATCTACAAATAGGTCTCAACTCTTTTCCTTCTTATTCTTGTGAACCTCCACAGACTATGAATCCTGAAACTTCTTCATGATCTTCCACTTGATGATATCTAGAAAATTCTCGATGAATGTCAAATCTTCCATGGATGGTCATTCTCTTTGTTTCTACACTTCAGTTTGTTCCCAAACAATTTGCTACGAAGATGCACGTCTCTGTTGCTTCAACTGAAAGAGGAAATAATCCACCACATAGAGCTTGCATTATGATGGTAATATATTTCCACCATTATGGGATGAACTTCTTGTGTAAAATGGCTTTGGTAATGAGAATCTCCAACTTTTTAGTGGAAGAAGGAACTTTGCAAATATCTATTGAATTCTTATCTTCTTGGTAATGCAATTTTCTTCATTTTCAACCCCTCTCTCTCTCATAATCAATATTACATCATATCCTCACTACAATAATCGATAATGACTCTCAATAATCCTCTCTTGGTTTTGGATGCACCTCTCAAGAGGTATGGGAGGTATGAAAGGGCACCAGAGCCACTACAGTGACTTTTCATAGCTCATCACTATCACTTCACTTCCAGTCTTCTTGATTCATCATTTCCAAAAGTTAGAAAACTTTTCCAAAGTACACCCTCATATCATAGAACACTTACAAAAGATCTACAGAGGATTTACAAAACAGAAACAGAGTAGGAACAGAGTCTCTACAATAGGTCTACAGAGAGTTACAGAAGATCAACAGAGAACAACAGAACCTCATAACTCATACTAAAATCATTCCAAACTATAAAAAACTATTCAATAAGCTTTTAAAAGACCTCAATCTTCATCAATCAAAATCAATCCCTGCTTCATATACAAAAGAAAATTAAAACAAAATAGAAGCTAATTAGAAGGTATCATAACCAATTAGAACCTCAACAAAACCTATGAGAACATCACATAACCTCATATTTCTATTGAGAATCATCACGAGCTTCTAAAAAATAATCAACTTCATCCAAAACACTCTCAAACACTTCCAAAACAGATAATCATCACTCAAAATCTATCAAAAGTCAACCATTCAGCCTAAAAAACAACAAAAAACAATGCACGAGGCTGTTTTTCAATTGTTTGAGCACTTAATCATATACACATTTGCATTAAGTATCGTTAAATAGTATTAATTACAAGCTCTTGGATGCATAGCACTTGGTTTCTCTAGGAGTTGATCCATGTAGAGAGAGTGAGCAACCTGGCTGTAGGTCTAGACGGTGGGTTAAAAGGGGATGGATAAGTGAGAATAAGTGCATTCTTGGAACGTTAAATATATTGGCACTAAGAGGGGAGTTTGTTTCGAATGTGTCTATGTGTGGAAGCAACGCATTGAGGGGCCAATCCCCAAGATGTAGGAGAGCTGCAGTAGGGCCATGGCAATCAGGTGGGGTGCCCTTGTATCTGTGATGTGCGGCATCTAATGTCGATATATGTATAATCTCCCTCTCTGAGGAGACGAAAAAGGGAATACTCGTTGGATTACAGACTATAAACGCAAAATAAATAGTGTTTAGGATAGTGTATCCCTCGACAGACACTCCTGGTTTGCGAGGCCATGTGGTGGGGTTGTCTATTGAGGGCATGAGGTCCGGCTCCTCGTTCACGAGGCCGTGTGTTGAGGGCCGCTCCTGGTTCGTGAGGCCGTGTGGTGGGGTTGTCTATTGAGGGCATGAGTATTTACTGCTTATTTTGTGTGAAATACACATGAAATTACCCTTTTACCTATCACTGCAAGCAAAACTCTAAACGTAGGGGAGGAGGAAAGTTTGAGTGTTGAAATATGATATAAAATATAATGTATTTTCTGCATTATTCATATAGGATGACGTTAAGTTAAATAAAGGGAAGGACAACACGAGTGTAAGGCTCGGTGTCTTCTCTCATCTCAGCAATTATGCATTAGTGTATGGAAACATGAAAAGAATGGATTTGCAATGCACGAGGTTGTTTTTCAATTGTTTGAACACTTAATCATATATACATTTGTATTAAGTATCATTAAATAGTATTAATTACAAGCTCTTGGATACATAGCACTTGGTTTCTCTAAGACTTGATCCACATAGAGAGAGTGAGCAACCCGGCTGTAGGGCCAATCCCCAAGATGTAGGAGAGCTGTGGTAGGGCCATGGCAATCAGTCTGTGGGGTACCCTTGTGTCTGTGATGTGTGGCATCTAATGCCGATATATGTATAATCTCCCTCTGAGGAGATGGGAAAGGGAATACCCCTTGGATTACAGACTATAAATGCACAATAATTAGTGTTTAGGATAGTGTATCCCTCGACAGACGCTCCTAGTTCGTGAGGCCGTGTGGTGGGGTTGTTTGTTGAGGGCATGAGGTCCGGCTAGTGCCTTGCCGGCCCATTTTAGGTCCCATCAATGGTGCATCTGCCAAGAGCTACCTATAAGTGGCGGTCTCCGAATCTAGGTTGTAAAGGGACCTAAGTTTATAATTTCCATTAGGAGTATGCTAAGCTAACCATAAAATGGGGCTTGTTCAAGGATGGAAAACCTTGGCTTTCCCTATACAAAACTTACTGATGGACTTAGTTAGTTATGTAGAGCATGAGTCCTCTACAGAAGATGATCTAGGTGATGAGAAGAGTAACCAGTTAGTGGTTACCCCATCCTCTAATGCAATGGCATGGGCCGATATTCACCTTGGTGTGGTCTCTATCCAAGAGAAATCATGTATAACCATCCATCAACCTAGAGGGCATGGAACAAGTATGTTGGAAGCTATGGCGGTCATGGCATCAACAAGTGATTATGCTAAAGCTCAGCATACAGTGGAGTAAAGTCATGGATGAAACATCCCATGTGGTGGGGTATCGTGCCAAAATTTTAAGTATCACAAGGATGTTAGAAGCCCTAGATGTAAAGGGAGAACCGTTGCTTAAAAGACACGGTCCCCAGGTCCTAAGTGCTAAGGATAAGTTTGCTTTTGATGAGGGGCAAAAGCTCCTAGATAAAGCTATCATGGAACTGCCTAGGAAGGGTCAAGATATGGAAGATCCTCTAAGAAAGGATCGGAATGATATGCTAAGAGCTATAGGTCTCCCTAGACCACTTTTGCTAATGATGCGGGATCTAGAGCATGACATAGGCAATATCTATAGAGGATGGAAGATAAAGACACAACTTATATTGACTTCTTTTCCTCTTCTAACAATGATTCGTGAATATCAACAAGTTCAGGATTTGGCATGTTGATTAAGGTTGTTGATACATTATTATATTCAGGAGGCAAACTCTTAAGTAGAACACCGATGCAAACATCTTTTTCCATTTTAATGTTGATTCGTGCAAGGTAGGTTACAAGTCCTTCCATGTAATTTATATGTGTGGCAAGTGATGTGTTGGGCTTCATTTCAAGCCTGAAAAACTCAATCAGGAGACCATACTTTGATGATTTAGACTTTGCACCGAACAAGGTGTCAAGTCTCTTCCATGTATCTTGTGAGGTCTCACAGTTATCCACATGGTGGATATAGCTGTCGTCTAGCTCCAGTTTAATAATGGCCTGGGCTTCGTCATCATTCTTTTGCCAAGTAGCTACAAGGTCCACATCCCGAGGTTTCTTCTCTTTTCCATTTGTGATGGCCCAGAGACCCTTCTTCATCAAGATGAGCTTGATGCGGGTTTGTCGGGTGTGAAACCGAACTCCCTTGAATCGAGCTGTCGGTGAGTCTTTTCCCATGCTAAAAAGCTAGAGCAGTAGCAAATTAGTTCCAAGATTCTCAAATTTTACAAGTGAAAGAGCATATTACAATGTGTCAAGAGACACAAGTAATGGTACTGTGAAAAACACATTATGTCTGACTTGATGTTGAGCTTAAATATTCATGATCGGGTCTTTGATCCTTTTTTGATCTTTCTAGGTCCTTCCCCTCCTTGATTTGATGCTGGGGCAATAGATCAGAGTGGCAAAGGGTTGCTGCAGGTGGCAAGAGAGAGAAAATGATGAGATTTTTGAGCTTTCATGAAAATGGCTATGGCTGACAGTTTAGGGTTTCAGATAGGGGCCTGGTTTTTTGCTCTGTGTGGGCTGAATACTCAATCATTTCCCAAAATTTTTTAGTGGAAAGAAAGCTTAACTCATAGGCTTTCAGTGCCCCATAACCATTGTCAGCATCAGGTCGAGCAGCAGGCGCGCAGGACGACGAAATGCAGACAGGCACAGTTCAGGTAGATTTCGAGGATTTTGACAATGTTGGGGGCAGAGGTGGCTAATGTCAGTGGCTATGATGTTGGGCTGATGTGCGTTAACTAGAGGAAGAGGTCTTTAGAAGGAATCATCAGCATATATGCTTTATATTGAGAGATCCAATGACTCCAAGTGAGTTGGGTCTCGTTGGCTATGGAGGAAACCCAAGGCAGAAGTTGAGAAGATTGACAATGTTGAGCTACAGGGTGTGCAATGCTTAGGTATGAGGTGCCACAAAGGAGCTCTAGAAGTAGAGGAACATTTTCCCAAAAGGAATTGTAGTGAGATATGACTTGTGGAGAGAGATCCAAGAGCTTGAAGCAGGCAGGGTGCAGGCTGGCTATGGCTGCCAAGGAAGGTCAAGTAGAGATGGAGGTGAGAAATGGAACCATGAGCTGGACTTGAGTTGACCTGTGGTTAAGATGAGCAGAGAGATAGTAGAGGAGAGCTAAGCCATGCTCAGCTAAGCTCTGATACTATGTTAATGATGCGAGATCTAGAGCATGACACATGCGGTAGCTATGGAGGATGGAAGATAAAGACACAACTCATGTTGACATGACAATGTAGACATCTGTTACAAAAGTGAATTAGGTTTCAAGATTGAGACTTGAACTCATAAACACAATCTTGTGTATGGACAACAATGACATAGACACTTGACATAAGAGACAAGTACTATTGCATTATCGTAATATGAAAGTGATAGTTCAAGTACATCATTATATAGAGTTCTTTGGTAGCACTTAACATCCGCTGTGCATATGGGATTTTGTCTCTCTTCCTAGAATGGACTGCATCTTCCTAGCCTAGCTATCCTATACAAAGGAACTAGAGTAGGTGTGATTGCAAGTATCTCAACAAATTTATGAGTTGGCAAAAGGGACATTAAGAATAATATTAACCTCTCTACACCAGTAAAGGTGGAAATGGAAGAGGTTGGAGACCCTAAGACACTAGGGTTAGGCCATGATTGTGAGGATTTTAATGGCCCAACCAATGCTGTGATCCTGAAGGAAATGACTAAATTACCTCCTCCTTATAGGGATCTCCTAGTGTTTCATGGGATGGTTAATGAGGATCCGATGGTGCATTTACAAGAATACGGCCTAACTTACCTTGCAAGTGGGTTCAATGATATTCATTGGATGCTCGTATTCTCAAGTATCCTAAAGGGAGAGGCTAGAAAATGGTACTAGAGCCTTGCAAGGGGGTCTATTAAATCCTTTGAGGAGTTCAGTGATTGATTTTAAGATGAATATGAGAAGAAGCTGCATATCACCCAAGTTTTAGGGCAGCTGATTAGGCAAGAGTCCTATCCTTATGTTAAAGAATACGCTAGAGCCTTTGATGATATTCTAAGGCTTTGGCCAAGAAGAGCTACTGTATTGCTAGGTGATGTGCTATGTGAGCTCTTTTTGAGTGGCTTAGAGATTAACATGCAAATCCAAGTGGGACTGTGGAATCCTAAGTCGTTTTAAGGGAAGAAAGATGCATGCCATTGATTATGAGGGACATATTCAGATATGTTGAGAAAAATTTTGGAGTTTTTCCTGCTTAGTACAAGTGCATCCTAGCTTCCAACCATTTCTACAAGGAGACAGCTCACTTGTTGATACCAAGGCAGCCTATGAGAGGAACCTTGGTAGCCAAAATCTCCAAGCAAAAAATGGCAATAGTAGGGATAATATACCCCCTTGGGATAAAAAGATTCCAAGCCCACTAAGTCCCATCAAGGCTTGAAACACTTGCATGAGAGGTAGTTGTGACGGTGGAATTGATAGAACCATTAGGTCTACAAGCTTAGATGAGTGTTCTATGAGTGGTTCTAGTTGTGCTCCTAGTAAGGCTCTTGAGAGACCTTTCCAATTTATAGATGAATCATGCTTTTGAGTAGATGCTATTCCTTTTAGTAAAAGCATGGTTCCTATGGCTAAGCAGTTATTGCAGAGTGGACAAAGGCAAGTAAAGACATCTCGTGTAGAGAAGATGCGGCATGCCAAAGGTCCACCTGTACTAAATAGAAGCCATAAGGCTGTGAGGCCATCTAGTAATGGTGATAAATCCATAGTGAGTTTATTGGACCAATGTGGCAGATGAAGTAGTCTAAGAATATGAAAAGGAATATGAGATGGGTTTGGAGGCCAAAACCCCCTAAAAATACTGTTGGTGTGTCAGATGAAGGGACATGAATTGCATGTGGACATTCTTTGATGGATTCCCAAGAGGATGCAACTAAATGCCATAATGCAACATCTGACAATAGGGACCGCCACCCTGAGATGCATCTATGTGATGGGCCTAGGCTTGAAACTCTGTCTAGTTTGGATTGTATCATTGACATATGTAATGGTCCAATTAGAGAAGAGTTGAATGATCATAAATCCATGATTCTCCCTATAGAAGGAGTTACTGGAAAGTTGGGACAAGCGATCTGTTTGAATGACGACCAAGGGGATGAGATATATCAACCTAACGATGCCATTCATTCAGGTCCTAGTACCCAAGAAGAGATGGCCATTATTACTGAGATATTAGTAGAAAGGCTTGCGCTAGTGGATCTACAAAGAGCATAGATCAAGCTTTTAGCTAACTCGCATGAGTAGTATGAGGCTAGTTCTCCTATTTTATGCTATCCTTGGTATCCTGATTAGTTTGATAAGATGTGCTGTATATGCCAAGGAGATCATATATTGCATGGATTAGAATAAACTATCCATTTTAGGCCAAGAGGGTCGGCTAGTTTGCAGTGAAATGTGCTATTTCTTTAGGACAAGAGGGCCATTTGTCTGTTTGGTGTGGGTATACTTAATGGGTTTTTATTGTAGTGATTGCATCATATAGGTTAATGAAGTCGCTGGAGGGAGGCTTTGCTGCGAAGGAGCTTCTTGTGGCCATTCCAAGTAGTTTCGTCTCTTTTTTCGAGTCTTTTCCCTTGTGTGATTAATGATATATGTGTGTGTAAGGGTTACTTTCTTTTTTTTTGGTAGGGACCGGTAATCGAGGCATAAAGTCCCAGGATTAGGCTCTGTATGTCTAGGGGAGGTCTGAGTAGTCATTGCCTCTTGCAAGGCATTGTCAGGCATTGTAAGACTTGTTTTAGATGGGAATTCTAGTGACCCTGTTCTGCTGACCTGCTAGGCGGCCATTCTCAGAGTTCCTGTTAGTTGTGAGGCAGTTAGAGAAGCCTACTAAAATAATGATGGAAAGAGACAAAACCCTAAATATATGAAAGACAATATATGAATATATGGAGGGAAAAGAAAGGAAAAAATCTTTGAGCAGTTGTTCATTGCCTTGTGAAGGCCTGGTAGGTTCCTGGGGACAAGACAAGACCCAGGGCCGATGCCTTGTGTTCCTAGGGGTGGCTTCTAGAAAAAAAATAAGAATAAAAAAAGGTTGGAGCAAAAATAAAGGTGAGCGTTAGAAAAGGATTAAGTGGCACCTTGCATGGGCTTGGTAGGTTCTTGGGTACCGAGACAAGACCTAAGGCCGTTGCCTTGCTCTCCTTGGGTCACTATGCTCAGCTCCCTCCTTTTTACACGTCCAAGTATGGAAAATAAGAGGCTAAAGACCCAATGTGCTAAAAGATAATATTTGTTGATCCGGCTATAGGAGTCCTCACTTAGTAGGAGCTCCTAATTGAGTTGTCCTTAGTTAGGTAGGTAGTTCAAACCACCACTTAGGATGACCTCTCTGATGGTTCTTGTTAGCTTGGTTGTGTTGGAGCAGTTGGTTACTGACTAGCTTTTGAGTTCTTGTTAGATTATTCTAGGCCTACTCCTCGTGGATTTCAGGCCTTGGTTTTGACAGGGGGTAGGGTGAGAGCTGTATTGTGTTTTGTTGTGTATCTATTTTGTATTAGCTTGATGCTCTTTGTGGTTGTGTTTATGTGCAAATCCGTTCGTGGGATTCGACAGGCTGAGTTGCCCTGTCCCATGGTCGCCAATGAGAGCTGGATTTTAGGATCTGATTTGGACTCGTTCTTGAAGCACTGAAGCTTGTTTTGGAGCCAAAAAGTGTCCGAGAGGTGTTAAAGAGCCAATTTTCATGAAAAATCAAACGGTGGCAAATGGCTGAGCTAGAAATCTCCTAGATGCATTTCGACATCAGGGATCCAACACAAATCTCGGTTCGTCAATTAGAGGTTGTTTGACCCTCCATTTAATCCCCGCAAGATTCGGCATTATAAAGTAGCTACCGAATTGGAAAGCCATAAAGTGCATGGGAGAGGCCAAGTTGATGGAGTTTGACGCCATGAAGCTGCTTGTCCGATCGGATTGCAAATCGGAGTTCGTTTGGGCCTTCAAAATTGAAAACTCCACTTGCGGGATAGTGTGAACACAAAAAGATGAACCGGTTATTTTAATGTTTTTGTAATATTCCCGGTCGAAAATATTACCAAACTTGACTCCCCGCACGCCGCGTAAAACCTATGCAAGGTTATCACCCGCATTGTAATTTCTGGCAGTTTAATCCGTACCCTGCACTCGCAAAAACGAGGCCTCCACATTGTGAAAACGAGCCCAGGGGTTCAAGACTGCATAACTGCAGGGAAACACCCTCTTGGGAGGGGGCTAAATGGATAATGATCAAATTAATGAATTTTTTTTTACTAATTCCCCCAGTCGATGCATGGCTGGAGGGAAAGGAATGGGAGAAGATGGTGATATGGTGAGGAGGTGTCCAGGGGGGGAAGCCATGCATAGCCACGTGGTGGTTTCCCTCTTCCCCCCCTTAAGCTCTATATAAACCCCCCTTAGCCTAGGGGGGGGGGGGGGGGGGGCGGGGGGAAGGTAGAGGGAGCCGTTGTGCTGTGAAGAGATGCCACTGCTGTGCTATAGCCGCTGCCCTGCTGCGCCCAATGCCGACTGCCGCCCTTGCTCCTCGCCCGCAGTGCCATCATTCGCTGCCCGTTTTCCCCCTCATCAATCCTTTTTTCCCAATCATTGGGGCCTTCCACGTGGTCCTAGGCAATAAGAAGCTTCTAGAGGATAAGGCATTGGGCCTTGTTCCTATGCACCCTTCTTGAGTTTAAAAACCGAGCCCATAGAGCTCCTTCCCTCAAGCCTGTTCATAAAAGCCCAATTCCCACAACCCTTTTTCGTAAAGCTCCATTCCCGCAGCTTCCTCGTAAAAGCCCCATCCCCACAAGCAGAGCTCCAATCCCACAAGCCCTCTCGTAGGCCCAATTCCCACAAGCTCCGGCCGGTATTCTCAAAAATCCGCAATTTGGTGAGGGACCCGCCTGCGTACAAGGGAGAAGGCAAATCTTGAAGCTATTCTGAGAACGCGTAGAAGCGAGGGTAATCCACGGAGTTCAAACGATGGCTCCCAAGAAGTCACAAGGGGCACCTGCGGGAGGTTTCTCCCTGAGCTTACAGGTGGACATCTCCCCAACCCCACAAGTCTAGGTTTTTTCGAGTTTATTCTCACATAAAGAAATGTTTTAGGCACACTTATTCCATAAGGGAGAGTGCATTTTGTGCTTATCATTAATGCATGTGGCAGAGATAAAAGTACACTTGATAAATTATCTCTTTAAACGTTAGACAAGGTTGGTGCATTTCATAAAATTGGAACGTTTGCATTTCTAGAGTTTTCCATCTTATAAGGAGATTAGCTGCACGTTGCTATTTTGGTGCATTTCCAAATTAATGAGTCTAAACACGTATTACTTAGGGCAAAGGAATGAAATTATTAAGTGCATTGGCCATGAAGGAAAGGAGTATCTTGCATTTAGTCAATAATTCCCTTTGTTATGATTCGCACGAGGAAATTGTTAACTTCCATTTCATGGCATGAAAATGAACTCCGGTCTTGTAAGTTGCATGGAAAAAGATGCTTGGAAACGGATTAAATCAACACTAGCCTTAGTGTTGCATGAACTTCATTTTCGATGTTGTTGTATCTAAGGGTCGCATGTTGCATATTCGAAAATTTCATTTTGTCAAGTTGCATTTGGAAAAGATTGCATGGCTTATTAAAGCATGAAATTCAAATACTTAGACAAAAGGTTGTAGCTATTATTCCTCCATGTAAATCCTAGTAGGTCCTATGTAAGTTATTCTTCAAATTATCATGCATTTTGATTTTAACAAGAAAGGATAGGATTATTGCGAATCTAGTGGTACATGGAAGCAATGAATCGCGTGTTGAGAGTGGAGTTTTGAGCTTGAGATGTGCCTAAATTTTGCCAAAAAATCTAGAATTTAGGGGAAAAATATTCAACATCGAAGGCGGCAGCTCCAGCTAGGACAATTTTAAGCACCCAGTGAAATACGACTTTTAAAAGGCGCCCGAGCGACACTTGTTGATTTTTGATAATTTTTCAGACTACCGTGCAGGTTGTCAAGAGTTGCCAGGCAATGCGGGATGTCAAGCCGCACGCCCAATATTTTTCAGAGCTCAATTTGGAGTCCGGACGGGGAAATGGCTAAGAAACCGGTCAAGATGCGAATAGGTGGACAAAACTTGGGCCAAGTGGGTGGTGACCTTTGGGAGCCCCAAATTTTAATATAGTGTGAAACTTTCATGCAAAATCGTGGTGAGAGAAAGAAGAGGGAAGCGTGGCCAGACAGGCGCCGAAAAATGTGCCATGGATGGAGGGGATCATGATGCCTGCCTACACATAACCTATGCAATCGATATTACCCCCGAAATACTCCTTTCCCTGCTGATCTTATCACCTGTCTTCGACTGTCCAATGGTGGCCTGGATGGAGAATTCTGATTCTATTCTTTCTCTCTCCTCCCTTTCTCTCCCTTAAGGGTCTGTTCTTGTGTGCAAGAGGAAAATGAAGAATGGTGAAGGAAAGCTTGTTCGGATGAGACCGGATTGCTTCCAGATCAATGTAGACATGAAGATTACTGATTTTGAAGATGCTGAGCATTAAATGCATGCTGGAAATCAGTCTCGTAACCAAGAACAAAAAAATAGAAACCCGAAAATAAGCGGTAATGCTATTTTTACAAAGAAAATGCTATTTGCTTTATGAAACCTTGTTCATATGGGATGAAAATTCATTATGATATTTTTCTCCATGATTTTCAACTGTTTGCAACTTGAAAATAAAAAAATATAAGGCTACATGGCCAAAATTAGCATCAAAATACATGAAAAACACGCGTTTTAAGGGTAAAATTGGGGTTTTGCTATATAAATGAGAAATATGATATGTCACACCAACTAAATTTGAGTTTTTGTTGTTAATGAACCTAAGGGCCATAGCCCACAATCAACTTTCATTTTTATTCATTATTTATTAAAAGAAAAATAGGAAAAAATATCCAAATCTTCTGTTTCAACTACATCGTCAATACTGTTATGAGTGGCCATCTCTAGACCCTTCTCCTCATATGTATCAAATTCACACCTCTTAAAGAGCTTGATCTGATTACTTGCTATAAGAACCTGTAATGTAGTCTCATCCAACTCACTGAGTGAATATGTAGTATTGTCATGTATATGTCATACCATGTAATATCAAAATATTGCTTAAAAACCTTGTGAATAGCATTGTGTTGGGTGTTGGCTAAGCTACTATTATAAATTCTTAACCCACGGAAGTGTGTCTTTGGAGTGCCTTATGGGCTATTGCTAGGCCATGTAGTCAGTTTAGTAGGGATAGCAACTGACCTTGAAAAGATCAAGGTCATAGTCGCTATGAGTCCACCACCCACTCCGAAAGAGATACATAGCTTTCTGTCATCAATAGGGTACTATCGGAGGTTTATAAATGCCTTGGTAGAAAGGACATTGCCATTGACTTATTATCCTTTAGCTGTCTATTTGTATGGAGTGACCCTTGTAAGGTAGCTTTCGAGGATGTGAAACATGTGCTAGTAAAAGCACCAGTTTTAAAAGCAACTAAAAGAGGCGAGGTATTTTATATATTCTCAGCAGCCACCATGCATAGTATCAGCTCTACTGTTTAGCCCAAATCTAGGAGGAAAAGTGGTATCATCCGAAAGCTTTTGCTAGTCAAAAATTGGGCATATCAGAAATTAACTACACCTACATGGAGAAGTTGTGCCTTGAGATGGTCTTTGCGACTAAAAAATTCAGGCACTACATCCTCTATTAGAAGGTAGTTTTCTATATGAAGGCGAAAGGGCTTAGATTGCTTATGAACAAGCTACAACCACCTGATCGTTTGGAAAAGTGGTTAATCACTTTGCACGAGTTCGATTATGAGATTAAGCCACCGAGGTTGCAGGGGATTGTGGAATGCCTTGTGGATTTCGGGGAGCCCAAAGAGACTTTGGCTGAAGGAGGTGATATTGAAGAAATGTTTAAAATTGATACAGCTTCTATTTCATCTTGGTATGCTGCTATCACGCATTATCTATCAACAAACACCATATTGGGAAATATGGGAATTTCCCATAAGTTTGGGACACGTGGTCAAATCTTTGGACTTGTCATAACTTAAACACTATAACTCCAAATCAAGCGCTCTATAGCTCAATAGATTCCATTTTTCAAGCGCTTTCCAATGATAGGTCACATCATATGGTTTTAAGAAACTTATGGGCATGTTATCCGGGTGTCACCTTTTTAGTATTTAAAAATTGGGAATTGGGAGATTCCCAAACTCACTAATATTGTCTTAACAGGAGAGACTGGAGCTGGTTTATCAAAATCAGAAAAGAGAAAAATTTGACAACAGGCTTTGAAGTTTTCCTTGATTGCAGGAACACTATATCGGCAGGGTGTTGATGATATCTATTGCCGATGTGTGATGCCTGACGAGGTTCCTTTCATCTTGGAAGAGTGCCATGACTTTGCATGTGGAGGGCACTTCGCTGGACGGTTGACGACATAGAAACCCTTAAGAGCTAGATATTGGTGGCCGTCCATCTTCCAAGATTCCTTTGAGTACGTTAAGAGATGTGATACTTGTCAAAGACATGACAACAGAGAGAATAGGAAATGCCCACTTACGCCTATTATGGCTATCCTTCCATTTGAGAAGTGGGGTATTGATTTTGTGGGTCCTATCACCCCGTCATCTACTTCCCAGAAGAGGTACATTATAGTAGCAACTGATTATTTTACAAAATGGTCCGAAGCGCGGGCGAAAAGGCAGGACAATGCAAAAGAGACTGCAAGTTTTCTTTTAGAGCAAAATATATGCCGTTTCGGTCCACCGAAGGAACTACTGTCGGACCGTGGAACCCACTTTTTGAATAAAGTGATCAAAAGCCTGACTGAAGCTTGGCAAATCAAGCACAATAAAACAACGGGCAAGTCGAAAGTACTAATAAGCAGCTTATGGGTATCTTGTCTAAAATAGTCTATGAGAAGAAACGAGACTAGGACAGGAAGTTGTATGTGGCAGTATGGGCATACAATACCACGTTCAAGCGAGCTACCGATCATACTCCATTTAAATTAGTTTATGGAGAAGAGTGTGTGTTACCCCTCGAAATCGAGTTGCCAACCATACGGTTTGCAATTAACCACTCTTTGGGAGATGAGGATGCACTCTTTGAACGGTTCACGACCATAGGCCACCTAGATGAACTGAAATTGTAGAGCTTATTATACCAGGAGGTAGCTAAACGTCAGATGAAGCAGTCGCACGACCTTAGAGCAAAGAAGTATACCTTTAAAAAAGGGCAATTAGTTCTGTACTACGATGCACATGGGGAGCTGTTTCCAGGGAAGCTGGAACCTAGATGGGATGGCCCCTGCAAGATTTTCAGGATAGGGAAAAATAGGCCTACGACTCTACTAGCTGATCTACAGGGAGTAGAATTTAAAAATAAGATTAATCTTAATAAAATTAAACCTTATTATTTCTAAGTATGCTAACACGGGGAAAGTGCATTGCAGGTCCATGCTAGGGTTGATTTGAGACCTGCAAAAGAACTTAAAGCTGATTGATGGGGCAGTTAATTCCTTATTTGGAGCACCCATATTTGGAGCAGAGATACCATCAAGGGAAACTTATCTGGTGGAGCAAAGGATACAAAGTGATTGAGCAAGAATACAAAACCTTTGTGTGGGAGATCAAAGTCTTCTGCCATCATTGTTTATGAATGTTGACAGGTATGGCTGTTGAGTTTAATGAAGAAGGTGGGATGGAGCCATCGGTTCACGCTCTAAACATGCTAAATTTTGACTATCATAATTACGAATAGAGGAGTTCGTGATGGCAGGCTGTGTAAACCCATTTTGGACGTACACATTATATTTCGACGGAGCGTCCAGGGGCCCTAATAAAAAAGGGAGTATTGGAGTAGTAATCCGAGATCCCTGACGTAGACTTATGATGAAGTTAGCTACTTATCTTAGGGTAGGATTCACTAACAATATGGCGGAGTATAAATCCTTGATTATGGGACTATATATTGCCAAGCAAGGTGGTATTCGGTGGTTGTTAGTAAAAGGGGATTCCTAGTTGATCTTGAATCAACTAGATGGGACATACATAGTGCGTAATCCTATCCTTTGTATGTATTATCGAACTGCGATGACTCTACTTGAGGAATTTGAGAGAGTGTCTCTTCAGCTGATTCCACGTTACTGGAATCAGTTTGTGGATTCACTGGCAAATCTTGCTTATGAAGAAGAACTTTTCTTCAACTGTGGTCCTAGTTTGGACATTGCTATCAATAATGAGACAGGACCTGGTCGCTTGTGGGGAATGTTATCAGAGCATGCGATATATGGTAGGCGATGGTTGATATGGGTGATGCAAAGAGTAGCTGAGACCAATCTACCGTTGTTATCCTGGGCCCATAGGCTGATTAGATAACATGTTATGTGTACGCCTCTTTCTATATATGGAGGAGGGATGGGTCATAATCTTATGCATTTAGCTTAGGGCTGCGAGCCCTATTTTTCCTCCTTGGAAAGGAGCATATTATTGTATATCTGCACTATTTCGGGGAGGGATGTGTAGGTTCTATTCTGTTTGTCTCGTTAGGCCAAGAGGGCCGATTAGTTTTTTAGTGAAATGCTTTATTTCATTAGGCCAAGAGG
The DNA here is from genome assembly GCF_053477565.2 of Lygodium microphyllum. NCBI lineage: Eukaryota > Viridiplantae > Streptophyta > Polypodiopsida > Schizaeales > Lygodiaceae > Lygodium > Lygodium microphyllum. Next base: position 148,798,941 of record NC_141146.1, on the reverse strand, counting down.
GCCAATTGTCTGTTTAGTATAGGTGCGGTTAATGGTTTCTTGTTTTAGTTCTGTGCTAGACAGGTTTAAAGAAGAGCTTGGAAGGAGCCTATGTCGCGTGGAAGCTTCTCGTGGCCCTATCTAGGTGATATCTCTCCTTTACGAGTACCGTGTTTTTATGCTATATGTGTCTGTGTACTTGTAGGGGATTGTCTTTTCTTGTTGGGGACCGGCGTCCAAGGCATGAAGTCCCAAGTTTAGGTTAGGTATGTCTGAGGGAAGTTTGAGTAGTCGTTGCCTCCTGTAAAGACATTGCCAGACATCGAAAGTGACCCTGTTCTGCTAGCCTGCTAGGCAGCCGTTCTAGGAGTTCTTGTTAGTTGTGAGGCAGTTAGAGAAGCCTACCGAAGGAAAAATAATGATGATAGAGAGAAAGAAACCCTGAATATCTCAAAGAACATAAATATATACAGAGGTGTGTAAAAAGGGGTTCTAACCCCTATAAAAATAGAAAAGAAAAGAAAGGAAAATTGATAAGCAGTTGATCATCGCCTTGCGAAGGCCTGGTAGGTTCTTGGGGATAAGTCACAGACCCGGGGCCGATGCCTTGTCTTCCTAGGGGTGGCGTCTCACTGGAAAAGAAGAAAGTAAGGAAGGTTGGAGCGAAATAAAAGTGAGCGTTAGAAAAGGATTAAGTGTCACCTTGCGAGGGCGAGGGCTTGGTAGGTTCTTGGGTACCGAGACAGGACCTGAGGCCGATGCCCTGTTCTCCTTGGGTCACTACGCTCAGCTATCTCCTTTTTACATGCCCGACTATGGAAGAATAAAAACCTAAAAGAAGAAATGTGTTAAAAGGAAATACTTCTTGATCAGGCTATAGGAGTCCTCGCCTAGTAGGAGCTCCTGGTTGTGTTGTCCTTATTTAGGTTAGTAGTTCAGACCACCACTTAGGGCGACCTCTTTGATAGTTCTTTTTAGTTTGGCCGTGTTAGAGAAGTCAGTTAGTGACTAGCTTCGGACCTTCTATCAGATTATGCTAGGCCTACTCCTTGTGGATTTCATGCCTTGGTTTTGTCAAGGGGTAGGGTGAGTATTGTGTTGTGTTTTAATATATATCTATTTTGTATCAGCTTGATGCTTCCTTTGGTTGTTTTGTGCAGATTTGTTGTGGGATTCGACGGGCTAAGTCACCCTATCCCATGGTCGCCAATGAGAGTGGAGTTTTGAGCTAGGACGATTTCAACATTGAAGGCGGTGGTTGCAACTAGGATGATTTTAAGCACAAAGTGAAAGACGGATTTTAAAAGGCACCCGAGCGACACTTGTGGATTTTTTATAATTTTTTTGACTACCATGCGGGATGTCAGGAGTTGCCAGTCAGTGCGGGATGACAAGCCGAATGCCTAGGATTTTTTAGAGCTCGAAACGGAGTCCGGACGAAGAAAAGGCCAAAAAATGGGCAAGATTTGAAAAGGTAGAAAACTTAGAGGACCAAAGGAGAGGTGCCCTTTGGGGAATTTTTAGCCCTCCCCCCCCCCCCCCTCCCCCTCAAATTTCATGCAACAAATCGTGGAGAGAGTACGTGGATATGGCGTGAACAGAACGGTCGATTTTTGTGCCATCATCTCCCACATGATGATTGTCATGCTGCAAATACCTCATGCAACAGACATTGGGCCTTGACTTCTGTTGAGATATCGAGCTCCACTCGTGATACGCCAGGGTGACCGTTGTGTATTTATGTCATCGACTTGTCAGTTGTTGCAGACGCGGTTGGTACACCGCCCATGAATAATAGCTACATGATAGCTATCCTTATCTACTCTAGTTCGTGGCTCAGTTAGTATGCCACCTTAGTTAGTTGAGTTTGGTTTGAGACCCATATATAGGGTTCTTCTATTTCTTTGTACTTGAGTTCTTTTGGCTTACACAACTAAGAAGAGTAAAAACTGTTTTCAGCCTCCACCCTTGTGTGTCTTCCCCCATTGTGCAAGCAAGAAAGCTTCAAGCGAGACTCCTTCCTTCTCTCCCACAATCTTGACATGGTATCAGAGCCTTGTTCGTGGTAAGGAGCTCAAGAAAGCAAGCCAAGCTCGCGGTGTTCTGGTAAGAGGAGCAGTGTTGCTTTCATTTTCTGTTTTGGGAGCAGATCTCTACAGGTAGCACAGCCGGAAAGTGCAGGAGTGCATTGTCTCAGGTTGAGACACCCTTCGCGGTGAAGCAAGAGGGCAATATATGCTGCGGGAGCGGGTTTTAGCCCTTGGTGACCTTGTTTTTTTGATTTGAGGCCATTTCGGGGCATGTTTTGGAGGCGGAGGTTTTCTACACGCACTCAGGAAAAGGCCCAGTTTTATGCTGTGCTGCCACTGTTCTACAGGTCGGTGAATAGTTAGTGTAAAAATTGCATTGTATGCTTGTGCGCAGAGACGTTGGGAGTAACAGAATCATCCCTGTTGCTTGTTGATGCAAAATCGTCACTAGGAAGTGACTGTGTGGTCAAATACCACTTTCACCAATTTTGCAGATTTTCCCTTGTAAGGGTGAAGCTGTGGTTTTTGCAGTGACAGAATTTTTTGCAGTCTTCTGTAATGGCATCTGATTCTCTTTCACAGATTGTCACTGAAAAGCTTCACCCTTACAGAAGACTGCAGGTCACTCTTATGTGGATGGTGAATCCAGTGGCTCAAAACAGAGCATTGATGATGAGTTGGGCATTCCTTCTATTGTTACACCTGGAGTAAGGAAGACCAGGGATGTTTTGAGAGCACCTGGGAGTGAACCTACTTTGCGCAGGTCTACGAGAGCTAGGTATCCTGTGGATAGGCTGAAATATGATGGATTTACAGCCATTCACTATGCATATATGGTCAAAGTGATACAGGAACCAAAACCCACATCTTTTGAGCAAGCCATGGGAAAAGAAAAATGGGAGAAAGCCATGGATGAAGAAATGGATGCCTTGGAAGCAAATGCTACATGGGAGTTAGTACCTTTGCCTAAAGGTAAGAATGCAATTGGCTGTAAGTGGGTTTATAAGGTGAAGCACAATGCAGATGGTTCTGTGAACAGATACAAGGCAAGATTAGTAGTCAAGGGGTATGCACAAACATATGGCATTGACTATGAAGAAACATTCAGTCCAGTTGCAAGGATGGCAACTGTAAGAGCAGTCATTGCTATGGCTGCATCAAAGGGATGGTCTTTACATCAGATGGATGCAAAGAATGCCTTCTTGCATGGTGATTTGCAAGAAGAGGTCTATATGGAGCAGCCACCAGGTTATGTGCATGCTGTTCATCCTGAGTTTGTTTGCAGGTTGAAGAAAGCCTTGTATGGCTTGAAGCAAGCACCTAGAGCATGGTCTGACAAGATAGGACAGTATCTTGTCACTATTGGCTTTCAGATTTCCAAGGCAGATTTCTCACTTTATGTGAGAAAAACAGAGAAAGGTATTATGCTACTTGTCATTTATGTTGATGATTTGATTATGACAGGTGACAGTGATGAAGATATCCTTCATGTGAAAATGCTATTGAAGCAGAAGTTTGAGATGAAGGATTTGGGAGAGCTGCGTTATTTCTTGGGCATTGAGGTGATTAGATCACCAAGTGGGATACAGCTCTTGCAGAGGCAGTATGGATTGGACATGCTGTCCAAATATGGGATGACAGGCTGTAAGCCTATTTCAGTTCCTTTGGAGCAAAATGTGAAGCTGAGCACAGATGCAGGTGATCTTCTAGAAGACCCTACTATGTACAGACGCATAGTAGAAAGTTTGATTTATATGACTATTACCAGGCCAGATTTGAGCTATGCTGTTGGATTGGTAAGTCAGTTTATGCAGGCTCCAAGGAAACCACATTTGGATGCGGCTAGACGCATACTCAGGTATGTGAAGTCCACATTGCAGTATGGACTATTTTATGAGACTGGGGTTCAGATACAGTTGCATGGATACACTGATGCTGATTGGGCTGGTAGTATTTCTGATAGACGATCTACCAGTGGATATATGTTCTCTTTTGGGAGTGCTGCAGTCACTTGGAGCAGCAAGAAACAGCCTACAGTTGCCTTGTCGAGCACAGAGGCTGAGTACAGGGGTGCAGCAATGGCTGCATGTGAGGTAGCTTGGTTGCATAAGCTACTTTATGATATGCATCAGTCTACATATGGGCCAGTTGTCATTTATTGTGACAACATGAGTAGTATACACTTGGCAAATAACCCAGTCTATCATGCTAGAACAAAGCACATTGAGGTGCATTATCACTATGTGCGAGAGAGGGTTTTACTAGGTCTTATTGATCTAGTTTATGTCAGCACAGAGGATCAGGTAGCTGACATATTCACGAAGGCATTGGGTGCAGAGAAGCTGCGCAAGTTCAGAGACCTGCTTGGTGTGCAGGAATTGGGATTGAGCTCGAGGGGGAGTGTTGAGATATCGAGCTCCACTCGTGATACGCCAGGGTGACCGTTGTGTATTTATGTCACCGACTTGTCAGTTGTTGCAGACGCGGTTGGTACACCGCCCATGAATAATAGCTACATGATAGCTATCCTTATCTACTCTAGTTCGTGGCTCAGTTAGTATGCCACCTTAGTTAGTTGAGTTTGGTTTGAGACCCATATATAGGGTTCTTCTATTTCTTTGTACTTGAGTTCTTTTGGCTTACACAACTAAGAAGAGTAAAAACTGTTTTCAGCCTCCACCCTTGTGTGTCTTCCCCCATTGTGCAAGCAAGAAAGCTTCAAGCGAGACTCCTTCCTTCTCTCCCACAATCTTGACAACTTCTCCCTCTTGGCTGATGATATTTCTGGTCTTCGCATGAGGAATGGCTGTTCGGATGAAGAGAACAAAATCTAGTCTTTCTCTCTCCTCCCTCTCTCTCTTCCCTATGGGCTGTTCATGTGTACCATCTTGATGAAGGAATTGGGGAAGGAGAATGAAAGAAATGGTAATGGAGATTGATGGAGATACTGAAGATTGAAGTATAGCATTGGACTGAGAGCAATGGAGGCTCCGTCTGCTGGTTGTGCAGTCATTCAAGGCGTCTCGGGTTACGTAAAAACACGGTATGACCATTTTTATGAGAAAAAATGAAGGAATTTTTATAGTTTATGATGATAATTATGTTCTTATTGGATGAAAATTTGTGTGAGTGCTGTTTGCAATATGAGTAATTGTTGTTTATTAGAAAATCTTGATTTTGCAATGATTTATATGCTCTACTTAATTCCCATAAACCCAAAATGCGGTTTTTAAGCGGTAAAATGGTAGTTTTTCCGTTTCGGGTGGGTGAAAGGTGTTCCCATGGAGGGGAAAGTTGAAGATAAATTGAATGTTAGTATCCTAAAGTGATTGGAACAAGAAAAGCCAAAAAATAGCATATTTTATTGCCAAATAAATCAAGAAAATGAAAAAAATAAGTGAAAAAATAGAAATATATTTTGGAAAAATAAGAAAAAATATGATGATTGTTTGTGGATGTATGGTAGTGGCAAATCATAAGGTTTAGCCTCAGTTTTGCCTTATCTCTTTGTCAGAGTTTGTGATTTACCGCTTTCTATACATCAAAACATGACAAAATGAACCTCTACACCTATGCAATGAAAGCAATACCTAAACGTAGGGGATTGGGATGTTTGAATGGTGTGATTTGCGTGCTGATTATTGCTGATTTTCTGATGCACATCACGACATAGAGTTCGTGGTACTTTAATTAAGAGGATAGTAGCACGAGTGTTATCTCGGTGCTATCCTTTCATCGCTGCAATGGGTTAGTAAATTCATTGGAAAGCCTGATTGTACACCACATGTTTCTAATTTAAAATTATGTTTGAGCACTTTAGAATCATTCACTTTTGCATGTGCATGTTAATCATGGTATCAGAATTAAAAAACCTAGATGCATAGCACATGTTTTCAATGACAATGACCCACATGTGAGTGTGGAAAGGCATCCTTAGCCATAGGATAGATGTTCAGTTCTTGGGGGATTATTTGGTGAGGACACATAGTATCTCATGGATTACTTGCAAAATGAAAGAGTGGAGTTTGTTTGTTTGTTTTATATGTTGAGCAGTGTATCAAGGGGCTAATCCCTGCGATGTAGGAGAGGTGCAATGGGACCGCGGTGTTTCTACCGAGAGGTTGTCTCTTATGTATGTGATTATCGTGGTATTTATGGCCAATGTATATGGGTTCTCCCTCTGTGGAGTTTATAGAAAGGGAAACATTGGACTACAAAACTATAAAGCTATAAACGCATAGATTAGGCTTTAGGACAGTTTGTCCTTTAGCAACAGATAGACGCTTTGAATACTCTTAGTCTATATGATTTAGAACATATATCCTCAATGCTTGTTATTCCAATTCTCAGAGGGCTCACTACATATAAAGCCTCTATATCATGTGCACTCAAGGCCAATTTAAAAATACCCTTATATGTGAGTTATTTCTAGACAAAAGAAATCCCTTTTCTTTAAGTCTCAGAATGATCCCTTGATATGGCACCCTTGGATATGTAAATAATTTCTAAAAGAGATTTTTAACAAATCCCTTCTTTTGAACCCATGTGGCATACTTACATATCTATATGTGAAACCCCCCTCCCCCTCTCTCACTCAAATTCCAATTTAGACACCATCTCTTATTCAAATTTTAAAGAAGATTAGAGTTACGCTTCTTTATCAAATGAGAGTAGAAGTAGAGATTTACAATCAGAGTTACCCTTATTTAGTAATGAGAGTGGAAGCACGGTGTCGGAGTGTTTGGGGTTGAAAGTCTACCATGGGGGTAAGAAACCATAGGGTGAAGGGAGATTCAAGGAGAGCAATTGATGAAAGATAAGGTGATGGGACCTGAAACGGGCCGGCAGTGGCTAAGGCACTAGCTCAGATCTCATGCCCTCAACATACAACCCCACCACACAGCCTCACGGACCAGGAGCGTCTATTGAGAGATACACTATCCTAAACACTAATTATTGCATGTTTATAGTTTGTAATCCAATAGGTATTCCCTTTCCCATCTCCTCAAAGGGATATTATACATATATTGGCATTAGATTCCACACATCATAGACACAAGGGCACCCCACTGGCTGATTGCCATGGCCCTATCATAACTCTCCTACATCTTGGGGATTGGCCCCTTGATGCGTTGATTCCACACACAGACACATTCGAAACAAACTCCCCTCTTAGTGCCAATATATTTAACGTTCTAGGAATGCACTTATCCATCCCCTTTTAACCCACCGTCTAGACCCATGGTCGGGTTGCTCACTCTCTCTACATGGATCAAGTCCTAGAGAAATCAAGTGCTATGCATCCAAGAGCTTGTAATTGATACCATTTAATGATGCTTAATGCAAATGTGTATATGATTAAGTGCTCAAACAATTGAAAAACAGCATCGTGCATTGTGCAAATCCATTCTTTTCATGTTTCCATACACTAACGCATAATTGCTGCGATGAGAGAAGACACTGAGCCTTACACTTGTGCTGTCCTTCCCTTTATTTAACTAAACGTCATCCTATATGAATAATGCAACAAATGCATCAGATTTTATATCATATTTCAACACTCAAACTTTCCTCCTCCCCTACCATTTAGAGTTTTGCTTGCGGTGATAGGTAAAAGGGTAATTTCATGTGTATTTCGCATAAAATAAGTAGTAAATACTCACAAAAATATATAAATGGGGATAACTTGAGGCAAACCCTCATGTGTTATCCTCATTATACACCCACAGACACATCCATAATTTTCCATGATTTTCCTTGTCCGTTCCCTATTTTTTCCCTTTTAAAGAGCATTTTTCATATTTTTCCCTATTTTTACTTATTTTTTATCATTAAAAATGGAAAAAATTTAGCATTATTTCAGAATTTTGGCTCTTCAGTCCTTAAACATCAATCATGTACATTTTATTGGTGTTTTGTTTCATGTTTTACCTATTTTAAGCCCAAAAATTCCATTTTTACTCTAAAAACCATGCTTTTCAGGTTTTTTCCATTTATTTTCCACAGTTTAAGTGTATATTTTCTGAGTTTTTTATTATGAAAGACTAAAACCAACAACAAACAACATGTCCATCAATTTTCAGCCCATATGAACATTGCTAACCTCATCAAATGTGAAAAAAGAGCCATTTCCTTTGTAAAAATATCATTACCGTGTATTTTTTATTATTTCGGGTTTTGAAACTTGTTACGTGTCTGCAAACTAGGGCCCATTTGATGCTCAGCCTGCCTCCACTTTGCCATCTTCAACCCACCTTTGGTTTGGAAGCAATCTGGTACCATGCCGGACGATGAGCATTCACCAACCGGGCTTCATTCTTCTTCACACGCAAGAACTACTCTTTGTTGCAGGAGAGAGAGGGAGGAGAGAGAAATAATAGAAAATGAGATTTTTAAATCCTCCATTAAAATGGGCAAGCTTGCAACCATTTTGTTCCTCTCCCTGCCTTGATTGAGAATCTCCCTCCCTCTCTCCAAACGAGTTTGAATCGGAGAGGCAACGAGCAAAAATGAGGAGGTGCATTGATGTTTCCCTCTGTTTGACAGTTTTTGCATTAGTTTCAAGGCTTTTATTAAGCCTAAGGTTTAAAACTGTAATGTGTCCACCTGTTCCCTTTCAGGACACGTCTTAGCAGTCCATCGAGAAGAGAGTCTAGAAGGCTCCGCCCAGCACTCCCATGGAATGTTACGGGGTTTGCAATCTAGGACTTCTCGAGTCTGCCATGTAGCGGAAGTATTTCGGCCATTCCCACTTAGGACCTACCTGACTCAAGGTTTCCCCTAATGGTCACTTTCCTAAATAACAGCTAGCGTCGAACCCCAGGCGAACTACTTTACGCAGAAACATCAGGATCGAAGCGGATTCATGCTGCACTTGGTTCAAGGAGAATGGGAAACGAGAGGGATGCAAAGCTCGACCTCTTTGCCCATAGGGCATACTCCCATTCCGTTCCCCTAAAACAACATAAATTGGGATTCTAGTAACCTAACCTCTAGGTCAGCGCCCTTCCTATGCATTTCCTTTGAGAAGAGCTCCTTGTTGTCCATTTCGATTAAGAAAAGTTACGGGCCAATGAGGACCACCCATCCGTAGGACGAACCCATGGCCACATCCACCGCACTTTCCTCCAGGTTGCTTTAGTTGTCTAATTACCTACCACATTTAGTTAGACATGCATGCAGCTTCCTTAATTAGCCAGTTAGACACTGGTTCTTTCACGTAATCTTAGCATTTGACATAGAAAAACAATCTCAAACAAGTTTCCTTTTCAATAGCTTATCTTATTTATCTTTGGAATACATCCATAAATTCCAACCCGCAGGCTAATCCATAATCTGCCCGAAGGCTAATCCATAATCCACCCGAAGGCTATCTAGCAATCCACAGGGATTACTAATCTAAGATTCCACCTGTAGACTAGTACGCGGGCCTCGAGATCTAGTCTTGAGTCACGTTGGCCTCTTGTACAGGGCCCAGAAGGCAAGGGATTTACGGCCAGAGTCCCCCCTCGCACCCAAGCGTCCTCCTGCTCCAAGTAGCACTCAATGGAGAGACCTCACGTGGCGGGTTTGGTCCACGTTCCTAGCGCGGTTAACAACCCCCTTGTTAGGGTCAGGCAGACAGTCGGGGGTAATTGATGATGCCTCTCCCTTCAGGCCCTCAACCTTAAGCATTAATTAACTTTCCATCATTTAGTTCCTTGAGCAAACAATGCAAACAATGCTCCTAAACTGTTACAAGCACAATCAAACTAGTGGTCGTTTATTTGGCCAACTGCTAAGGAGTGAATCCTTCTCTCCGAATGCATCCAGCATTCAATCCGACATCAATTGTGACTTCAATGGTAAGATCCCCCAAGGGTTTGCTTGTTCACGCTTTTGTCCTTGGGTTAGGGCCATACCCTGTTAACCCAATACCTTAGGTTTCATAAATTAATAGTAAATCCTGGCAACCATGTCGCTCTACTTGATTGTTCCTTTGCTTCCAAGCAAATACCTAACTTTCCTTAACTTGGCAATTTCCCCCAAGAAAGGTGATGTAACAGGATGACTACTCATCGTCTTGCAAGTTAAACTTGCACAAGAACCTTCCAACCTCATTCCAAGGAATGGTAAAACTCTCTTGTGATCAAACCACAAGGCCATGCAACGTTGCAACTTGTTGCACAAGTGTCGCATCTATTCAAGGGATCATTTCACCCTTTGAACGGCGTTTTCTGGTCAAGGAATTGTGATTAGACAAGAAGCAGGGTTTAGGGTTTCTTCTTACCCAACCCAAACCTAATTGCACTAGGCCGACAGGTCCTAGGGATTCCAACTCAATCCGAGTCTTAGCATTTGAACAAATGACCCTTAGGGTAGAAACCCTAGATCGTTATTTGCATGAGCATCCAATTGACCCAACATTCTGTGAATGTGGGTAGGATCTTCAAGTTTGAGTGTTTCGACTTGGCAACAAGTGCGAAACTAGACCGAATCCTTAACATGCTAAACCCTAGTTAGCACTTGGGGTATTTATCATATCGATTGAACCATGCCTATATGAATCCCTTGCGGGTTAGGTGTTTTAGATAATTTGATCTACTTGTCTTGCGACAAAGAGGAGCCATTCCTAGAGATGATAAACTTGATCTAAAGGAGAAAACTAGTTGCAACATGTCACAATACACGTAAACACGCGATTCATTGCTTCCACGTACCACTAGATTCTCAATAACCCTATCCTTTCTTGTTAAAATCCAAACACATGATCATTTGAAGGATAACTTACATAGGACCTACTAGGATTTACATCAAGGAATAATGCCTATAACCTTTTGTCTAAGTGTTTGAATTTCATGCTTTAATAAGCCATGCAATCTTTTCCAAATACAACTTGACGAAATGAAATTTGCGAATATGTAACATGCAACCCTTAGATACAACAACATTGAAAATGAAGTTCATGCAACACTAAGGCTAGTGTTGATTTAATCCATTTCCAAGCAAGACCGGAGTTCATTTTCATGCCATGAAATGGAAGTTAACAATTTCCTCGTGCGAATCATAACGAAGGGCATTATTGACTAAATGCAAGATACTCCTTTCCTTCACGGCCAATGCACTTAACAATTTCATTCCTTTTCCCTAAGTAATAGGCATTTAGACTCATTAATTTGGAAATGCACCAAAATAGCAACATGCAGCTAATCTCCTTATAAGACAGACAACTCTAGAAATGCAAACGTTCCAATTTCATGACATACACTAACCGTGTCTAATGTTTAAAGAGATAATTTATCAAGTGTACTTTTATCTCTGCCACATGCATTAATGATAAGCGCAAAATGCATTCTCCCTTATGGAATGAGTGTGCCTAAAACATTTCTTTATGTGAGAATAAACTCGAAAAAACCTGGACTTGTGGGCTCGGGAAGATGTCCACGTGTAAGATCGGGGAGGAACCTCCCGCAGGTGCCCCTTGTGACTTCTTGGGAGCCATCGTTTGAACTCTGCGGATTACCCTCGCTTCTACACATTCTCCGAATAGCTTCAAGATTTTCCTTCTCCCTTGTACGCAGGGGGTTCCCTCATCGAATTGCGGATTTTTGAAAATACCGGCCGGAGCTTGTGGGACTTGGGCTTACGGGAGGGCTTGTGGGGTTGGAGCTCTACTTGTGGGGATGGGGCTTTTACGAGGAAGCTGCGGGAATGGAGCTTTACGAAAAAGGGTTGTGGGAATTGGGATTTTACGAATAGGCTTGAGGGAAGGAGCTCTATGGGCTCAGTTTTTAAACCCGAGAAGGGTGCGTAGGAACAAGGCCCAAACCCTTATCCTCTAGAAGCTTCTTAGAGAAGCTTCTAAGAATCTTTTGATTGCCCATGACCACGTGGAAGGCCCCAATGATTGGGAAAAAGGATTGATAAGGGGGAAAACGGGTAGGGAATGATGGCGCTGTTGGCGAGGAGCAAGGGCGGTAGTCGGCGTTGGGCGCAGTAGGATGGCGGCTATGGTGGCTACAGCATGGCAGCGGCGTCTCTTCATAGCAGGACGACTCCCTCTACCTTCCCCCCCCAAGGCTAAGGGGGGTTTATATAGAGCTTAAGGGGGGAAAGAGGGAAACCACCATGTGGCTATGAATGGCTTCCTCCCCTGGACACCACTTCACCATATCACCATCTTCTCCCATTCCCTTCCCTCCAGCCATGCATCGGTTGGGGGAATCGGTTAAAAAAATTTGCATTAATTTGATCATCATCCATTTAGCCCCCTACCAAGAGGGTGTTTTTGCGGTTATGCAGTCTTGGACCCCCGAGCTCATTTTCATAATGCGGAGGCCTCGTTTTTGCGCGTGTGGGATACGTATTAAATTGCCATAAATTACAATGCGGGTGATAACCTTGCACAGGTTTACACGGTGTGTGGGGAGTCAAGTTTTGTAATATTTTCGAGCTAGAATATTACATTCTCTCCCCTTTGGAGGAATCGAGATGTCCTCATCTCAAGAAGAACTGGGGGTATTGTTGGTTGAGAGTGTTTTCATCCATCTAAGTTGCATCCTCCTCGGATAATCTTTCCACTGGACGAGGCATTCTCTGAAGGTTCTGGATCTCAATTGTCTCTCCCTAACATCTAAGATCCTGTCAGGCCGTAGCTCAAGGACTCCTTGGCTAAGCATAACAACTTGTTAGTCATCAAGTACATGGCTAGGATTAGGTACATACTTCTTCAGTAGGCTGATATGGAATACATTATTAACCTTTAGGTTCTCAGGGAGTTGCAGTCTATAAGCATTAGGTCCTAGGCACTTGAGGATCTTGTATGGTCCACAATACCTTGGACTTAGCTTCTTGCAATCTCCTAAGGATAGGGAACTCTTCTTTGGGCATACGCGAATGAAAACCATGTCTCCTTCCTCGAAGGTTCTATCTTGATGTTTCAAATCCGCATATGCCTTCTGTCTATCCTTGCCAGCTTGGATGCCCTGTCTTATTGACTTCATTTGGTCATCCATCTCTTCCAGCATCTACCTTGAAGCTTCAACCCTCAAGGTTGGATCTGAGAAGTTTAAAGGACTTCGACAGTCTTGCCCATACAATGCTTGAAAAGGGGTCATCTGAATGCTTTGTTGGTAAGAAGCATTGTAGGAAAACTCAACCCAAGGCAAGTATTGAATCCACCTTTTTGGTTCACGGCAGCAGTGTGCCCTTAGCATATCCTCGATGACTTGGTTGACTCGCTCTGTTTGACCATTTGTTTGGGGATGGTAAGCTGTACTAAAATAGAGTTGAGTCCCAATGGCTTCAAAGATAGCTCTCCATAAGTGTGATGTGAACAAAGAATCACGATCACTAATGATTCTTCTGGGCAACCCATGTAGCTTGAATATCTCCTTGATGAACAACCTTGCAATGTCTGAGGCTTTATAGTTTGTCTTAACAGGAATAAGGTATGCAACCTTTGTAAGCATATCAACCACAACCATAATGGAGTTGTATCCTCCCTGAACTTGGGGTAGGCCAACAACAAAGTCCATATTGATGAATTCCCATTTCATTTGGGGAATGTCAAGTGGTTGCAACTTTCTTGGCATTCTGATATGTTCGGCCTTAATACTTGACAAGACAAACACTCAGTGACATATTTGAGAACGTCCCCTTTAAGCCTCTCCCAATAATAGCTCTTCCTGACTGCATTGAGGGTCTTGGCATAGCCAGGATGTCGTGAGAAAGGGGAACGATGAGCTTCCCAAATTATCTTCTACTTGAGTGACTGGCTTGCCGGTATATATAATCTCGTTCTATAGTAGACAAGTCCACTATTGATAGAGAATTCATGATACTTAGCCTATAGCTTTTGGTCTTGATCCTTGATAGGGATCTCCCTTAGCATCTTTTGATAGGTTAGATCATGGCATGATTCTTCTCGAGCTAGCTCAAGTATTGGATTGTTTGGCATGGATACCTTTGTGGCTAGAGATCTAGCTGTTGATGGATTTTGCAAGATTAGAGAATTAATGAATGCCTTGTGACTGAGTGCATCAGCAACTACATTCTCCTTTCCAGGTTGGTATTTGACTTTGAAATCATACTTCTCCAGCACTTCAATCCACCGATGTTGCCTCATGTTGAGTTCATTGTGGGTAAAGATCCACTTGATACTTTTATGATCCGTCACTAGGGTAAACTTATTACCCAGCAGGTAATGTCTCCAAAGCTTGAGAGCATGGATGATAGCTAACAGCTCTAGGTCATGGGTAGCATAATTCTTCTCATGGCTCTTTAGTTTCCTTGAAGAGTATGCTACAGGATGACCTTCTTGTATAAGCACACATCCTAAGGCAAGTGTGCTAGCATCGGTTACTACTTCGAACTCATTACTGAGGTCTGGAAGTTTCAAGATAGGTGCTGATACCAAACTTTGCTTTAATCTATCAAAGCTAGATTGTTTGGCAGTTGACCATGCAATGGATGTTTGCTTCTTCAGTAGATCCGTCAAAGGTGCTGCAATCAAAGCATAGTCTTTGATAAAGACCCTATACCATCCTGTCAATCCAAGAAAACTGTGTATTTCTTTGACAGTTGTTGGTATTGGCCATTCTAGAACATCTCAGAATTTGGTCGGATCCACTAAGATTCCTTCCGTTGATACGATGAATCCCAAATATTCAATTTGACGTTTGAAGAATGCACACTTCTTCATCTTGGCATAAAGCTTGTGTGCCCTCATTGTCTCAAGGACAATGCAAAGCTGGGGTTCATGATCTTCTTCCTGTTTGGAATAGACTAAGGTATCATCGAAGAAGACGAGTACAAAGTCATCAAGATATGGCCTAAAGATATCTTGCATTAACCCGTTGAAGGTGGCAGGTGCATTCGTAAGCCCGAATGACATGACTAGGAACTCAAAGTGTCCATATCTTGTGTTGAATGCCGTCTTTGGGATATCTTCTTCCTTGATCCTTATCTGATAGTATCCAGACCTGAGATCAATCTTGGAGAAGATCTTCGCACCTTAAAGACGGTCAAGAAATTCATCTATTCTAGGAATAGGGTACTTGTTCTTAATCGTTGATTGATTCAACCCTTTGTAATCAATGTTGAACGATGTGGATCTAGGACATGACACAAGCTATGGTGGATCAAAGATGTAAACCAAGTTCATAATGACATGGACAAGTAGAGACAAACTATTACACAAGTGAATTAGGTTCCAAGATAGATTAGCTTGGAATCATAAACACAATCTTGTGTAGAATCGACAATGACAGACACTTAACTGAAAGTACAAAGCATCATGATATTGTATTCATTTCATACTCAAGTACAATGCTTTATAGGCTTTGAGTTGTTCCACTCTCCTCACTGTGCATATGGGATTTAGGACAGCTCCTCTTGGAGCATACATCATTTGTCTATTTCTCAATACCCCCCTCAAATGATGAGTCCCTACACTTGCTGGCTTTTGCCCCCCCTACATGATAACATGGCTCGGAAGACTAGCTCATAGGCAACCTAGTCAAGTTAAAGCTTGAGACTTTACATCTTGGCAAGGGTTTTACAAATCAAATCCACTAAGGAAA
Organism: Lygodium microphyllum; assembly: GCF_053477565.2. Taxonomy (NCBI): domain Eukaryota; kingdom Viridiplantae; phylum Streptophyta; class Polypodiopsida; order Schizaeales; family Lygodiaceae; genus Lygodium; species Lygodium microphyllum. The sequence goes on along the minus strand of NC_141146.1, from coordinate 148,783,370 downwards.
AGAAAGATCCACTATGGGAAAAACATATGAAAGATACAATGAAAGTTCTTCAAAGCAATCTGTCAGAGTTGTTGATGGTAGCAGAAGCATATTCTTCTTCTTCTTCTTCCATGAATTGGTTCTGGTGATGATCACTTTGCAATTTTTGGGCTCTTTTCTTGTGGAAACATTCACTAGCTACATGGCCAGTCTTACCACAATAGTGACATGTAATCCGATCCTTGTTGTTGTTGTTGATGAATCCTCAACCTCTTCCTTTAGGTCCAGCAGCTCCTTTGGTGTACAAAAGATTGTCCCTAGATGATGAGACATTGTCTTTTGCATTCTTGTTTTTTACTTTGCCTTCTTCATTGAGTAGTGAGTGCTCAATATCTTTAAGTGTGAGGCTTGGAACATTACTCAAAGTGGACATAAGATTTTCATATGGATCCTTGTTTACACTTGCAAGTAGTACGGCTATTGCTTCATCTTCCTCAATATTCTTTTTAAGAGATGCAAGCTGAGTTTTTAAACTCTTAAACTTATTAATGTGTATGGTCATAGAAGCACTATCTTTGATATCTAGTTTATAAAACTGCATGAGAAGTTTTACCTTTGAATTCTTTGCTTGAGTACCAAACATTTTATCAAGTTCCTCCCAGGCGGTTCTAGCATTTCTAATGCCAGATATATGGTGTAACACATCATCACTTAATCCCCAGGAAATGATGCCTAATGCCTTATTATTCATCTTCTTCCATTCTTTGGATTTGAACTGGTCTTCTTCAACAAACCCGTCTTCATCATCTTCCTTCTTGTTATCTGCATCATCTTCAAACAGGTCCCATAAGTCCTTTCGCATCAGGTGATACATGGTCTTTTCCTTCCAGGCATGAAATCCTTCATCGTTGAATTTAGCTATTTGCTCAATCTCTGCCATGTTGCTAAACTTCAGTTAACCAGCAAAAGATTGTATTTTAATGTGTCAAGAGACACAAGAGAATCAGTGTCAAATTGACACTAGTTGAGTGTTAATGGATACTAGTTGGTACTTGATCTGCTTTCTCTCAGGAACTTCGTGGATGGCTTCTGAGCTTCCTTGGACACTTCCAGACTAGTAATTATCTTCAAAGAGTATTCCTCAGTGATTAAAATCACTGTTAATGATGGTAATGAGAAAAGGAACAAGGTTGCCAAGCTTTCCAAATTTCTGGATATGGCTTCCTGGATTAGGGTTTCTGTAGCAACCTGGTTTTTTGGTCTGTGTGGATCACATACTTGATCATTCTCAAAAATTTTTACATGGCCATGAAGCTTATCTCATGGGCTACAAAAGCCCTATGGTTGCTGTGTCGATTGCGCTGCGCGTTGTGTGTGCAGCTGTACGAACCGTCACGCAGTTTCAGACTGTGCCGTTTCTGCAGATCGCGCAATGCTGCCTGCTGTGGATGCTAATGTTGCTGTCCGATGTGATAGGCTAAAGCGCCTGAAGCAAGAGAAGATACTTCCAGAAGGATTCACTTGAAGATATGGCCCGTAGAGAGAGATCCAAGTGCTCCAAGGTGGGTAGGTGCAGTCTAGCTATGGCTGCCACAAGGTCCAACTGAGATTTGAAGTTGAAACTGAAGATATGAGCTGAATGTGGGCTGGTTAGAGATCACCAGAGGTGAAGGGAGACTAGAGATTCAGAGTATGAGCTGTGCCATTCCCAACTGGGCTCTGATACCATGTTGAACGATGTAGATCTAGGACATGACACAAGCTATGGTGGATCAAAGATGTAAACCAAGTTCATAATGACATGGACAAGTAGAGACAAACTATTACATAAGTGAATTAGGTTCCAAGATAGATTAGCTTGGACTCATAAACACAATATTGTGTAGAATCAACAATGACAGACACTTAACTGAAAGTACAAAGCATCATGATATTGTATTCATTTCATACTCAAGTACAATGCTTTATAGGCTTTGAGTTGTTCCACTCTCCTCATTGTGCATATGGGATTTCGAACAGCTCCTCTTAGAGCATACATCATTTGTCTATTTCTCAACAATCAATACACAATCGAAGCATTCCATCTTTTTTCTTCTGAAATAGCACTGGAGCTCCCCATGGCGAACTGCTGGGACGGATGTAGCCCAGATCTAACAGTTGCTTGAGTTGCTCCTTCAGCTCAATTGCTTCCAAGATGGACATTCTATAAGGCCTCTTTGCAATTGGCGCAGCTCTCGGCACTAGCTTGATCTCATGATCAACTTCCCTTTGAGGCAGAAGTTCTGTCAACTCTTCAGGAAATACGTCTGCGTACTCCTTTAGCCATGAAGGTTCTTCACTAGACTCCTGCTTCTAATCTAGCTTATTAAGCTTAATCAAGTAGATGGGTAGTCCCTTTCTAACTCCCTTTATAATCTGAGATGCTTTGGCCAATTGAATTTTCAGCTTTCCAGCCTCTCCTTGAGTTGTGACCAATCCCCCTTCAGAGTCTCGAAAGGAAACTTGGCCCTTTCCACAATGAATGTGGGCGTCATTAGGTTTAAGCCAATCCATTCCGAGCAAGCACTCATGGATACCTAGGTTCATGACTTTGAATCTGACCGAAGTCGACTTTCCTCCTAGAAAGAACTCCACCTTAGCAGTTTGCCTGGTACAAGTGACCTCACGACCATTTGCTAATTCCACAAGCAAGGTAGGTGCTTCTATTGTGGCTATTCCTAATATTCTTGCACAAGCTGGTGAGATAAAGGAATGCATACTGCCACAATCAATCAAGGTTTTAAAGCCTTTACCTTGATAGTCCGATGGTGTCTAAATCACTGAAAACTAGCGATTGGGGCCTTTCTTGTGAAGGGCGACATGGACTGTTGCCCTCTCAAGCTCTACTTCCATTGTTGGGTCTTCTTCTTTGCATATTTCCCTAGTGGCAACACAGGCGGTTCTTCCTCTGCCCTGGGTGGTGGCTCCTTGGCCACAGGAAGTTCCTTGGAAAGGAGCTTGATGTTTTCCTTCGCCAAGTTTGAGACATTGCCTTTTGAAATGGCCGTTGCAGTGGAAACAACGGAGATTGCGGCCATTACCTTGGGTAGGGACAAAGTTATTGACATTGTTGGTCCTTGCTTTCTTGCTTTGTCCCCGATTTTGACCTTGAACTCTCTTCACCTGGAACCTATATGCTCCTTTGTTCTGATCATTGTAAGACCAAGTCTTGTTACTTCTTGGCCTGGCCTGCACTTCCCGAATTATGGGTGCGGCTTGAATGAGTGCGTCCTGAAGATCTGTTGGGCGCATTGATTCGAGGCGGGTATTTACAGGTGGATTTAAACCAGCACAAAATTTCGACACCTGTTGTGTCATATCCATTTGTGGCACATACTTCAAAAGAGAGACAAACTTTGAGTAGTATGCGTCAAGAGTTGGACCTAGCTGTTTCAGCTCATAGAACTCATTCATTTTCTGTGTGCGGTACGCAGGTGGTAAGTATCTTCCTTGCACATCTTTTTTCAGCTTTTCCCACGTAATGGATCCTTTCGAGATCCCTTGATCTCTGCACCATTGCTTCCACCAGAGCCTGGCTTCGCCAGTGAGCTTCAGCTTGGTGAGCATTGCCTGGTTGGCGGGTGCACTACCAGCCGCTTCAAAGTAACCTTCCATCGACTCTATCCAAATCTCAGCATCAGCTTGGACAGTCCTTCCTTTTCTATCAAATTCTGGCGGCTTGATAACTTCTTCTCCTGAATCATGGCTGTACTTGGTGTAGGGGTCGGACTGGGAATCTGTACCTGGGGTTGTGCCTGGGCATTGAGATTCTTAACGTTAACACTCGCTAATCGTTACTATTATATTTCATACCCAATTCAGCTTTCAACCAAGAACCTAACCACTTAACTTTTTATCAATACTCATAGACAAGACAATCATTGATAAAAGAAGTCTTATTTCATTCATATGGGCATAGCCCTTTCGGATTACAATATTTCTTGGGATGCTAGAGCAAACTGATACATTAGTTCGGGGAGAATAATGTTGTGTTACATTTAGCTATGGGAACTAGGTAGTAGTATGGATTTGGATCATGGATCTTCAAGAATTGATAAGTCATCGGAAGATTAGGGTATCCTTTCCTTTGGTACCCATTCTTCTCATAGCATCCCAACACCTTGATCCTATCGGCCGGAATTATGCGGGTCACTTCCTCATACGCATATGTGTTCTGATCGACCCTTCAACCTTCAACATGTAAAGTTGTGTTTATGTGAGCCTCAACAAAAATGAACAGCTTCACAATCTTCAAGTCCTCCAACCACTTGATTCTCTTTAGGTTGGTTCGAAGGTATGCAAACCGATGGGCAGTTATGCAATAGATTCTTGAATCACCCGTCCATCTCCGTTCCACATACAGAGGTGATAGATTATAAATGCAGTCTAAGATGTTCATCATATCGATCCTTTATTGATAATCTGAGGCATGCATCATGGTCATAAACATGACTTGGAATACCATGAGCATGTTCCATGCTTCATAATTCTGCAAGACAGCATCCATAAGTAAGGAAATGTTTCTGACAGCAACATTTCCTTTACTTCTTCTTATTAAGTTTTTCTTATAAAGACAAATTCTTTGTTGGTTTGCTCTAATACCAACTGTAACGTGTCCACTTGTTCCCTTTTAGGACATGCCTTAGCAGTCCATCGGGAAGAGAGTCTAGAAGGCTCCGCCCGACACTCCCATGGAATGTTACGGGGTTTGCAATCTAGGACTTCCCAAGTCTGCCACATAGCGGAAGTATTTCGACCGTTCCCACTTAGGATCGACATGAATAAGGGTTTCCCCTAATGGTCACTTTCCTAAGCAACAACTAGCATCAAACCCCAGGCAAACTACTTTTCGCAGAAACATCAAGGTCGAAGCGAATTCATGCTGCACTTGGTTCAAGGAGAATGGAAAATGAGAGGGATACAAAGCTCGACCTCTCTGCCCATAGGGCATAGTCCCATTCCATTTCCCTAAAACAACGTAAATCGGGATTCTAGTAACCTATCCTCTAGGTCAGTGCCCTTCCTGTTCATTTCCTTTGAGAAGAGCTCCTTGCTATCCATTTCGATTGAGAAAAGTTTCGGGTCAACAGGGACCCCCCATCCGTAGGACGGACCCATGGCCACATCCACCGCACTTTCCTCCAGGTTGCTTTAGTTGTCTAATTACCTACCACATTTAGTTGGACATGCATCAAGCAGCTTCCTCAATTAGCTAGTTAGACACTGGTTCTTTCACGTAATCTTAGCACTTGACATAGAAAAACAATCTCAAACAAGTTTCCTTTTCAACAAGTTATCTTATTTATCTTTGGAATACATCCATAAATTCCAGCCCGCAGGCTAATCCATAATCCACCCAAAGGCTACCCATCATCCGCCCAAAGGCTATCTAGCAATCCACATGGTTTACTAATCCAAGATTCCACTTGTAGACTAGTATGCAGGCCTCGAGATCCATTCCTGAGTCACATTGGCCTCTTGTGTAGGGCTCCGAAGGCAAGGGATTTACGGCCAGAGCCCCCCCTTGCACCCAAGCATCCTCCTGCTCCAAGTAGCGCTCAACGGAGAGACCTCACGTGGCGGGTTTGGTCCACTTTCCCGGCGTGGCTAACAACCCCCTTGGTTAGGGTCAAGCAGACAGTTGGGGGTAACTGATGCTGCCTCTCCCTTCAGGCCCTCAACCTGAAGCATTAATTAACTTTCCATCATTTAGTTCCTTGAGCAAACAATGCAAACAGTGCTCCTAAACTGTTACAAGCACAATCAAACTAGTGGTCGTTTATTTGGCCAACTGCTAAGGAGTGAATCCTTCTCTCCGAATGCATCCAACATTCAATTCGGGATCAATTGCAACTTGGCAAGATCCCCCAAGGGTTTGTTTGTTCACCCTTTTGTCCTTGGGTTATGGCCATACCCTGTTAACCCAATACCTTAGGTTTCATAAATTAATAGTAAATCCTGGCAACCATGTCGCTCTACTTGATTATTCCTTTGCTTCTAAGCAAATACCTAACTTTCCTTAATTTGGCAAATTTTCCCAAGAAATGTGATGTAACAAGATGACTATCCTCTTGCAAGTTAAACTTGCACAAGGACCTGCCAACCTCATTCCAAGGAATGGCAAAACTCTCTTGTGATCAAACCACAAGGCCATGCGACGTTGCAACTTGTCAAATGTCGCATCTATTCCAAGTGATCATTTCACCCATTGAATGGCATGTGCATTATTGCTAGAGGAGGAGTTGAGGCTGAAAGCCCGAGAAGGAAGCAACAATGGAGATGCTGCATTCTCTGCCAATGCAAAAGACAAAGGTGGTTCCTCCACCAAAAAAGATGGTGACAAAAAGAGCACATGCTTCTCTAGAGTTGGTGCATGTTGACTTGTGTGGAAAGATGCCTACACAGGCCTTGGGAGAATCTTCTTATTTTATGTTGATTCTCGACGACTACAGTAGGAAGATGTGGATGTACTTCCTTCGTGATAAGGCTCAAGCTTTTGGTAAGTTTAAAGAATGGCTAACACTTGTTGAGAATGAAAGAGGTAAAAGTGTGAAGAAATTTAGAACAGATGGTGGTGGTGAGTTCAACTCAAAGGATTTTGAAGACTTTTGCAAGAGAAAATGGATCAAGCGTCAATTGACGACGCCTCACACACCTCAACAAAATGGTGTTGTGGAACGCAGGAATCACACCATTGTGGAGATGGCAAGATGCATATTAAAGGGCAAGGGATTGCCTAACCATTTTTGGGCTAAAGCTGTTAATACTGCGGTCTACATTTTAAATCGGAGCTACACAAATGCTCCCAAGGTAAAAATACCTCATGAGTCTTAAACTGCTAAGAAACCATCTGTCTTACACTTTAGAATTTTTGGATATGAATGTTATGCACATATTCTAGATGAGAAGAGAAACGAGTTACAACCAAAAAGCAAAAAATGTATCTTCTTGGGTTATAGTGATGAGCATAAGGCTTACAAATTATATGGCCAAGAGGCAAAGAAGATCATTGCGAGCCATGATGTGGTGTTCAAGGAGCAACTACATACATTGGAGGAGGAGGAGGAGACAAGTTCTTCCACTTTATCATTATTGAGTGTTGAAATGACCTGTTTTTTGGCTGATTTTTGTTGTTTTTGAGAGCTGAATGGTTGATTTTATGAGATGATTGATTGGTTTGGAAGTGGTTTTGAGAGTATTTTGGATGATATTGATTATGTTTTGGAAGTTCATGATGATTATTAGTGGAGATATGAGGTTCTGTGATGTTCTGATTGGTTCTGATTGGTTCTGTATAGCTTCTGTTTTGTTCTGATTGTCTTCTGTATGAAGCATGGATTGATGATTGATGAAGATTGAGATCTTGTGAAAGCTTATTGAATAGTTTTTGATGGATTGGAATGGTTTTGGTATGATTTATGAGGTTTTGATGCTTTCTGTTAACCTTCTGTAGATCTTCTGTAGAGCTTCTGTCTTTGTACTGTAACTGTACTATAGCTGTTCTGGTATTGTACTGTGACTATTCTGTAGACCTTCTGTAGGTGTTTTATAGAATGTATGTGTAGCTTGGGAAAGTTTTCTAGCCTTGGAAAGAGGTAAATACAAGTGTAAAAGAGCTAAAAGAAGTGAAAGAAGTAACTGCTGAAGACTCAAGTAAAGACTGGAGTGAAGTGATAGTGGTGAGCTATGAAAGGACACTGTAGTGGCTCTGGTGCCTCTTCATATCAGACATACCTCTTGGGAGGGGTATCCATGACCTAAGAGGGATTATTGTGAGTGATTATGAGAGATTGTAGTGAGGATATGATGTATTATTGATGGAGAGAGAGAGAGAGTCAGAGATAGTCAAATCTATTAAAACAAAGTGATTGTATGTGAGAGATTGAGAGAGAAGACTATGAAGATATTGAAGATGAATACTATGTGATGTATTTCCATTCAAAGATGGTATATTCCTTTGCTTTATTTGTTCTATTGATGGATTTTGTGAAGATGTTGAAGAATATGGTTGATTCTATCAAATCCGTGGGAGATCTACATGATGCTGCATGAAGATTTGTTGTGCCTGGTGTTCTTTTCTTCATTATGATCATATAAAACCTAATAAAAAAGATTGTTGATGTTACAAGATAGATTTTCTTGCAAGAGAATTCCCTTTTCCTTGGTGTTCCTCTTGGGGCTCCATGTTTTTGGTGCGCAGCCGGGGAAACTTGCCATCAACAAGCACCAGAAGAGACTGAAAATGATGGAAATGGCATTGCCAAGAAGAAAAGAATTCAATGGATGCTTGTAAAGTCCCTTCTTCCACTGAAGAGTTAGAATTTCTCATAATCCAAGCCACTTTCCACAAGAAGTTCATCCCACAATGGCGGAAACATATCACCATCATGATGCATGCTCTATGTGGTGGACAATTTCCTCTTCCTGTTGAAGCAGCAGAAACACATAGGGCAACCATAACCACTTCCCCATCCGGTTAGGATGAAAGCTCACATCACTCAAGGAGTTGTCGATGAAGATCGTGTCATCAATTGTTGAAGAGGCATACCCAGGGAGGCAGCCATCAAATCGAACGTTGTGTTGGATAGGAACATGTTGTCTGCTAGAGGACAGTTAGACACTCTGCATAGAGACCCAGGACACAGCGTACCAAGGGAGGCAGCTTCGGAATTGAATCCTGGAAATTTCAATTGATGAATCCACTTTCTGGATTGTTGGGCATTGCTACCTTTTCCACAGCCAGCTTCTCGCCCAAGGGTGTGTGCCACCTTTTCTTGGAACAAGGCCTGCTATGACAGGGAATTTCTTCCTTTTCTCCCACAACAGTTTCTTTTTCTTGTTTTTTTTTCCTTTTTTTTTCTTGTTTTACCCTATTCCCGAGGGTGTTTCCACCTTTTCTCGAAGAATAGGTCGGCATGACAGGGACCGAAGTCCTTTTCTCCCATGACCGATATGTATAATTTTTTTCTTTTTTTTTCTTTCGAATTAAGCAAGGGAATGGTGGAAATACCATGTATCAAAACCCACCTCGCCACTGCCCCGCTGGTGGAAAATAGAGGATAAGAGATCAGGGCTGGAAGGTGGGGCTGAGGGGACAGAGGGTTGCATCCACCTCATCAGAAGTGGCTGAAGAATGGTAATCAGAAGTAGCATCATAAGAAGTATAGTGCCACGCCAACGGGGGAAAGGATCAGGTGATCGTGATTGTCAAGATCCCCAAGGAGGGAAGTACTTCTTCAGGCGATATCCATTGATCAGGAAGGGATCATCAGAGGCATCAACGGTCTGCACTTGGACAGAGCCATTAGGGTTGATGGCAAGTACCTTATATGGGCCCATCCACCGCTGTTGAAGCTTACCAAGAAACTTGCCAAATCGTGAATCATAGGCTAGGACCAAATCACCTTCCTTGAACTCCTTGTGCTTGATGAAGCTGTCATGGTAAGCCTTACGTTGAGCTTGCGTGGCTTCCATGCATTGTAGAGCCATCCTGTGAGTTTCATCCAAACATTCCAGGTGCAGGAGATAGCGTTGCAGTGAATCATCGTCCCCCAAATGCTCTTTGATAGCCACTCTTAAAGAGGGCAATTCCAGTTCAACAAGGAAAACAACTTCTGTACCATACACCAGTTGGAAGGGTGTCTGCCCAATTGCTGCTTTATGGGAGGTTCTGTACGCCCAGAGGGCCTCTGTAAGTCGATCATCCTAGTTACGACGATGTGCGGCAATTGTTCTGGTCAAGATCGAGCAGAGGATGCAATTGGTGACTTCGACTTGGCTGTTGGCTCTGGGGTAATAAGGAGTGGACTTGAGATGGCGGATCTTATACAACTCTGTCAACTCTTCCATGACTTTATTAATGAAATGAGTGCCTCTATCACTTACCAGCTCTAGGGGACTGCTAAAACAGGTGATATATTCTCGTACATGAACAGGGCCACGCTGTTACCATCATCCCGCTTTAGGGCTTTAGCTTCACACCACTTTGTGACATAATCCGTACATACGAGGATGTATCTGTTTTGCTTCCTTCTGGTGGAAAGATCAATTGGGCCTATGAAGTCGATGTCCCACTTCTCGAAAGGCTTCAAAGGAAGAATAGCTTGCAGTGGCATGGCACTTGTCTTGGTAGGTTTCCCCATTCTCTGACAAGCATCACATCTTTTACGGTAATCATAGGCATCCTTGTGAATGGTAGGCCACCAATATCCTGCTAGCAAAGCCTTCCTGGCTGTGGCTTCTCCTGCAAAGTGGCCTCCACATGGCTCGTCATGGCAAGCCTTCAAAACAATCCCAATCTCGTCTCCTGCAACACATCTTCTGAGCACTTCATCTTTGCCTTTCTTGTACAGTGCGCTGCCTAACAGGGTGTAGGGGGCTGATAGGAGAAATATGGACTCTCTTTTTTGCCCCTTAAGGGGTTTCTCTCACCTCTCTCTCTCTAAAAAGAGATTACAAAATAATATTATAAAAAGAGATCTTCTACAATCAAGCAAATCTCGTTTTTGTGTTTTCAATAGATTTCACCTACTATTTTATTCCCAAACTGCAGGATAAGGTCACTTTTTCTCAAAATCCTCATAACTAAAAAAATACAATTCTATTTTTTCTAAAAACGCAGCCAATCATTTATACATGACTCTTTAATGCCCTCATGACTTTTCAACATTAAAATATATTAGAATCATTCTCATTCTCGCTTCTTAAAAGGGCAGAAGTTAAAAAATGATATAAAATGACGTACACATCATATTTTAATATTATTTTTTACCCGGAGACACCTTTTTGGCTCGAGAGTTTCCTTGTAAATTTTCATCTTTTTTGGACAAGTATATACCTATTTCTGGGCATTTTTTCATTCCCTCAGAAAGCTCTAGTTTTGTCCCAAATTTTGTGTATTCTTGTATTTCCCTCCAGAATATGGTTTCTTGCATACGAGTTCTTCTGAAGCAGCATTGAGGAGTAGTTTTGATACCATTTGTTGAAATCAAATAATCTCTATCTACAACACACTCTACCCTGCTACAAGCCATCTTCCTCTTCAGAAATATGCAGTAAGAAATCTCCGTCTTCAACAGTCTATACTACAAGCAATCCAGTGATAATGGAGGTATCTTTATTTTTTAAATCTTTGTGACGTTATTATTCTTCACAGTTGTTGTTCAGTCCTTAAGCATCAATTCATAGAGAGAGAGAGAGGGGGAGAGAGAGAGAGAGAGAGGAGGGGAGAAGGGGGGGACAGAGAGGACTATGTGAGATGAACAAAGAAAATAAGTGATAGATTGATAGATAGTAAATTAGGGCAGAAGATAAGATGTTGTTATTGTTTTCCACTAGCCAAGCTTCGGTATGAATGTGTTTAGGGTTTCCTTGATGAATTTTTGTTGAGAGAGAGAGAGAGAGAGAGAGAGAGAGAGAGAGAGAGAGAGAGAGAGAGAGAGAGAGAGAGAGAGAGAGAGAGAGAGAGAGAGAGAGTATTTTGGATAGAACAAAAGATAAGATTTGATGCTAATTAGAGGTAGATTAAAAGCCAAGATTACAGGCTGATTAGGGGTTGATTAGGGTCTATCAAGACTGAAAGCAAGAGAAAGAGACAAGAACCAACTGGGTTTTTAAAAAAACACAGATATAGTGAATCAAAGGGGTGTAGGTCCGCGATTTGAATGTTAATCCAAGTTAACATTTGCATACTTTTTTTTTTGCAGAATGTAGGTGCAGGATGTACCAAGAGAAAGAGAGATATTCACTTTCAATTGGAGGATGAATATGCACCAATGTTCAAAAGAACTGTGGAAAGAGATGATGCAATAAGATGCAGGATTCAACAAGAAAGAAATGCAGGGAAAAAAAATGTGGACCTTTGGGTTGATGGGTGCATTTATCCACCCAATCCACTAACTCGAAGGCCACCACAATTTGAAGGGCTTACATCATTTGTAAAGTTTGCTTGTGAAGGCAATGAACACATGCAGACTTGTCACACAAGGATTAGCAGGGGCTCATCAAACCTTGACAAATATGCAGACAAGATTACAAGGGAATATGCAGTCTTTGATGGAAAAGGATAGATTATTGGCTAAGAAGGATAGAGAGAACCAGAACCTACAACAAGCAATGTCTGTCATTGAAGATGCTATGCATGCTACACACGTGTAGAATATGGAGTTACAGTCTAAAGTCAATGACTTGGAGAAGGAGAATCAAAACATAGAGAGGAAGCTCACAAAAACTTTGGAGATTGGGCCCACTTTAAAAACCAAAGAGGCACGTCGGCGCATCCGATCCATTAAACCAATTCACCAATTAGCCAAAGGAAGTGGACAATATCATAGACGGATATATGCTCAATCTACTACAATGAGAAATATGTTTCCTCATGCAGAGAATGATACTATTGCCAAAGTCCTTAGCAAGGATATGGTCAAAAATGCATTGGAAAATTGTAAATTCAGGGACGTTGTGGATGGTGTTGCTAGTGAACGTCTTAGGGATGTGAGCAACTTGTTTACTGCTACAGATGCTCAGGGATTATGTGACAAGGTGGGAATGAGTTCTGAGTCATATAGTATGCTCTATCAACAATTGGATACAGGTTTTAAGCAAGTCTTCAATACTAAGCGAGTAATGCCTCTGCCAAAACCATTTCACGTGAAGAAGGCTCAAAAACAACTAAATGAGAAAGTTTTAGAACTAATTGGTGAGCCTACACATCTGGAACACACACACATATTGAAGTATGGTTCCAAAGAAGTTGCCTTTGTATTGAATGCATCCAACAACTTTGTATTGGATATATGTAGGGTTCAGATTGCTATGGTCAAGTTCTACAATATGTCTATGGAAGAATGTAGAGGCAAGCTTAAGTTTGTCCTCAAACTTAATGAGAGTGAGATTATCAAGGGGCAAAAACTTGAGCGTGTGAGTATAACACTTATGAATCGAGCATTGGATCCCAGCATCGATGAAAAACATCCTTTATACTTCAGTGTACAATCAGAGAATGAAATATGGTGGCTTGCAGCATTTGAAGTACCAAAGGAGGACCATGAAGTACTTAAAGTTTTTTTTAACCTCACTAATATACCCAGTGTTATTCAACAGCAAAATAATGGAGCAGTTTTACACGTTGAGGGGTTTGGGGACTATCAAGTTGAATGGCATCTTACAGGTGATTTAAAAACATTGAAGTGTATGTTTGGTTTATCAAATTCAGCAAATGCAAAATTTCCGTGCATATATTGCATGCAAACTAGGAAGAAAGGGAAAGATGGAAAGAAAGAATGGCTTGCCAAGGCAGGACAACAGGGTGCTCCGACACGTGATCAGAAAGTCATGAGAAATGGAATGCTAATTCCAGTGGATCCAAACTGGCACCCTATTTTGGAAATACCACTAACAAGGGTTCACTTTTGCACATTGCATTGTTTGGTTAGAATAATTGAGAAGCTAGTATATGAATATATATGCTTTGCATACAAGATGCAGCCCGTGTCAGAATCTGATGCTACATGCAAGAAGGTAGAACAAGTCCTCTCTGAAGTTGGATTGCACGAAGGCCAAGTAGAAATAAAAAAGGACGAGAAAAAATTGGGGAAGAGTGGAAATGTTCCTTGTAAACCATACTTTGGCGGACCCAAGGCTAGGAATTTTTTATCTCCACCTCGAGATGATGAAGGCAATATACTAGTAAAACAACCAGAGAAGTACGAAGCATGGAAAAGTTGCACCTTGCTGTTTCAGATTGGAGCAATGGGGGACGAACGAGGATTGCGAAGGCAGAAGTGTGGATACACCTAGATAGATTAGCAGCTCTCTTACAGAAGTTGAGGTTTATGGATGGTGATGCCAATGCATTTAAAGAGACAGCTGCTAAATTTCATAAGTCCATGGTGGAGGTATGGACTACAAATAGCATAACACACTACATGGTCAGTATTATCACCATTGCAAAAAAAAATCATCATTTCGAATTACTTTGTGTTTCTAATCTCTTTTCTTCTGCAGCATATACTTGAAGCACATGGTCCATACTTTGCAGATCAAGGAAGTTTGGCAATATGGTCAACTCAAGGCATGGAAAGATCTCACTGGCAAGCTCGCTGTGCTTTTCAAAAGGCAACTGATCATGGAGGTGGCATCAATGATTCCAATTCTATGAGGCAATTATTCCAATGGTGGTATAGGAAACTAGAGATACGATACGAGGAAAAAGAAAAGAAGTCCAAAACATCTCAAGCAGAATCTATAAGTAGGGCAATATATGAAGTGAGAAAAGCAAGATATGAAAACAACACAGCTAGACAACGGCACGCAGAATGGTTGGCAACCCAAGAGAGAGATGGCAAAAAATGGAGACCTAGATAAAGATGATAATTTTGATGCATTTAGAGTCCACAAGAGAGCACAAGTCCCAAGGATATGACACATCAATACTCATATCTCTAACATGAGATGTCTTATAAATTTTCTTTAAAATTTCAAAGGTTTGTCACTATGTTTTTCAAAGTCGATTTCGAACTTTGTTTTTTAATTATGAAAAGTCAATTTTGAAATCCTAAGACAAAGATATGAAAATTCCAAACATTGGAACATTCACTGGCCTAGAGAGAGAGGGGGGGCATGAGGGGGGTGTCAGGAGATAGAGAGAGGTAGGGATGGGGTGGAGAAATGAAATGAAATGATAGATTAAAAATTCATTTACACCATAGTAAGTTTGAAAGTTTCGTATTTGAGTCCTCTCCTTTCATTTTTTTTCCCATTGCTCTCCACTCTACCCTCCACCTTTCTATCCTTCATCATCACAGCCATGGCACGTTCCAAGCTTCCTATCAAAAAGGCGCCTGTGAGAGCAAGAGCTCAACACTCTTTTGAATCTAGTGAGCGTACTGTGAGTGACAAAGATCCCCTGGTGACCAATAACGGTGGCCCTACTGCAGCCAATAATGGTGGCGCTACTGTGGCCAACAATGGTGGCCCTAGTGTGGCCGATAATGATGGTTCGCCATTGTCCAGAAATGGTGGTCCACATGCTCCAGTTGCTCCACCTCCCACTACTGCTCCAGCTTGTAATACACGCCCTCCAACACATAAAAAGTGAAGATGGAGACCAGGCACAGCTGCGCTATGTGAGATAAGGAAATTCCAGAAGAGTGCCGACTTGATTATTCCTAAGGCACCATTCTCCAGGTTGGTGCGAGAAATACTGCAAGATCTACAGTCAGGGCATCATCACAAGTTCTTTTCGAGGAACCAGGCAAGGAATGTGGGGCGATGGTCAAGCCAAGCCTTGCTTGCTCTCCAGGAAGCAGCTAAAAGCTACTTGATTGATCTAATGAGTGATGGTCAACTTTTAGCCATTCATGCCCGACGTATCACTATTAAGCCCATAGATCTGGTTCTTGTTCGCAGGATCCGCAATAACAAGGATGCATTTAATCTTAATGTCAACAATATGCTTTGAGAAGCTACCTTGTAATTGGATCTATGTTTTTAGCTCAGGTTTGGTTGTAGATTGTAAGGAGCTTAGTTTTGGGTTATCTTTCCAGTAGACCTTCAAGTATTTTATAGTAGTGGCTTGCAAAATGGAGCTAAATTTTCCCTAGCTCTAGTTATACTTGGTACGATGCACTATCTACCATGTATTTCATAGTTTCGCAATGCTAAATCCAATATGTGATATTCTATTTTGACCATGTTTCGCATTGTGTGAATTTTCAAGTTTCCAATTTTGTAAGTAGTTTTGTTGAGGATAAATTCAATGTGCAACCACGTACACGTCGTGATCGGTTGTACATGGGCCGATGCACTATATCCTTACTATATTTAGTGGTTTGGCAGCAGTATATCCGATATGCGATATTTCATTTTACCCATGATTTATTTTTTGTCAATTTTTAAGTTTCCAATGTTTCGCGTTGCGAGGTTGACGATACATTTAATCTGCAGTTGCGCACACTCATTATCAGTACATTTAATCTACAGTTGCGAGGTTGACAATACATTATCAATGCAGTATAATGCAGTTAACACATTTTCAAAAAAAGATTGAACCGTCAAACTTGTAAATCGGAATCTGGTGAAACTTCATCCTCATGCTGGGCATTAGAAAAACTCATTCATATTAAAAATTTGGCCCCATCAGAAGCCTTTGGGTCACCTGTCCGGAGGCTCGCGTCTGGGGCCCATAATAGGCTCGCGTCTGGGGCCTTGAATCCCCAGATTCAGGGCCCCAGACGTGAGCCTCCGAACAGGTGATCCAGAGGCTTCTGTTGGGGCCAAAAAAAATTTGGGTGGTTGATGTGTCCTTGAGGAGTCTATAGGTAAAATTTCATGTGAATCGGAGCACTGGTGATATTTTTCCAAAGCGTGGATTCATTAATTAAAATTTTAGGGTTTTTGAAAAGTTTGGCTATAAGTTTAAAGTTTCACCTCATTTTACACATTTCACTTTTGAGTTCTGAGTTCTCTCTCCTAGAAGACATGGTACGCACCAAGCAAGTGGCCCGGAGATACCCCCTGGAAATTCCATACGGTAGCCACGTCCTCCAGCTCCACCATCACCACCACGACGCCAGCATCGCAAGCGTCGATGGAAGCCAGGCATAGTGGCTCTTCACGAGATCCGCCACTACTAGAAGACCACTCACCTCCTGATACCGAAGGCTCCATTCCAGAAGTTGGTGCAGGAGATCATGGAGGGCATACTGATCAAGAACAACAGGACCCAGTTTCCAGATACATCACGCGCGAAACAACCGGATCACTGGACTGCCCAGGCCCTCCTCGCACTATAAGAAGCTGCTGAAGCCTACCTCATCGACTTATTTGGAGACTCAGTCTATGCAGCGGTGCATGCAAGGAGGGTCACCGTCACCGACAGGGATCTGCGGATAGTTAGGTTCTTTGGCGATGGAAAGATAGTCATCGCAGAGGTCAGCAAGGATAGAGGTGTACAACTTAAAAGCACATGGAATGTAGCTTCTAAAGACATTTTGTAAAGCCTTGGTTGTAATGGACCCCATGTAAAATTGTTATTAATACAAATACAAAGTTTTTGGCGCGTCTTATTTTTGTTTAGTCGCTTGATATTTATTTTATTTACGTCGTTCAGTTATCGTTACATGCGTTCGAACAAATACATGTTGTGCACGAATTCGATAAAGCACTACGTATTAAATTTAGGGTACAAATCGTGTTACGTATAAATTTGACGAATAAACGTAACATTCAAGTAAAAAACAACAGTAAATGACACGTATCACAAACTACATTGCACGCGAATCCAACAAACATCGGTTTTCATTACTTGAAGAGAAGATTACAAAGTGCAGTACATCAGTGATGCGATATCAGTGGGCAATAAGTACATCTATTCTCTCCTAGGCTTCTTCGAGCTAGGCTCCCCATGGTCAGAGCTATTCTTGATCATAGGCAACAATACATTTTGCCCCAATAGTTCCTGTCTAATGACAGTGGGGTCTTCAACACCGGCAACCATGCCACGTGCCACCATGGAGAAAAGTGGGCCAGACCTAGTACTCGTGAATAAGTAGAGTAGCTTCGAACGTCGAAGCAACACTACTTTCTCCAGGCTGGAGTTGGTCGGGATGGTCTTGAAGGGTCCAGCCTTTGTTAGTGCCCTCAACTTCAAGAAGTTCTTAGCAAACGCAGGGGAGCATGTCTTATGAAATACAATAATGTCGTTGACAAGCTGCCCAACGTACTCCTTCAATGCCGAGTCTTGCACCCTTCCTTGGCTACCAGATCGGCCACCCTGCCTAGATGAAAACTCATCTATATAGACAATCTCCTGCAACACACAAGTTCAGTATCAGACTCACTATGCATGGAGTGTGCTGAAGATATATAAATCATATTTATATGAAACTTAACCAGTAGGGCCTCTAGGGCATCGGGAGCGCACACATGTGTTTTTGTCGGGATCGGGCCCCCAGATGTGCCCTGGCCGGAGGCTCGCGTCTGGGCAGATTCAGGCCCCCAGACGCGAGCCTCCGGCCAGGGCACATCTGGGGGCCCGATCCCGACAAAAACACATGTGTGCGCTCCCGATGCCCTAGAGGCCCTACTGGTTAAGTTTCATAGGAAATCGAGAACATTACCTTCTCTGCATCATCTATCTGCCACTGTAATGGAGCATCCAGGTTTGCTCCTGCCACTGGGCCGCCCTCGTCTCTCTCCTGGGTAGGCACTGCATAGTCGGGTCGAGGACCAAAAAGGCTTTCCTACAACCGCTCAAACTCCTCATCAGAGATCTGATATTGTGGCACCGCATCCTCAATCTGCTCCTGGATTCTCACAATGACAGAGATGTCATCGATGCTCGTGCCATCATGATGAGCCACCTCATCAACATGTGGTGGGGCATCCTGTAAATCAAAATCTATGAAATCACTAGGTGCATCACGCACCATGATACAGTATAGTTCTTCTTCCCTAAGCTCCAACAACTCTAGCACATCCTGCATGAGTAGATATTCCACCCCCTCGATGGTGATAGCATGGAGAGAAGAGAGGGGTGGCTCTTCGCTCGTGGGCATCTCATCAGGGCAGGGAGGTGGGTGCACAATGGCCAAGCTCTGTGCTGCCTCAACACTCAGATCGAGAGTGATCTCCTCAGGCTCCCTCTCAAAGTACTCTAGTAGTGGCCGAGAGGGTGCGTCGATATCCTCGTCACTGTCCTCTTGCACCTCAGTGCACATAACATATATGGCAAAGGCGGCATCCCTCTCAATGAGATCCATCGTGACGTGGTCCTGTGACGAGGTGGGCACTGCTCTAGCACGGAGATGTTGCCCCACATGCACCAGGGCTCGACTTATCACCTTTGCATGGCTGGATCCGGCATGCAAACTATACAAAAAATCCATGGGAGCCCACCTAAGAGTGGAGTCGGGAATAGAGCAAGTGAGAAAGTTCACTGCATCACACAACGATGCTAGTATACTAAAGTCAGGGTCTACAGTGGAAAGCGAGCTCTCTAGACTCAAGGTCACGCAAAACCTAGGGTATATCTGGTCCCCTATGTGCGCGTAGCATGTGGAGCTGATCCATGCGACGAAGGCGGGAGTGGTAGCCATGGCACACAAAGAGAGAAGGAAGGAGAGCACAAGTGTAGGGAAGTGGAGAATGAAAGTGAAAATGAGTTTGGAGTTATAGCTTTTATGTGTCTAGGGTTTTAAATAAAGGTTCTTTATACAGTTATTAACTCTAAATTTTTAAATTAAAACTCTTACCTTAGTTTCTTTATTTCAGTACTTTAAAGTCACTGTTAAAATTACTCATACAGACAAACGCTTCGTTCTACATTATTATATCCTCGAATATGTTTGGGTCGCTGAGTATATTCAAGTCTAACGAGAGAAAATATATAATTTTTTAAAGAAAATAAATCTAAAAGGCCTTGAAATTCCCTTTGGATCCAATTTAATATTAAAATTTAAGAAACGAGCAGCTGAGATGCACTACAATATATCATTGTGCAAAGACAATATTCTATAGATTATAGACCTCTAACCTACAATTTAATTATGATTTTTAACTGCACGATTGAGTAATTACAGTATGTATTATCGCACGCTTGGATCACAGTAAACTAAAATTTAAAGTACTCAGAAGTTCAAAAAAGGTATGTATTCGCTCTTTATAAAGTTTTTTTACAAGGATTCCACTATCTCAAGGATATGTGGAGAAGCACATTGTTTACATGTCATGGATTGCTCACTACAAGTCTTGACTTTTCTATTATCTAACTTGAAATAGAAGTTGTAGAGGGGCTCACTGGACATTAATTGGATTTCTTGACTCAGAAAATAAATGGGCCAATGACTCTCTGCGCTGACTACGAAAGGATTATGACCACTCCACAAGATTACCACATCTACAAGCGTTGTATGTGTGTCATCTCGGATATCTTGATCCAAGCTGATCCACTCCCCTCGCAAAAGTCGCCATCTTCTATATCGAAAGCGAACGCACAGAGTTTGTCTAGCAATGAAATACCTGTAATAAAAACAAAAATAATGGTAAGTGAATGCGACTAACATAGCAATTCATCTAAGCGAGACCTATGTCAATTAAATCAAGGTATGCAAAGTAGTAAAAAAGTTTTACTTGAATGTAATATCAGATTGGTTGACCCTGCACTCAATCGTCTCATCAAAATGTGTTCTTTTGACTTGCCAAGACTCACCCAATAGCTGACTCATCCATTCCTCGGATGGACACTTGCATTGATAAGTAATCTTTGTTTTCTTCAAAACATCACATGAACCAAACAAATGTGCAAACAATGAGAATGGAATAAACCAACTAAGATGCACATCTTTGGAGCCTGTGGTGGGTTTCATAGCACTATTGATGTCAGATTTATCTTCGACTTGCAAGCTCCTGACAACTCCAAGCTACCAATGAACCATTCACCACTAGACAGTGGCGGCAATGGGACATGCTGCAATCTCTGGCTTTCTACCACATACAATGAATTATAAAAAAAGATATTTTGAGTGGCAAGTTGACTTGCAGAGGTATTATCATAGATCAAAGAACCTATCTCTTCATGCCAAACATGTATCTTGTCGCTTAAACATTCCATATTCTGCCATTCATGCAAAGTCGATGGATGTAGAGCTGTCAATCAAACAAGACTGAATTAGAATACTGCAAAGACTTTTAAAAACAACTCTGATACAAAATAATAATCAATGATAAAATTTAACAACTTACTGTTTTGTTTATAATTTGCAATGTTGTTCTCGTCGTGTACAGAGATTTGTTTATGTGTATAAACATGTTGAATCAACACTTCTATGCACTTGTGCCATTAAACACTTTTCTGAACTCTAGAATTCTACCTTTCCAATGTTTGCTAGGATTTGCAACATCCTTGCGCTTGACCTTGAAACTCTCTCGAGTATTTGGGTGCATCAAAATCCAATCCAACTTATAATACTTATCACAAATCCAATTACCGCCATTATCTTTCCTGTTGAAGACCTCCACTGCAAGTATGCTACTGATATTTTTCCTTCGTGAAGACATCTGTAACAACCAAATACAAAAGTTACCTATCAACATGTGTATAATTTGCAAATGTTCTCTCCAAATGAAATTAAAGTGAAATGGATCAATTTAAAAAAGAAACATTGTACATGTAATTTCTTTCACAAAGATCCCTAGATATGTTGAACAAGAAGTTGACTTATAGCAAGACCATTGTTCCTTCACTGACAGATTCCTGCAGTACAAAAACAAAAGAAATCTTAGGTCAACGCATACATATAACTTATATAGGCTTTGTCCAAATGCGTTGAAATTTAACCATGGAACAACAGCAAAAAATGGCAATATACCTGTGGCTTTCTCTGCAAAAAATCCCAAAGATGTTGTAGAAGTTGAGTTCTTAATAAATCATTGTTCTTCACCCTCGGAGATTCTTGGAGTAAAAAAACAAAGGAAAGCTCAGTATGCATGTAGCTTGTATACATTTAGTCTAAACAAGAAAAAATTTAACAGTGGAGCAACAAAAAAACAAGACAATATACTTGTAACTTTGTTTACAGAGAAACCCTAAGATGTTGAAGAAGAAGTTGAGTGTTCAAAATATCACTATTCTTGACTGTAAGAGACTCCTAGAGCATCAAAACAAAAGAAATTACATGTCAGAGAATGCACATAACTTGCACAGGTTTTCTCCAAACGAGATAAAACTTTACCATAGAACATCTATGGAAGAGAAAAATATACCTGTAGAGTTTTGTGAAGAGAATCTTAGGGCTTTGGTAAAACAAGCTCTGCTCTCATAAAACACATGAAACTCTCTCTGTGCTTGTGCAAAGCAAGTGAAATTTTACAGGGTTACAGACAGGGCAAGCAACAGTGAGGCTGTAAAATTTCGTCAGTAAAGAAGAAGCGGGGAAAGAGATATGACAAATTTGAGTTCCATCTAAGAAAGAGGGGGAAACTGAAAAGGGGAGAAAAAAAAAGTCAAACATAAAAAATAAGAAAATGAAAATTCAAGGCACAAACTTCCAAGAAGTGACAGCATTGTAGTCCCCACATTTTCCCTTATTTTATTGCTAAGGGAAGATTTGGTCCAAGATATGGCTAGAAGATTCATGTTACATGAATATGGAATCCCAGCTCTCTCATTGGTTAGGCCTATATTTGTTTATTCACTCCTTAAGGGGCAAAAAAGAGAGTCCATATTTCTCCTAATGGCAGAAGCTTCTTCCTTTCGCGACTAGAAATGCCAGGAGGGTATTGTTGGGTTGCCAGCAGATTGGCAATGTCTGCATACCAGGGGGTTACAGTCTCTACCAAGAATAGGGAAGCATCAGGGAGGTCTGGATCATCCTGCTCATCGTCTGCAGTCTGTGAGATATGCGACAGATGATCAGCTAGAACATGGGAATGACCAAGCTTAGTAATCACCTCAAAGTCGAACTCCTGAAATAGAAGGAGCCATCTCATCATTCGTCCTTTCACATCCGCTTTGTTCATCAGGAAGGACAAGGCCTCATGATCCACATAAAATTTAAAGTGCGTAGATAGGAGGTAGTGGTGGAACTTTTCTAGGGCAAACACCATTGCCAAGCACTCCAGCTCTGTCACTGTATAGTTCCGTTCCCTATCAGTGACTTTTCGGCTTGCGTAATAGATGAGTTGATTCAGCTTCGAGGAGCCCTTCTGGCAGAGAACTGCAACTAAGCCTTCAATGGATGCATCAGTGTGTACATGAAACTCCTTCGTCCAATCAGGAGGTTGCAGAATGGGTGCCTCAATCAGACACTGCTTCAGAGTGTTGAAGGCTGTGTCACATTCTTCCATCCAAACAAACTCTGCATCTTTCCTCAGAAGCTTGTGCAAGGAGGTTGCCTTTGTTGCAAAATGAGCTATGAACCTTCTGTAGTAACCCACATGGCCTAGGAATCCCCTCAACTGTTTGAGGTTGGTGGGTGCTGTCAGAGCTGCAATCTTTTCGATCTTTGTAGGGTCTGCTAATATCCCTTGTGCAGAGACAATGTGGCCCAACAGAACTCCAGAAGAGACCCCAAAGATGCATTTGTCGAGGTTGAGGGAAATCCCATACTCCCGGCATCGGTCAAAGCATTGTTCCAAATGTCCCCAGTGTTCATGGATCAAACTATAGACACAGAAGTCATCCAAATATACCTCAATAAAGTCGTGTAGATGATTTTGGAATGCCGCCATCATGACTTGCTAGAAAGTAGCAGGGGCATTGCAGAGCCCAAACGGCATCACTCGATAAGCATAGGTCCCCCATTCTGTGGTGAAAGTTGTTTTGGATTGATCTTCTTCTGCTATCTGTACTTGATTATATCCACTAAATCCATCCAGAAGGGAATAAAGCTCATGTCCTGCCACTGTGTCCAATAGTTGGTCTGTGAAAGGGATAGGGAAGTGATCCTTCTTCATCTTGGAATTCAACTTGCGGAAATCCACACATATACGAAGCTTGCTATTCTTCTTGGGTACCACCACGATGGGTGAAACCCATTCACTATTTGCCACTGGATAGATGAACTCGGCTTCCAGAAGCTTCAGCAGCTCTACTTTCACCAATGTGGAATAATTCGGGTTCATTCGCCTCTATCATTGCCATACTGGCTTGGCATCAGGCTCCAAGTCAATATGATGCTGACATATTGTGGGATCAATCCCCTTTAGGTCTTTGTAGGACCACGCAAACACGTCCAAATTCTCTTTCAACAAGTTGTAAAAAATTGACAACTCCTCTTCTGGTAGGCTGCTACCCACCTTTAAGTGGCGTTCAGTGCCATTAGCATCCACAAAAGTTAACTGCCTTTCACCTTCTACTTCACGGATGAAGGTCCCGTGGAGTGCTTCTGGATATAGATCTGACTCCTTCAAGGGAGTGGTGTCCTCTTCTGATGTCCCACTAGACCCAACTGCTTCTTTTGGTGGAGACTTAGTTTGCTCCTTGAGATGTTGGAATGGGATTAGAGCCGTTTTGGGTTTGGTTTCAAGATTAGTTACCTCTTGACTTGAAGACTCATCTTCTGATGATGCATCCAGGAACGTCACATAATAGGGACCCTCTGATGCCTGTTGGAATTGTGGGACTGGTGCTTGTTGGCACGGTGCATCATCATCATCTTTTCTTGGCAAAGGTGGGTGAGGGTGGCATGAGCCACTGCTGAAAGACGGCTTGGTCTTCTTAATCCATTTCTTATAAAGATTTTGCATATGAGAATGTCCATTTACCAGACCAAATGGTACCATCACCATCCTGTCCCACAGCATGAGCTCGTGTGCTTCTTCGGGTGGGATAGATTCTTCTATCTCGCTTTCATAACCTTCTTCTTCAATATCATCTCCTTCCTCTTCTGTCTCTGTCTCTGTCTTTGGCTCTGGCTCTGGCTCTGTCTCTGTAGGAGCTCTGTAAGAGAAGAACAGGTTCTCTGTTTCATCTTCTGCCTCTGTTTCTGGCTCTGCTATGGCCATGTAACAGGGAGAGCAGTACATCCATGATTCTATCTCACTGTCAGAAGTGATTTCGGAAATCATTCCTAGTTCAGGCTGGAAGTATTCACCCATTGACAGGGGCTTTGCATCCTTTGGGAGTTGGCTTACAGTATCCACTGTTAAGGAACGTGCCATTGTTTTCTTGGGAAGGATCTGTTTGACAGCATCTTCGTCTGCTGATGTTCCATCTGTAGACTCGTTAGGGGAGTCAGAAGATAATTCCAAGGAGGTGGATCCATGTCCTTTTTGAGCACCATATAGCTTCAGCACCACTTTATTGGGTCCTCTACCCAAGGTCAAGGTTCCTTTGAACCAATCCGTCCTTGCTCTGGCTTCAAAAAGCCATGGTCTGCCCAGTAACAGAGGGTAGGATGTACCATAAGAGTTTGGCTTCACCACCAGATAGGCTAGCCAATAATCTCTTCCAGCCACTGTAGTCTTCACATATGGGAGAATACCCAAAGGCTTGATCCTGCTCTGATCCACTAGTCTGATGAGCAATTGGGTTGGTTGCACACCTTGTAGGCCGAGATCCTTCATTGTCACATCCGTCATAATGTTCACTGATGAACCTCCATCAATCAGTGCATTTGCAATGAAGCAGCCTTCTATCCACACGCTAGTCTTTGGGGTACCCGGATCTAGGAAGGCATTAGCCACATCCACTTCTTTTATAGACTCTGAAGCTTTGTTGGACTTTGTTTCTGTTGAGGGAGCAATCCTTAATCCACGTCTTCTTGTCAGTATACTTTTGAACCTTTTTCAGCAACTGGGAGACAACATCAATAATTGTCAGAATGTGAGGTTTGGTTTAAAGGTATCTAGATCTCTGACCAAATCGTATTCCTTAATAGGATCCACTGGCTTCTCTAACCTGTTAGGGAATGGGGCAACACCCATTTTCATTTTCCTTTATTCTTCCAACAGGGGCATCATGGGGACTTCTTCTGCCACTTGTGGCACTTCCTCCTCTTCTATCTCCTGGACCTCTGGTCCTGTCTCTGGAACTGTCTCTGTGACTCTCTGTGGCATTGTAGTGCTCTGTACGGCACTGTCAGACTCTGTCCTGTTCTGTCCTGTTCTGTTCTTTTGGTGGAAGATTGAACTTCACTGTTCTGGTAGGAGGATTATTTTCTTTCTGGATAGGTGGTTCCTTCTTCGTTGCACGCGTGATGCAACAACTTCCAATTCCACTAAATTGGAGGTAGGCTCTTGGGCCTTGGCCGGATTATCAGTAGCACTGTTTTTCACTGGGACTGAGCTTGGAAAGTCTTTTGCAGTGTGGCCTTCTCCTTTGCATCGACTGCATAAGGACTTGTAATCCACTGACCTTCTGGGATTTGGACAATTTGGTGAAATGTGTCCCTTTTCTCCGCATTTGTAACACTCCACTTCTGATCTCTGACCACCGCCAGACTGTCTTCCTGTGTAACTTTGAGAGGGAAACCTTCTTGGACCGAAATTAGGACCAAACTCTCTAGGCTTGGGTCCAATATCCTGTGTTGTCATTTTGGATTCCAACAGGTTGAATCTTGCATCTTCTTCCTTCCTTCTCTTATCATGCATCTCCTTCAGAGAGCAAATATCCTCTGTATGGTTCTTCCGCAAACAGTAGGAACAGAAGGCTCCAGGGATGGTTGGTTTTTGTGTACATTCAGTGGCTAAATGGCTTGCTTGATGACACTTACCACACCAAGTATTTGAACGCATCACATCTCTTCCTGATCCTGCAATGTTGGATATGCTAGCGGTATTCACTTTGAGTGTCTGTAGTTGCTCTGTAATCACATCCATCAACTCCTTTTTGATATTTGCAACGGAGTTGGATAAATAATCCTTCAAGCTTTCTCCTCCTGAGGTACTGGCAGTAGGGTTTTGAGGAGTCTCTGTAATCACTGCATAAACAGGTTGGGCTGGTGCAGAGGGATCTCTGTTCTGGTTTTGATTCAGAGCTCTTGTTTGAACTGTTGGCTTTTGGCTCCAGTTGGTAGGGTTCCACTGTTGCTGCTGATTTGGTATTGAGGAAATTGGTTGGGACCATTGTTGTTATGGTTGAACCATCATTTGAGGCATTGATTGTGGCCACTGTGGATTTGGTGCATTGTACTGTGATACTGGGGGCATCTATTGGTAGGGGTAGAGGACTGTCCCTGGGACTGCATTTGGTGGGTACATCATTCCTGGCACCAGAGGAGGTAGGACTCCTCTTCCTGTATTCATCGCCAATCTAGCTTCCACTTCATCGTACAATCTTGTACCTTTTATTGCAGCTTGCAGTGTGGCTGGTCTTTGCAGCTCCACAAACTTACAGACTTCTGGTTGTAATCCTCTGAGAAACACCCCCTTCTGAATGCCATCATCTAGATTATGGTTAGTCCATCTCTTCAGGATGGATTCCATTCGTGAGACATAAGCTTCTACTCTTTCTACAGAGGACTGACTTAAATTCATAAATTCCTCTCGCATCCGCTCTTCAAAACCTTCACGCCTAAATTTAGTGAGGAATGCCAACTTCAAGTCATCCCATGTGCCAAAAGTTCCTGCTGCTTGTCTCTCATACCATTGAAACGCCGTGCCCTTGAAAGTGGCGGGGAATATTGCTAACCAATGCTCAGGGGTTCTGGCATTGTTAGCCACACATGCTACTATAAACTCTGCTACATGACGATCGGGGTCTTCATTGTACTCTCCCTTAAAAACTGGCAACGGGACTACATTCGCTGGCCTGTCATCAATATTTCCAGGACGGATCTGGCTTGGAAGTGGGCCTCCAGCAGGAGGAGGAAGGGCTTGATGTGCCATTGGGACTTCTGTAAAGAGTTCCGCAAGGGCGTCAAAGGTGGCTTCTGCTGCGAGCTCGTTCTCAGCTTTGATTTTTGCTTTCTCTCTTCTCACGTACCTCTGGACTCGTTCTAATGCTTGCCTCTTTATTGCGTCATTCATCAGGGGGTTGGCTCCACTATGTTGTTAGTGCTCCACAGAGGGATAACAGAAGGCTTCAGTCTCTGGAGGACTGTCTTGCCAACATTTCTTCTACTTCTTCCTTTTCAACGTCTCTGAAATCTGCTTTCATGCCGCTGCACAAAGGAAGGTATTCGGTTCTGAAGGTGTCAAAATGCATATGTCTAAGCATTGTGGTGGTGCCATCATCATAGTAATGCCAACTTCTGATGGTTTCAACAGTGTATGTTGTGAAGAACAGTCTGTCTACCAACTTCTAGTGGGTTGCCAATTGAACAAACAGAAGATTATCAGTGCACCAAGCATCCCATGTATCTTGCTATTGAGCCTCCACGAACAAATTCTAACTCTTTTCCTTCTTGTCTTTGTGAACCTCCACAGACCAAGACTCCTGAAGGTTCTTCACAATCTCCCACTTGATGATGTCTTGAAACTTCTCAATGAATGTCAAATCTTCCATAGATGGTCATTCTCTCTCTTTCTGCTCTTCAGTTTGTTCCCAAACAGTTTGCGACTAAGATGCCTATCAACAGAGAGAGACAGAGGGTGGGGCGAGTGACCAGTCTTTTCCCTTCAAATCAAATGAGAGGTGAGAAGTGTGAATGCAGTGTTGCACGCACGGGATGGGCCTCTCAATGCACAACGCACAATCCGTTTCTGTGCACTGCACCATAAGGCTCCCTGGCCTTTCTTCTCGCACTGTATGCCGGCACAGGGTGGGATGCACAGTTGCACCATCAAATGCGCACAAGGCATACAACCTTTGCACAGGTGACTGTGAGGATTACATCAATGGGTTTCAGGAAAGGGCTGCCCTCCTGTATCTATCAGCAGAGCGTGAGACAGAGGGTGGGTTGAGTGTGACTGGAGTTTCTTCAATCATTTACCGAGAGGTGAGATTGAGGAACGTTACGACACTTGGAGTCAGGTATGATCCCATTTCCCTATCCACCCACGGGGTGGGTCTCTACCGTCATCACAAGGCACGTCACCCTGTTCTGTACATTGCACTGTAAGGCTCCCTTGCCTTCCTCCTTGCACTTATGCACCATCAACTGTGCACCCTGGCATACTCCCTCTGCACCATTCCCTTGTCGATTTCTAAACCGGGTACGAGATATAGGTTTCAATCATTCTTCCTCGAGTGATATTAGTCATGGGGCGAGTGATAGTTCTTTCATTCCCTTTGAGTGATTGTGAGTTGAGTGTAATATCCCTCATCATCGACAAATTTACTGCGATTCCTTTAACCAGCTACCTCCTTGGGTGCTGCCGTGTGGTCCCTGCCATGAAGGATGAGTGTTGTGACGATGCCTTGGTACCTCCTGTGGCCGACAACAATACACGACGTACCATGGACAATCAACTTTGATTCTCTACCATATGGGCCAAGTTTTTCTAACCCTACCACTTCTGTTTCTCCGTGACATTTATGTTTTAAGTGTGGGGACATTAGTGGTTGGTCTGTTGTGTAGTCTTAGGTCCCTGAAGCTCGGTTCACCCTATCCGTTAAGATTTAAAGTGTGGGGACACGTCCTTGCACGTCTACATTGTATACTCTTCTGCATATGCCTCAACCTGCTCATGCATCTATGTCATGCCTTGCTTTTATCCTAATGGGGTCCCTTCCCAGCCACTCGTTCATTTTTCACCCACCCTTAGGGCTGTTCCCTTACAGTTTTCCTTCATTCTCTGATTTTGCGGTCCTGCCATGTGAACGTACCATACGTTCATCAAAATCCGCATCCAACCTTACAAACTTGTTCCTCCCCCCTTTGAACTGACCATTTTTCCTTTTTACCTACCCCTGT
The DNA here is from genome assembly GCF_053477565.2 of Lygodium microphyllum. Lineage (NCBI taxonomy): Eukaryota > Viridiplantae > Streptophyta > Polypodiopsida > Schizaeales > Lygodiaceae > Lygodium > Lygodium microphyllum. The sequence continues at coordinate 148,754,055 of NC_141146.1, read as the reverse complement.
TCTGGTGCACGGTTTTCGAGTTATTAATTTTTAAAGCATTTTGCGTACATTAGCCGGTTTCCCATGTGAACACACTTTTCTTGCTTCAGAACCATGATTTCACATCATAGCCCTGAAAACCACTTTATCCTTGACATTTTTCCTTTTTACTCCATGTCATTTTGATGCACGGTTTGTCCAATATTAATTTTGCGGTTTTTTAAGACTTTTTCGTGCGTTTTTTTGACATTTTTCCATGTAAACCTGCCCTGTTTGCATCGGAATTCCAATTTGATTTGACAGCCATGTCCACCGCGCCTTCCCCCACCTTTTTTCTTTTGCCTTCACCCTCTTTCGCCTTCTGGATTTTTAATTATTAATTTTTCAATGTGTTTTCAAACGTATTTTTGGTGTTTTTTGCATGTGAACCCCTTTTACTTCTAAGGAACTGTGTTTTGACATGACAACCCTATACCTCCCCTTCCTGCGGACATTTTTCCTTTTTTCTACATGATATTCTGACGAGCGGTTCGTCCAATATTAAATTCCGATTCCATTTTCGGGTCTGTTTTTTGGGTTTTTCCCACGTGAATGTGTCTTATCTTAGTCGGAACTATGTTTTGATGTGATAGGATTGTCGGGCACGTCTTTTTTCCCATTTTTCATTTTCCCTGCACCTCGTTCCGATGCACAGCTCTTCCGATATTAATTTTCATTTGCATGTTTTTACGACATTTTGTTTTGATGATCGGATTGGGAGATATTCATATTTCCTTATTTTTCCGTGTTTTCGCGCGACTCGTCCCATGCGTAAATGCGCCCGTTTTCAATTTCACACGTCTCCACGCGCCCCGGTTGCGTTCGTGTGATCCGTACCGCCATCCCGGCACTATTTTGATCCCGTCACGGCAAATTTTTTTACCCCGCCTCGCGCACGCTCGCGGGACAGGGGTAGGTCTTTCTTTTATGGCCATCATGGGTACCCCCCTATAGGCCCCCCTGCCCATTCCCCTATACCCACCCCCCTTGCCCTTTCCCCTTTGCCCCACCCCCATGGGCCCCCACCCATTCCCCTCTGCCCACCTCCTGCCCATCCCCTCCCTTGGGCACCCCCCCATGGGCACCCTTTCCACCACAACCCCCCTTCGCCCCCCCCCCCCCCCCCCCCCCCCCCCCCCCCGGCGCCCCCCCCCCCCCCCCCCCAACACCCTTCCCTATCCCCCCCACCCTTCTCTCTCCCCGACCCCTTCCCCCCCTTCCCTCTGCATGTCTGCTCCTCTCCTTCCATTTCCACCTCCATCTCCTTCTTCTTCTTCCTCCCCTTCTCCTCCTCTCCTTCCTCCCCTCCACCTCCTCTGCTCCTATCCTCTCCCCCCTCCTTCATGCCGTCTCCCTCCTTCGTCATTCCCTCCTTCTTCACCTCATTGGCCTCCCCACATCGCCTTCCTTCTTCTTCTCCCTCCCCTCCTCCTCCTCCCCTTCCCCTCCTTCCCCTCCCTCTTCTCTTCGTCTGCCGGTCGCCTACCTGCCGCCATCCGCCGTGAGCCCTACCGTGAGCCCTGCTGTGCGCCTTGCCGTCTTCGACTGGCGCCCGTGGCCTTGCTCCTAGCCCGCCCTGTGGCTGCCCTCCCTCCTGCCCCTTTTGCCCTGAGGCCTCCTCGTCGAGCGCTGCCGACGATGCCTACGCCCGCCTCTGCCGCCTGTGGCCCTCGTAGCCGCCGACCGCCGGCTTCCTCGCTGACATGGAGCCCTCCGTGCCCGCCTCCCACGCCGCTGTACCATCTGTTAGACGCCTTGTACGCCTGCGCCCGCCTCTGCCGCCTGTGCCACCTCCCAGACGCCATCGTGCCGCCCCTCTAGCACCCTACTGCCGCCGTCGCCCTCCCTGTGGCCCCGTTGACTTCCCCACCTCGCTGCCACGTGCCCTGCCAACAAACCCTCCCAACCCCCCCACCCAAGCCCCCCTTCCCCCCAATCACCTGCAACCCACTAACCCCCCCACCTACGCCCCCCTTCTCCCCAATCACCTGCAACCCACTAACCCCCCCACCTAAGCCCCCCTTCCCCCCAATCACCTGCAACCCACTAACCCCCCCACCTAAGCCCCCTTCCCCCCAATAAGCACAACCGCAGAAACCCCACCACCGAAACCCCTTCCTAAGCTTCTGTTCCCCCCCGCAGAAACCCCACCATCGAAACCCCTTCTTAAGCTTCTGTTTCCCCCCCGCAGAAACCCCACCACCGAAACCCCACCCAAGCACTGTTCACACCCGCAGAACCGCCGAACCCCACCCAAGCACAGTTCACACCCGCAGAACCCGCAAGCCCCTTTTCTTAGTCCTTTGATACACGCGCGTGTGGTTGTCCGTGTGTTCATGATTGTTTGTGTGCGGGTGCGGGCGATCGTTAGCTAGTTGTTTATACACAGCTGCCACGCCGTTCCATTTCTGGGTATATTTCTGGATTTTTTAATTCAAAAAACCTAAAACCTTTAAAATACATTGAAAAATTAAAAAAAATCATTAACAAATATTTAAAATTTAAAAAAATTACAAAAAAATCTTGACAAATTCCCAATATTTCTGCAGTAAATTACACTATTTTTCTAAATTGAAATTTCAGAGAAATTTTTTTAGACCATTTTAAAATTAAAAATTCTTCTAAAAATACCCAAAAAATAATTTTTTTTCATTAAAAATGGTAAAAAATTCCAAATTAATTGCCAAAAAATTCCATTAACATTTTTACTTATTTTTGGACTATTTTTAAAGCTAAAAATGATGTGTCATTTTATTCCATGATTATTTTGTGGTAAAAATATTTCATTAAATCCTAAATTCATTTAAAAAAAAACCACCTATTTAATTCAAATCACCAACTGAAAATTCTAAACAAATCCAGATACCTTTTTGGATTGAGAAGAGCGCATTCATTGCATTCACATACACCCACTACCAGGTATTTTTTCTTTTTTTCCTTTCATATTTTTCCCGCTACCCCAAATATCCACATTTAATTTTTTAAAATGAACCCTAAACACCACCATGGCATGCGCATTCGCGCTAAACACACCATTTTATAATAACAATAAACTTGTCGTTCACTTAGCATGCGCTAAGTGCGCTTAAGAAGCACTTTAATATTTTTAATTAAAATGAATCAGCCGTCACAAGAGCACGTGCTAGCAAAAAAGCGCTCCACATCACCTTAATTTTTAATAAATGAACTTGCATTTAGAGACCCAGTATCGAAGTCTAGGATTCGGATTAAAGCACCGCTTTAACCTAATAATTGGTAATTAAAATTTTAAGAAGGAACCGCCGTTTTCTTGATAAGGTTTATCACTTAATAAAAATTCACCCATTTCTTAATAAATTCATAAAATGAACATTTCATTTAAATTATTTCCCCCTCACTGTACTTATTCCCCTTTTTAATGAACTCGTTTCGTGGGATGGGTACGCGAAGTCTTCGGAGTTGTCTCCATGGGTCGAACCTGATTATCAAAGTTGTGGTCTTGATATGTGTGGGTTGTTGTTATGTTTTGGTTTAGTTTTTTTGTTACGGTTAAGGATACGGTGTGTAGTTTTTTTTCTTTATTGCTCGATACGAGGATTTGGGTGTTTGCATGCTGCATAGCATGAAGCTTTTGGTCGCATATGTCTAGAGGTCATGTCGAATTTTTTCTAGGCTGTGGTTTGCTTAGGGATAGTTGGTCGAGTCACGTTTTACCACTTTGGTTGATATCTTATCCTTGGTTTTTGTTGTTGCTTTGCAGGCATTCTCTTTGTTTGTCTGTGTTTGTGGTGTGTGTGTAACCATCTGAATGGCACCTCATGCTCCTCCCCCTATCCAGTATGTCCCACTAGTCAGTAGGGATTACTCTTTCCTACTCACTTTTGAGCCTCTCACGAAGGCGGGACTCGCCACTTTTGTGGCTGCCTCCTTTTCATTGCTTCCAGAGGATCCATTGATGTGTGACGAGTTTCTGGCCTCCTATAGCAAGAAGTCGGGACTGGTCCAGGGTACTTCCATGCCTTTGACACCTCGAGGCCTCGGGAAGGCTCTGTCTCTTCCCTCCAAAGGTGAACCCTTTGTTACAACTTTCCAGCTTTTCTCTAACAAAGAGATTTTGAAGCTGTTAGAAAAACAGACCAGGGAAATTATGGATGTTAAGAAGGTGATCAACTCTTCAGGAGTTTCCTTTTCCATGATCACTGATCCTGTGTGGAAGTTGGTCTGTCAGTTTCTCCAAGACAGGTTTATGCTTGCAAAAACGCCATCCCATTACTTGTCCAAGGAGCTCTTTACAGCTTCAAGGATGGTGTTAAAAGGAGTAGCTATTGATTGGAGCACTTACCTACTCACTAAGATGGATCAACATTTCGTCAAAGTCACCAGGGGCAATGTTACCAATGTCACCTATGGATCGTACTTGTCTGCCTTCTTGACCTACTTAGGTTTATAGAAGAGTGTGCCTCCACCTCCTCCATTTGATCCAGTACCTCCTCCTCCACCTTCAGATGAGTCAGAACCAATTGATATAGAGGATTTGGATTCTCCGCCTTCCCTGGTCATACAGCGCAAACGCTTGAAGCGGGTAGCAGATAAAGCTCCTTCAGTTCTTCCTTCAGTGCCTATTCTTGCTACCTCTGGCAGTGATCTCCCTGCTTATCTCACATGTAATAACCTGTTCAGAGCACATCGAGAAGGTTCGTTGGATATATCAGTCCCCTCACTGAACAGTCTAGTATCGGGAGATGCCATTCCTTTCCTATGTAAAGACATTCAAAGTTCCATTGAACTGTCAGTGACAGCCTGTGTTCAACAGCTGTACGCTTCCTTTTATGAAGAACTGATGCAGTCTAAGGACCAGTTGCATAAGGAAACATCCGAGTTAGCCTCTGCTAAGGATACCCTAGTAGATTTATTTAAGCAGATGGAGCAACAAACCCACCTGATTGCAACCCAAAGAGATGAGATATCTTCTTTGAAGATTCAGTTAATAGAGGCTCAATCAGAGGTTACTAAAATCTCATAGGAGAAGGAGAGGATGTCCAAAGAAGCGCAAGAGTTCCAAACTCTTTTAGATGTCAAACTTTCAGCCTTACAGACTGCTAATGACATAGTGGAATCACAAGCTTCCCAAATCAAGCATTTGCAAGATCAACTGGCAAAGTCACGGTCTGTTCCTCCAGTCCTAATGTTTCCTTGATCCCTTCTCTCTCACAGCAGGACTTGGTAGCTCTTCAAAGACAGGCTAGCTTGTGTCCTCTCTTCCAAGATAAAGTGGAAAGATTGCAGTCCAGAATGGATTTGCTATGGTCTTCATTTGAGGAATTCGAGGAATATGTTCCTCCGGACCATTCTTTCTTTGTCCACTACCAATTACAGAAGTTGGCCTTCTACATGAAGCTTTCCACGATAGATCTTCCTCTTCCAGAGGATGGTTGGATTGGGGCTTGGTCTCCTAAGTTGCTGACAGAGGTGGTCCGTATGGTGTTTGAAGATTTTGTCACGACCGATACCATGTTGATGTCATATATGTATCTACGAGGAGACTTGTTGATTCCAGATGAAGTGGATATGGCTTGGTATGTGGGAGACGTGGTTTTATAAGCTGTTTTTGTATGTCAACCATTTGGAGTTGCAAATAGATGACATGTTCCAGAGTTACTCCTCCAAAGTGGCTACTTGCCCTGATAATTCCTGGCATACCATGATTGATTCTGTGATCCTGAATCAAAGACAGAACACAGCCCCTACCTATGCCGAGAGCACTAATCAACTGAGGGTGGATCTCTTAGCTTATCTTTCCAAACATAATCCGTTTGATTCTACCTTTTTTGATGCCTATCAAAGAAGATCTATCTTAGGTCCTTCTGTTCCTACCCTACTGTATTACCAACAAATGGCTCACCATTATGATATATATCTTTCACTCTATCAAACCAATTCCACAACCATCTTACCCCTTCTTTTCCAACCTCAATCTTTTTCTCAAATTCCCATATTTACATACTGCTCTTTTATCGAGGATAGAGTATTTTCCCCTTCTCCACCATGTCCTTCTCCATCCATTCATGTACCTTCTACCTTTCCTATTTATCAGTTAACACCCTTCCTAAGTGATTCCCTAAAATTTTCAGCCACTCCTTCTTTAAATTATTCCTCCTTTTATGATTTTGCCTACCCATCTCTTCATCCACTTTTCCTTATTCCACTTCCATCTCCTGCCACTTCTATATCTCAACCACCTTAGTTGGTTAGTGACTATGACGGGTTTGATCATCAGATTTCCAGAAGAAGGGGATGGAGCTCGAATGATTCTCTTACAGGACCTCAGATAAATTGGCCAATAATTCCAGGAGAATGGATAACTGCCAGTCAAGCATACCAGAACTATATGCATTTTGCTCATCAATATTCACAGTCTCTGGATCCTTTGGTGAGATTGACAGCTCATTTTGCTTGGTACTTGGCGTATATTCATAGGCATTCTCATAATGATTCAAAGCCTATTCCAAAGTTGTGTATGAATGTCAATGTGAGTATTGACTCCCACTAGTTGGATGTCCTATATTTTCATGCCCTTTGTTTGCCTAGCAGATGCCTTGTCTTGTTGGAAAGGATGTGCTGCCTTCAGTTTTTTTAGAATCCTCCCAAGACATTTGTAGATGAATCTTTGTCTATGGATCGTTTCCGAAATCACCAATCTTTCAAGAGGGATCATCTTCATTGATACCTTTTCCAATGTATGGTAGATGATTTTTAATGATAAATATCTCTTTTTGGAGGAGTCATTCAAATGGTTGTGTTGTGTGTAGTGTTTGTGTTGTGGGTTAATTTATGTAATAAGATCGTGGTGGTTGCCTATTCGATTGGCTTTCGTGCGAGCTACATTTTGGAGAATTGTGGTGATGGGGTCGTGGTTGGATAGTTGAAGATGCTGATGAAGAAGAAGAAGAAACCTCTTATATCCTTTACAAGTTTGTTGTAATTTTCAGTTTGATAAGAAGTGTTAATGTATAAAGGGTTTTCCTTTCGTTGTATTTTTATATCAGATACAGGTCATAAGTTGGGATCGTGGTTGGATGGACTGTTTTTGAAGATGTATTGAAGATCAAAGTTGAGCTTTTGAATGAACTTGTATTCCCTTTTTCCTGGGTCGCGAGGACGCTTTCTTATTAAGTGTGGGGATATGTTGAGTGTTGAAATGACCTATTTTTTGACTGATTTTTGTTGTTTTTGAGAGCTGAATGGTTGATTTTATGAGATGATTGATTGGTTTGCAAGTGGTTTTGAGAGTTTTTTGGATGATATTGATTATGTTTTGGAAGTTCATGATGATTATTAGTGGAGATATGAGGTTCTGTGATGTTCTGATTGGTTCTGTATACCTTTTGTATAGCTTCTGTTTTGTTCTGATTGTCTTCTGTATGAAGCATGGATTGATGATTGATGAAGATTGAGATCTTATGAAAGCTTATTGAATAGTTTTGGATGGTTTGGAATGGTTTTGGTATGAGTTATGAGGGTTTTATGCTTTCTGTTGACCTTCTGTAGATCTTTTATAGAGCTTCTGTCTCTGTACTGTAACTGTACTGTAGCTGTTCTGGTACTGTACTGTGACTATTCTGTAGACCTTCTGTAGGTGTTCTGTAGAATGTATGTGTAGCTTGGGAAAGTTTTCTAACCTTGGAAAGAGGTGAATACAAGTGTAAAAGAGCTAAAAGAAGTGAAAGAAGTAGCTGTTGAAGACTCAAGTAAAGACTGGAGTGAAGTGACAGTGGTGAGCTATGAAAGGACACTGTAGTGGCTCTGGTGCCTCTTCATATCAGACATACCTCTTGGGAGGGGTATCCACGACCTAAGAGGGATTATTGTGAGTGATTATGAGATATTGTAGTGAGGATATGATGTATTATTGATGGAGAGAGAGAGAGAGAGTCAGAGATAGCCAAATCTATTAAAACAGAGTGATTGTATGTGAGAGATTGAGAGAGAAGACTATGAAGATATTGAAGATGAATACTATGTGATGTATTTCCATTCAAAGATGGTGTATTCCTTTGCTTTCTTTGTTCTATTGATGGATTTTGTGAAGATGTTGAAGAATATGGTTGATTCTATCAAATCCGTGGGAGATCTACATGATGCTGCATGAAGATTTGTTGTGCCTGGTATTCTTTTCTTCATTATGATCATATAAAACCTAATAAAAAAGCTTGTTGATGTTACAATATAGATTTTCTTGCAAGAGAATTTCCTTTTCCTTGGTGTTCCTCTTGGGGCTCCAATCATCAAGCGAAGAAGTAGTCCACTATGAACATGTCCTGAGAGCTGTCCCTATCCTTAAGGAGGAGGAAGCACCATCTTTAGATGATGAGAAAAAAGCTCACCAACCTGACATCACCCCACCAGAAAAGCCATTGCCACATTGGGTGAAGCAGCTCTATGACCACAATAATCCTATGCCCACATCTGTTGAGGAGAAGGCAGATGGACCAAGGAGGTCTCAGAGAATAGAGGAGCAAAGGAGGTCTTTTACTCACATAGTCAATATGGCCTTGATGGCTGAGATTATGAGAGAAGTAAAGGAGCCAATGGACTTAGAAGAAGCACTTGCAGATCGATCATGGAAGGTAGCTATGCAAGCCGAGTATGACAACATAATGAAGAATGACACTTGCGAGCTAGTGGATCGGTCAGCAAAGCGGAAGGTTATTGGCACCAAGTGGCTCTAGAAGGTAAAGTACAAGGCTGATGATACCTTAGAAAAGTACAAAGCTAGATTGGTTGCACAAGGATTTTCACAAGTTGAAGGGCTTGATTTTCAAGAGTCATTTGCCCCAACTATCAGAATGACCACTATTCGCACAATACTTACAGTGGCTGCCCACAAGCAGTGGCCAGTTTACCAAATGGATGTTAAGTTAGCGTTCTTAAATGGTGACCTCAAGGAGGAGGTGCATGTGGCTCAGCCACTAGGGTTTTAGGCCCGCCATTCTAAGAACAAAGTGTGCAAGCTGAAGAAGGCATTGTATGGGTTGAAACAAGCCCGAAAGCATGGTACCAACAGATAGATAAGTTCTTTTTAAGCTTAAACTTCAAAAGGTGTGCCTCAAATGCTAACTTGTATGTTTACAGGGATGGTGAAAAGTCTGTAGTGATTGTCCTATATGTGGATGACCTTCTTATTATAGGTGACTATGAAGATATGATCAACCAAACTTGAAAGGCTTTGAGTTCTGAGTTTGAAATGACAGACTTGGGCTTGCTACACTATTGTTTGGGAATTGAAGTCTAGCAAGAGCCAAGAAAGATCTTCATCTCTCAGAAGAAGTATGCATGGGAGATCTTGAAGGCATTTGGCATGACCGAGTGCAAGGAGAAAGCTACACCTATGGAGGTGAATGCAAAGTTATCCATTGAGGATACATCAGCACTGGCAGACATTGGGAGGTACAAGAGTGTTGAGATATCGAGCTCCACTCGTGATACACCAGGATGACCGTTGTGTATTTATGTCACCGACTTGTCAGTTGCAGACGCGGTTGGTACACCGCCCATGAATAATAGCTAGATGACAGCTATCCTTATCTACTCTAGTTCATGGCTTGGTTAGTATGCCACCTTAGTTAGTTGAGTTTGGTTTGAAACCCATATATAGGGTTCTTCTATTTCTTTGTAATAGAGTTCTTTTGGCTTACACAACTAAGAAGAGGAAAATTGTTTTCAGCCTCCACCCTTGTGTGTATTCCCCCATTGTGTAAGCAAGAAAGCTACAAGTGAGAATCCTTCCTTCTCTCCCACAATCTTGACATGGTATCAGAGCCTTGTTCGTGGTAAGGAGCTCAAGAAAGCAAGCCAAGCTCACGGTGTTCTGGTAAGAGGAGCAGTGTTGCTTTCATTTTCTGTTTTGGGAGCAGATCTCTACAGGTAGCACAACCGAAAATTGCAGGAGTGCATTGTCTCAGGTTGAGACGCCCTTCGTGGTGAAGCAAGAGGGCAGTATATGTTGCGGGATAGAGCTTTAGCTCTTGGCGACCCTGTTTTTTTTATTTGAGGCCATTTCGGGGCCTGTTTTGGAGGCGGAAGTTTTCTGCACGCACTGAGGAAAATGCTTAGTTTTATGCTGTTCAGCCACTGTTCTACAGGTCGGTGAAAAGTTACTGTAGAAATTGCATCGTATGCTTGTGCGCAGAGACATTGGGAGTTTCAGAATCATCCTTGGTTCCTGTTTATGCAAAATCGTCACTAGGAAGTGACTGTGTGGTCAAATACCACTTTCGCCAGTTTTGCAGATTTGCCCTTGTGAGGGTGAAGCTGAGTTTTTGCAGTGACAGAATTTTTCGCAGTATTCTGTAATGGCGTCTGATTCTCTTTCACAGATTGTAACTGAAAAGCTTGACAAGAACAACTTCCAAGCATGGAAGTTTAGAATGACGAATTTCCTTATGGGAAAAGGATATTGGGAATTTGTTGCAGGAAATGAAGAAGAACCAGTTCTTCCTGATGTTCCCAATCAACAGCAAATGCAGGCATTCAAAGCATGGCATGAGAGAGCCAGGAAAGTTATGTACTGGCTGTCTATCAGCATTTCAGACTCTATGATTGTGCATATTCAGGATGCAAGTACGCCAAAGGAGGCATGGGATACTCTGTCAAAGATGTATAGCACAAATACGCAAGCCAGGAAAATGCAGCTCAAGCAAGAGTTGCACAATGTGCAAAGAGAAAATATGAGCATCAATGACTACCACATGAAGGTGAAGAAGATTGCAGATGCACTTGCTTCCATTGGGTCGCCAGTGGAAGATGATGATTTAGTTTCTGTGACCTTGAATGGTCTAGGAAAGGATTATGCACAGTTTCGGACATCCATTTCAGTTCGTGAAAGATTTCTTGATTTTGAGGAGTTGATTGCTCTTCTAATTTCTGAGGAGCAGAGAAATGGTGGTGCATCTTCTTCAGGAGGAACTTCAAAAGAAACTGTCTTCTACTTAAATCCTGGAAGAGGTAGAGGCAGAGGTAGAGGAGGCCGATTTGGAGGCCGTGGTAGAAATTAGAATATGCAGCAAACTCAAGAAAACCAGTCCTATGGAGGAGGACGTGGTAACTCTAGAGGCAGGGGGAGCCAAAGAGGTCGTGGTGGATGGCAAAGAGGCCAAAATGCAAACAGTAATGTTGAATGCTACTACTGTGGTAAAATGGGTCATATGGCTAAAGACTGCTATAAAAAGCAGAATGACATCATGAATGGAAAACTGCAACAAGGGAATTATGCATCTTCTAGTAGACAGGGTGATGACAGAAATGAGTATTTGTTTATGGTGCAGCACATGAACAATTCTGTGACAAGTGCAGAAGAAAGCAACGATGTGTGGTATGTTGACTCAGGTGCATCAAACCACATGATAGGTCATGCAGAATGGATGGAGGATGCAAGGAAAATAGAAAAACCAGGATTTGTGGAGACTGGTGATGATACTGCACATCCTATTGTGCAGATTGGAAAAATTCCTTTGTCTATGTAGGATGGGAAAAAGAAATACCTGTCCGATGTATTTCATGTCCCGAATATCACCAAGAATCTAGTTTCTGTTGGTCAAATGGTTGAACAGGGCTTGCAGGTCAGATTTAATCCTCATGGATGCTTTGTTGAGGATATGAAAAATAAAGGTCGCTTGATAGCAAAAGGAAAGAAGAAGGGCAGAATGTTTACATTGGATGCAGACATGTCTGAATGGAGTGCAGCAATGTTTGCACATGGGACTGGTGTAGTTGCAAATATTGATATCTGGCATAAACACATTGGTCATGTTAATATACAGCGACTTAAATCAATGTAGGCCCAAAATATTGTTGCAGGTTTGCCGAAATTCAAGGTTGCAGAAATACATAAGGTATGTGAAGCATGTCAGTTTGGAAAACAGGCAAGGAAACCATTTCCTAGACATGTTCAAGAGAGTGAGAAGCCATTGGAATCAATCCACTCTGATGTGTGGACAACTAAAGTTGCATCTCTTGGAGGCTGTCATTATTTTGTCACTTTTATTGATGACTATAGCAGAAAAGTTTGGGCGTATTTTATGAAGAAGAAAAGTGAAGTGTTTGGGCATTTCAAAACTCTTAAAGCTATGGTTGAAAAAGAAACAGGTCTGCAAATAAAATGCCTAAGGTCAGATGGAGGGGGAGAGTACCTCTCAAATGACTTTGCAAAGTTCTTGCAGGAGCATGGCATAAAGCAACAATATTCATGCAGTTATACCCCACAACAAAATGGAATTGCAGAAAGGAAAAACAGGCATATTGGAGAGGTATCTCGTGCCATGCTTAATGAAAATGACTTGCCAGATTTTTATTGGGCTGAAGCAGTTGCTACAGCAGTCTACATAATGAACAGGACTCCCACTGCAGCAATACATGGAATGACTCCAGAGGAGAGGTATACTGGTAGGAAACCAGATATTTCTCATTTGAAAATTTTTGGTTGCATTGCCTATGTACATGTGCCAGATGAGCTGAGATCCAAGTTGGATCCAAAAGCTGAGAAGTGCATCTTTATTGGTTACTCTCTGCAGCAAAAAGGGTATAGATGCTATAACCCTTCTACTCATAAGTTTACAGTGAGCAGAGATGTTGTTTTTGATGAGATGAGTAGCTGGTATAAACCAGTAAATGTGATTGATGATGTAGATGCACAAAATGGTAATGCTGCATAGAATTCACAGCAGCAGTCACAAAATATTAGTGGACCTGGAGTGTCCTCTAGCAGTGGTTCACATTCTTCGCCATGGATAGGCAGATTGAGATCAGGAGAATCTTCTCAAAGTAATGCAGATAGTGGTATGCAAGTATCACGAAAAGGAAAAGAGAAGGTTGATCAGCCCATGTTTGATGTGAATGCAGGTCACTCTTATGTGGATGGTGAATCCAGTGGCTCAGAACAAAGCATTGATGATGAGTTGGGTATTCCTTCTATTGTTACACTTGGAGTAAGGAAGACCAGGGATGTTTTGAGAGTACCTGGGAGTGAACCTACTTTGCGCAGGTCTACGAGAGCTAGGTATCCTGTGGATAGGTTGAAATATGATGGATTTACATCCATTCACTATGCATATATTGTCAAAGTGATACAGGAACTAGAACCCACATCTTTTGAGCAAGCCATGGGAAAAGAAAAATGGGAGAAAGCCATGGATGAAGAAATGGATGCCTTGGAAGAAAATGCCACATGGGAGTTAGTACCTTTGCCTAAAGGTAAGAATGCAATTGGCTGTAAGTGGGTTTATAAGGTGAAGCACAATGCAGATGGTTTTGTGAACAGATACAAGGCAAGATTAGTAGTCAAGGGGTATGCACAAACATATGTCATTGACTATGAAGAAACATTCAGTCCAGTTGCAAGGATGGCAACCGTAAGAGCAGTCATTGCTATGGCTGCATCAAAGGGATGGTCTTTACATCAGATGGATGTAAAGAAGGCCTTCTTGCATGGTGATTTGCAAGAAGAGGTCTATATGGAGCAGCCACCAGGTTATGTGCATGCTGTTCATCCTGAGTTTGTTTGCAGGTTGAAGAAAGCCTTGTATGGCTTGAAGCAAGCACCTAGAGCATGGTCTGGCAAGATAGGACAGTATCTTGTCACTATTGGCTTTCACATTTCCAAGGCAGATTTCTCACTTTATGTGAGAAAAACAGAGAAAGGTATTATGCTACTTGTCATTTATGTTGATGATTTGATTATGACAGGTGACAGTGATGAAGATATCCTTCATGTGAAAATGCTATTGAAGCAGAAGTTTGAGATGAAGGATTTGGGAGAGCTACATTATTTCTTGGGCATTGAGGTGATTAGATCACCAAGTGGGATACAGCTCTTGCAGAGACAGTATGGATTGGACATGCTGTCCAAATATGGGATGACAGGCTGTAAGCCTATTTCAGTTCATTTGGAGCAGAATGTGAAGCTGAGCACAGATGCAGGTGAGCTTCTAGAAGACCCTACTATGTACAGACACATAGTAGGAAGTTTGATTTATATGACTATTACCAGACTAGATTTGAGCTATGCTATTGGATTGGTAAGTCAGTTTATGTAGGCTCCAAGGAAACCACATTTGGATGCGGCTAGACGCATACTCAAGTATGTGAAGTCCACATTGCAGTATGGACTATTTTATGAGACTGGGGTTCAGATACAGTTGCATGGATACACTGATGCTGATTGGGCTGGTAGTATTTCTGATAGACGATCTACCAGTGAATATGTGTTCTCTTTTGGGAGTGCTGCTATCACTTGGAGCAGCAAGAAACAGCCTACAGTTGCCTTGTCGAGCACAGAGGCTGAGTACAGGGGTGCAGCAATGGCTGCATGTGAGGTAGCTTGGTTGCATAAGCTACTTTATGATATGCATCAGTCTACAGATGGACCAGTTGTCATTTATTGTGACAACATGAGTAGTATACACTTGGCAAATAACCCACTCTATCATGCTAGAACAAAGCACATTGAGGTGCATTATCACTATGTGTGAGAGAGGGTTTTACTAGGTCTTATTGATCTAGTTTATGTCAGCACAGAGGATCAGGTAGCTGACATATTCACGAAGGCATTGGGCGCAAAGAAGTTGCGCAAGTTCAGAGACCTGCTTGGTGTGCAGGAATTGGGATTGAGCTCGAGGGGGAGTGTTGAGATATCGAGCTCCACTCGTGATACGCCAGGGTGACCGTTGTGTATTTATGTCACCGACTTGTTAGTTGCAGACGCGGTTGGTACACCGCCCATGAATAATAGCTAGATGACAGCTATCCTTATCTACTCTAGTTCGTGGCTTGGTTAGTATGCCACCTTAGTTAGTTGAGTTTGGTTTGAAACCCATATATAGGGTTCTTCTATTTCTTTGTAATAGAGTTCTTTTGGCTTACACAACTAAGAAGAGGAAAACTGTTTTCAGCCTCCACCCTTGTGTGTATTCCCCCATTGTGCAAGCAAGAAAGCTACAAGTGAGACTCCTTCCTTCTCTCCCACAATCTTGACAAGAGGATGGTCGCTGATCTACTTGTGTAATACAAGACCAAATATCAGTTTTGCTGTTGGTGTTTTGAGCAGGTTCTCAAACAAACCTCATGAGAGTCATTGGAAGGCTAGGATGCGGGTGCTCAGATACTTGAAGGAAACTCTTGACTATGGTATCACATATAATTCCAGAACTTCTCTCGTGGGAAATTGTGACTCAATGATTCCAGGAAGTCAGTTTCTGGTTATTGTTTCTCTTTGGATTCACGAATTTTCTCTTGGATTAGTAAGAAGCAACCAATAGTGGCATTGTCTTCTACCGAAGCAGAGTACAAGGTAGCTTGTTTTGCTACATGTGAAGCATTATAGTTGAGAAGGATCCTATGGCATATTGGAGTGCAGGATGAAGAACCAACTGTGCTGAGATGTGACAATCAGAGTTACATTGCCATTGCCAAAAAACTAGTGTTTCATGCGCGCACCAAACATATAGAGATCTAGTATCACTATGTGCGTGATTTGATGGAGGATGGGATAGTGGAACTGGTCTAGTGTCAAACAGAGGAGAATGGAGTGGATATCTTCACCAAGGCACTTATGAAGGATCTTCTTCAAGTTCATCTTCAAAGAATCAGCATTGGACTGAGGAGATAGTTCACCTATGAGTGGACATTGAGGGGGAGAGTGTTAGATATGCTCAATGCCCCACCCTCATAAGGTGCGACCAATGATCCATGGTGCTCAAAGTTGTAAGGCCCCCATTATGAGGAGAAGCCAAATATGAGCCTAGATATTGGTTGAGTCCTGACTTGTATATCAGATGAGATCTATGTGACTGGATGGCAAAAAGGTGACCATTGTAGGCCTAATCTTTGGGTTGGATTGAGTAGTTCAGTTGGTAGCAACTTGAGGCACATTGCATCGAGTTGCGAGGTAAGGGAGTTAAAAGGGGTCCCTATTTTGGGATCTAGGGACTGCAGAAGCAGCCCCTGGTTGGGGGGTCCCACGGGCGCCAACGGCCCTCGTGATGGGGGTCCGGGCCAACGCCCTCGTCCCGACAGTAAAGGGAATATTCCCTAGAATATTTCCTGGTCGATTAGTGGAGGCTCATATGGTAGGTCGGTCATGCCAACCTAACTTCTTTCACGAGCTATAAAAGCTAAACCCCTTCACAGCCATCGATCATCTATCTTTCACCCAGTCAGAGTTGTTCCAGCTAGCCTTAAGCTCTTCACCTATCTTTGGTCTAGATCGCCATCTAAGCTTCACTGTGAAAGCGCACGGGTGGACAGAGCCATCTCTGTATCAGTTGTTTGGAGCTAAATAAAATTTCTAATTCTCCTCTTATATGTTGTGTACTCTCTATCTCTATCTCTTTCTCAGATTCTGTTCACTGCATCATGCAATTTTTACAATTGCTATATAATTTTGAGGCCTTTATAAAAGGGTTATTTTTCACATTTGGAGAAGGAGACAAGGAAAGATTGATTGAAAACAAGATTAAAAATATATGCCAAGGGTGAAGAATTTCCTTGATTCACACATAAAAATTTAAGCAACTCATATATGATTAACATGTCATGAGGATTATTTTATTAGTAAATTACATTGGATATTAAAATATAATGATAAAGATATTTTGCTTAGCATGCCAAAGGTACATATACTTGGTAAATTTATATCTCAAGCAATTGAATGTGACAACCGCCTATTTGAGAGAAGATGAGAAATTTGTTGAGGAGCTGCTTAAAATTCAAGCATGAGTTGAAGACTTTCAAAGACTCACTACCCAAGATGACCAAGTATTTATAGCCACTTGAGACACATAGCTAAATATTGTCCTAACAAAGGAAAGATGAGAATTCATGGTGGCACTACTCTATCACTATTGGGAAACATTGATATCCACTCTCAATAGATACCATGCAACTAGACAAAGCTTCAAGAAACCCAAAACAAGGTCTCCTTCTATATGTAGATCCAATGTTTAGCTTTATGTTATCAATAAAGATTCACATGGAGGGAAGATAGATAAACAAACAAGATTTGTTAGACTCTGGAGCCACAACATGCTTCATGGATGAGAAATTTGCAGAGCAACATGGCATATAACTTCTAAGCAAAGCAAAGTTGGTATGTGCACAAGTAATGGATAGTCAATCTCTTGCTTCAAGAGATGTCAAGTATGAGACTCAACCCATAAAAGTTACCATAAGGAGTCTTATATTAGATATAGCCTTCAACATCATCCATTGCCCAAATAGTCCCATTGTTATTGGGCTACCCTTGCTAAAATTATATAACCTCGACATCAATTGAAGGTTTAAGAAGGTTGAACCAAGTAAAAAATATTGAAAGAAAGAATTCTCAAGAAATATACATTGGAGCAAAGTTATTTAGGCATCAAGAAAAGAAGAATCCGTCCTTTTTATTTATGAAATTCCAATGGAGAAGCCAAAGGATGAAAGCTTGGACACACTCCTAGCTCAATATACACAGTTCAAGGATGTGTTTGAAAAGAAGGATGCGGATATACTACTAGAACACAAACCTTATGATTGTGCAATAGATTCACAAGAAGAAGCTCAACCTCCTTTCAGCACCATCTATAAGCTATCCCAAGATGAATTAGCAGAGCTTATGATTGTGCAATAGATTCGCAAGAAGGAGCTCAACCTCCTTTCAGCCCCATCTATAAGCTATCCCAAGATGAATTAGCAAACCTTATGATTGTGCAATAGATTCACAAGAAGGAGCTCAACCTCCTTTCAGCCCCATCTATAAGCTATCCCAAAATGAATTAGCAGAGCTTAGGAAATATATTGATGAGAACCTTACCAAGGGATTCATATGTCACTCAAAATATATTTGTCAAGAAAAAAGATGGATCCTTCCACATATGTGTGGATTATAGAGGGCTCAATAGGATTACTATCAACAATCGGTACCCTCTTCCCTTGATTCCAGAATTCCTTGAAAGACTTGGGAAAGCCAAAGTCTTCTCATCAAGATAGATCTTTGTGGCACTTACAATCTTGTTAGGATAGAGGAAGGTGATAAATGGAAGATGGATTTTCACACAAGGTATGGACATTTTGAATATATTGTCATGCCATATGGCCTCATGAACGCTCAACATATGATGAATGATATCTTTCAAGAATTCTTGGATGACTTTATTGTGATCTAATTAGAAGGCATCTTAATATTTTCCAAGAACCAAGAGAAGCATGAGCATCACATCAAAATAGTCTTAAAGTAATTGTGAGAAGTAGACTTATATGCAAAGGTTGAAAAGTGTTCTTTCCATCAAACTGAAGTTGAGTTTTTGGGGTACATTTTTTCTGAGAAGGGAATTTCTATGGAACCTAACAAGGTAAAAACTATTCTAAAATGGGAGACTCCTTCATTTATGCAACATGTTCAATACTTTTTGGGATTTGCAAATTTTTGTCAAATCTTTATTAAGGATTACTCTGATATTGCTACCTCTCTAACCAACCTAATTGGAAAAGACAAGTTTGTACGAGATCAAAACGCTGAACAAGCTTTTCATTAAAGAAAGCCTTTACCTTAGCACCCATTCTTATCCATGCAGATCCATTGAAGCCCTTTATCATGGAAATAGATGGCACACATTTTTCACTTGGATCTGTTCTATCCCAAATCAACGATGACCATTGAGTTCATTCGATATCTTTCCACTCAAGAGAATTTTCTCCCATAGAAATCAAGTATGAAATTTGTGATAAAGAACTTCTAGCTATTGTGGACTCCTTGGAGACCTAGTGACACCTACTTGAAGGCATCCCTCATAAGATCACTATCTATACAGATAACAAGAATCTGAAATATTTTATGATTTCTCATGTCTTGAATCGTTGCGGAGCAAGATGGAGTGATCTCCTATCCAGATTTGACTTTGTTATTACCTATAGACCTGGTCACCAACAAGGGAAGATATATTAAAGATCTTACCTAGCACCAAAAAAGGGTCCTTCTTGATCTATTACTTGTCCATATTAGTACTTCTAGTTTGAATATGAAGGCTTCTTCAGCCCATCTTGCTATACAATACTACATAATGTTTTTTAGAGCTATATCTTTAGCTATACCTAGAGTTTTAGAAGGTGTGAATAGTGATAAGGATAAGGTCCAAACTATTATAATGAAAGATGATGAAAGAACCCAAAGGTTTTTGCTGGAATGTATTAATTTGTCTAAGATTCAACTTCCCATTGAATGGCAGTTAGATATTTCCTCCATTCAGAAGAAAGAGCTTGTGCCTCCAAAGCAAATTCCTATAAAAAAGTCAAGGGTAAAACTTTGATGCTCTCTATTGGAGATGTTGAACCTATCAAAGAACATAACACTGTTGTTGCCTCTTCGGCCCAGCCTACTCTAAGGGTTTCCCCTTCACAATGGGCTAACTCCTTGAAGTTCGTGACACAGCAATGTTTTTCTCAAATCACAAATGGTGTGTGTGCTCATTGTAAAAAGTTGATTGAAAAGGCTATTGTGCATATAGTAAATGATGTCACTGAATTCGACTATGAAGGACATGTCTATAAAGCTACTCCTTATCTTCATTCTCAAAATGATGTAAATTGGTTTGCATAGCTACAGACTACCAACTCGACACATCCTGCATTAACTTGCCTAATGGAAATAATTGATAAGTTTGTGTTAATGTGTGAAATGTTGCAAGATATATTACAAAAGATTCAAAGTAAATTGAATTCTATACATCCCTCTCCTATTCCTACTACTCCTGCTATTATTTTGACTACCATATCAGCTACTAGTGCTGCTTCTTTCATGATTCCTCCTGATATTACTTGGGATGCGTTCTATGAAAAACGTCTCAAAAAAGGATGGAATCCTCTCTTTAGTTCCCCACAATTTGGTTTTGTGAATGTGCATACTGTACATCGTATACATACAAAGGTAAAGCCCCTATGCAAGAAAATGATGATGGATATGTTGAGACTCTATTGTCACACATCCACTAGATTTATGTACCTCTCTTGGCTTTTGAACAAGATCAAATTGTCCCTACCCATTCTGTTGAAACTGGTCCTTCAACTTCTCGAAGGTGTGTACATTCTGCTTGTATTGGATATGCTTCTAGGGTATCTCTCTCTGATCAGTTTACAAAATTGACTGACCAGGTGTTGCATGAATTTTTAGAAAAAATGTATTCTGCTGATTGGTATGATGATGAAGATGAAGGTGAGCTACACAAACTCCTTCAAGCTCAACAACAGAAAGAAGATGCTCTACTTAGAGCAATGCCCCTTAAGGTGGATCTCGAAAGAGTTGACATGGATGATGTTTGCCGCTATATTAACAACAAAATGGATTCCAAAATTATGGGTGAGTCCATGGAATTCATAGCTATAGAAAGCTTGCTTGCATGGTACTATATAGATGCTAATGCATACAATCATCGCATCTACACTATCTCCTCCTCAGATGAAGATGGTGATAGTATCATAGATGATGATGTGGTTGATAATTCCTTTCCATCCATCAATCCCCATCAAGGAAATCATAATGAAGCCCTTAACTCTCATAATTCCTCCTCCAAATCTTCCAAAGACTCAGATAAAAAGCCTAAGAAACTCGGTGTTCCAGATAAAGTTGAAAAATTTTCTATTTGGTCAATGGATGGTAAGATAGCTAAGGAAATTAAGCTTTTGATCTACATGATGTTTGCATATGTAGGACAAAAGTTATTGGATAATCCCAATGCTAATCATGTGGACGTGCTCAATGCCATAACACATGGATTTTTTGTTGGTTTGAGACAGTGGTGGATGTCTATACATCCCCAGATAAAATTGGCCATTGCTCAACAACTGGATCTAGTTAGTTTATCCTTTGAGCTATTACTTGGTGAACTCGTTGTTTTGGGAAGAAGTTTGATGAAGTTGTAGAGGCCCATGAGGCTTTCTTCAAAGA
This sequence comes from Lygodium microphyllum, assembly GCF_053477565.2. NCBI lineage: Eukaryota > Viridiplantae > Streptophyta > Polypodiopsida > Schizaeales > Lygodiaceae > Lygodium > Lygodium microphyllum. The sequence continues at coordinate 148,733,087 of NC_141146.1, read as the reverse complement.
AAAATTATGTGACCCAAGGCTTTATAAGGATTACCTTATTTACATGCTTGATCTATTGTATGAAGGCATGGGTGCACATGAGGCCTCTATGAAAGAACATCTTGTGTGTTCTTTTCTGGAGCCTATCCCTTTCTTTTGTAAACAAAAGATGCAATAGGAGAAAAGAGACTTCAATGATAGTGTAGGTCAAATTATCAAGACCATTGAGCAACCTATCAAAGAAGTGTGTCACTAGCAGAAACTCATTACTCTTCAACAAAAATTCCTCTTAGAGGTATGCAAACATAGTAAGAAATTCTATAAAGATTTTGGCTGTAATGATAAATGCAGTTGTTTCCCATGGAACAACTCTTCTTGGAAATCCTCTTCAAGAGCTCCTTACAAATCTCATCACAGATCTTGTAGATCACATCGACATCATAGTCCGAATAGATATTTTAATTAGTCCACATTCGAGTCAAATGATTGAGCCAAATACAACAAGTATAAAGGCTCTTGTCTCACAAAAACAAAAAGGTTTTGAAATGCTATATATGTGGAAGCAAAAATCAATTGGCCAACAAATGTCCACAAAAGGACAAAGACAATAACAAAGCAACCAAGAAGGATGATAAACCCAAAGTGGCCAATTTGCACCATTATTTGTCAGACTCCTACTTCTTCCAATTCTCCCTCGAGCTACTTTGAGGATTCCTGTGATTTTGTTACTGATACTAGATCCTCTTATGATGACACTGAATCTACCCTATCAGATGATTCTAGTAGTGTTTCATGCCTTGAATGGCATAAATTTATTTGCTCAGATGATGATTTGACTTCAGATGATGATACTCCAACAAGCCCTAGCCATTCGGATGAATATATCTCACAGATGCAGATAATTAATGCTCATCATATGTCATCCTTTTCCTCCAAATTAAAAGAAAAATTGTTTTCTGCTCCTTCCACATATAAAGCCCATAAATCTAAAAGACATGAGCACATAAAAGATTATTCATCTAATGAAGGAAAACACACAAAGCTTCTTCCTATTCAAAAACAGAAACTTCTTCTTCAAAAAACAAGAAGAAACAAATGGAAAAATTAAAAGCTGAACTATTCTCCAATCCACATGACTTCCCAAGACATGGGACTCTTAGTAGAGATACTCTCAAGAAGGTTAATCTATTCATTCCTCACAAATTGGAAAAGATACATAACCCCAGGATTGTGCAACAATTTGTTTGATGAACTTACAAAGACCACTACTTCTACTTCTGGTGAAATCATTGAAATGGTGAATGCGTTTCAAGCAATGTAGGAACGACTCCAATCTTTGTGTAAAAATTTGAAAAAGTCAATCAGAGCACAGAAACATATTGCCTCAAGCCATAACTAAGGCATTGAGAAAACTCATGACTTCTTCCCCTTCAGGAGTAAATCATATCAACCCTATCCATGCAACTTCTTCCATAGATTCTGTGTTGCATGCTCATATTCTGAACCCACTTGAAGGTGGTGGACATATCCCTACTATAAGTATTAGACTCCGCTCATTTAGTAAATTCCAATTTTACCTTGATGTCCTCATTGATACTGGTTCAATCTTGACTCTCACTCCTTATGAATTTTTTGATCCATCTCTCATCCAAGAGAGTAGCTCTATCACTGTGAAACTATCAAACAACAAGCGGCTGAACCTGACTAAAATAGTCAAAGTATTTCTCTATTTGGGTGAAATTAATCTCCCTATTGAGATTCAACTCATGCGCCATATGTGCTATGATCTTTTAATTGGGAATGACATTCTTCAACATCTCACTCCCTATAACTTCTAGAAAGATCATATTATGTTTTCCTATAAGGATCAAACCTCTCAATTTCTCTTTTGGCAAAATTTGGCCGCATTATTTTTTCTCTTACTCCCTCTGCTCCTCCAGAACAAAAAATACAACAGGCTGAAGCTTGGCTTCAATAGGAGATGGTGAAATATAAAAAAGACATTCAAGAGATAATAGCTAAGGTATGCTATTTATGCATGATGATCCTTTAGTGTTTCAAGAGAAATGACAAGGCTATGCTATTGGACTCCCACTCAAAGAAAATGATGTTCCCTCTAAAGTTGTTCATAATGGTATGAAGGAGGAAGATTTGGCTCTTTCCAAAATTGAGATTAAAGACCTCCTCCAAAAGAAATTGATTGAACCAACCACTTCAGAATGGGCATGCCAAGCTCCCCTACAAAATCTATTTTTTTTGCAACAAAGGTTGAGTTTTTAGGTCTGATCAATATCAATCATGGAATGGTAAAACTCCAAGAACATGTATTAAAAAATATATTAAGTTTTCCTGATCAACTCTTGAATGTAAAAATTCAATAGCTCTTAGGATGCTTGAATTGGATAAATTTCTCTACACCCAACCTAACTTTATATACTCAAGATCTCTACTCGTTGCTGGAGAAAAAACACTTTATTTGGAAAGATCTTCATACTACTGTTGTGCAGCAGATCAAGGCTACTATCCAAAAATTTCCACCTCTCTATTTACCCTCTGGACATCCCTTGGTAACTTACACTGACACCTTTGATCTTGGTTGGGGTGCTATCCTTTGTGAACATACTTCTCCATCAACTCCACCAACCCAAATTCAACACCTACAAATTTGCCACTATGCATCAGGAGTCTTCTCAGCCACCCAAAAAAAGTATCCGTCATATCAAAGAGAAATCTTAGCCATCATAAAAGCTATCAAAGCCTTCCATCTCTTTGTGGAGTTTGAATCTTTCACTGTCTGCATAGATCTACATCATGTGCAGGGATACTTGACAAAAAAGACACCTACAGAAATCGGGAATAAAAGATTTCTTCGGTGATCACTCTTTTTTTATGATTTGGACATCCACTTTGAACATGTACCTGGAAAAGATAATGTCCTTGTGGACTTATTGTCCCACTCTCATCCACCCTGACACCTGTCACTTTATTCTTATTCTATTGTACTGTATAATGTAGACCATACACTGTAGCCACTATCCTGTGTCGGCCACCACTTGGCTCTTTTTTTTTTCAATGCGCATGCATTGGTCTTGTACAATCCTGTACAAAAGAAAAAATTGATACCCCCTCAACACAAGTGGATGCGAGCTCATACTGCACTTTGCAATCCCTATAAACATGGGCTTGGGGAAAGTCCTCAACATGTTGTTCTACACATTGTGAGTCTTTGGCATTCAACAATCTACAATATACAAAACATCCTTTTCTCCACTCTCAAGCTGTGTTTAGCTTCTTCATGTTTAGCTGTGTTCCTTTTGATATTTCTATATAGCTATGCTGCGCCTCTCTAAATAGCGATGCAAATAGTGTGCCAATAGTGATTCCACTCAGAAAAAAAAAGTGGCGAAAACCTAAGCGCAGAATTTTGCCACAAACAATTTGAGAGAGAGCAAAAGATATCGTGGCTTTGGGAGGGAAAGGGAGAGGAAGAGAGAGATGGAGAGCTTCTCACTGCAGCTACTGCCGCCATCGTCATATGCAAAGAAGAGGGAGAAGTGTGGAAGGTGAAAGAGTGGGCGTCCCTACGAAGAGGAGACAAAGAATCCATCATCGGGCCTTTGCGGTAAGTACATTACCGTCTCTTGGTTTGTTCTTGTACTTTCTTCTTTTCTTTTGTTTGTTTTTCTTGAGAATGAGATGCATTGAGGGAGAAAGAGAGGAAATGAGAGAGGAAGAACAAGAAAGGAGAGAGAGAGAGAGAGAGAGAAAGAGAGAGAGAGAGAGAAGATGAAAGATAACAAAGAAAGAGAGAAAGAGAGAGAGAGAGAGAAATGGAGGAAGAGAGAGAATGAGTGAGAAAACAAAGAGAGGGCAGAGAGAAACAAAGAGAGGGGCAACAAAGAAAGAGAAAGAGAGAAAGAAAGAGAGGGGGGAGAGACCACAAAACGGAGAGTGAAGGGAGAGGTGGATAAAAGGGTGAAGTAAAAAGAAGAAGGATAGTAGAAAAAAAAAGAGAGCTAGAAAGAGAATTGGAGAAAAAGAGACAAAAAGAGGGAGAAAAAGAGAGATAGAAAAAACAACAAATAGAGAGTGAGAGAAAGAGAGAGAAAAATGGAAACAATGAGAGAATTAGGGAGAACAAAATTATAGAAAGAGAATGGCAAAGGGGGAAGAGAGGCATGAAGAGGGGTGGGGAGAGTGTCTTGCAATGCCTTATTTTATGAGTTTTTTATTTTTGATCTTTGATTTTGATTTTAGCGATATGCATCGAGGGTGAACGAACAGGAAATGAGAAAAAAACATAGAGAAAAGAAGGGAGGGAAAGGAAAATAGAGAAGAAGTGAGAGTGGGGAGGGAACATGGGGGGGGATAAAGAAACATTTATAGAAATAGAGGGCGAGAGAGAAGAAAAGAAGGATGAAGGGAGGCAAATAAAAAAAGAAAAATAGAAAAACAAAAACTTTTTGTTTGTCGTAACGTAGACAAAATGGAAAACGATGATGGTCGTGATGTCCAAGATCGCGAGGCGTATCTTAATCAACATATCCCGTATCCTTACTCTTCTCAATGCAAGCTGTCAATCAGACGAAAGCATCACTTGTCTATAGAACACGTACAATGCTTTGGCGAGTTCCAATTGGAGATCATTGATCAGGTGATCTCAAACTTTGAGAAAATAGTAAGAAAATTGTGTATCAATCATGCCTTACATTTGCAAACTAATTGAATATCATAGACAAAAACATTAGATGTGCGCGTAAAATTTATACAGGGAGGTGAGTCTCATCCTAAGGAGGAATGCACCTATTGTAGCCAATTAGAAGAGTTTGTGGGTGTACAATGGATGGAGTGCTTGAGCCAATCCACCACTTGGAAGGCATGACTAAGTCTATACCCTCAATATCAGAGGAGATAGTCAGCCTTTCGGACCTTCCTCCAATCTTGGAGTCTAAGATGGAGGCAATGATTGATGCATTGATGCCCATGGATGCCGAATCGTCTGATGCGCTAAGAGAGGAAGCGTCCATACCATTATATGATGGGTACTAAGTATCTCACCTGAAGACAATGCTGCGCTCGCTTTTTCAAGGTGTTTTATGATTTTTTTTCAAGTTACTAAATTATCATATATTACCACTTGAAAATACCATGCCTGAGTCTTGTGATGATGTGCGACATGTTTTACGAAATCTTGGCATGGACTACAACAACATCCATGCATGTGTCAATGATTGCATGTTGTTTCGAGGAGACTACGGGACTATGGAGACATGTTCAAAGTGTGGTGCTCACAAGTATCGACAAGTTTTGTAAGGGAAAGCCATCCCTTAGAAAGTTCTTAGACACTTTCCACTTATCCCGTGTATACGTCACATTTTTCATACGTCCGGCATGGCAAGCTTGACAATGTGGCATGCGCAAAATAGATCCACAAATGGAGTCCAAGGAATATCATTGGATTCATGTGCATGGAGCCACACTGACTCTACCTTTTGAGGCTTTGCACGAGAGCCAAGGAATCTTCAGCTTGGTCTTGCTATGGATGGTGTGAACCCATTTGGTCTCCACTCAACTTCTTACAATGTGTGGCATGTAGTCCTTGTTAACTGCAACATCCCACCATGGCTTTCTATGAAAAAAGAGCATCTGATGCTTAGCTTACTCATTCCTAGGGACGGATGTCTATCTCCATCCATTAGTTGATGAGCTTAAGATTTTGTGAAAAGAGGGGGTCTCCATGGAATATATGAGCAAACGCGATGATCGATGGTCTGCCAATATATGAGTCATTCTCATGTGGACCATGCATGACTTTTGGGGATTTGGGGAGTGGTCACGTAACTAGGCTTCCGTTCTCATTTTGCAATATCTAACATAGCTCATTCAAGTTTGTGTTGACTAAATAGGGGTGTTGGGATAGGCCTCGTTACCTCAGGTTATCATGCATGTCCACTGTGTGGGCCATAGTTAGTAGACTCCTGAAGGTCACGAACCATGAAGAAGATGGTATATCAAGGACACGTTGCTTTCTTGCCGTAGGGTTATGAACTACAAGAAGGTTTTCTTGGATGACCTTTAGCATGAATGAACGGCCAAAGATAGTACTAGTTGAAAATGGTCCACACGAAGTCACATCCAAATGGAATGCGGGGATTCTTAGTTTTCTACGAGTTGTCATATTGGACCCACTTACAAATCAACCACTTGTTGGATCCCATGCATATTTTCAAGAATGTGAGCAGCTTATTATGGGACCACATGATAGGAAAGAGAGAAAGTGCAAGGACACAAATGGATTTGAAGGAAGTAGGCAAGAGGGAGGCATTTTGGCCATAGTCGAGCATTGATAGTTGCTTGTAACCACCTCACGCTCCTTGGGTTCTATCCATTAAAGAAGAGCATATTCTCTTGGGTAAGTTACTCACCAATATATGTGTGCATCACATGGGTTCGAAATAAGGTATTTTTAAAATACCATTTATATATATTTTTTACATACAAAAGGGTGTAATATAAATGTATTATTTATAGATTGAATAGAAAAGGGTTATATTTTATTCAAAAAAATTCACAGGCAAGAATATTTATAAATAGGCTTTAAACGCACTTGATGTAGAGGATATACATATAGTAACTTCCCCGAGCACATTGTGAAGCAAATTATCAAGTCTATCTACATCCTGATGGATATGATGTGTTTCCTCATATTCATTTTTTCTAAAGACGACCAACTATTAGGGCTAAAATCTCATGATTGGCATAAGAAATGTTAGGTTTTTACTGGCCTTGATTGTAAGTGGCCCAAGTATTTTGCTATTTAGTGTCTAGTCGATGTTCATAATGCTTCTTCATTTGTGGTAGTTTGTACTACCAATTGTGATTGTGGGATACCTCACAATACGTGGGGCGATTTACAGGTTGTTGAATTTAATGCAATGGATATCACAAAAGGAGATCAAGAAATCCTCTATTGAATCTAGAAGGCAGGTAGTAGTGGAGACTATTTGTCTATTTGAGAAGTATCTACACACCAAGATGCTCACGATACAAACCCACCTCCTGTTGCATCTTATAGATGATGTGGAGATTGTAGGACATGTCCATATGCAATGGATGTTTCTCTTGGAGCACTTCATGAAAACCCTGAAAGACTTTGTGCGACAATGAGCTTGTCCAGTCGGTAGCATGGCTGAAGGTTGTGGCAGGTGTCGGAGGCGTTAGTGCATATTTCATAGTGGCTACCAATAGTGGATTCAGACAACTTTATGCTATGGTCATTGAAGGACGATGATAGATTCACAAGAGATGTGGCGGTTGGAAATGGGATAGAAAAAAGGATGAATACTACAATGGAGGAGAAAGTGAATCTTTTTTGTATGTTTCATCATGCATCCATGGAGACGTGGCTCACTAGGTATGAGCAAGCCGCTAGGAAAGATTGAGAAGAAGTACAATTGGATTTTTGACTCAGTACACGCGATCAACCGATGGCTACGTGGAGCTTTGATTGTAGCTTCTTGTGAAGGTGTGGAGGTCTCTACTAAGGAGTGGAAATTCTCGAGGAGATGTCCTCCGAAGGTGACTGCATGTTTTATAAGCTATATCTAGATTTTATATGCAAAAACTAATCTAACTATTTCAATGTACAATACAAATATATAGTGCAGCATGGTTGTGCGGGTGACATTTCTATGTCGAGCGCATCGATAAAATGTGCTCCACAATGGATTGTGGTATCATGGCAAAGTTTGAGCAAGTGAGCCGACGGCAAGCCATAGATCCAAACACCGTTATAGATGAGATGGAGTATTTTGGGAACTTGCAAAGTGTTATCTCAGTGAATTATCGTAGCTTCTCTATGATCATATTTGATGTACAGTGGTTCAAAGTGGTATTGGAAGGAGCCACAGAAACCATTCGGTGAGGTCCATCTAGATTTCTCAAAATAGATTTTGAGAAAAGATAGAAAAATCGGTGCGACACATTTGTCTTGCCGGGCCATTGTGAACAAACACATGAACTATTTTTTTAACTTTTTTCAAGACACAAAATAGTCACAAATGTTGAATCTCTCTTTTACATGATTTCGAATAGGTAATTTTCTATCCAAATCCCCAACACCCTCGATCATGGTCAACTCAAGATAGGGATGCTACTCCTTGCTCTTGTATAGGTTCGAGAGAGGGTGGCTCAGGTGGGTGTTGTGGAGGCACTGATCCAGTGTCTCTATCTTGTTGTTCTAATGGAGGTGTGTCACCTGTAGGATTTGTCACACTTGTGGGGACATCTACTCCACTGACTCTAACTTTTTCTTAGCCATTTGCTAGGTGGCACCCCTATGGGTGCTACTCTGAGAGGTACTATCTCCATGGGTACACCAGATGTATAGGGGTCTCCTGGTTATGCCCAAGAGCGTGGCCGTAGGTGGAAGAGGATATACCTTAGATATACCCTAGAGATCTTGAGATATTTTCAATCACACCTATTGTATCCTCTTTGTATAAGGCAATTCTGGGCTTAGGACATGCATGCACACTGAATCCCATATGCACAGAGAAGAAAACTATAGCCATCCAACAACTATAAAGCATTGTACTTGACTACCACTTTTCATATAGAATGAATACAATGTCATGATGCTTTGTACTTTCAGTTAAGTGTCTTGTCTTTGTCATTCCTACACAAGATTGTGTGTATGAGTCCAAGCTTCCATCTTGGAACCTAATTCACTTGTGTAATAGTTGGTCTCTCCTTGTCTATGTCAACATGATTCTTGTCTTCATCTTCCATCCTCCATAGCTCCTGCCATGCTCTAGATCCGTGCTTCTCACATGGTATCAGAGCTCACCTGAGCATGGACCAACTCTCCTTTTACTCCTCTCAGCTCCTTTCCATCTCTGCTCAGCTTAGTTTGAGTACTGGACTCTATCTCCAACTTCATTTGCATTCCTACCTTCAATGAAGCCTCCATGGCAACCATAGCCATCAACACCTTGTTAACTTGAAGCTTTCATATCTCTCTCCACAGGCCAAATCTCTCTAAAATTCCTTCTAGATAAGTGTTTCTCAACTTTCATATCTCCTCCATGGCACCTCAATCATTGACATTGGGCAACTATAGCTTCAGCATTGCCTCGTCACTGCCATAACTATGTCTGTGGACAACACCTCCCTACCTCTGTTGGAGCATCCATATCTCATCAACCAAGCCATATCTCTTCAAGATTTCTTCTCAAGAGTTATTCTTGAGGTCAAGGAGCAACTTCTTGGCACAAAAATTAAGGACATTGATCCACACCATGCCGGAATTTGCATTTTCCCAAATATGGGTGCATTTTTTATAGGGACCACTTTGAAGGCTTAGATCTCTCAACTCGGGGAAAATGAGTACAAACCCTCCTAGGGGGAGTTAGATCCATCAGTGAGGGTTCTCTATCTCAAAGGGTTTGATCAAATTCAATCTATGGAGCTCGTGGGAGCTCATTTACCAGTTGCTGGTCCCTATTTTGATAGGACAGTCATAGCCACTTACCTTCAAGCTCGTTTTTCCTTCATTTTCTCTCTCTTGCCACTTAAACCAAGCCAAGGCCACTCTAATTTGAAGATTTCAATAAGTATTCAACCATAAAATTAGCAAGGAGGGGAAGCTATGAAGAGTTTTTGAAGATCATCAAGTCAAACTCAAGCAACAAATATCAAATTTCAAACTAGTATCTTTTGATACTTCACTACAATTGCTTGTGTCTTTTGACACATACAAAGATCAACTCATTGCTGGTTATTCTCAATCATTTAAAGCTGATTTCCATCATGGGAATGACCAAAATCTATTATTTTATGAAGATGCTTCTCATGAAGAGTAACATTACTCTTGTTGCTCAATTCAACTACATGGAAGACTTGTTTATTTTGCTTGCAGGGATGGATGGATTTACTTGTTTTGAAGAGCAATCGATGAATTTATTTGAAGATTTTGAAGACATTTCTACTGCCTCAAAGATGATGATACCTTTTCTTGAGGGGGACATCGACATAAAGACTTATACAACTGGTGCAAGCAAAGTCAATGAAGAAGCAGATCAAGAGGACCAAAAGATCAAAGAGAAAAAGAATAAGAAGAAGAAGCATAAAAATCGTGAAGACTTTGAAGAGGCAAAAAAAGTGAAGTACAAGTATAGGAAGCTAGATAAGAAGAACTCCAATGAATCGAAGATCTATGTCAAAAGAAATGCTAAAAACCGCAAGGACCTCACAGTCCTTGATCCTATTTTTTACTGACTTTTTTAGCCTTGTATTGCCTAGTCCAAATGTCTTGATCATAATCTTGTAAAATCCTCATGTAGCCTTGTACTATAGCCTCTGTAAGGCCCCTACTACAGCCTCTGGATGACCATCATGTTTGTGGTACCCACACTTCGCCTTTTCTGCAACAGTCTCTAGTATTTTGCCATGTTTATGGTGTGCCCACACTTTGCAGGTGTTACTTTCAGTAAAATCTCTACACAATTTGTGCTTTCTAATTGTGATTGAGCAGGGGTGTTGAGATATTTGCAATCACACCTATTGTAGCCTCTTTGTATGAGGGTAGTTCTGGGCTTAGGACATGCAGGCAGACTAAATCCCATATGCACAGAGAGGAAAACTGCAGCCATCCAACAACTGTAAAGCATTGTACTTGACTACCACTTTTCATATAGAATGAATACAATGTCATGATGCTTTGTACTTTCAGTTAAGTGTCTTGTCTTTGGCAGTCCTACACAAGATTGTGTTTATGAGTCCAAGCTTCCATCTTGGAACCTAAATCACTTGTGTTTTATTAGTCGCTCCTTGTCTATGTCAACATGATTCTTGTCTTCATCTTCCATCCTCCATAGCTCCTACCATGCTCTAGATCCGTGCTTCTCACAAGAGGGGTATGGATACCTCGTAGATGACAGGACAGGAGCTCTGATCATGAATGATGAGGGAAGGAGGGTGATGTCTCACATGAGAGAGTTGTGCCAACAAGTTTTTCGGCACAGCATCTTGGACCATTGAAAGAACATACTCGAGGGGAGGAGCAAGGACTATATAGTAACATCCTTACATGAGGAGTTTCCAGTACCTACCATAGCAAAGAGGTTTTCCACTGGGTGGATGATGGAGTGTATGTGTGCGTACATGTCACATAGACGATCGGCAAATTCACGTAAGGCACTCAATAGTGGCACCTCAAAGCTCGAGTGGCTAGATGCAGATGATTGGAAGAGGCTACAGATTCTCCAAGACATTGATGACAACAGCAGGAGGTAGCGAGGGCACGATTGGAGGTAGGGGTCGTGCATCATCTAGGACTGGCGGCCACACGACTTATCCGGAGGACTTTGTAAGTTTTTCTTTTGTTCTTCTCGCTTTCTTATTTGCAATATCACTTGTATTTACAATCATGTTTCTAACAGTTGTATTTTGTTTTCTTTGTAGCACTCCATTACAAAATGCGATCCCACCGGCCTAGAGACTCGATATATAGAGAGACACAATCTCATTGCATTGATTGATAGACTGTATGCATGCCGCAGCCATGTAAGTCAATCATCTTTTTTATCGATAGTTACTATTTTTTCAAATGCATTATGTATGGTGGACAGATGTGTAATTGTTCATTTTGTAGAGTCCATTCGATGCTCCTTTGTGTCAAGATGAGCTTTCGGATAGTGAGGATCTATAGCTCGCCTTTGGATTCGTGGAGCACACATCCTCCTCTTTTTTTGTCATGTGATTTATGCAAGCATCTTCTATATACTATGTACTTATCATCCTTTGTATCTTGCCATAATTCCATGAGTTTTCATTAGCGACCTTATACTTATTCTATGTATCAATCTTGTTGGTTCAAGTACATTTTGCACTCATCTTAATGACCATTGCATACCTAACATGTAATTCATTTGTAGAATATAAACATAGCACATGGTGCTATATGAAAAGCTGCCATGCCACAATTTTTTTTCTTTGTAAGCGTCATTATTAGCGTCGCAGATTTACTGCATGTGTCGTTATTAGCATCGCAAACCGTCGCTATTTGCATCGCAAAACCAATAAAAATAGCAATGCAAATAGTGACTGTTTTATGGAGATATTGATACTTATGAGTTTAGTGACGACGGGGGAAATTTGTTTGATAAACATTTGTGTCACTTTGAATGTCGATATGAGGCCTGTATCTTGTAGTGGTGGACATCACATCTTGAAAGTGGTGCATGTCTTCCATTATGATTCATTATTTTCATATTTTGAGTTTAGATTTTCTAATTCACTTTTATTTTATTCAATCTTTTAAAATTTGATTATTATGTTTATTTTTTAAAAGATTGGCTTCACTTGATAACTAGCAATGATGTTAGAGGAGTATGGGTGTGCCATGTGTTGATAGAGAGAGAGAGAGTACGAGAGAGATACACAAGACATGCTCCCAAAGAATGATTCATATTGATGTAGAGTTAGTATATATAGGTGAGACCCAAATCAAGTGAGAGATGATATATATAGTTGTAACATCCCCACTCAAACAAAGGTCTCTGGCTGCAAGTGAAAAAACCCTTGGGGAGATCAAGGGAAAAACCCGAGCCCCTACACATACCTACGATACAAAAATGATTTACTATAGAGTTTTCTTGAATACAATGATACATGCCTCAATCAGTGAGACAAGAACTTGGAACAATACCAAGTGCATGTCATAATGAACTAAACCAAGCTTCACTAAGATCTTTTGTGAAGTTGTCTGCAACCATTTGATCACTAGGACAATGCTCCACCATAATGGAACCTTTCTTGACTTCATGTCGAACATAATGATAATGAATAGCAATATGCTTTGATTTACTATGTTGTATATAGTCTTTGGTAAGACTAATAGCACTTTGGTTGTCGCATCGAAGAGGTGTACTAGATGATGAAGGATGTCCCAAATCTGCAAGTAGTTGTCGAAGCCAAACTAGCTCGCAAGCTGCTAATGATGCAGTAACATATTCGGCCTTAGTTGTAGAAACCACAACACATCGTTGTTTCTTGCTGGACCAAGAAACCAAACATCCATTTACAAAGAAACAATTCCCACTTGTAGATCCCATGGATAAATGTGAACTTGCCCAATCAACATCTGTATATCCAATAAGGTCAAGAAAAGTTGAAGAAGATAAAGAAGAATCCTCTCGACGACGATAAATAAGACCAAACTCCTTAGTACCCTTGAGGTACTTAAGAATACGTTTTGCAGCACTCCAATGAATAGTGGAAGGGGAAGAAAGATACTGTCCCAAAAAGTTAGCTACAAATAAAATATATGGTCTTGTGTTTAAGCCAATAAATTTAAGACAACCAACAAGATTTGCAAAAGGTTGATGAATGGCTGATTCTTCATTGCGTGTTGTAGATGTACCCTTGGTAGAGCTCGAAAGAATGGGAGTGTTGGTAGAGTGCGCATTTGTCAACCCAAACTTAACAATATCATTAATAAACTTTGTCTGGCGAAGAAGAAGAATGCCTCGTTGTCTGTGTCGTTGAACTTGAATACCCAAACAAGAATGTATCTCACCAAGATCCACCATTTCAAATGCAGTCGATAAAAGCTTCTTCATAGCATCCAAGAAAGTAATATTATTTGACACAAGAATAGTATCATCAACATATAGAGCAAGAATAATAAAACATTTGTCCTCCCTTTTGATGTAAAGATTTGGGTTAGCAAAACATGCAACAAAACCTTTAGATGTGAGGAACTGATCAATCTTAATATACGAAGCACGAGAGGCTTGCTTCAATCCATATAATGCACGATGAAGCTGGCATACAAGATGCTCCTTTCATGCAATCATAAAACCTTCAGGTTGCTCCATATAGATTTCATATTCAAGATCTCCATTGAGAAAAGTCGTTTTAACATCCATTTGGTGAATTTCTAGATCAAATAGTGTTGCAAAAGCCAAAAGCATATGAACAGTTGTGGAGCGCACAATGGGAGAAAATATTTCTTGATAATCTACTCCTGCAATCTGCGAGTAACCTTTTGCAACAAGTCGTGCTTTGAACTTATCAAACGAGCCATCAACTTTGGTCTTGGTTTTATAAACCCATTTACATTTGATAAGAACACGATTTGGGGGGAGTTCCGTAAGAATCCATGTACCTTTGGAGATTAAAGAATCGTACTCAGCTTGCATAGCTTCTTGCCATTGATCCCTTTGAGATGAATTGATAGCTTCCATATATGATATTGGATCCTCTTGGACAGATATAGCATTATCAAAGACATCAGATTCAATAGAATAGAATCCATGCTCTATCTCAATAGGAAGATCGACATATATCTCCAAATTTTCATCAAACTTCTTTGGAGGTGAAGGAGGTTTATGATCATCAGAATTAGTAGACTCACAAAGCAAGTAAGGAAATACACTAAGCAAAGACTGAGTATCATCTGAAACATCTGACGACCATGTGCCACCCATAGTCTTCTCATCAAATATAGCATCACGACTAATGATAACCTTTTGAGTATAAGGATCATAAAATTTGTAACCTTTGGAATGATTTGAATAACCAATAAAAATAACCTTCAAACCTGGAGGATCCAACTTATGTTGAGTGTCCTTGGGCACATGAATATAAGCAATGCAGCCAAATGTGCAAAAGTGAGAGACTGAAGGTGTCTTCCCTGTCCAGATTGTTATAGATGGGAGTGAGGGAGAACCTAGGGCAACCAAATATGACACATCGAATGCCTAGAATATGTTTCGAGGCTAAATTTGGTGGTTTACGTGGCATGCGGGGGGCGAAAAATTAAAAAGTGAACAGAAAAATTAATTCAAAGCGATTTCAGGCATCAGATGAAGACGCCATAAAAAGAAAAACTTGGCAAGGTGATGGTAGAAATGGCATGGACAATGTGTTGGGCACGTTCGACAGCAAAGAGAGGGGTTCACGTGGCAAAATATGAAAAGTTTGCCACTAAAAACCACAGAAAATTAATTCCACAAAATCCATCAGTTGGAATCTCATTTCCCTCTGCACAACACGGGGTGGACCTCAACCATCATTAACATACACATTGCTCTATTCGGCACACAGCAGTACCAGACTCCCTGGACTTCCATCTTGCACCTATGCCAGATGGGTTGGGACGCACTAATGCACCATCAACTATACACGTGGTATTTCTGAACCATCTTTCTTGTCGATTTCTAAACCAAGTGTGAGATAGGGGTTTCAATCATTCTCTGTGAGTGATGTGAGTTATGGGGCGAGCGACTAATCTATCATTCCAACATGAGTGATTGACGAGATTGAGTGATGTATATCTCACCATCAATGGCTTACCAGATCTTCTTTAACAATGCTACCTCCCTGGGTGTTGTGGCATGGTGGCCAAGTTTTTCTAACCCTACCTCTTGTGTTTATTTATGTGTATGTTATGTTTTAAGTGTGGGGACATATGGGTATGGGTCACGGTTAGGGTCACGATTAAGTGTTAGGTCCATGTTGATTAGTCAACCTGATCTATTCATGTCTTAAGTATGGGGATGCATCCCTGTGCATCTTGGTTTCCTACATTTGCAAATACCTTGTTAATTGATCCTTACATAATACTTTGTTTTCCTTATGCCCAGGTGAGGTCCCTTCCTTAATCACCTACTCTATTTTAACCCATTTTCATAGTCTTCCCTTGCCGTTTTGGTTGTTTTATCATTTTGTTGGTCCTCCAGGTGAATACACCCTACATTCACCAAAATTGGAATCTGATCCAATGACCCTATTTGTTTCTTTGAACATGCCAGTTTTCCTTTCTAAGGCCCTTAGTTCCAAGCCATTGATCATGAGTTATTAATTTTTATTAAATTTGACGCAAATCAGACGTGTTTCCATGCGGACACATCTTTTTTACACCAAAACTGTGGTTTGATGTGCTAGCCCTGATCTTTTTTTTTTCTGAACATTTTTTCTTTTTACATCTCTTTTCGATGCACGTTATTTTTGCATATTTACGGGTTTATTTTTATGTAATTTGTCTATTTTTTTCTATATGAATACGTTATTTTCTCATCAAAATGGCATTCTGTTTGGATTGCCTCGAGTTATTTGTCCCGTAGGATATCTTTCTTTTTTTCTTCCCCTCATTCTAACCACTTGATTTTTTGTTATTAATTTTTAATTGTGTTTTTAAATGTGTTTTTGTCCTCTTACCATGCGAACACACCTTCCTTCCACCAAAATAGCATTCTAACCTCAGAGCCCTATTGCCAATCATTCCTTAGACGTTTTTCCTTTTTGTTGCCCCTTGTTTCGACTTATAGATTGTTTGGAATTTTTGGCGTGTTTTTCTCATTTTTGCCATTGGAAGTGTGTTTCAAATGGATAGCCCAATCTAACTCATCACTCCATACATTTTTCCTTCTTGTTTCTTTCCATTCCAACTTTTTGATTTTTTGTTCTTACTTTTTTATTTCATTTTCAAATTTGATTTTTTTATTTTTTCCATGCGAATGGATTCTATTCTCGTCAGGACTGCATTTTAACATGATAGGCTTGTGTAAACCATTTCCTAGACATGTTCAAGAGAGTAAGAAGCCATTGGAATTAATCCACTCTGATGTGTAGACTACTAAAGCTGCATCTATTGGAGGCTGTCATTATTTTGTCACTTTTATTAATGACTATAGTAGAAAAGTTTGGGTGTATTTTATGAAAAAGAAAAGTGAAGTGTTTGGGCATTTCAAAACTCTTAAAGCTATGGTTGAAAAAGAAACAGGTCTGCAATTAAAATGCCTAAGGTTAGATGGAGGGGGAGAGTACCTCTCAAATGAGTTTGCAAGGTTTCTGCAGGAGCATGGCATAAAGCAGCAATATTCATGCAGTCATACCCCACAACAAAATGGAATTGCAGAAAGGAAAAATAGGCATATTGGAGAGGTATCTCGTGCCATGCTCAATGAAAAAGACTTGCCAGATTTTTACTGGGCTAAAGCAGTTGCTACAACAGTCTACATAATGAACAGGACTCCCACTGCAGCAGTACTTTGCGCAGGTCTACTAGAGCTAGGTATCCTGTGGATAGACTGAAATATGATGGATTTACAGCCATTCATTATGCCTATATAGTCAAAGTGATACATGAACTAGAACCCACTTCTTTTGAGCAAGCCATGGGAAAAGAAAAATGGAAGAAAGCCATGGATGAAGAAATGGATGCCTTGGAAGAAAATGCTACATGGGAATTGGTACATTTTCCTAAAGATAAGAATGCAATTGGTTGTAAGTGGGTTTATAAGGTGAAACACAATGCAGATAGTTCTGTGAATAGATACAAGGCAAGATTAGTAGTCAAGGGGTATGCACAAACATATGGCATTGATTATGAAGAAACATTCAGTCCGGTTGCAAGGATGGCAACCATAAGAGCAGTCATTGCTATGGCTACATCAAAGGGATGGTCTTTACATCAGATGGATGTAAAGAATGCCTTCTTGCATGGTGATTTGCAAGAAGAGGTCTATATGGAGCAGCCACCAGGTTATGTGCATGATGTTCATCCTGAGTTTGTTTGCAGGTTGAAGAAAGCCTTGTATAGCTTGAAGCAAGCACCTAGAGTATGGTCTGACAAGATAGGACAGTATCTTGTCACTATTGGCTTTCAGATTTCCAAGGCAGATTGCTCACTTTATGTGAGAAAAACAGAGAAAGGTATCATGCTACTTGTCATTTATGTTGATGATTTGATTATGACAGGTGACAGTGATGAAGATATCCTTCATGTGAAAATGCTATTGAAGCAGAAGTTTGAGATGAAGGATTTGGGAGAGCTGCGTTATTTCTTGGGCATTGAGGTGATTAGATCACCAAGTGGAATATGGCTCTTGTAGAGGTAGTATGGATTGGACATGCTGTCCAAATATGGGATAACAGGCTGTAAGCCTATTTCAGTTCCTTTGGAGCAGAATGTGAAGCTAAGCGCAGATGCACGTGAGCTTCTGGAAGACCCTACTATGTACATACACGTAGTAGGAAGTTTGATTTATATGACTATTACTAGGCTAGATTTGAGCTATGCTGTTGGATTGGTAAGTCAGTTTATGCAAGCTCCAAGGAAACTGCATTTAGATGCGGCTAGACGTATACTCAGGTATGTGAAGTCCACATTGCAGTATGGACTATTTTATGAGACTGGGGTTCAGATACAATTGCATGGATACACTGATGCTGATTGGGCTGGTAGTATTTCTGATAGACGATCTACTAGTGGATATGTGTTCTCTTTTGGGAGTGCTGCAGTCACTTGGAGCAGCAAGAAACAACCTACAGTTGCCTTGTCCAGCACAAAGGCTGAGTAGAGGGGTGCAGCAATGGCTGCATGTGAGGTAGCTTGGTTGCATAAGCTACTTTATGATATGCACCAGTCTACAGATGGGCCAGTTGTCATTTATTGTGACAACATGAGTAGTATAAACTTGGCAAATAACCCAGTCTATCATGCTAGAACAAAGCACATTGAGGTGCATTATCACTATGTGCGAGAGAGAGTTTTACTAGGTCTTATTGATCTAGTCTATGTCGGCACAAAGGATCAGGTAGCTGACATATTTACAAAGGCATTGGACGCAGAGAAGCTGCGCAAGTTCAGAGACCTACTTGGTGTGCATGAATTGGGATTGAGCTTGAGGGAGAGTGTTGAGATATCGAGCTCCACTCGTGATATGCCAGGGTGACCGTTGTGCATTTATGTCACCGACTTGTTAGTTGCAGATGCGGTTGGTACACCGCCCATGAATAATAGCTAGATGACAGCTATCCTTATCTACTCTAGTTCATGGTTCAGTTAGTATGCCACCTTAGTTAGTTGAGTTTGGTTTGAGACCCATATATAGGGTTCTTCTATTTCTTTGTATGGGAGTTCTTTTGGCTTACACAACTAAGAAGAGAAAAATTGTTTTCAGCCTCCACCCTTGTGTGTATTCCCCCATTGTGCAAGCAAGAAAGCTACAAGTGAGAATCCTTCCTTCTCTCCCATAATCTTGACACTAGGATCCAAGAAGGTGTTAGTCACATCCACTTCTTTCACAGGCTCTCGGGCTTTATTGGACTTAGGGACAATTTCATGAGAAATCTTGAGGCTTCTTCTTCCTATCAATATGCTTTTTAATTTATTTTGATAGCTAGGAGACAACATCAGTAACTGTCAAAATTTTAGGTTTGGTTTGAAGGTTTCTAGGTCTTTGACCAAGGCATACTCTTTGGTAGGGTCCATGGGCTTCTTAAATCGGCTAGGGAATGGGGCAACATCTGAAAGGTGAGAAGGATCGAAGCTTGCACGCGAGCTATGGCGGGAGAGCAAGAGCAAGAAAGAGAGAGACAAGAAATGGGAACTCCAACAGTCACAATGTGTGACCGGGCCTTCCTTTATTCAAACTGTCACTAAAAGAATAAAGAATAAAGTGACGTGACTGGCGCCCGCCACCTGCAGTGTGCAGTGGCGGGTACTGTTAGTGTAGTAATACACAGGGCAGCACGACGGAGGCGCCTTTACCCCCAACAACCTCCCACTTAAAGGAAAATCTGCCCTAGTGAGAGAGAAAAGAAAAAAGAAAAAGACAGTACAAATATACATAGGTACAAGGGATGAGGAAAGGCGACATCTCATCCAACGCCCATCAACCTCCTGAGGAAGGCAAAGCGCTCAGTAGTGAGGCTCTTCGTGAGCAGATCTGCAAGATTCTCGTCAGTGGAGATCTTGACAAGGTCAACAGACTTGTCCTCCACGACACCACGTATGAAGTGATACCTCACCTCAATGTGTTTCGTCTTCGCATGGAAGACCGGATTCTTAGCCAACTGAATGGCACTCATAGAATCCGAATGCAATGTAGGTGTAGCATCAATCCCAAGGTCAGCAACTAGACGGCCTAACCATATGGCCTCCTTGCAAGCCTCAGTGGCTGCAACATACTCAGCCTCAGTGGTAGACAAAGCCGTACACTTCTAAACCCTGGACATCGAAGAGACAGCCCCTCCAGCATAGGTGAATACATAGACATAAGTGGACTTCCTACTATCTGCATGTCCTGCATAATCGGAGTCAGTGTACCCCACGACCCCTGTATCCTGGCTGCCATAGAAAATACACATATCTACTGTGCCCTTCAGGTACCTCATGATACCCTTCACGGCATCCCAATGTCTACTGTCAGGTGTAGCCATATAGCATGCCACAACACCAACTGTATGCGCAATATCTAGACGAGTGGCTATCATGGCATACATCAAACTGCCCACGGCTGAAGCATAAGGGATCTTGGCCATCTCGGCCTCTGCTCATCTGTCTGCGGACAATCGGCCTGTGATACCTTCACATAAGAAGGTAATGGACAACCAATAGGCTTTACGTCCTGCATGCGGAAGTGCTCAAGGACTTTATGAATGTACTCCCGCTGTGAGAGATACAAAAGCCCCTGATGCCTATCGTGCTTAATGCGCATCCCAAGTATATGTGAGGCCTGTCCCAAATCCTTCATCTCAAAGCTCTTCTTCAGCTGAGATTTAAGAGCATCTAGCTCATCATGAGCTTTCCCTTCTATCAACATATCATCAACATAGAGTACCAAGATAAGCAAACTACCATCACGGGCTTTCTTCGTGTAAAGACATGGATCCATAGCACTCCTGCTATAGCCCTATGACTGCATAAAGGCATCAAACTTATGATACCATTCCCTAGGTGCCTGCTTCAAGCCATACAAGCTCTTCTTCAACTTGCACACTAGGTGCTCCCTGCCAGGTTCTGCAAAGCCCTTAGGCTGATCCATATAGATCTCATCATGCAAGTCCCCATGTAGAAAAGCCGTCTTGACATCCATCTGATATAGATCTAAGTCAAGCTGTGCAACCAAAGCCAAGACCAAGCACAGGGTGGTCATCTTAACCACAGGAGAGAAGACCTCATCAAAGTCCACACCATGTTCCTGCTTAAAACCCTTTGCTACCAATCTAGCCTTGTATGCCGGCTTGGGGTGTCCAGGGGTACTTTTCAGCTTGTACATCCACTTGCATGGCAAAGCCTTCTTGCCCTTAGGCAAGGCAACCAAATCCCAAGTCTCATTCTTATGTAGGGAGTCTATCTCAGACTGCATAGCCCTCTCCCAAGAGTGACTGTCACCCTTGCGCATAGCCTCATCATAAGTGAAAGGCTCTCCTGCATCTATAACCAAAACATAATGCATAGAGGGCTGAAATCTGTCAGGTGGACGTCTGTCTCTAGCAGACCGTCTCACCGCAGGCTCTGCCACCTGTCTAACTGCTTGTCCAACACCCTGGCCTTGTGGAGGAACTGCTGTAGGCTGTACTACTGACTGTGTTGGAGCTCTAGGCTCCTCCTGAAAGATCACTCTGCGGATCTCAACCACCTTCTCAGGTTGCCTGTGCATCTTGTCTTCATGGAAGACAACATCATGGCTGCGTACTATTTTCCGCGCCTGCGGATCCCATAGGCGATAGCCCATCTCTCGTGACTCACCATAGCCAAGGAATATGCATTTAATGCTCTTTGGATCCAATTTACTCCTCTTGTCCTTGGGCACATGGCAGAATGCCTCACATCCAAAGACACAGAGATGCATCATGTTGCCAGAATGTGTCATCAAGTAGCAACCAAGGCGTTAGCCAAACTCCCTTAATCCTTGAAACGATTCAATCACGGAAGCAATTGTTATGAGATGCTACGCCCAACCACTGGCCAGACCAAGCTCTGGCTAGCCATGAGCAATACAGCGACACCGTCTCAAAATAGAGACGATGTTCATGTGAGTGTTAGTCACTGGCTGTGTGTAGGCGGTCAACTGACGCTTAATACCCTTGTCATCACAAAACTGCTCAAAAGCACGTGAGACACATTCTCCCCCATTGTCAGTCCTAAGGCATTTCAGCCTATACCCAGTCTGGTTCTCAACAAGAGCAAGCCAACGCTGAAAGACTGCCAAGACATCGGACTTTTGCTTTATGGGATAAGCCCACACTTTCCTAGAAAAATCATCAATGAAGGTAACAAAGTACTTCGCGCCACCCATAGACATGCAAGGCATAGGCCCACAAACATCGGAATGCACCAATGCCAAGGGCTCACTCATGCGTGGCCTACCCGATTTCTTATGCGTAGACCTATTCTGCTTACCATAAAGACAATGATCACACGAGTCAAAACATGCATAGTCCAAAGGCAGAAGATACTGCAAACTAGATAGCATTTTCATTCCCTTCAAAGACATATGCCCCAAACGGGCATGCCAAAGTGATACATGTGGGATAGAGCTTACTGCCAAAACATGGTCTATAGAAGACCCAGATACAACAAGAGGATAGAGGCTGCCAGCCTTGGCGCCTCTAGCAAGCACAAGTCTGCCTTTGGTAATTTTCCAGGCAGAATCCCAAAAACAGACATGAAACCTTGCATCATCCAATTGTCATGCAGACATAAGACTGCGCGTAAGCGCAGGTACATGACGTACATCCCTGAGCAAAAAGGAACTGCCAGTGGAAAACTACAACTGAATATCTCCACAGCCCACAATATCAAGAGACCTGTCATCTCCAAGTCTGACTGATCCAGATACAGTACCGTAAGAGTGAAACCACTCACGGTAAGGCCTCACATGGAAGGACGCACCTGAATCCAATAACCAGCAATGTGCATACATACTAGATGTCTCAATCAAGTGTGAAGCATCAGAAGAACTAGCTGCAAGTATAAACTCATCACCACCATCGGACTCCTCAGTCTGCGTGACATTAATTTTCTCAATCTTGACGTTGGACTTCACAGGTACTATGCTGTGATCAGAGGACTTCTCCTGCACTTTATCTTTTCCCTTATCCTTGCGCTTCTCATTGCGCAACTCATGACACTGTGGTCTAATATGGCCCTTTTTCCCACAATGATGACAAGTGACATTTGCATTGCACCCACGCGACTTACTACGCGACTTGCCACGAGATTTAGACCGACCCTTCTGCGAGTCACGGCCTCGGCCATTACCACGGTCATACGTGTCATTCCTGCCTCTAACTGTCAAAGCATGACTACCACGAGAGGCATCCAAGTTTTTGCGACTCACCTCTTCCTGAAGAAGAGCACTCTCAACATCTGCCAATTTTAGAGTAGCACTAGAGGCACAAAGAGCAGTGCGGAATACATCACATGACTCATTCAGAGTCCCAAGCGAGAAAAGAGGAGTTACTTCCTCTCCAAAGGTGATATCCTGTGAAGTCAGGTTCTTCAGTATAGCATGGAACTAGCTCAAGTGAGCAGACATAATCGCATTATCCTTCATGCGCAGATCCATAAGCTGCTTCGACCAGTACATCTGACTTGCCGGACTTTTCTTATCATAAAGATTCTTGATCTTATTCCATAGATCCCATGTACTCTGTGCTTCCTCAAATACATTATAATGTACCTATTTAGTGAGAGACAATACAATCGTGGACTTGCATAGCTCGTCAAGTTCAAGCCAGTCGTCATTGTCCATAGTTTCAGGCTGCTCCCCACTCAACCGAAGTGGCTTAATCTGAGATTTCTGCACCAAAACCTGCCATATTTGACTCTTCCAGTAAGATTGGTTGGTACCATCCAACTTTGTAATGTTAAAGATGGCACTATCATGCGAAGATGACGCCATTATGCAGGCTGGAAATGCCCAAATAGTCCAAAACTGCTTGCTGTTTTACTGCAGAAACTGCCCAAAAATGACCAAAACGGGGTCCAAAGGGCGAGCAAAGTGTGCCAAAAGTTGCTGCCCACTTAGTACTAGGTGCAGTACATCAAATCAGGATATTTCAGCAAGAAAAGTACACCTCAGTCCACCAATAACTGCTTGCTATAATAAATTGCAGGTATGTAGTCTAGAGATTAAACTATCCCAAAATAGGATCCAATGTCAAGCAAACAATGCTACGTCCAAAGCCGGCATGAAACGGACATAAGAAAGGCCAATGACAGTGAAAAGAACATGATCTCAACACCGAAGCATGTCAAAATAACATCTGCTAGTGAAAGGCACACCCCTAGACACTCTAGGCAAAGTGTTCCTGTAACTGCCAAAACCTGACACAAATAGGTGTCTGCTCAAAGAGAAAGATCCAAATGTGAGACTCAGCTCATAAGCATCCTGTGAACCAAGAGTATATCAATGTATATCCATAAAGATCGGAGTATGATCCCAAAGTCTCAATGCGTATGTAGCTGCTCAAGACATAAACTGCTCCAAATACATGTAAGTGCTCCAATAACATGTAACTGTCAAAGGTCAAGCAAGCATGTAAAATACTCCCACTGGCACAAAAGGCATACAAAGAGAGCTCAGAAGCTCAAACAACCCAAGAGAAAGCACCAGTGATAAGTGACCCTGTCAATGCATCAAGCGCATCCAAGAGAGCATGACATACATGAAGCACCGGTCATATTAACCATGAAGCAATACATAAGCCCAAATAAGCTCTCGGTCAACTCAATGACATCCAAATAGCAACCAAGATCAGTGATCAAGTAAGCCGGGAATTCTCAAATACATCCAAATCCAAGCTCCAAATGTCGGTATGGCATACACAAAACAAATAGCATATGTCACGAACCAAAGCATGTAATGCAAAAGCCTAATTGTCAAGCAGAGACATGAGGCATAGGCGGTCTATGAGCATGCCAAGTCGGTCCAAATGCCAGTGAAGATGGAGCTAATGCGAAGCTCAAAAGCATCCCATAATCTCATACATATGCTCCAAGTCATCCCCAAATGTCAGAGACATCATGCCAAAGCTCAAAGCATACATCCGGCATCGATAGGTAAGTGCCAAAGCATGTAAAGTACCTTCAGCCCACTATTATTCCAGCATGTATTTACTATTCTAAATAGTAGATTTCAGCCCCGTATTCAAGCCAAAATCGCTCCAAGTCGTCCCCAAATGTCAGAGACATCATGCCAAAGCTCAAAGCATACATCCGGTATCGGTAGGTAAGTGCCAAAGCATGTAAAGTACCTTCAGCCCACTGTTATTCCAGCATGTATTTACTATTTTAAATAGTAGATTTCAGCCCCGAATTCAAGCCAAAATCATGGTCAAACCAAATGCATACATCCCCAATACATCCGGGTAGGAAGTAGACCGCATACGGGCATCAAATAGCTCCAATGGAATGAGGCATAAGCAACAAATGTCAGTGTCAGGGGTGTTGCCCTGTTTCCAGCACTGTTATGCAGTGGATGATAGTTTCAAAACTGAGAATGATCAGCTCCCAACCTCAATGTCAAGTCAAAGCATCAAAATGACATCCAAAAATGGCTCAAATGCCCTCAAAATAGGCCAATGATGAGTGCTCCATGAGCAACAAAGCATTCAGCTGTAAAACGTGGAGGTCAAAGTCTGAAAATGGGTGCCATATTCAGCGTGTTGAGGCCTGGAGTGCTGCTTTAATCACGTGGCTGGATGTTGAGTGTGGGGGGGCTCAATGATGGCCCAAGGTAGGCACATACCAAGCCATGAAGACCCAATGCAAAGGGGAGGGAAGATATGAGCTATGGAGCTCAAGGAGAGTGGCTGCCCTTTGTTCCTGCCTTGTTTCAAACTGAAAAACACTCAAATGCCTGCAAATGCTGAAGCAATACCTCAAGGGAAAGGCCCTGATGAAGCTCAAGAAGGCCGGGATGGAGCTCGGGAAGCCAGGGAGAGTCGGGAGCTCGAGAGGTCGGCTATGGCTGCCGGGATGGAGACCCAATGCGTGAAGCGAGTTGATGCGAAGGTCGGAAAGCACCGAGTCGAGCTCGAGCAAGAGAATGCCAAGCTCTGATACCAGTTGAAAGGTGAGAAGAATCGAAGCTTGCACGCGAGCTATGGCGGGAGAGCAAGAGCAAGAAAGAGAGAGACAAGAAATGGGAACTCCAACAGTCACAATGTGTGACTAGGCCTTCCTTTATTCAAACTATCACTAAAAGAATAAAGAATAAAGTGATGTGACGGGCGCCCGCCACCTGCAGTGTGCAGTGGCAGGTACTGTCAGTGTAGTAATACACGGGGCGGCACGGCGGAGGCGCCTTTACCCCCAACAACATCCACTTTTATAAGTTTTCTCTTTGCTCTAGAAGCAACAACATCTGCCCTTCTTCTATCTATGGGGATAACTTCTACATCCTCTATCTCTTGGATCTCTGGTTCTATCTCTATATAATTGTCTCTGTATTCTTCTGTACTACTAGATGAGTCTTTACTATACCATTTGGCTTTGTATTATTATGTTTCTTCTTGTTTGGGAAGATTCAACTTCACCGTTTTGACAATGGATATGTTCTCTTTTGGAACTATGGGTTCTCTCATCTTGGCACACGTTATTGCAACAACTTCCAATTCCACCCAATTGAAGAAGGCAGGTTCTTGGGTCTTCTGTTGGTTATTAGTGGTGGTAGCTTTCACAGGAGATAGACTGGGACAACCTTTTGTAATGTGGCCTTCTCCTTTGCATTGACTGCATAAGGATTTGTAGTCTATGGACCTTCTAAGGTTTGGATAGTTTGTTGAGATATGTCCCTTTGCTCTACATATGTAACACTCCACTTCTAATCTTCGGCCACCGCCAGACTGTCATCCTTTGTAACTCTGAGAGGGAAATCTTCTTGGGCTAAAATTAGGACCAAACTCTCTAGGCTTTTGGTCCAATATCTTGGGTGGTCTTCTTGGATTCTAACAAGTTGATTCTTCCTTCTTCATCTTTCTTCCTTCTTTCATGCATCTTCTTCACATAGCAGATACTCTTCCACTCGTTCACGAGAGGAATGACTTAACTTCATGAGCTCCTCTTGCATCTTCTCTTCAAGACCCTCACGCCTGAATTTATTGAGAAAGGCACCAAATTCAAGTCATTCCATGTGCCAAAAGTTCTTGCTACTTGTCTCTCTCATACCACTGAAATGTTGTGCCTTTGAAAATGGTAGAGAATATCGCCAACCAATGCTCAGGGATTCTGCCCTTGTTGGCTAGTAGCAGAAGCCTCCTTTCACGCCCTTGTAAAGAGTGTCATAAGGGCATGAAAGGAGGCTTCTGCTACTAGCTTGTTTTTAGCTTTGAGGTTTATCTTCTCTCTTCTCATGCACCTTTGACTCGTTCTAGTGATTGCCTCATCATGTCATCCATCAAGGACTTGGCTCCACCCAATTTGTTTGTACTCGAATAGAATCAGAAGGGCATCAATCTTTGGAAGACTCTCTTGCCAATATTTCGACTTCCTTCTTTTCAATGTCTCTAAATCTAGCTTTCATTCCGCTATAGAGGGGAAGATATTCAGTTTTGAAGGGATCAAAACTCATTCTTCTGAGGATTGCCATAGTGCCACTGTCTTGATAATACCAACTTCGGAGGATTTCAATAGCATAGATTGTGAAGAACTCTCTTTACTAGCTTCCAATGGGTTGCTAATTGTACAAACAAAAGGTTGTCGGCACACCAAGCATCCCACGTATCTTGTTGTTGAGCATCCACGAACAAATTCCAACTCTCTTCCTTTTGTTCTTATGAGCTTCAATTGACCCTATGACTCCTAAATCTTCTTCACGATCTCCCACTTGATAGTGTTTGGAAATTATTTAATAAAGGCTAAATATCCTATGGATGGTCATTCTCTTTGTTTCTACTTCTCTTTTGAGTTTTATGGAAAACATTTGGCTATTGTGATACAAATTTCTGTAGCTTCAGAGATTGTGGGATCAATCTGACACATAGAGCCCGCATCAAGATAGTGACATGCTTCCACCATTGATGGGATGAACTTCTTGTAGAAAGTGACTTTGGCAATGAAAATATGCAATTCTTCAATAGTTGCAAGGATTTTCCAATCTTTTGTTGCTTTTCTTCCTCTTCAACATTGCCACTTCTTCCATTTTCAGCCTCTATTGGTGCTTGTTAATGGCATTTTTTCCCTGTAGTGCATAAAAAACATGGAGCTGCAAGAGGAACACTAAGAAAATGGAGAATCTATTGGAAGAAAATCTACCTTGTATCATCAACAAGCATGTTTTTCATATTTTAATCAACCACAAGGAGAAAAACAACACCAATCTTTTCAAATCTTCACACAGCTTCATATAACAATTCTCCCACGGATTTATCACAATAAAATTTCAACAAATTCTTCATATTCTCCATAAAAATAACAAGAGAACACAAATAAATTCTCCACTTTGAATGGAAGTCATCACATAGTATTCATCTTCATCATCTTCATAGTGTTCATAGTCTCTCTCATAATCTCTCTTTCATAGATACATTGTTTTGCATCAAAAATTGGCTATCTCTCACTTTCTATCTCTCTCACACATGCTCTCTCAAAATGGTACATTGGAATCATCAATAATAATAATCCATAACCCTTTTTTGGTCGTGGATACCCCTCTCAAGAGGTATGTTTGATATGAAGGGTCACTAGAGCCACAAGGTGTCCTTTGAAAGCTCACTACTGTCACTGTCACTTCAGTCTTCACTTGAGACTCCAACAACTACTTTTTCCACTTCTTTGAGCTATTTTGAACTTGTATTAATCTCTTTCCAAGATTAAAATTTTTTCCCAAGCTATACATTCATCTCACAGAACACTTACAGAGGCACATAGAGCAAAAATAGAACAGAAATATAGGCTCTATAGAAGCTCAACACAAGGTCTACAAAACCATACAAAAGATCATCATAAACATTTAGCTCAACTAAAACCATTCAAAATCATAAAAAAACATTAAATAAGCTTCCAAAAAATCTTAAACTCTATCAATCATCACTCCAACCTCTCATACAGAAGGAAAACATAACAAAATAGAAGCTAAATAGAACCAATCAGAACCTACTAGACACTCAACAGGACCTATCAGCACATCATATCTCTGCTAAAAAACATCATGAGCTTCTCAAACCTATTTAACCTTATCGAAAACTTTCTCTAACACTTCCAAAAAAATCAATCATTCAAATAATATAAAAATCACCTAAAAGTTCAACAAAAAGAAAGCCAAAAACACAGTTATATCAACCCTCAATAGTCCCAAACACTCTAAAGTTTAAGCTACATCAGGAGAATATCTAGGAAGTACCAACCTCAAAGAAAGATAAAGGCAAGCAAGTTATGAAGGAGGATCCACAACCTAGTGGTGTCACCGAAGTTTTATCCCCAAAGGTAGGAACCCCATGCACTGCACAGATTAATTTGTGATTTAAAAATCTAGAAGTATCTTTGGGAATAGCATTGAATAAGCATCTAGGGGGGTCCATCTATAAGAAATAATCTATATAACATGCATTCAAAGGATATTACAAAATACCCTTTCTTTACATTTTGTAAGGCCTTAAAATGACCCCTTTTACTTTATTAACCTTACAGGTTTTTTAAAACTTATATTTAGAATCACATTGTGTAAATATAATCCTATAAATTTTACTATATATAATACCCATTCTTTTGAACTTACATGGAATCTCGCATGTTCTGTAAGGTGGACTTCCTGGGATAAGCATCCAGATGTTCATTTAGGAATCAAGAAAGGTAAGTACCCAAAGGTTTATCCTAGTAAATAGAAGAGTGATATACCATCACTTCATCTCGGTAAGGAGTAGGGGAAGAATCTGAAAGCTCATCCCAAATAGAAGTATGGTAAGACCTTGGAAGCTAATCTTGATGGAAATAAGAGCCAAAATTTTGATTTTGATCCCACAAAAGTGGAAGGGGACAAGCCAAGAGTTGTGGCTGTTTTGGAGTCATCTAAAGAATCAATCGAATGGGACTAATTAATATTATTATTCCAATAGGAGATATTTTAAATCTTGTACCAACTTTCAAGGACCACCTACTAAATCTTATCCAACGAGATTGGCTAGTGTTATAAGAGCCCTAAGTAGTGCCTATGAGTACAATTACTCTGAAGGATATAATCTAGAGGGTCCAATAGGAGCTAGTACCACCAAGCCCAATTGAGCGATCTAGCAATTTTGATACTCTCTATTTGGTGCAAGGACAAAATCATCCATAATGTCATGCTTGATAGTGGATCTAGTGTTAACATCATCACCTTGGTAACCTACAAGAAATTTGGATTGATGAATTGGAAACTAGCCCCATTTATGGTAATAATGACAATTCAACAAAGGATGAAACTATTTGGTATTATCCACTCTATGATTTTGGAAATTGTGATCATTTCCTTCTTGGTTTCTTTAGTTGTTTAGAATATGGAGCATGTAGGTAATATTACCATCTTTTTTGGGAAGGTGTTGGCTCTCCCAAGCATGAATAACTCACAATTGGGATCAAGACAAACTCACTATTCATTGGGATCAATATAAAGTTACTAATTACTTGCAAAATGTTTTCCCTTCCTCACTGCAATGTAGATCACTCACAACATGTTGGAAGGATTGAGTGATGATGAGGAAGAGGAATTGCTAAAGGCCATAGAAAATTTATAGCCATGGTTTCTAGTTGATGTTTTGCATATCAATAAATAGTATGTACAACTATAGATTCTACTAAATAAACCCCCACAAAAGGGGGAGGAGGACCAAACTTCAAAGATTTTTGGAATCCAAAACCTAGAATTTGAAATAGAAGATGAAGACATTGAAGACATCGTAGAAGCTGAGATAACAAAGGTACTGAGACAAACACATAGTTTGAACCTCAGATGCAAAATTTCATAAGAGTAAAAGAGGATGAACTAGCTATAATATTTCTTGGTCCAAAGGAGACCAAATTAGTGAAAGTTCATGATCACCTTGAGCTGGGATTCCAAGAGCAATTGATCACTTTATTGAAACAATTCAAGGATGTGTTCGCCTAGGATTATTCAAAAATAAAAGGATTGGATCTACAATTCTATGAGCACCAGATTCCCTTTAAGCCGAATGTTGTTCTAGTTTGAATGCATAGATACTAGATGAATCCACACATAGCCAAACAAGTCGAAGAATCGGGCTAACTACTGCGAGTTGGTTTCATAGCCTCAATAGATTGAGCCAATTAGATCTCACCAATTATCATTGTCCCCAATAAGAATAAGAACTTGAGGATTTGTGTTCCCTAAAGGCAGCTTAATGCCATCACCATTCCAGATCTATTCCCTATTCCTTACCTAGATAGTATTTTAGATAAACTCGCTAGTCATAAGATGTCTTCTTTTCTAGACGGATTCAATGGTTACAACAAGGTTTGGCTTACTCCAAAAAATAAATCCAAAAGATCTTTCATTACAGCATGGGGTATCTTTGTGTGTATAGTGATGTGGTTTGGTCTAATGAATGCTCTATCTTTTTTTCAAAGGCACATATAGGAGACATTTTGGCCCTTAAGTGACCAATTTCACAAGAATTTTTTTTAGATGACTTCATTGTGTTTGGGAAAGTATTGATTTGGCTTCTTTTCAAAGGGACATAGACGAGACATTTGGCCCTAATAAGATGGCAAGAGGTGAGTTTAAAGATGAATCCTTTAAAGTGTGTATTTCATATTCGAGGAGGTGTTTTTCCTTGCCATATTATCTCAAAATATGGTATTGATATTGATTCCACAAAGTTTGCAGCCATCATATAGGCTACAATGCTAGATTCATCATCCGTAGTTCTTCGATTCTTGGGGCAAATACAGTGGCATAGGCATCACCTATGAATCTTGGCACATTCAATAGTTCCCTTGAATTAGTTGACATGTGGTAAATTTGATTTTTAAGTGGAATGAGAAGATAGACCTAGCATTTTTCCCCAAGGGTCCACCTTATAGAACATGTAAGATACCACATGAGTTCACAGAAGAAAGGGTATTATATGTAGTAAAATTTACAAGATTATGTTTACAAAATGTATTTTTTAATTATAATATGAAAAAAATCTGCAAGTTAGTAAAGTAAAAGGGGTCATTTTAAGTTCTCTATCTTGTAAAGAAAGATATTTCCTAATACCCTTTGAATGCACGCTATATAGATGATTTCTTATAGGTAGACGACTTAGGCTATTATTGTCCAAGTCCCAATCCTAATCCCACCAAATTGGGAAAAAAAAATTCATGTCTTTGTTGATGCATTTGATGTGGATATTGGCAATGTTCTCATGCGGGAGGATTCCAATGGGTGGTTTCAACTAGTCTTCTATGCAAGCCAGAGATTGTCCAATGTAGAGAAGAAATACTCCATCATTGAAAGGGAGTACCCTGGTATGATTCATTTCGAATAGAAATTTTGGCATTATTTTGCTAGGGCATGCTTTTATTTTCCATGTGGATCACACAGCCTTGGTTTACTTGGTTAAGCAATAGAATTTGACTAGAAGATTAGCAAGGTGGATTCTGTTGCTATAAGAATTTGAGTACAAAGTGATACATTGATTAGGAGCTCAACATGTGATTACTAATTTTTTTTCTTGACAACTAGATTTTGGAGAAGCACCAAAAGTGTCAATGATGATTTCTTGAATGCCCACTTAATTGTAGCAGAAGTGGATTGAACCACCTAATCCACCATGAACTTGGTATGAGGAAATGCTAACCTTCGTAGAGACCAAAGTGCCTTTGGTCCATCTATAGAAGGATCAACAAAAATGATTGGCTCTCTAGAGCCGTCATTTTGAGATCATCATGGGCCAATTATATCACTATACCCTTTCTTAAGTGTTACAAGGAGGTTATACCAATGGATTAGTTTGATGTTCTCTGGAGAGCTCACTAAGGAATTGTTGGTTAACATTTTGCTCCTAATGTGACCATCAAAAAAATCTAACACGCTGGATTGTAGTGGCTGAACATACATGGGGATGCATGTAAGTTGGTTCAACAATGCAATTCTTACCAATGCTTATTGAAAGAGATCTTCACAATGTATGGTATCTTCATAGTATTGGTAACAGTGATTGAGGTATGTATTTTATTAATAAGGTCATCAAGGAACTTACTTCAATTTTCCTCATTGTGCATAAGAAGTCATCACCGTATTATTTTGCAAGCCAATGGGTTAGCAAAATCCACAAACAAAGTGCTTTGTAAAATTATAACCAAATTGGTAGATCAAAGTTGAAAAGATTGGGATACCAAACTTCTGACAACACCATGGGCTTATTGTACTTCCTTCAAGGCAACTACTAGAATGACACCGTACAAATTGGCATTTGGCTTAGAAGCCATCACACCTCTGGAGTATATAGTCCCCAGTCTATGGATTGCAGTACAAGGTCAAATCATCCTAGAAGAATCTCTTCCTTTCTGGATGGAAGCCCTAGCAAAGCTGGAAGAAGATGAGATAACACAATATTAGTGAGTTTGGCAATCTCCCAATTCCCATTTTTTGAATACTAAAAAGTGTCAAGAATCGCGTGGTGGAGGGGATTGCTCAAGATGCTGCGCCGAACACACACAGAATGCACAAGGAGAAGCTCACTCAAGAGACAAGAAGAGAGATGGAGGCCAAAACGTTTTCTTTCTGATTTCTTCTTCTTCTTCCACACACTTCACAATGTACACAAAGTATAGATAAGATACAAGATAAAAGGAAAGTGGCCTACTAAGTCAAACAATGCATAACCGACTACACTACTCGACTGGCGCTATAACTATGCCAGCTGTAAATAGGTGTAACAACCTGAATATAATAAGTAGTGAGTCAGTGGCCATGTGAGAGTCATAATGACCACCGACGTGCTAAGTGTAGACGTGTGGACCCATCTAACCAGGCGGTCCATCATCAATGTCCACATGTGTTGAGCTTGTCATCTCAACACTCCCCCTCAAGCTCAACTGCATCTCTGCAACTCCAAGTAAGCTTCGAAACTTTTGAAGCTTCTCTGTACCCAATGCCTTCGTGAAGATGTAAGCTATCTGATCCTGTGTGTTGACATACACCAAGTCAATCTCACCTGCTAGTACCTTCTCTCTCACAAAGTGGTAGTGTACCTCAATATGTTTTGTCCTGGCATGGAACACAGGGTTTCTAGCCAACTGTATACTGCTCATGTTGTCACAATAAATGACAACTAGACCTTCCACCTGCACATCCAAATCAGCCAATAACTTTTGCAGCCATACTACCTCACATGCTGCAACAGCAACACCTCTATACTCAGCCTCTGTACTCGACAAAGCAACTGTAGATTGCTTTTTGCTGCTCCAACCAATTGCTGCACTACCAAGAGAGAACATGTATCCGCTGGTAGATCTTCTATCCGACATACTACCAGCCCAATCTGCATCTGTTGAGAGCGGAATTTAGGTGACGGGAAGTGCTTAAAAATAGCTAAAAATTATAAATATCAAGGGAAAAATATTCACTGTCAAAGGCGACAGCTCGATCTAGGACGATTTTAAGTGTCAAAGTGCTTTAAAGGCGCCCGAGCGACACTTGTTGATTTTTCATAATTTTTTAGACAGTCGTGCGGGTTGACACGAGCTACCGGCCAATGCGTGATGCCAAGCCGGACGCCCAGGATTTTTCAGAGCTCAATTCGGAGTCCGGACGGGGAAATGGCCAAGGAAACGGTCAAGATATGAAAAGGTGGACACTTGGGAGGCCAAATTTGAGCATGCCTTTTGAGTTTGGACCCCCCCCCAAAAATTTTATGCACCTTATGAAGCAAAAAACGTGGAGAGAGAATGAAGAGGATGAAAAAACGTGATCAACAGAGGGCGCCATTTTTTTCGCCATTTTTTTCGCCATGAATGGATGAGAGGCATCATGGCTGCTGCAAACAACCCCCCCAATGGATTATGGGGCTTCATTCCCCTCTGTCTGTGGACTCTATCGCCGCCTCTCGCCCGAGAAATGGTGGTCTCTATGAAGAATTCTGATTTCAGTCTTTCTCTCTCCTCCCTCTCTCTCTTCTAAAGGCAAGTTCATGTGGGAAGAAGAAGGAAGAAGAAAGAATGATGGAGGCTTGTCCGGCATGGATCGGATTGCTCCATGGGCTGGAAATGGTGATTGGTGATGGTGCTGGACATGAAGTGCTGCTGATTTCCAAATCTACAGCCATGGACATGAAACCCGAAACACGCAAATAAGCGGTAATTTAAAATTTTCAAAGGAAATTTGAGCTTTTATGGCTTTTGATGGATGAAATGTTGTTCATGTGGGATAAAAACTATTCATGTTGCTATTTTCTATGAGTTCTTGCTGGTCATAATCAAAAAATCAGAGAAATATGTATTTTGTGGTTCAAAATAATATGCTAAAACACGTAAAATATGAAAAAACAAGGGAAAATGAGGGTTTTTGGCATAAAAATGGGGAAGTAAATAGGAACATCAACTAAACTTTCATTTTTCTGCAAGAAGGAACTAAGGGCCACAGCCCATAACCTATTTTGAATTTTTAGTAATTAAATAATGCAGGAAAATGAGAGAAAATACAAGAAAATGGTGGAAAAACCCTAAAAAATAGGGAAAAAATGCATTTTGGGTTCCGAAAAATAAGGATAAATAGGAGCAATGTTTGTGAATGTTTGTGGGGACTGAAGCATGAGGATTTGCCTCATTTCAACCCCACCTTCTTCTTCTAGTGTGTCTTTTTCCAGTTTTTTTACATAAAATGATGTCAAAATACCCTATAAACCTATGCAACGATGCAATATTTAAACAGGGAAGGGTAGAGGAGTTGAAATATGTCTAAATGCCGTGTGAAATGATGGGAAAGTTGCTGATTTCTATGCATAGCATTTAGGATGGATAATAATTAAAATTAAGAGCTTAGTAGCACGAGGATCACCTCGGTGCTAAGCCCATGCAACGAAGCACGAACGGTAGTTGGAAACCATTAAAAGAATGTTTTGCACTTGTGCACGATACTGTTTTACTAAATGTTTGAGCACTAGGCATTCACCAAATGCATGGAGCATGAAAAAGAATTTAAAAGTATCAGTGATCAGCTCCTGGACATGCATTGCAATTGGTTTATGAGGACATGACCTACGTTGAGAGGCAGTGAGATACCCATGCTGGAGGCTAGTCGTGGGATCCTAAAGGGGAAATCAAGTAAGGACAATGGTACATTCCTGGACACGTTTATTTGGTACCTTGAGCGACGTTTGTGCGAAATGTCTATATGTTGAGCGACGCATCGAGGGGCCAATCCCCAAGGTGTAGGAGAGTCGCAGAGGGTTGACGGCATTCAGCCGTAGGAGGAACCCCATGTGTATGTGATTCGAGCCTTTTGGCTATGTGAAAGGGACTCCCTCTGAGGAGCAATATTGGGTTAGGATTAGTTGGACTACAACGTATTACAAACGCAATGTTTAGGAAGGCAGAGATTTTGATAGACGCTCCTGGCCGCGAGGCCGAGGGGTTGTCTTGCGCATAGTGATGAGGTCCGGCTAGTGCATGAGCCAGTGCCGGCCCGTTTTTAGGTCCATCAGTGGTGCGTCTGCCGGGAGCTGCCGATAAGTGGCGGTCTCCGAATCTTGGTCTCATAAGGGACCTGTTAGTTTTATTGGTCGATAGCCGCCTTGAAGCGGTGGATATCAAGTTAGTCTAATAAAAACTTTGGTCATTAGTATGACGGTCAAACCAAGAAATTCCCAACACCCAAAGGATACTTTGTCTATCTTGAACACTCTAGTGGGATCTTTAACACGTTGGGTGATTGACTATTTTACCCTTTGCCCTGAAAGTGATACCATGCTTGAGTTTGGGTCCCTATGGGAAAATACCCATGGAGCTACCTCTAAGATTAATAGCCCATGGCGATTAGAGAAAAGGAAAAGTGAAAGTAATGTTAAGATGACACAGTCATCTATGATAATTCATGATGATAATGTCATAGAAAAGACTGTGACAATGATGGTTAATATGCACATAGGAGGACATGATGATTATGATCTAAAGATACATCCGATGCTAGTGCCCGACGCAGTTGGGTACCGTAGTGTGATTGCCAAGATCCATAAAGCATTGGATGATGTCCATGTGTGTGGAAAACCATTGTTAGTAAGGAAGATTTCATTAGGACCTATCCTAAGTTTTAGCAAAGTGGTGGTAAATGAGAATAGGCTTACTAGAACACCACTAGCAGATGATGGGATAGATTCCCTGTTGCATAGTGTTGGATTCCCTAAACCACTTTGTGAGTTGGCGGAAAGGGAAGTTCATGGAATTAGTGACTCTTCCACACTAGTAAAGGTGGAAATGGAAGAGGTTAAAGACCCTAATACACTGGTATTAGGTCAAGAGGAATACGAAGATTTTAATGACCCAGTCTTGATCCCAAAAGGGAGGACTAAATGTCCTCCTCTTTATAGGGATCTCCCAGTGTTTTATGGGTTGCCAAATGAGGATCCGATGATTCATTTAAGAGAATACGACCTAACTTGTATTGCAAGTGGGTTTGACGATATACATCGGATGCTTGTATTCCCAAGTACCCTAAAGGGGGAGGCAAGGAAATGGTATTGGAACCTCCCAAGAGGGTCGATCAAATCATTTGAGGAGTCTTGTGATAGATTTCTGGATGAGTATGAAAAACAGCTCCCTATGATTCAGGTCCTAGGGCAGCTTATGCAGTTTAGACAAGAGTCTTATCTTTCTGTTAAAGAGTATGCTAGAGCCTTTGATAGTACTCTTAGGCTTTGGCCAAGAAGAGCCAGTGCACTACCAGACGATGTGCTATGTGAGCTCTTTCTGAATGGCTTAGAGATTAATACGCAGATCCAAGTGGGACTGCGGAATCCTAAGTCGTTAAGGGAAGCAAAAATGCATGCCATCGATTATGAGGGTCATATTCAGAGATGTTGGGAAAACTTTTGGAGTTTTCCCTACTCAGTACACGTGCATCCTAGCTTCCAACCATTTCTGCAAGAAGACAGCTCACTTGTTGATACCAAGGCAGCCTATGAGGGGAACCTTAGTGGCCAAAATCTCAAAGCAGAAAATGGCCATCCTATGAGTAGTAATGACATGCCTCTCAGTGAACAGGTTCCAAGCCATGTAAGTCCCATTAGGGCTTGCAACACTTCCACGAGAGATAGTTGTGATGGAAATATGGATCGCACCAATGGGCCTATGAGTGTTGATAAGAATTTTGTGTGTGGTTCTAACTTTGTTGCTAGTAAGGCTCTTGAGAGACCTTTGGTATTGGAATCATGCTTCCGGGTGGATGTTGTTCCTTCCAGTGAAAGCATGGTTCTTATGGAAGAAAATTTACAGTATGGACGTAAACAAGTAAAGACATCTTTTGTAAAGAGGATGCAAAATGCTAAAAGTCCACCTGTGCTTCACAAAGGTCATAAGGATGTGAGGCCATTTAGCCATAGGGATAAGGTTTCATTGAGTTTGTTAGACCAGTGCAACAAATTGAGGGAGTGCAAGAATATTAAGGGAAATGTGAGATGGGTTTGGAGACCCAAAATCTCCAAAAGTATGGCAGGAGTGCTTTTAAGCGCCAAAGTGCTTTAAAGGCGCCCGAGCGACACTTGTTGATTTTTCATAATTTTTCAGACAGTCGTGCGAGTTGACACAAGCTACTGGCCAATGCGGGATGCTAAGCCGGACACCCAGGATTTTTCAGAGCTCGATTCCGAGTCCGGACGGGGAAATGGCCAAGAAACCGGTCAAGATGCGAAGGGGTGGACAAAAATTGGCCAAAATGGGCAAGTGACCTTTGGGAGCCCAAATTTAAATGTAACATGAAACTTTGGAGGTTGGAGATGCAACAAATCGTGGAGAGGAAGCGTGAGGAACAGGCGCCGAAAAATGCGCTTCATGGTTGATCATGCCATCTCCAGCCTCAATGCAACCCCCCCCAATCATCATTGCCCCTCATTTCCCTCTGTATCCTGACTCTATCGCCGCCCTTCGCTCGCGCAATGGTGGCCTGGTTTGAAATTTCTGATTTCAGTCTTTCTCTCTCCTCCCTCTCTCTCTTCTAAAGGCAAGTTCATGTGGGAAGAAGAAGGAAGAAGAAAGAATGATGGAGACTTGTCCGGCATGGACCGGATTGCTATACGGGCTGAGAATGGTGATTTGTGATGTTGCTGGACATGAAGTGTTGCTGGATTTCCAAATCTACAGCCATGGACAAAAAACCCGAAACACGCGTTTAAGCGGTAAACTAAAAAATTACAAGGAAAATTTAGTGTTTTATGCTTTTGATTGATGGAATGCTGTTCATATGGACTAAGATTTGATTATGCTGTTGATTCTTTTGAGTTCTTACTGTTTATAACCAGAAATTATGAAAAACATGCATTTCATGGCTCGAAATAATGTCAAGAAACCCGAAAACGCATGAAAAATGGGGAAAAACAAGGGTTTTGGGCATATAAATGGGGAAAACCGTCGATACACATCAACTAATCTTTCAATTTTGTTGCAAATGAACTAAGGGCCACAGCCCACAAACTGGTTTTCATTTTCAGCAATTTAAAAAATACAAGAAAATGAAGAAAATGGGGGAAAATGATAAAAAAACCATGAAAAATAGGGGAAAAATACATTTGGGGCTACGAAAAATATAGAAAAATAGGATTTATGTTTGTTGATGTATAGCAAGGCTGGGGCATGAAGTTATGCTTCAGTTCAGCCTTGTTTATATGTTTTAGTGCGTGTTTCCTTCCTTTCTCCACATAAAATGACAAGGAAACCCTGAAAGAAATGAATGCAATAATGCACTATCAAAACGGGGAAGGGTAGAGTTGTGGAAAAAATGGTTAAATGCCGCTGAGCATGAGGAATAATTTGCTGATTTTATATGCATCGCATCTAGGACGGAATAATAATGATAAAAATTAAAACCTAGTAGCACGAAGATCACTTCGGTGCTAGGTGTTGCAGCGAAGCACAAAGCGGTTAGAAAGAAAAGCATGAAAGAGATGTTTTGCACTTGCACGCTGCTGGTTTTTTAAAATGTTTGAGCACTAGGCATCCACCTCTTTGCATGATCATTTAGAGGAAATTAAAAGTATCAGAGTTAGCTCCTGGACATGCATAGCAATTGTTTTCAGTAGGCCTTTGACCCACCGTTGAGAGGCAGTGAGGTTCCTATGCTGTAGGCTAGTCGTGGGATCATAAAGGGGAAGTCAAGTAAGGACAATGGTACATTCCTGGATACGTTTATTTGGTACCTTGAGCGACGTTTGTGCGAAATGTCTAAATGTCGAGCGGCGCATCGAGGGGCCAATCCCCAAGGTGTAGGAGAGTCGCAGAGGGTTGACGGCATTTAGCCGTAGGAGGAACCCCATGTGTATGTGATTCGAGCCTTTTGGCCATGTGAAAGGGACTCCCTCTGAGGAGTAATATTGGGTTAGGATCAGTTGGACTACAACGTATTACAAACGCAATGTTTAGGAAGGCAGAGATTTTTATAGACGCTCCTGGCCGCGAGGCCGAGGGGTTGTCTTGTGCATAGTGACGAGGTCCCGGCTAGTGCATGAGCCAGTGCCGGCCCGTTTTTAGGTCCATCATCTGTGTATCCAAACACATGTACGTCTGTACCTGCCTCATAGAAAAGTCCATAATGTAATGTGGACTTGACATATCTCAATATGCGTCTCACTGCATCCAAGTGTGGTTTTCTAGGTACTTGCATAAATTGACTCACAAGACCAACAGCGTAGCTCAAGTCTGGCCTTGTAATAGTCATGTAAATCAAACTCCCCACTATCCTCCTGAACATAGTAGGGTCTTCTATCTCATCCCCAACATCAGCACTCAGCTTTACATTCTGCTCCAACGGGACTGAAAGTGGTTTGCATGCTGTCATACCATACTTGGACAACATATCCAAGCCATACTGTCTTTGGGACAGCCATATACCATCATCACATCTGACCACCTCAATGCCAAGGAAGTACCTTAGCTCACCTAGATCCTTCATCTCAAACTTCATCTTCAAACAACCCTTGACTTCAGCAATCCCACTATCACTATCACCTGTAATAATCAAGTCATCCACATAGATGACTATGATGACCAAACCTGCATCTCCTTTTCTCACATAAAGTGAGTGATCAGCATCAGAAACATAAAAACCAATATTGAAAAGATACTCTCTAATCTTGTCAGACCATGCTCTAGGTGCTTGCTTGAGCCCATAGAGTGCCTTCTTCAATCTGCACACATACGTGGGATGCTCTAAATCTTCATAACCTGCTGGCTGATCCATATACACTTCTTCCTGCAAATCACCATGCAAGAAGGCATTCTTTACATCCATTTGCTGCAACCTCCAACCTTTGGCTGCTGCCAAAGCAATCACACATCTGACAGTTGCCATCCTAGCAACTGGACTGAAGGTTTCATCATAATCTATGCCATATGTCTGGGCATAGCCTTTTGCAACCAGCCTAGCTTTGTACCTGCTAATAGAACCATCTGCATTGTGCTTAATCTTATAAACCCACTTACATCCAATAGCTTTCTTTCCCTTTGGCAATGATACTAGATCCCAAGTCTTATTAGCCTCTAATGCAGCCATCTCCTCATCCATTGCTGCATCCCAATGAGCATGACCAACAGCCTCCTCAAAACATGTAGGCTCAACATCCTCAACTAGTTTCACCATATAAGCATAATGGTGAGCTGCATAACCTTCAAAACCAAATCTTTTAACAGGGTATCTCACCCTGCTAGACCTGCGTACCACTGGATCACTCAATGGAGTCTTTGCATCAGCCCGTGCTCTCTGCACACCTGGAGTTCTCACTGAAGGAATGCCAAGCTCATCATCTAAGCTCTCTGAGCCACTGGAGTCTCCATCAAGAACTGGATCAATGCCTTCTGACACTTTATTCTTTCCTTTGTCTTTACCTGTAGTGCTACTAGATGCACCTGAAGATGTAGAGGTACTCCTTAGTCTCCCAGACCAAGGACTACTAGATGATGTCTCTGGTCCACTAAGAGTCCGTGATTCTTGCTTTTCAGCCTGCACATGAGTGTCATGATCATCATCAACATCCAATGCATCACCACTAGATGCATACCAGCTGCTCATTTCATCAAAGATGACATCCCTGCTCACTCTGAACTTACATGTGACAGGGTTGTAACAGCGATACCCTTTCTGCTCTAAAGAGTATCCAATAAAGACACACTTTTCAGCCTTTGGATCCAGTTTCTTCCGCAACTCATCTGGCACATGAACATACGCAATGCAGCCAAACACTTTCAAGTGTGAAACATCAGGCTTCTTACCTGTAAAACATTCTTCGGGGGTCATACCATGAACTGCAGCTATGGGAGTTCTGTTCATAATATAAACAGCAGTATGAACAGCCTCAGACCAAAAATGCTTAGGCATACTCTTTTTAGCCATCAAGGCACGTGCAACTTCTGCAATATGCCTGTTTTTCCTTTCTGCAACCCCATTTTGCTGTGGGGTATACCTGCATGTGAACTGTCTCTTTATCCCATGAGACCTCAGAAAATCACTGAACTCATTGGAGAGGTACTCTCCCCCTCCATCTGACCTCAAGCACTTTATTTTCAAGCCTGTTTCTCTTTCAACTGCAGCCTTGAAAGTTCTAAAGTGCTCAAAAGCTTCACTCTTTTCCTTCATAAAATATACCCACAGCTTTCTAGAACAATCATCAATGAATGTGACAAAGTATGAACTACCTCCAAGAGATACATTTTGTGTAGGCCCCCAAATGTCTGTATGAACAACATCAAGGATATTTCTGCTTACATCTCTGTCATGTGAAAAGGGTTGTCTTGCCTGCTTACCAAACTGACATGCTTCACATACCTTCTAAAATTCTGCAACTTTAAATGTAGGCAAACCTGTAACCAATCCTTTGGACTGCATTAATTTCAGCCTTTGTACATTTGCATGTCCAATGCGTTTGTGCCAAATTTCAATGTCTGCAACAACACCTTTTCCTTTGGCATACATAGCAGCATTCATAGTAGGAATTCCAGCATCTAGAGTGAACATACATCCAACTCTACTTCCCTTTGCTACCAACCTGCACTTGTCATTGAAGTCTTCTACAAAGCAGCCCTTTGCATTAAATCTGACTTGCAGCCCTTGCTCTACCATTTGACCGACTGACACCAAGTTCTTTGTAATAGATGGCACATGTAATACATCTGAAAGACTCTTTGTATTACCATCATGCAAGGACAAGGGAACTTTTCCAATGTGTGAAATTGGGTGGCATGAGTCATCACCCGTCTGCACATAACCTGCATTCTGCAAATCCTGCATCTCTCCAAACCATTCTGCATGGCTGGTCATATGATTGGATGCACCTGAATCAACATACCAAACATCTTCATGTGTTCCCTTTCCTGTAACAGCATTCAGCATATGCTGCATAACGAACAAACGTTCATTTTTGTCTTCATTCTGTCGTGAAGACGATGCATAGTTTCCTTGCTGCAACTTACCACTGCGGATATCATCTCTCTTAGCATAACATTGGGCTGCAATATGACATGTTTTGCCACAGTAGTGGCACACAATACCAGAGTTGTTAGAACCTCTGTTCTGCCATCCACCTCTTCCTCTAAAGCTCCCCCTGCCTCTAAAGTTACCACGACCTCCTGAAGCTTGCATATCGCCAAATTGCTGATTCAATCTATTTTGCTGGTTATCACTACCACGTCCTGTACCACGGCCTCTTGAAGAGAACCTACCACGTCCCCTTCCTGAACTGGAGTAGAAAACCTGGACCTGTTCACCACTTCTTTCAGATGTCTCACTCTGCATGTTGATTTCTTCAGTGATCATTAGAGAGACCAACTCATCAAAATCTGGAAATGGCTTTCTGACATATACGGAAGTTACAAAAGACTTCCAAGCCTTTTCATTGTTAAGTCCACCCAAGGTAGATGACACCAAATCATCATCATCGGGCATTGCATCAATCGCTGCCAATGCATCTGCAATGCTCCTTACCTTCAATGCATACTCATTGATAGACATCTTCCCTTTCTTCAATGTATTCAACTCTTGCTTGAGTTGAATCTTTCGTGCCTTTGTATTTATGGAAAACATACTTTCAAGTATGGTCCAAGCTGCACATGAATTCTCTGCATTTCTAATATGTCCCAGCATATTATTGTCAATTACTGCAGACAGCCAATACATGACCTTTTTGTCTTTTGCATTCCATTCCTTCTGTGCCTTTGTCTCTTCTGCAGTTGGAGGATCACTCACCTCCGGCTCCTTTTCTTCACCTGAAACGAACTCGTAGAGGCCTTTTCCAATAAGAAAGTTCGTGACACGGAACTTCCATGAAGGGTAGGTGTTCTTGTCAAGCTTCTCAATGATGGGGCTTCCACTGTTCTCTGCCATTATCACAAGAATAATACCAAACAGCAAGCAAATCTTCTGCAATCCTCGACCTGTAGTGCACAGCAATACACTAGACAGCCTTTTTCACTGTCTACTCAACAATACATGCAATCTGCAACCTGTTTGCAGATAAACTTCCTGTTTACTCACTGGTA
Source organism: Lygodium microphyllum (assembly GCF_053477565.2). Classification (NCBI taxonomy): domain Eukaryota; kingdom Viridiplantae; phylum Streptophyta; class Polypodiopsida; order Schizaeales; family Lygodiaceae; genus Lygodium; species Lygodium microphyllum. Next base: position 148,688,650 of record NC_141146.1, on the reverse strand, counting down.
AACACCTTTAATCTTACAGATCTGAAATCTGTAACCTGCGCACTCACTGTCGGTCGATACAGCTGAAGTCACAGTGTACCCTGAAACTGATGTCCACAACTTGCGGCTCTAAAACGGGCCCTGAAACGGCCTCAAATGCCCAAAATAACTGCGGGATAGCCCAAAAGGGCTCATCTGCAGAATATACAGTGCTCTTCACGCACACGAAATCTCACTGCAATCTGAGATTTTTGCTCTGCCCTGCTTCCGGTGCCTCCACAGGCACTATCCAAGAGAAAGAGTGGAAGGATGGGAGAGCTTCTTACCCGTGGCTTGCTTGCTCAAACCTTGCTTCTTCCCCTTTGCTTCAACCTTCGAAATCAGCCTCTCTTAGTGGTGCGGCTCTGATACCATGTCAAGAATCGCGTGGTGGAGGGGATTGCTCAAGATGCTGCGCCGAACACACACAGAATGCACAAGGAGAAGCTCACTCAAGAGACAAGAAGAGAGATGGAGGCCAAAAAGTTTTCTTGCTGATTTCTTCTTCTTCTTCCACACACTTCACAATGTACACAAAGTATAGATAAGATACAAGATAAAAGGAAAGTGGCCTACTAAGTCAAACAATGCATAACCGACTACACTACTCGACTGGCGCTATAACTATGCCAGCTGTAAATAGGTGTAACAACCTGAATATAATAAGTAGTGAGTCAGTGGCCATGTGAGAGTCATAATGACCACCGACGTGCTAAGTGTAGACGTGTGGACCCATCTAACCAGGCGGTCCATCATCAATGTCCACATGTGTTGAGCTTGTCATCTCAACAAAAAGGTGGCACCCGGATAACATGCCCATAAGTTTCTCAAAACCATATGATGCGAGATATCATTGGAAAGTGCTTGAGAAATGGAATCTATTGAGATATAAAACCCTTGATTTGGAGTTATAGTGTTCAAGTTATGAAAAATCCAAAGATTTGACCATGTGTCCTAAACTTATGGGAAATTCCCATATTCCCCAATATGGTGTTAGATCTGCAGTGCTTAAATCTTATTCAAAGTCCAAGTTTAACAAAGCATCGATTCGACCGACTTTCCAAGAAACAACTCATCCAAAAGGGCCAACTCATCCTAGTCTTCAAGACATAGATAAAAAATCTTCCAAGCAAGATGGAAATATGATGGAATGGCCCCTTCTAGATATTCCATGATTCTAGAACTAGCTCTTTCTACCTGACTAACTTACAAGGAAATCTATTTTTACCAAAGACTTTCAATGGGTTCTGGCTATACTATTATCATGTCAAAGGCTTCTAGTGTCCATTCCCCATCAACTTAGATTCTCCTATTGTATTTGCTACTTCTTCACTACTGAATTTAGGACATTTCACTCCACTACTTGCTCGCCTTCAAGTTGACTTGAATCTAGCAGTCGCAAGTCAAAGCAACATGGCATTCATTTATAAATCTCACTCATGTGATGAAACCTGGCCGCCCAAGGATAGCATGGTAACTTGGAAATCTCATCTAAACCATGCAGTCTTATGGCCTTTTCTTCTCCTATGGCAAGCATGCATTGGCTATAGTACATTCGCATTAACTCAAAGGTCTTTTAAAATTTTTTCTTTCCCTCATCGCCCTTATTTGTCATCTTATCACTTTGCTTTGTCAATCAAATTTCACCTCTTCTTCTTTCTCTCTGTATTCACCTTCTGTGTCCTCACTACCATAGCTTACTTTCAACTCATAACCGATGAAGTCTTTCCTCCCATCCCAGAGACTATTGTTGTAGTAAAGCCTTGGATACTCCATGGAGCTCAACCAATTTATCAGCTCGAACAACACCCTAGTACATCTTGGAACACTATCTATTTTAAAGCAACTTATCTCAAGCTCTAGTATCTAGATTGAGGGTCACAAGTATACCCTATCAATCAAGAATTTCTAGGAGAAGTTTTATCTCCCTAGTAATGGTAACACTGACCCTCCATTGCTTTCCACCTCAGACATCGAAGGTGGATTCTATCCACTTCTTCACAAACAATATTGCTTGACCAGTCTGCTCAACCCCCACAAGTCCAAGGATGATATCTTAAAGTTCTTTGTGGAGGCCCTATATCTTTAAGCCAAGGCATTTAGTATATCTAAAAAGGTAGTTTCTCTCTTCTTCTCTCCTTCTACTCTTCTTATTGCTTGGGCACATGTGTTCCACAACTGCCTCTTCATAGAGGCAAAATGGGTAGCCGGCTAGCACTAAAACAATGAAGATAATGTGCAATCAACATTTTTCTTTGCTCTTTCCCCCACATTCTATCATTGACATGGCCTCACAGCTTCCACCACCTGCTTCACAAACTCCACCCATGCGGAAGGATGCTCACTCTCAGCTTGAGGTTAGTGCCTCACAAGAGACCAGCACTAACCCTCACCAAGATGTGTGGCTACAAAGAGCTCAAAAGACCCAAGTCCTCAAGAAAGAGGACCAACAAGATCAAGACCCTTTAACACAATATTAGTGAGTTTGGAAATCTCCCAATTCCCATTTTTTGAATAGTAAAAAGATGGCACCCGGATAGCATGCCCATAAGTTTCTCAAAACCATATGATGTGACCTATCAATTGAAAAGCACTTGAAGAATGGAATCTATTGAGCTATAGCACTTGATTTGGAGTTATAATGTTCAAGTTATGACAAATCCAAAGATTTGACCATGTATCTCAAACTTATGGGAAATTGTAATGTATCCCCCTGTCCACTTGTAGGACACGTCCCATTGGGAAGAGAGTCTAGAAAGCGCCACCCGGCACTCCCAAAGAATGGCACGGGGTTTGCGATCTAGGTCTTCCCGAGTCTGCCACGAAGTGGAAGCATTCCGGCCATTCCCACTTAGGACTGACCTGAATCAGGGTTTTCCTAATGGTCAAGTTCCTAGGAGGTAGCTAGCGTCGAGCCCCAGACAAACCATTTTGCGTGGAAACATCAGGGTCGAAGCGGATTTATGCTGCACTTGGTTCAAGGAGAATGGGAAACGAGAGGGATGCAAAGCTCAATCTCTCAGCCCGTAAGGCATAGTCCCATTCCGTTCCCCTAAAACAACACAAATCGGGACTCTAGCTTTGTAGATTCTAGGTCATTGTTACGTCACTGTCAGATCATTTGAGAAAATTTCTTGGCCAACCGGGACCACCCTTCCGTAGGACGGACCCAAGGTCACATCCACCGCACTTTCCTGGGGTTGCTTTAGTTATCTAATTACCTACCATATTTAGTTTGACAAGCAAAAATAGGTTCCTTAATTAACCAATTAAACATCAGTTCCTTCATGTAACTTAGGCACTGACATAGAAAAACAATGTCAACCAAGTTTCTTTTTCAATATTTGATCTTAATTTATAAGCCTTTGGAATATATCATATAAACTACCCAAAGGCTATTCCAGCAATCCTCAGGGATTTCTATTCCACGTTTCGCCCATTGATTAGTATGCGGGCCTTGAGATCCCATCTCGAGTCATGTCAGCCTCTTGTGCAGGATCCAGAGACAAGGGATTTATGGCCAGAGCCTCCCCTGGCACCCAAGCGTCCTCCTGCTCCAAGTAGCACCCATGGAGAGACCTCTTGTGGCGGGTTCGGTCCACGTACCCGGCGTGGCTAACAACCTCCTTGGATAGGGTTAGGCAGACAGTCAGAGGTAACTGATGCTGCCTCTCCCTCCAGGCTCTCAACCTCAAGCATTAATTATTTTTCCAGTATTAGTTCCTTGAGTAAAGAAGTACAAATAGTGCTCCTAAGTGTACAATCATGAGCATTCCAGTGGTTGTTTGTACGGCCAACTGCTAAGGTGTGATTCCTTCTCTCCGAATGCTTCCAGCATTCGATCTTGGATCAATCGCGACTTGGCAAGATCCCAAGGGTTTCATAAGCTGAGTTGCTTATTTACCCTTTTTCCTTGGGTTAGGGTTTATACCCTGCTGACCCAAATTGTCTTTACCTTAGATTTCGTTAAATTATAGACAATAAATCCTGGGAAACCTCGTCGCCCTAACTTGGTTGATAAACTACTTTCTTGGCAAATTCGTAGCTCCCCTAGCTTGGCAAATAAGTCCCAAGGAAGAGTGATGTAGCAAGATGACTACTCATCCTCTAGAAAATTAGACTTGCACTTAGAACTCGCCAAACCTGGTCTAAGGAGTGGCAATACTATTTTGTGATTTAGACACAAGACCATATGACGTTGCAGCTTGTTGCACGAGATAGGTGTCAGCACCTAACTAGTGGGGGCTTTATCTTTCTTCATACAGTATTTCTTGATCAAGAATACCTTTGATCAAGATAAGGGCTTGGGAGTCTTCTTGACCCAATCCAACCCCTAACCCTACTAGGCCGATAACGTTTTGGCCCTAGGGTTCCCAAATTCCTTGCGAAGGTCTAGTATTTGGTCAACTGAGCTTGAGGGTGGGAACCCTAGATCATTCTTGCATAGTGATTAAATAATCTTTACATTTCGTGGATGTGGGTAGGACCTTTGAGATCGCATCCCAAGTGCGATACTAGGCAAAATTTTATCATAGCTTAACCCTACCTAGCACATTGAGGTGACCATCATATGCTAACTAGTTACACCTTCATGACTTTCATGTAGGTTACTCATTTACACGCAAATTACTTAGCTGATCTAACCAACTCCCGATTAAAAATGACCTTTCCTCTAAGATACAAATGCTTTCTTCTAGAGCTCGCAAGACTCCTTTTAAAAAATGGAAGTAATTGCAAGATGTATGCGGTGTATCATTCCATGCAAATATGCGATTTCAGGACGATAGACCTTTTCCTTCTATGCTGCTATAAGATCTATAATGATCTTTCATTGCCTTGCCCTAAACGGTATTGGTTGACATTCAGAACTACTTCTTGTAAATCCCACGTATATGCATCAAATTCAAGACTTTAGTCTTTTAATGAAAATGCATCCTTTTCCAATTTCAAACTTTGATAAAAGAGCTTTTATACATGGATGCATCATTCTTTCATGACGAGATACCAAGGAATACATTGTTGATTTAATCCTTCTTCTACCTCTTATCACAGCCTAAATTGTAACTAACATTGCATGCGAATTGCATAATATCAAGTTCATAAATATTTTCCTTTGGGAGATGCAACAAGGACGCCTTCGCACAAATTCTTCTTTTAACTTATGCATCATATGTTTAGAATTTCAACTACCCTTGACCATGGAAGTTCAAGCAATTGCAAATACACGACATGCAACTAACTTGTAGATAGAATGAGTAAATAAATTTCCTAATGCATTTAAACTTCCCTACGAGAATTAAAATATGTTTAATGCCTCTTTTCCATGCGGAAATATTTTCAAAACTGGGGGATTAAGAATTGGGGCGTTGTCCACTTGCGTACTCGGGGTGTAAGCTCCCACGTGTGCTCCTCTCGACTTTTGCTTCAGAGCCATTGACGCAATAGCTTTTGACTCAGCAAACTTCCCCTTGGCTTTCTTACATGTTTCGAAGTGACTCTGCCAAGATTCTCCTCTTCACGAAATGGGGCCTTGCAGTCACGATTTTGAAAAAAAACCGGGGAAGGCACAGGTGAACAGGGCCTATGGAAGCTTCAATAGAAGCTTTCAATAGAAGCTTCCAAGCTCTGAACATAGACAGATGACGTGTGATGGATGATTGGAGAGGATGATGGACGATGATGATAATGATGATCATGATCATGATGATGGTGAAGGCGATGGCGGCAGGAGCGGCAGCGTGGCGGCGGCAGGCAACACGATGACGGCGGGTAGCTTCCATAGGCGGCGGGCAGCACAGCACGATCTTTCCCTCCATCTCCCCTCAAGCTTGGGAGGGAGGGTTCATATAGTTAGAAGGGGGGGAGTGGCCACACAAGTGGCGATTGCATGCCTCCCTCCCTCATGCCCCTCCATGACATTACTCATACTCCCTCTCCCCGCCATGCAATGGCTGAAGGGGAGGGGGTTTAATATAAAAAAATAGCACTTAATTCATTATCTTTTTGTCCCATGAAGGGATGTTCCCACGTGGGCTACCGGTTTTGGCCATGGCTTCCTATACACGACGCGGGATGGAGTTTTTTAGTGCACGTGGAGGGAGCACTTAGCCCAAAGTTTTTTTGTTGCAGGAGATCACTTTGAACCAATTTTTTTGTTAATATTTCATTGCGGAAATATTACATTCTCTCCCCCTTAGAGGAATCGAGATGTCCTCATCTCGAGAAGATCTGGGGATATTGTTGGTTGAGAGTACTTTCATCCATCCAAGTGGCATCCTCTTCGGGGTAATCTTTCCACTCGACGAGGTATTCTCTCAAGGTCGTGGATCTCAAATGCCTCTCCCTAACATCTAAGATCTTGTCAGGCCATAGCTCAAGGACTCCTTGGCTTGGCATTACATCTTGTTGATCATCAAGCACGTGACTAGGGTTAGGCACATACTTTTTCAATAGATTGATATGGAATACATTATGAACTTTTGGGTTTTCAAGGAGTTGTAGTCTATAGGCATTAGGCCCTAGGCACTTGAGAAACTTGTAGGGTCCATAATACCTTGGACTTAGCTTGTTGCATTCACCCAAGGATAGGGAACTCTTCTTTGGACGTACGCGAATGAAGACCATATCACCTTTAACGAAGGATTTTTCTTGACGTTTTAGGTCCGCATAAGCCTTATGTTTGTCCTTGGCGGCTTGGATGTCTTGTCTTATTGATTTGATTTGGTCATCCATGTCTTCCAGCATCTGCTTTGAAGCTTCAACCCTGAAGGTTGATCCAAAAAGCTCAAAGGACTACGACAATCATGCCCATACAATGCTTGAAAAGGTGTCATCTGAATGCTTTGTTGGTAAGAAGCATTGTAGGCAAACTCAACCAGTGGCAAATATTGAATCCACTTTTTGGGTTCGCGACAACAGTGTGCCCTAAGCATATCTTCAATGACTTGGTTGACTCATTCCATTTAACCATCGGTTTGGGGATGGTAAGCTGTACTGAAATAGATTTGAGTCCCAATGGCCTCGAAGATAGCCCTCTAGAAGTGTGAGGTGAAGAGAGAGTCATGATCACTAATGATTCTTCTGGGTAATCCATGCAGTTTGAATATTTCCTTAATGAATAACCTTGCAATGTCTGAGGCTTTATAGTTTGTCTTAACAGGGATAAGATGTGCAACCTTGATGAGCATATCTACCATGACCATAATGGAGTTGTATCCTCCCTGAACTTGGGGTAGACCAACAACAAAGTCCATACTAATGAATTCCCATTTCATTTGGGGAATGGCAAGTGGTTGCAATTTCCTTGGCATTTTGACATGTTCGGCCTTAATGCATTGACAAGACAAACATTCTGTGACATATTTGTGAATGTCACCTTTGAGCCTATCCCAGTAATAGCTCTTCTTGACTATGTTAAGGGTCTTGGCATAGCTAGGATGTCCTGAGAAAGGGGAGTCATGGGCTTCCCAAAGTATCTTTTGCTTAAGTGACTAGCTTGCCGGAATACATAATCTCGTTCTATAGTAGACAAGCCCACTATTGATAGAGAATTCTTGATACTTTGCATGTAGCTTTGGGTCTTGATCTTTGATGGGGATCTCCCTTAGCAATTTTTGATAGGTTGGGTCATGGCATGCCTTTTCTCTAGCTAGCTCAAGAATTGGGTTGTTTGGCATGGATACCTTTGTGGCTAGAGATCTTGCTGTTGATGTATCTTGCAAAATCAGAGAATTCACAAATGCCTTGCGACTGAGTGCATCAACAACTACATTCTCCTTTCCAGGCCGATATTTGATTTCAAAATCATATTCTTCCAGCACTTCAATCCATCGGCATTGCCTCATATTGAGCTCATTCTGGGTGAAAATCCATTTAAGAGTTTTGTGATCTGTCACTAAGATAAATTTGTTACCCAGCAAGTAGTGTCTCCAAAGTTTGAGAGCATGGATGATAGCCAACAACTCCAGATCGTGGGTAGCATAGTTCCTTTCATGGCTCTTCAATTTCCTTGAAGAGTATGCTACGGGATGACCTTCTTGCATGAGCACACATCCTAAGGCAAGTGTGCTAGCATCAATTATCACTTCAAACTTCTTACTAAGATCAGGAAGTTTTAGGATAGGTGTTGATACCAAGCTTTGCTTTAGTTTGTCAAAGCTGGACTGTTCAGCAGGTGACCATACAATTGATACTTGCTTCTTTAGTAGATCAGTCAGAGGCGTTGCAATCAAAGCATAGTTTTTGATAAAGACCCTGTACCATCCTGTCAATCCAAGAAAACTACATATTTCTTTGACAGAAGTTGGTGTTGGCCACTCCAGAACGTCTCTGACCTTGGCTGGATCCACTGAAATTCCTTCCGCTGATACAATGAATCCCAGATATTCAATCTCTTGCTTGAAAAATGCACAATTCTTCTTCTTGGCATAAAGCTTGTGTGCCCTCATTGTTTCAAGGACAATGCAAAGTTGGGGTTCATGATCTTTTTCCTGCTTGGAGTAGACTAGGGTATTGTCAAAGAAGATGAGTATGAAGTCATCAAGATAGGGCCTAAAGATATCCTACATTAATGTGTTGAAGGTAGCAGAAGCATTTGTCAGCCCGAATGAAATAACCAGGAATTCAAAGTGTCCATACCTTGTGCTGAGTGCCGTCTTTGGGATATCTTCTTCCTTGATCCTTATCTGATAATATCCAGACCTGAGATCTATCTTGGAGGAGATCTTTGCACCTTGAAGACGGTCAAGAAGTTCATCTATTCTTGGAATGGGGTATTTGTTTTTAATGGTTGATTAGTTCGACCCTCTGTAATCAATGCATAGCCGGAGCATTCCATCTTTCTTCTTCTGGAACACCACTGGAGCTCCCCATGGTGAATTGCTAGGATGATGTAGCCTTGGTTTAACAGTTGTTTGAGTTGCTCCTTTAGCTCAATCATTTCGGGATGGACATCCTATATGGTCTCTTTGCGATTGGTACAGCTCCTGGCACTAGCTTGATTTCATGATCAACTTCCCTTTGAGGAGGAAGTTCAGTCAGCTCTTTAGAAAATACGTCTGCGTATTCCTTTAACCATGAAGGTTATTTCCTAGATTCCTGATCCCAATCAAGCTTATTTAGCTTAATCAAATAGACAGGTAGGCCCTTCCTAACTCCTTTTATTATCCGTGTTGCTTTGACTAGTTGAATTTTTTGCTTCCTAGCCTCTCCTTGAATTGTGACTAGTTCCCCTTTAGAATTTCGAAAGGAAACTTGGCCCTTTCCACAGTGAATGTGGGCATCATTGGGGATTAGCCAATCCATACCAAGCAAACATTCATGGATACCTAGGTTCATTACCCTGAATCTGACTGAAGTCGACTTTCCACCCAGTAGGAATTTCACCTTAGCAGTTTGCCTAGTACAAGAGACCTCACGACCATTTGCTAATTCCACAAGTAAGGTAGGTGCATCTTTTGTAGCTATTCCTAATCTTCTTGCAAAACTGGTGAAATGAAGGAATGTGTACTTCCACAATCAATCAAGGTTTTGAAGCTTTTACCTTGATAATCTGATGGAGTTTGAATCACCAAGAATTGGCAATTCGGACCTTTCTTGTGAAGAGCGGCATGAACCATTGCCCTCTCAATGTCAGCTTCCATGGTTGGATCTTCTTCATCATCCAGCTCCTTGTTGGCAACACTAGAGGTTCTCCCTCTGGCCCTGACGGTGGCTCCTTGGCCATGGATGGCTCCTTGGAATGGCCCTTGAAGTTGTCCTCTGCTAAGCTTGGGACACTGCCTCTTGAAGTGACCAGGCTCATTGTCCTCTGCTAAGCTTGGGACACTGCCCGTTGACGTTGTCCTCTGCTAAGCTTAGGACACTGCCTCTTGAAGTGACTAGGCTTGTTGCAATGGAAGCAACGGAGATTGCGGCCATTACCTTGGGTAGGAACGATGTTATTGACAGTGTTGGCCCTAGCTTTCTTCCTTTATCCATGATTTTGGCCCTGCGCTCTCTTGGCCTGAGTCCTAAACATTTCCTAGTTCTGATCCCTGTAAGACCAAGTCTTGTTATTCCTTGGCTTGGTTTACACCTCCTCTATTATCGGTGCAGCTCGAATGAGCACGTCTTGCAGATCCGTTAGATGCATTGACTCCAAGCGGATTTTTATGGGTGAATTTAACCCGGCACAAAACTTTGACACCTGTTGTGTCATGTCCATTTGTGGCCCGTACTTTAAGAGAGAGATGTATGCATCTAGGGATAGTCCAAGCTGCTTCAGTTCATAGAACTCGTTCATCTTCTGTGTGCAGTAGGTAGGTGGTAAATATCTCCCTCACAAACTTTTTTAAGCTTCTTCCCAGTAACTGACCCTTTTTTCCACCAAAGTCTTGCTTTGCCGATAAGCTTCAATTTGGCGAGCATAGCTTGGTTAGCGGGTGCAGTACCTGCTGCTTCAAAATAATCCTCCATGGATTCGATCCAGATCTTGGCATCAGTTTGGACAGTCCTTCCCTTTCCATCAAATTCAGGCAGCTTGATTTGTTTGATAAAGAACTTCTTCTCCTGAATTACAGCTGTACTTGGTGCAGGGGTCGAACTAGGAATCTATACTTAAGGTTGCGCCTGGGCATTAAGAATCTTTATGTTAAAAACTTGCTAAACATTTCTCACATCACATTAATATGCCTAGTTCAGCTTTTAGCCAAGTGACCTAATCACTTAACTCCTTTACCAACACTTACAGCCAAGGTAGATAGTGATAAAAATCTTATTCATTCATGTGGGCATAGCCCATTTTGAGTACATTTATTCTGGGAAGGTAGAACAAGCTGATTGGCACATCAGCTTGGGGAAAACATGATTGTGTTACATTCGGCTACGTGAACTGACTAATAATATGGAGTGGGGTCATGAATTTTCAAGAATCAATAGGTCATAGGAAGCTTGGGGTATCCCTTCCTTTGATACCTGTTCTTCTCATAATGTCCCAGCACCTTGATTCTGTCGATAGGGATTATTTGAGTCACTTCCTCATACACGTACTTGTTCTGCTTGACCTTTCAACCGTCGACATGTAGGGTTGCATTTGCTTGAGCCTCGACAAAGATGTACAGCTTTATGATCTTTAAATCCTCCATCCACTTGATTCTCTTCAAGTTGGTCCGAAAGTATGCAAGTCAGTGGGCCACTATGTAATATATTCTTGATTCACCTGTCCATCTGCGTTCCATGTACAGGGGTGAAGGATTGTAGATGCGGTCTAGAATATTCATCATGCCTAGCCTTTGTCGATAATCCGAAGCACGCATTGCAGTCATAAACATAACTTGGAACACCAAGAATTTGTTCCATGCTTCGTGACTCTGCAGGCCAGCATCGAAGTAAGTAAGGAAATGTTCTTAATGGAAACTATTCTCTACTTCCCCTCATTAAGTGTCCTTGTAAATATTAGATTCCATTGGTTTACTGATACCAACTGTAATGTGTCCCCCTGACCACTTCTACGACATGTCTTAGCAACCCATCGGGAAGAGAGACTAGAAAGCGCTGCTCGACACTCCCAAAGAATGATACGAGGTTTGCAATCTAGTTCTTCCTGAGTCTACCACAAAGTGGAAGCATTCCAATTGTTCCCACTTAGGACCGACCTGACTCAGGGTTTCCCTAATGGTCAAGTTCCTAGAAGGTAGCTAGTGTCGAGTCCCAGACAAACCACTTTGAGTGGAAACATCAGGGTCGAAGCGGATTTATGCTACACTTCATTCAAGGAGAATGGGAAACGAGAGGGATGCAAAGCTCGATCTCTCTGCCAGTAAGGCATAGTCCCATTCCGTTCCCTTAAAACAGCACAAATCGAGACTCTAGCTCTATGGATTCTAGGTCATTGTTACCTTGCTGTCAAATCATTTGAGAAAAGTTCCCGGCCAAGTGGAACCACCCTTCCGTAGGATGGACCCAAGGTCACATCCACCGTACTTTCTCGGGTTGCTTTAGTTATCTAATTACCTACCATATTTAGTTTGACAAGCAAAAACAACTTCCTTAATTAACCAATTAAACATCGGTTCCTTCATGTAACTTAGGCACTAACATAGAAAAACAATGTCAAGCAAGTTCCTTTTTCAACATTTGATATTAATTTATTAGTCTTTGGAATACATCATATAAGCCACCCGAAGGCTATTCCAGCAATCCTCAGGGATCGCTATTTTAAGTTCTGCCCGTTGACTAGTTTGCGGGCCTTGAGATCCCATCTCGAGTCACGTCAGCCTCTTGTGTAGGATTCGGAGACAAGGGATTTACGGCCAAAGCCTCCCCTGGCACCCAAGCGTCCTCCTATTCCAAGTAGCACCCATGGAGAGACCTCTTGCAGTGGGTTTGGTCCACGTACCCGGCGCCGCTAACAACCCCCTTGGATAGGGTTAGGCAAACAGTCGGAGGTAACTGATGCTGCCTCTCCCTCCAGGCTTTCAATCTGAAGCATTAATTATTTTTCCAGTATTAGTTCCTTGAGCAAAGAAGTACAAACAGTGCTCCTAAGTGTACAATCATGAGCAGTCCAGTGGTCGTTTGTACGGCCAACTGCTAAGGTGTGATTCCTTCTCCCCAAATGCTTCTAGCATTTGATCCCGGATCAATTGCAACTTGGCAAGATCCCAAAGGTTTCGTAAGCTGACTTGCTTGTTTACCCTTTTTCCTTGGGTTAGGGTTTATACCCTATTGACCCAAATTGTCTCTATCTTAGGTTTTCTTAAATTACAGACAATAAATCTTGGGCAACCTCGTCGCCCTAACTTGGTTGGTAAACTACTTTCTTGGCAATTTCGTAACTCCCCTAGCTTGGCAGATAAGTCCCAAGGAAGAGTGATGTAGCAAGATGACTACTCATCCTCTAGAAAATTAGACTTGCACTTAGAACTTGCCAAACCTGGTCTAAGGAGTGGCAATACTATTTTGTGATTTAGACACAAGACCATACGACGTTGTAGCTTGTTGCACGAGATAGGTGTCAGCACCTAACTAGTGGGGGCTATATCTTTCTTCGTATGGTATTTCTTGATCAAGAATACCTTTGATTAAAATAAGGGCTTGGGAGTCTTCTTGACCCAATCCAACCCCTAACCATACTAGGCCGATAACGTTTTGGCCCTAGGGTTCCTAAATTCCTTACGGAGGTCTAGTATTTGGTCAACTGAGCCTAAGGGTGGGAACCCTAGATCATTCTTGCACGATGATTAAATAATCCTTACATTTCGTGGATGTGGGTAGGACCTTTGAGATCGCATCCCAAGTGTGATACTAGGCAGAGTTTTATCATAGCTTAACCCTACCTAGCACATTGAGGTGACCATCATATGCTAATTAGTTACGCCTTCATGAGTTTCATGTAGGTTACTCATTTACACGCAAATTACTTAGTTGATCTAACCAACTCACGATTAAAAATGACCTTTCCTCTAAGATGCAAATACTTTCTTCTAGAGTTCGCAAGACTTTCCTTTTAAAAAATGGAAGTAACTGCAAGATGTATGAGATGTATCATTCCATGCAAATATGCGATTTCAAGGCCATAGACCTTTTCCTTCTATGCACTATAAGATATGCAATGATCTTTCTTTGCCTTGCCCTAAACAGTATTGGTTGACATTCAAAACTACTTCTTGTAAATCCCACGTATATGCATCAAATTCAAGACTTTAGTCTTTTAATGAAAATTCATCCTTTTCCAATTTCAAACTTTGATAAAAGAGCTTCTATGCATGGATGCATCATTCTTTCGTGACGAGATGCCAAGGAATACATTGTTGATTTAATCCTTCTTCTACCGCTTATCACAACCTAAATTGTAACTAACATTGCATGCCAATTGCATAATATCAAATTCATAAATCTTTTCCTTGGGGAGATGCAACAAGGACGCCTTCGCACAATTTCATCTTTTAACTTATGCATCATATGTTTAGAATTTCAACTACCCTTGACCATGGGAGTGCAAGCAATTGTAAATACGCGACATGCAACTAACTTGTAGGTCGAATGAGTAAATAAATTTCCTAATGCATTTAAACTTCCCAACGAGAATTAAAATATACTTAATGCCTCTTTTCCATGCGAAAATATTTTCGAACCTAGGCATTAAGAATTGGGGTGTTGTCCACTCCTGTACTCGGGGTGGAAGCTCCCATGTGTGCTCCTCTCGACTTTTGCTTAGGAGCCATTGGCACAGTAGCTTTTGACTCAGCGAACTTCCCCTTGGCTTTCTTATGCGTTTCAAAGTCACTCTGCCCGATATTCTCCACTTTAGGAAATGGGGCCTTGCAGTCACGGTTTTGAAAAAAAAATCGGGGAAGGCACAGGTGAACAGGGCCTATGGAAGCTTCAATAGAAGCTTCCAATAGAAGCTTCCAAGCTCTAAACACAGACAGATGAAATGTGATGGATGATTGGAGAGGATGATGTTGATGATGATGATGATGATGATGGTGAAGGCGATGGCGGTAGCCTGGCGGTGTGGTAGCATGGAAGCAGTAGGTAGCACAATGACGGTGTGCAGCTTCCACAGGCGGCAGGCAGCATAGCACGATCCTTCCCTCCCTCTCCCCTCAAGCCTTGGAGGGGGGGTTCATATAGTTATAAGGGGGGGGGGGGGGGGGGGAGTGGCCACACAAGTGGAAATTGCATGCCTCCCTCCCCCATGCCCCTCCATGACATTACTCATACTCCCTCTCTCCGCCATGCAATGGCTAAAGGGGAGGGGTTTTAATTAAAAAAAATTGCACTTAATTCATTATCTTTTTGTCCCATGAAGGGTGTTCCCGCATGGGCTACAGTTTTTGGCCACAGCTTCCTATACACAATGCGGGCTGGAGTTTGTTAGTGCATGGGGAGGGAGCACTTAGCCCAAAGTTTTTTTGTTGCAAGAGATCACTTTGAACCACTTTTGTGCAAGGTCTAGAGTCGTTAATATTTCTTTGTGGAAATATTACATAAATTTTCATATTCCCCAATATGATGTTCTTCCAAGATAGCACTAGAGCACAGCTGCAAGCCCCAAGAAATCCCTCCCCCCAACTTGCCCAAGAATTCCACTTCCACTAGTAGCCTCTTTGCCAAAATCACCCTCCTCAAATTTCAAGGAAAAAAGCACCACCAAGAGGAAGAACCCTCCCAATTTAATAAGTGCATTGCAACCACTCTAACCACACTCACCAATCTAGATGGTGCCTCCACTACTCCCACTCAATCTTTTTCTTTTCCCTCTCAATAACTTCTCCTCATCCCTTTGGAGTTTAGCTAGGTAGTGGTTCACCATTTCCTCAACTATGTCAATGGGTTCTTGACTCGACAAAAACATGAACATTAGAAGCTCACCACCCAAGTAGTAGGCCAATGTCACCCTCTTAAAATAGCTTTGACAAAAGGATGCTACCCTTTATGAACGCTAGTAAAGGCTAGAGGCATGCCAAAAATAGCTAGATAAGAAAAATTTATTCTTTCACACACTTGTAATAGGCCAAGTTTGAAACCCTATTGCTAAAACATTGGTACCGCATCATACACTCCTAAGTGTCAAATCCTTACACATACAAGAAATGGATGGTTTGCAAACCCCCTCACCTACATCACATTTGAGCATGCTCAAATCTAGCAAAAAATCCAGCTAGGAACGCTTTTTTTGAAAAGCGCATAGACAAGCTAATCTTTCGTAATGTATTGTAGCCTTCACTCTAGACTCGTATTTATTTCTAGCTACAATAGCACCACCTATAGTACAATTCGCTCCCTCCACTCTACAACCCCAACCACTTGGCCTAACAGCACCCTACCTCTACCACCCCACCTCTTACTTCCTCCTGTCCCTCCTCCAAATTCCAAAGCAAGAGGATGCACCCACCATTGAGGATGAAGGTGATAAAAATGGATAACTCTATGGGTTTTAGCCCAATGTGCATGCCAGTGCTAAGGGCAGTGATAGTTCATAACATTAAAAGCAAGATCACTAGCAATGCATTGATGAGAAAAAGGCTATAGTGGTAGTTATGACCATTGGCATGGCATGTGGTTAGAGAGAATATTTTAGCTAGGTGCAAGCTATAAAAGAGGAGAGGCTCACCCAAGCAAGGTTTCAACTGTTATCTTCTGGGTAATGGGCAGTTTGGCTAGTTTGATGACTCATAGTCGACCTAATTTTTGACTGGTAACTTGGGTGCTACGATAGCAACATGAGTTGTTGTTGGTATATATCTTAAGTCATGATCATTGGCAATAATATTTCCCCCACCCTTGTATTTCTACTATTTTTGAGTCTATGAAGTTATGCTAATCCTCCAATCTTAGTCTCTATGCATTCAGATGCTATCATTCCTTCTCTAATGAAACTATTGTATTGGATATGAATATCAATACACTTGGGAGTTTTATCTCAGTATATAGTCTTTGTCTCTATTATTTTGGTTATGTTTGTCTTCTTACCTTAGATGTTAAGTGTAGGTGAGCTATAGGTCAAGATGTCGGTGTCCACCTGTGTTGCTTCTCACTATGATTGCACTCTGCACTGTGGCGGCGGTGATGCTTGGACCCCATTACACCATCCCTTCTTCAACCTACATTAGTGTTGTTTGAGTAGTCTCTCCCAAAAACTACCTCTTTCTCTTAATAATGTCTATGACTTCATCATGGAATTCATGCTTGGAAATCCCTTGCAACTCATCAAGCATAAACTACACTTTACTATTCGTTAGGATCCACTCCTCAAGTACTTTCTTGATATTAGTTGCAGTCTTTATGTCAGGATACAACTTATACCCAAGTTGCTCATCCTTTTTCTCCCTTCCTATTTCTTATCCTAGATTACATATTCCATTTCATGTTCAAGTATAACCTTTTCAGCCATCTTCTATTGTTCTACTTTACCCCATGTCATCCTCTTTGAGGTATGTGCCGCATTCTCATCCCTCTTTCTCTTATCTTTCACAACTATAGTCATATTTTTCGCTTTTACCAAGTATGCATAGACTAAAAATGAGTCCACAAGAGCATCCCAACTTGTCATACCGCAAAAACTTTGACTAGCACTAATCAAATCAATCCTCGAAACCTTCCCTTTGTCTATAGACTATAAGGCACCTGTCCAAATTTCAACCCTAGTGACATCTATACATTCATCATAGGATATTTCTCAATTTGTAAACCACACGTGGGAGCATCTATAGTTGTAAATGCATTTCTTGCTGTCATTTTATCAAGAAACTTCTTCATTCCACCTTTGCCAAAGTTTGGCTCAAGAGGCAATCTTATTTCTCTAACATGGATATTTCCATCCTTTCAAAAGATCAAATCTCTAGCAAATGCATCACAATAGGAAGCATATTCACACCTCTCATGCTAAGGGTTGTCAACCATATGTATCTTACATACAAACCCTCTTACATAGGTTTCTACATTGTCGCCCTTCCTCTTTTTTCCACCTTTTCATCCAACTTTGTAACCTTTAGCTGTAGGTCAAATATCACCTTCACAGTATTATCCAAAGCATCTTCTTTCACAATTGGAATAGTAGGTACAACCATAGAAACAAATGGTTTTACTACAGGCTCTTTGTTAGAGGCAATATGCATATTTCCTACATGTAGTCTCCCTTTTATTCTTTTCCTCTTAACAATCATGTTTATAGCATCAATTATATATGATCAATCTATTTTCAGCCATGTCTCTCTGTACCATCTATCAAATGATCCCCCAACCTTTCTTGTAAGGCACGAGATACGGTTTTTAAAAACAATTTAACCTTATGTTTTTTTAGAGCATGTTTCTCAACAACATCGTGCGTATATGTATTCTCAAATTTTCATAGCAATACAAGATCCTTATTGGGTTTCTCTGCCCAGTCTATAAATGTCCTCCATGTAATCAAACCAGTATCTTTCAAGAAACACTCCTCTCTCAGTGCCTTTTTAAACTCTACCCAATTTGAATTTCACCTATATAAGGTTGAAATCTACTCGTTAGCTTCCTGCAAAACAAGCCAAGCAAAGTATTGTGTAATGTCCCCATTACTTATTTTATTTTAATGTGCGTATACATTCCAAAGAAAATTGATTTATGTTGCACAATTTAAAAAAAAACTAGCTCTAATTATGAAATTAACTCTCATTATGAAGATAATAATTATTATTAATGAGGTATTATATGTTAGTTCATAGAAGAAAGACTTGGGAGACCCTCCCAAGACTAGCTTATTAAAACTATGTTTACAATATAGAACAACAAAAAGAACTAGCCTAGTGGATAGTCACTTGGCAGTTAAGTGCACTTAGATGACGGCATTGTCGGGATGTGTAACCTCCTGGTAAGATTTTCCTACAAGCTAGTGGGAGCTTCTTGCGCATAGCCAATGGTGCCAATGAAGCCTTCGTAGTTTGTTGCCAAGTATGTCACGGCCAAGATACCAAGGTCTATGTCTTGGTCATCGCCTTAGTCATAAGCCTTGGAGTGACAGCTGCCCAACGACAAGCCGCACGGTGCTCACCCATAGCTTCATAAATTTTTATCTTTGCGCTACAAAAATGGATCTCCCTCTCTGACATCATCAATGATGTCATTTGAAGCACTAAAAGAAAGCATTCTCTCTTTATCATCGATGATGTCATAAAAAAATGCTAAAAAGCAAGCGTTCTCTCTTTTACCCCCTGCAAAACTATAAATTGAGGGCTTGGGGATGACCAAGAAGGGGAACAAGAGCAATCTTGATGAGGATGAGACATTGATCGAAAGGAGGAGACTCTATTTCATGAGACGAAGAGACATCATTCCATTCAACCCAAGGAAGGGGATAGGGAGAAGGTCTCTCATCCTCTTCTACTCTAATCTAAGAGGAGAAGACACTGAAGAAATTTATCCTATTCTATCAATCCAGTTAGAAGTCATACCTCTACTCTCATCCCCATTCCGTCTACTAGAGAGAGAGAAGTATTGCTCTCCATCTACGAGGCTACATCATTGAATCTTGCAATAAACATCATCATCATCGAGAGTCTTACACCCTTGCCAACCAATATTATTGTCGTGTTCTTCTTCTTCTACGAATCATATTTCCGTGATGACCCCAAGGAAAAATAATTCAAAAGCAAGAATCGTAAATAACCCTACTAATGTGGAAGCCATAGTTGGAGTTGCGAGCATGGGAGTCACTAGCGGAGTCATGAGCACGAATAACAACCCTTTACCAATTGCAATACCACGGGTTTTTCTAAAAATTTCTATCTGAATTCAATAGAAATAAGATAAGTCTCTCAAGAAATACTGTGATCTTAGATTTCTCTCTAATGTTATCAATGATGTCATCAAAAGCACTAAAAGAAAGTATTCTCTCTTTGTCATCGATGATGTCATCAAAAATTGCTAAAAAGCAAGTGTTTTCTCTTTTATGCTCCCTGTAAAACTATAAATTGAGGGCTTGGGGATGACCAGGAAGGGGGACAAGATAAATCTTGATGAGGAGAGATGATTATCGAGAAGGAGGAGACTCTATTCCGCAATATGAAGAGACATCATTCCATTCAACCCAAGGAAGGGGATACGCAGAAGGTCTCTCATCCTCTTGTACTCTAATCTGCGAAGAGAAGACACTGAAGAACTTTATCCTATTTAATCAATCCGGTTAGAAGTCATACCTCTACTATCGTCCCTATTATGTCTACTAGAGAGAGACAAGTATTGCTCTCCACGAGGCAAGAAGAACCATATGTGAGGCCTACATCATTGAATCCCGCAATAACCATAATCATCATTGAGAGTCTTACAACCTTGCCAACCGATATTACTGTCATGTTCTTCTTCTTCTATGAATCATATTTCTGTCACGGCCTTGAAGAAAAAGAATTCAAAAGTAGAAATCGTGAATGACCCTACTAACGTGAAAGCAACAGTTGGAGTTGCAATCATGGGAGTAACTAACATAGTCACGGGCGTGGATAACAACCCTTTACCAATCGTGATACCACAGGTTTTTCTAAAAATTTCTATACGAATTCAATAGAAATAAGATAAGTCTCTTAACAAATACTGTGATCTTAGATCCCTCTCTAATGTCATCAAAAACACTAAAAGAAAGTGTTCTCTCTTTGTCATCAATGATGTCATTGAAAAATACTAAAAAGCAAGCATCCTCTCTTTTACCCCCTTCCCCTGCAAAACTATAAATTAAGGGCTTCAAGATGACCAAAAACGAAAACAAGAGTAATCTTGACAAGGACAAGACGATGATCAAGAAGGAGGAGACTCTATTCTGCAAGATGAAGAGACATCATTCCATTCAACCTAAGGAAGGGAATACGCAGAAGGTCTCTCATCCTCTTCTACTCTAATCCCAGAAGAGAAGACACTGAAGAACTTTATCCTATTCTATCAATCCAATTAGAAATCATACCTCTACTATCATCCCTATTCTGTCTACTAGAGAGAGACAAGTATTGCTCTCCACGAGGCAATAAGAACCATATGCGAGGCCTACGTCATTGAATCCCGCAATAACCATCATCATCATTGAGATTCTTACAACCTTGCCAACTGATATTACTGTCGTGTTCTTCTTCTTCTATGAATCATATTTCTATCATGGCCTTGAAGAAAAAGAATTCAAAAGTAGAAATTGTGAATGACCCTACTAACATGGAAGCAACAGTTGGAGTTGCAATCACTACAAGATATAGACCTTATAGCGACGTTTAAAGCGACGAAAATACAAACAACAAAATTTGCCCCCGTCGTCGCAAAAAGCGTTGTTATTAACGACGCCATAGAATCGTCGCTATAACCGTCGCTATATGCGTCGATATAGCGACGCATATAGCGACGGATATAGCGACGGTTACAGTCAATTTGCGATGCTGATAGTGACGGCAATAGCGACGCGTGCAGTAAATTTGCGACGCAAATAGCGACGGTAACAGAGAAAAAAAAATTTGTGGCAGGGCAGCAAGCTGCCCTGCCACATATAGCACTGTGTGCTGTATGAGAGCCATACAAAATAGTTTCTGCACTGCTTCATACAAAGCGTTTGCAAACAAAAAGAATGTATACTGAAATCATAAAACTGATGGATGAAATAAATACATGACATCGCATAAAATGCGATTGGTACAATCATAAAACAATATCACTAATACATAGAAAATGTCTACATAGATCGGGCGACTAAAAACTAAAGGTATGTGAGCTCTAAGGATCCAAGGGCGAGCTACAAATCGTCGTCCCCCGAAAGCTCTTCCCGTTGTAAAGGAGCATCAAACGGATTCTGCAGAAAAAGAAACAACATATCAATCCATCATACAATAATGCATTCAAATATCTCATGGTAACTACGGACAAGAAAGATGAGTGACTTACTGGGCCGCCGCGTCTATACAATCGGTCGATCAATGATGTGAGACCGTGCCTCTCCGCATATCGAGTCTCAAGGCCTTGCGGATAGCGATTTGTAATGGAGTGCTGCAAAGAAAACAAAATGCTAACTGTTAGAAACATGATTGTCAGTACAAAGAATATCTCAAAAAAACAAATAAGCAAAACAAAAGAGAATCTTACAAAGTCCTCCAAATATGTCCTGTGGCCGCCACTCCCAAGATGATGTACCGATCCGGCCTCGATTCGTGCCCTCGCCGCCTCCCGCTGCTGACTCCAACGTCCTGGCGAATTTGTAGCCTCCTCCCTCAGTCGGTGCCAGTCGTCTGCATCTAACCACTCGGGCTTTGGAGCCCCACTCTTGATTGCCTTGCGTGCGTCGGATCGTCTATGTGACATGTATGCACGCATGCAATCCATCATCCAGCCCGTAGAGAATTTATCCACTGCGGCTGGCACCGGGAACTCCTCGTGCAAGGATGCTACTATGTACTCCTTGCTCCCCTCCGGTATGTTCCTCCAATGATCCAGGACGTTGTGCCGAAAAACTTGTTGGCACAACTCCCTCATGCGAGCCATCACCCTCCTCCCCTCATCATTCATGATAATGGCTCCTGACCTTCCGCCATGCTACCTTCTGGACGAGCTCGTTGTCGCACAAAGCCTTTCAGGGTTTTCATGAAGCGCTCCAGGAAGAACATCCATCGCGTATGGACAGGTCCAGCAATCTCCACTTCATCCACAAGATGCACAAGAAGGTGAACTTGTATCGTGAGCATGCTAGTGGGCAGGTATTTCTCAAAGAGACAGACTGTCTCAACTGCTCCCCGCCTTGCGGATTCAATAGAGGACGTCTTAATCTCTTTCTGTGAGATCCATTGCACCAAAGTCGACAGCTTGTAAATGGCCCCGCGAATTTCTGGAGTTAGGCATCCCGCGATCGCGATTGGTAGGACAAACTGCCAAAAATGAGAAAGCATTAAGAATAATGGTCACTTTTCAAATTTCAAAATGTCCACGCTAATTAAAATCCATTCTTTTCACAAACCTGACATATCTTATGCCAATCATGGGATTTTAGCCCAGAAATCTGGTCATCTTTAGAAAATGCGGACCTGAGAGAACGCATCATACCCGTCGGAGTGCGGATAGACTTGATTACTTGCTTCACAATGCGCTCTTCTTTGGTAGACAAAACCCAGGGAGCGCAAGGAAGCTGCACTCCCCCTTCAGCACTCGACTGCGGTCAGAGTGCCTCCATCTTACCTACCTCCTTTAAATCCATTCGTGCCCCTATAGTGTCTCTCTTTCCTGTGATGTGGTCCCATAGCAAGCTGCCCACATTTTTGAAAATATGCATGGGATCCAACAAGTGGTTGACCTGTAAGTGGGTCCAATATGGCAACTCGTAGAAAACTGAGAACCGCCGCATTCCATTTGGATGTGAATCCGGGTTTACCATTTTCAGCTCGTACCAGCTTGCAGCGTTCATACATGCTGGAGGTCGTCCAAGAAAACCTTCCCTGAGTTCATGATCCTCTGGCAAGAAAGCGGCGTGTCCTTGGTATACCATCTTCTTCATGGTTCGTGACCTTCGGGAGTCTAACTGTGGCCCACATAATGGACATGCATGATAACCTGAGGTAACGAGACCTGCAAGGCGATCCACGACCTAGTGAATACTTGATTGAATGAAATAAAATATAGATATTACCGGCGAGAACAAAGGTCTGCTCACCTGAGCACTCTCCCAATCCCGGAAAGTCATGCATCGTCCACATGAGAATGGCTCGAATGTTGGCTGACCGCCGACCATCGCGCCTGCTCATATCTTGCACCGTGACCCCTCCTCCCACAAAATCTTAAGCTCATCGACTAATGGACGAAGATACACGTCCATATTTTTTACTTTGTAGCGGCCCGGGACGAGTAAGCTAAGGATGAGATGTCCTTTCTTCGTAGAAAGCCATGGAGGAATGTTGTAGTTGACAAGCACTATAGGCCACACACTGTAAGAAGTCGAGCGCAGACCGAATGGGTTCACACCATCCATGGCGAGACCGAGCCGAAGATTCCTTAGCTCTCGCGCAAAGCCTGGGAAGGTAGAGTCAATGTGGCTCCATGCGTGCGAATCTGCTGATATTCGTTGAACTCCATCCATGGACCTATTCTGCACATGCCACGTTGTCAAGCTTGCCATGGCAGACGTGCGAAACATGTGGTTTATGCGGGGGATGAGCGGAAAGTGTCTGAGGACTTTTTGAGGGATGGTTTGCCCTTGCAAGTCCTGTCGATACCTATGAGCACCACACTTTGGGCATGTCTCCATATTCTCGTATTCATCTCGAAACAATATGCAGTCGTTGATACATGCATGGATGTTATTGTAGTCCATGCCAAGCTTCCGTAAAACATGTCGCGCATCATCACGAGACTCAGGCATGGTGTTTGCAGGTGGCAATATATGATATTTCAATAACCTGAAAAAATCATAAAACACCTTGAAAAATCTATCCATGTTTACAATAATACTGTTTAAAAAAAAAACAATGAAGTCTGTATGCAAGGTACCTGAATAACTCAGTCACACTCGTATCGCTCCAACCGTATTTTGCTTGCACACTTAAGAGTGCAAGCAATGTCTTCAACCGAGATACTCGGCACCCATCATATAATGGTATGGATGCTTCCTCTCTGAGCGGGTCAGATGTCTCAACATCCATGGGAATCAATGCATCGATCATTGCCTCCATCTCAGGCTCCAAGATTGTAGGCAAGTCGGGAAGGTTGTCTGTCTCCTCTGGCATTGACGGTATAGATGGGCCTTGCGAGTGGTCGATTGGCTCCTGCAATCCATCCATCGCACGTCCACGAACTCTTCTAATTGGCCGCAAAGGGTGCACTCCCCCTTGGGTCGAGACATCACCCCCCTGGATACAAAATTTACCAACAAGACCCAATATTATTGTGTATGGTTTTCAATTAGCTTGAGAGTACAATGCATGAAAAATGCTAACTTCAAATTACCGTTTGCTGAAAGTCTGCAATCGCCTGATCAATGATCTCAGATTGAAACTCGCCAAATCGTCGTACGTGTTCTATAGACAATCGGCGTTTTCGTCTAATTGCCAACTTGCATTGAGAGCAAGGACATGGGACACGCAGACTAAGATACGACTCGCGGTCTTGAACAATAGGACCTTCTTCGTTTGCCATCTTATCTACATTACAGCAAACAAGGCTTAAATGGATAGCTTTATGGAGATGTACGTCAAGTTGCAAGTTGACCATAAACCTTGCATTGTATATAGTAGTCGAGAGATTTTCCGATGTTATATCTCGGCCTTGTATCATGCTCAACGATTTGTTTGTCCCGGTAGATAATTTTTTGTTATATCTCGGCTTTGAGTATAAGTAATCCATTTTAAAATTAATGCGCGCCATCTATGAAATTTTATAACTATAGTAATAAAATTTATTTCAATCAATTCTACTCATAGTCATAAGACCTGAGAGAAATTATCCTATACTCAATTTAAGGGTTTCTTTTTCTATAACAATAATTTTGGGTTCATTTTGATGAAGTACGTGGCCGTATGCAAAGCACATTGCATACCATTATCAATACGTATATTAACTTAAATTTTCTTCCCTTCCCTCTCCCTCTCTTTCTCTCCCTCTCCCTCTCTTTCTCTCCCTCTCCCTCTCTTCCTCTTTTTCTCGCACCCTCACCCTCTCCCTCTCCCTCTCGTTCTCTTTCTCTCCCTCTCTCATTTCCTCCCTCCCCCTCCCTCTCCCTCTCCCTCCCTCTCCCTCTCCCTCTCCCTCTCCCTCCCTCATTTCCTTCCCCTCCCCCTCCCTCTCCCTCTTCCTCTCCCTCTCCCTCTCTTTCTCTTTTTTTCCCTCTCCCTCTCTATCTCTCTTTCTCTCTCATTTCCTAAACAAGCAAAAAATAAAGTGATTTAAACATCCTCCAAGCAAAAGGGAGAGAGAGAGATACAATGCACTCTCCCTCTCTTTCTCTTTCTATCCCTCTCTCATTTCCTTTCCCTTCCTCTCCCTCTCACTCTCTTTCTCTCTCATTTCCTCTCCTAAACAAGTAAAAAATAAAGTGATTCAAACATTAAACAAGCAAAAGGGAGAGGGAGGGAGAGAGAGAATGCACTCTCCCTCCTTCTCCCTCTCTTTCTCTTTCTCTCCCTCTCCTATTTCCTCCCCCTCCCTCTCCCTCTCCCTCTATTTCTCTTTCTCTTTCTTTCCCTCTCCCTCTCCCTCTCTCTTACTCTCTCGTTTCCTCTCCCAAACAAGAAAAGAAGAAAGTAATTTAAACATTAAACAAGAAAAAGGGAGAGAGAGAATGCACTCTCCCTCTCTTTCTCTCCCTCTCCCTCTCTTTCTCTCCCTCTCTCTCCCTCTCCCTCTCCTTCTCTTTCATTTCCTCTCCTAAACAAACAAAAGAGAACGATTTAAACCTTCAACAAGTAAAAGAAAGAGAGAGGGAGACTCACCAATGAGATATGGCGAGCGTGGGCGGCTTCTCTTTGCAACGAGGGCTCCTCTTCTCCTTCACGAACAATGACGGTGGCGGCGGCGGCGGCGGCGGCAAGTCTTTTCCTCCTCTTCTCCCACAAAGCCTTGGCTCTCTCCCTCGCTCTCGCTCTCAAAAGGCGAAGAAAACAAAATGAAAACGGCGCTCTGGTTTCGGCCGCGCTTTTTTTCCCTGCGGCGTCGCTATATGCGTCGCTATTTGCGTCGCATTTGCAACGCAAATAGCAACGCATATAGCGACGCCAATTGCGACGCATATAGCGACGCCTATAGCGACGCCGACATCCGCCGTCGCTAATCGGCGTCGCTACTGCCCCATTCCCTTGTAGTGAATCATGGGAGTAACTAACAGAGTCACGAGCATGTATAACAACCCTTTACCAATTGCGATACCACATGTTTTTCTAAAAATTTCTATACGAATTCAATAGAAATAAGATAAGTCTCTTAAGAAATGATGCGATCTTAGAGTATTCACTTGGTAAATTATTAGAACATCTTATAGACTAGAAACTGTTAGGGGAACTATGAGAACCTAGAACTCAAAAGAAATCATGAGAAATTTTAATGTTAACCCCATAGAAAAGAAGACTAGTGAATTCAAGAAAAATTAGAAAAATTTAACAAGAACGAAACCCTGAAGAAACTAGCCAAGGATATAGTTTTAATCTAGAAGCTCTTATAGAAGTTTTAAAAAAAAAACCGAAAATAACTTTAAGTTAAAGAAACCGACTTAAGGCCAAGAAACTCGGTTACAAGAATAAACCTTAAACTGAGGAGTTAGAGACCCCAAAAAACTTAGACACCCTTAGTTAAATTCCAAGGGGAAGAGTTCATCATGTGAAATTCAAGTTTCGATTACTACTAGATTAATCATCACTTGAAAGTTGCATGAATGATTGAAATCTTAACTACTTGAAGACATCAATCTTGTTTGTGATTTTATAGATTAGATTCTGATTGAATTAAGTATTGGAACAGATGAAAATTTTGGAGCCCTATATCTCCCCCAAGGATATGTGCTGAATCCCCATACCAAGAAGGGATTTTTTAAAACTGCTGTGGAAGCATGGACCGGCTTTGATAGCAAGAGGTCTCCCAGCAGGGATCGTATTAAGTAGGAGGTGGATAGGGTGCCAGGGGGGCTCTAGCTAGTAAAGCCTTTATGCACCTAGAAACTACTTGGGCCCCTGTATGGCCCAAGTTCTACTTAGGACACCTAAAAATTCTAGCTATAGGTGGCTTTGATCTTGGTGACGTGCAGATGCGCCAGATGAGGCAACACGTAAAATTGTAATTTTTCTCCTATAGGGGTGGGAGAACACACATTATGGACCATAATCAATGAGCTTGTTTTATTCTGATTGTATGTCCATGAGTAAATTACGCAAATGAACAACTATGCATAAAAGGATTTTTTTAAATTAATGACGTAATGTGGTAAGTAATTAGATAACTAAGAACTTTGATAGAGGGAAGCGGGTGGATGGATTCTCGACAAATCCAATCCTATGGCAGGGTGGTCTCGGATAGCCGAGAGGTTTTCCCAAAAACAAATGCCAGGAAGAAACTCTAGGAAGGGTCGATTCACCGACTTACCTAGGGTTTGGCCTCAGAACCCAAACTGTAAATTATCTTAAGGGAAAGGTATGGTGGATGTGCCCAGAGCACTACGAGGGATTTCATAAATCCTTATTTTGCTATTGGAAAAAGGGTTGTACTCCATGAAAGAACCAAGGGTAATGGCAGTCACTCCTTCTGGACAAGAAGCCTCTCGAAGGACACCTCCGGATGTGAGCTAGTTGTTGATAGGTGAGTATTAGGTCAATTAGGAACCTTCAGGTTGGTCCTCCGTGGGTAATGGTAGGATGCTTCCCCTACGGGGTAGACCTAGGGTTATAGAATGGACAAAATCTGATCATTCTTGTTAGAGTACAGATGGTGACGGTTGGAAGGTAAACTCTAGGCGACTACTAAAACATTACTCATCACGTAATAAAGGCGGGTACATTACAAATGGTATCAAAGCTAAAAGAAATTTAAAAAACTTGGTAATTGTAGCCTGAGATGTGAGATGTTTTTCCCTTTCTCTTACTAATATGTGTTTTTTTTTTAAATCCTACCTAGAGAGATGAAGATTGGGAGAAATTCCTAGTCTTTCGAGCAATGTTTACATCGGCAATACATTCTACAGATTATGGATGGAGAATGCAAGTAATGCGGATTTTGGATCGCATCTACGATCCTTCCCCACTATAGCGGAAAAGACACTGGATGATAAGTAGTGGATATTATTATATCGATGCAAACCGTCTTGCCTTCCTTCAGACCAATTTGAAGAGGATAAGATGGATGGAAAACCATAAAGTCATGAAGGTTTATTTATTCTATGAAGCCAGAGTGAATTCAACTTTATTCACTAGAGGCCGAGAGGTTAAACTAAATTGATATATTTACAAGTGACAAAAGTCATCCAAGTGGACCAAATTATAGTTGTTGGTCGCTCTAAATGCCGCAACTACATCAAAGATGGACTTCTTAATCTTCCTTTAAAGTACTGATTTTTAGATATCCATTCTCCAAAGCCCGATTATTACCTAATGGATGTATCCAAATGCCATGCTTAGATTGTATTAAGGAAGTTTTCTCTCCCCATCCATCCCAAAATAAACCATGTATTTTTTCCCTACAGGAAAAGAAATTATTTTGTCTATCCATTGAAAATGAAATTGGTTACCATTCTAGCATTTAAGAATTACGAGTTAGTAGATATATCTAAAATCCATGGTTAAATTCCTTAAGTTAATTTGGAAAACTCTATCATGATGTAACCTTATTTGATAATTCAATATAAAGTATTTCTATCCTTCTAAAATGATTTCTTTTTTTGAAAAGATACAAGCAAATTGTATGATAACATTTGTAGAGCTGACTAGAGAAATATTACGATACCATAAGAAGTTGTTCCTACCCTTAATGCTGCTAAGATCCAAGAAAAAAAGTTCTTGCTTAAGCAAATCAAACCACCTGAGTTTGATGCCCAAGGCAAAAACATCGAGGTTGAAGCAAAAATATGGGTCGAGTCCATGGAAGATTGTTTCATCTTTTGGAATTATCCCAGCTAATCAAGCAATGATTGGCAAGTTAAAGCTAACAGAAGAAGCCCGAATTTGGTGGAAAAAATGGTGTGAAGACCAAGGAATCTTCGAAGTGTCTGTTAGCTGGGACCTATTAAAGGATGTAGTGTGAGGCTAGTATCTCCCACCAGCATAGTGCATGCAAAAGATAAATGAATTTGGTCTAAAGCAACTTGGAATGACACTGGAAGCCTATTACCCAAAGTTTGTAACACTTCTCAAGTGTACAGCGTCTATGATATTGCGCATCAAGTATCCAAGTTTTGACATGGATTGGATGATCTCCTGAACACACGAATTGAAGCAATGCATCCATTCGACCTCCAAGATGCATTGATAAGAGCAAGACCAATTAAACAAGAACTCCAATCCAAACCAAGAAACAATAAGCCTTGGAATAATAAGTTCCAAAATAGAAATACAACTAGGGGCTATGAAAAAAAGCCCAAGGTCAATTCCAATCTGCTAATAGCAAGAAGGCTAAGATGTCAATGGTGGAGAACTTTATTGGTGGTAATAAGGATACTTTCAGGTGCTATTATTGTAACAAACCTAGCCACATCCAAAGGCGATGCCCAAAAATTGGACAAAATGAAAACCAAAGTAAGTTCTGTAATGACCAAAGCTAAACAACCACAGCTAGAGGAAGAGTTGCCGGCATAACCCTCAAGGAAGTAGAAGATGATGAATGTCCCACCTTGGAAACTGACATGGAAAGAGCGACAACAAGAAGGGACCAAATTGATAGTTCTTGGTGATTCAAATACCATCAACCTATAACGGTAAACCCTTTAAATTTTTGATTGATTGTGGAAGCACACATTCATTCATGTCACCAAGGTGTGCTAGAAAACTAGGCATAGACATAATGCATGCACCTAGGCTAATAGTTGAGTTAGCTTATGGAAAAGAAGTTTCCTCAACACAACAGACAAGTAAGGTGGAGTTTAATCTAGGTGGCAATTAGACCAACATGCAATTCAGAGTGATGAACCTGGGAACCTATGAGTGCATATTAGGAATGGACTAGTTAATTTCCAATGATGCTCATATTCATTGTGAAAAGGACCAAGTCACATTCTTGAATCTTGTAGGACAACAAGTGACCACACAGGGAGAAGCAAGGAAACCAAAGATTTGTCAAAGAGAGAACTAGAGAGAGAAAGAGGAGAGAGAAGACTGCAGAAAAGAGAAAGACTGCAGGAAGAGAGAAAGAGAGTGATGAGGAGAGAGAAAGACTAGAATTGGAGAGAGAAAGATAGGAAAGAGAAAGAAGCCATAGAAGCTATGAGCAAGATGGGAGAGAAGGATAGTAATTGTATTAATGTGTCAAAAGATATGAAAAATTACATGTCCTCTCCTTTTATACCAATGTCAATGTGACATGGCATAACATCAATTTTATTTTTACACTAAATCCTTATTCTTTCCAACTTCTTACAATCCATCCCTTCCCAAAGGTTTTTGCCCTCAAAAACAAACTTGAAAGACTAGAAAAGGATGGATAGAACAGAGTACTACTCTATTTTTACAGCTTTACAAATGGGAAAATGAATGTAAAATGACCAACATATGGACTAAAATGGAAGAACAAGAGTAGGCCTCAGTTATATATATGATTTGGAATACTTTGAAAGTATGTGGAGCCATAAAATCTTCAACAAATAATCTCAAAATAGAGTAGACAGCTTGTTGTGTAAACAGACCCTGCTGGACCAAATTTGCCATAACTTCTAAAAGAAGTGTCCAAATGTGTAACGTGTCCACTAGAATCATCCATGACACATCTTAGCAGTCCATCGGAAAGGATATCTAGAAAGCTCCGCCCGGCATTCCCATGGAATGTTACGGGATTTGCGATCTAGGTCTTCCTGCGTCTGCCACGTAGCAGAAGTATCCTGGCCATTCCCACTTAGGATCGACCTAAATTAGGGTTTTCCTGATTTGGTCATTAGCTAACAGCAACTAGCGTCAGACTCGAGAGAACTACTTTACGCAGAAACTCCAGGTCCGAAGCGGATTCACCCTGCACTTGGTTCAAGGAGAATGGGAAACGAGAGGGATGCAAGGCTCAACCTCTCTGCCATAAGGCATAGTCCCATTCCTTTCCCCTAAAACAGCGTAAATCGGGTAAGACGTAACTCTAGGTCATCGTTCTTGTTATTCGTTTTGATGATGATGATCATCCCGCTATTCTTTGATATTTTTTAGAAAAGTTCCCGGCTAACCGGGACCACCCAACCGTAGGACGGACCCATGGTCCATCCTCCGCACTTTCCTCAGTTTGTTTTAGTTATGTAATTATCTAACACATTAATTTGACATATAACAATTAGCTTCTTTAATTAATAATGTTAAGCACTGGTTCCTTCACGTGATCTTATCACGTGACATAGAAAAACAATATCATGCAAATTCTTTATTATCATTTCATCATTTTATCTTTGAAATACAAGGAGTTCCGCCCGTAGGCTTGTCCATAATTCGCCTAAAGGCTATCCAGTAATCCGCCAGGGATCACTATTCCAAGCTTCTGCCCGTAGACTAGTATGCGGGCCGCGAGATCCAATCCCGAGTCACGTTAGCCTCTTGTGCAGGACCCGGAAAGTGAGGGATTTACGGCCAGAGCCCCCCTTGGCACCCAAGCGTCCTCCTGCTCCAAGTAGAGCTCAACGGAGAGACCTCTCGCGGCGGGTTCGGTCCACGTTCCCGGCGCGGTCAACAACCCCCTTGGTTAGGGTCAGGCAGGCAGTCGGGGGTAACTGAAGCTGCCTCTCCCTTCAGGCTGTCAACCTGAAGAATTAGATATCATTTCATCCTTTAGTTCTTTGAGCAAACAATGCAAACAGTGCTTTCTAAACTGTTGCAAGCACAATCAATTCCAGTGGTCGTTTATTTGGCCAACTGTTAAGGAGTGAATCCTTCTCTCCGAATGCATCCAGCATTCGATCTGGGATCAATTGCGACTTGGCAAGATCTCCAAGGGTTTGTTTGTTCACCCTTTTGTCCTTGGGTTAGGGCCATACCCTGTTAACCCAACTTAACCAATACCTTAGGTTTTATTAACAGTAAATCCTGGCGACCATGTCGCTCCAATTTATTGATTGATCATTTGCTTCCAAGCAAATACCTAACTTCCCTTTACTTGGCAATTTTTCCCCAAGAAAGGTGATGTAACAGGATGGCTACTCATCCTCTTGCAAGTTAAACTTGCGCAAGAACTTGCCAACCTCATTTCAAGAAATGGCAAAACTCTCTTGTGAACAAACCACAAGTCTATGCGACGTTGCAACTTATTGCATAAGTGTCGCATCTATTCCATGGGATCATTTCACCCATTGAACGGTGTTTTCTGGTCAAGGAATTATCTCCAGACGAGAAGCAGGGTTTAGGGTATCTTCTTACCCAACCCATTCCTAATTACACTAGGCCGACAACGTTTGGTCCTAGGAATTCCAACTCAATCCGAGTTTCATCATTTGAACGAGTGATCCTTAGGGTAGAAACCTTAGATCGTTTTATGCTTGAGCGTCCAATTGTCCCTACATTCCGTGAATGTGGGTAGGACCTTTGGTTCAAGGGTTCGTCTTGGTAACAAGTGTGTGAAACTAGGTCAAGTCCTTAACGTGCTAAACCGTAGTTAGCACTTGGGTTATTTATCATATTGGGTGAGCCATCCTATGCGAATCCCTTGCGGGTTAGGAGATTTAGATAATTCGATCTACTTGTCTTGCGACAAGGACGAACCATCCCTAGAGATGTTAACTTGATCTTAAAGGAGAAAGCTAGTTGTAACATCTCACAATTCACCTAAACGCATGATTCATTGCTTCTACGTACCCCTAAATTTGCAATAATCCTAACTTTTCTTGTTAAGATCAAAACGCACGTTAAATTGTGGCATAACTTCCAGTGATCCTACTAGGACTTGCATTCAAGAATCATGCCCACAATTCTTTTTCTAAGCTTTTAAGATTTCATGCTTCAATAAACCATGCAGCCTTTCCCTAAATAAAACTCTTGATGAATGAAATTTTTCATATGACAAATGTGCAACATGCACTCCTTTCCTGACTACAACGTAGTGAAATTCATGCCAAAAAAACTAGAGTTGACCCATTCCATTTTACAATCACATGCCACACGCAAATTCCTAGAATCATTTCCGCGCTCTTCTATTTCCTACGGGGTTAAGGACTTTCCCTAATGAATCATTCAATGAAGATTTGTCTAAAAATGCGACGTGCAATTAATCTTCCCATGCCTAGTCAAAGGTGCACTTTAATAATCTCAACCTTATAATGATAGGCAATAGGTATTCTAGGCCGTCACTTTGACATGCACGCAAGGGAAACTACTAATAAGGTCGTGAGATGCATAGATAATTTACATTATTTTGTTCATCATGTTGGAAATACCAATGACCACTTCATGCCATGAGCTAATTATTTCAATAGTCCATCTATTTCCAATTGCATCTAACTAGGCTAGGTGAATTTGACATGCGTAGGTGCTTCCTAGTCCATGAATTTATCGTGCATAATGCCTTACTTTTGCGACGAATCAAAAAAAAAAAAGTAAATACCTAGACTTGTGGGCTCAGGGAGATATCCACATGAATGTTAGGAGAAGAACCTCCCGCGTAGGCCCGACTTGCAACCTCTTGGTCATTGTGGGCATAATTTCGGACTTCCAGGTTGCCTTTGTCTTTACACGATTTGGTGAATTTACTCACCTTGGTACGCAGCCTCAAGATCTTTACCTTTCTCCCTCGTATGCAGAAGATGCCTTCGCGGAACTTCGGATCTTTAAAAGGTTGGACTTGTGAGACTTGGGCTTTAAGAAGGGCTTGGATAGAACCCCACGGAAAAGGGGGTTCTAAATGGACTTAGTGGATTTGAAAAAAAAGGGGAAAAAGGGGGTGTAAAAGATTGCTTGAGAAGGGTTAAATCCTAGGGGGGATAGGGTTATTAAACCCACTTGAAAGGGAAAAAGGAAAAGTCCACGGGAAGGGGGCTTTGGAATCCGGGGAGGAAAAAGGGGTTTAAAACCTGCTAGTGTGGCTTTAAGTGAATCCATGAAAAGGGTTTATGACTGGGTAAATGAATTTTGGGGGATGCAAGGGGAAGGCTCAATTCCCGGGGGTAAAACCCCTTGTGTAAAGATGCAATGAAAAAGGGGTTTTAAAGAAACCCGGGGGCAATATGAACTTGGGTGGGAATTTCCATGGGAAGGGGTGCTTGGAGAGCCCCCTTAAAAGCTTCCAAGAAGCTTCCAGGAAGCTTCTGGAGGGCGTGAGCAGATTGAAGTGGTCACGGAGGGAAGAGGTGGAGGCGCCACGAGCCCAGGCTGTAGCTTCACGAACCCAGGCGGCCTGTACTTCCTCCTCCTCACGACTACCTCTTCACGCTCCCTCTACTCATGACGATGGTGGCCCATACTCCCTCCTTTCTGTCCGTCTTCACCCTCTCTCACGGCCAGCAGAGTGGGGCGGCTCTCCACGGCAGCCTTACCCCCTTCTCCCTTAGGACCATGGCAGAGGGCTTTTATAGGTGAGAGGAGGGGGATTCCCCCCCCCACTCTCGTGGCATCACGCATGCCCTTGGCCCCCCTTGCAAGCTCCAGCAAAAAGGAGCTTAATAGCTCTTGATATTCCCTTCTCCTCCAGCATGACAGTCGGCTGGAGGAGAGAGGGATAATTAATTTAAAAAATTTGCCTTTATTCAATTAATGACCTCCTATTAAGTAGAGGTTCATGCGAAGAACGCGTACTTGGTAATTGGGAATGTTACAAAATGGGGCGTGCCATATATCAAAACATAGCCCTTGAAGAGTAATTTAAGCCCATGTAGATAGATTAATTCTAAAAATTAGGCACAATAGAAACTATTCTTAAACAGCGTGTTGTCTTGATCCTGTCTTCACCAAAACTAGCTCCATAATCAGTAGGCTTCAGTCACTAATGTATCCCTTAAGAAAGGAAACTCATCCAATATAGAATTACCTCCAAGAAGCTTCCTCACGTGGTAAACCTCTCCATTTAATCAAATATTCCATGATAGAAGGAGATCAAAGCTTCTTCTCAAGCTGACCTATAACAGCCTCTCGGATGTACTGAATAAGACCTTCTTCATCAGTAGGTGGCAGTTAATCAATTATATCAACTAGATAACCATAGAAAGGCTTGAGCTGACTATCATGGAAGACATTGTGAATCTTTGTGGAAGAAGGGAGCTCTAATCTGTATGCCAAGTCTCCAATGCGCTTTAGGATCCAATAGGGGCTATAAAATCTGTGAGCAAGCTTATTACTAGATCCATCTTTTAATGTAGAGTACCTAGACTTGGGCACCTTCAATAAGACCAATTCTCCTTCTTGGAACTCTAAAGGCCACCTCTTCTCATCAGCATACATCTTCCACTACAAGGATTGTAACATATAGCGACGGCGGGTAGCGACGCAGGTAGCGGCATCACTATTTGCATCGCTATTTGCATCGCATTTGCGACGCAAATAGTGATGGCCCACAGGGAAAAAAACAGGCCGAAACCCGAGCGTGGGTTCATTTCGCGCATTTTCGTTGAATGTTTCAAGAGGGAGAGCGAGAGAGAGAGTGACCATCTTGCATAGGGTGAGAGAGGGAAAGGAAGAAGGCTTGCCGCCGCCGCCGCCGTTCGTGAAGGAAAGGAGGAGCCTTCATTGTGAAGAGGAGCCGCCAAACCCTTGCTATATCTCATTGATGCGTCCATTCTCTCCTTCTTCTGCTTGTTTAGGGTTTAATGCTCTCCTTCTTTTGCTTGTTTAGGAGAGAAAATGAGAGAGAAAGATAGGGAGAGGGAGAGGGAGGGAGAGAAAGAGAAAGAGAGGGGGAGAGAAAGAGAAAGAGAAAGAGAAAGAGAAAGAGAGGGAGGGGGAGGGGGGAGGAAATGAGAGAGGGAGAGAAAGAGAAAGAGAGGGGGATGGAGATGGAGAGGAAGAGGGATGGGGAGGAAATGAGAGAGGGAGAGGGAGGGAGAGTGCATTTTCTCTCTCTCTTTTACTTTTGCTTATATAATTTGTGTATATATATTGAGAGAGAGAGAGAAAATGAGAGAGAAAGACAGGGAGCGGGAGAGGGAGAGGGAGAGGGAGGGAGAGGGAGGAAATGGAAGAGGGAGGGGGATGAAATGAGAGAACGAGAGGGAGGGAGAGTGTATTCTCTCTCTTTTTTATTTATTTATTATATAATTTGTATATAATGGGAGAGGGAGAAGAAATGAGGGAGAGGGAGAGGGAGAAAGAGAGTGAAATTAAAGAGAGGGAGAGGGAGGAAATGGGAGAGGGAGGGGGAGGAAATGAGAGAGGGAGAGGGAGGAAGAGAGAGAGGGAATGAGAGAGGGAGAGAGAAAGAGAGGGAGGGGGAGGGGGGAGGAAATGAGGGAGGAGAGAAAGAGAAACAGAGGAAGAGGGAGAGGGATGGGGAGGAAATGAGAGAGGTAGAGGGAGGGAGAGTGCATTCTCTCTCTCTTTTACTTTTGCTTATATGATTTGTGTATATATATTGAGAGAGGGAGAGGAAATGAGAGAGAAAGAGAGGGAGAGGGAGAGGGAGGAAATGGGAGAGGGAGGGGGAGGGAGGGAGAGAGAGAGAAAGAGAGGGAGAGGGAAAGGGAGCGAGAGGGAGAGAGAGAGGGAGGAAATGGAAGAGGGAGGGGGATGAAATGAGAGAATGAGAGGAAGGGAGAGTGTATTCTCTCTCTTATTTATTTATTTTTTGTATAATTTGTATGTAATGAGAGAGGGAGAAGAAATGAGGGATAGGGAGAGGGAGAAAGAGAGGAAAATTAAAGACAGGGAGAGGAAGGGGGAGAGGAAATAAGAGAGGGAGGGGGAGGAAGAGAGAGAAAATGAGAGAGGGAGAGGGAGAGGGAATGAGAGAGGGACAGGGAGAGGGGGGAGAGATGAAAACATAATAGGGAAATGAGAGAGGGAGAGGGAGGGAGAAGAAATGAGAGAAGGAGAGGAAGAGAGCAAAAGGAAATGAGAGAGGGAGAGGAGAGAGAAAAAAGAGAGAATGAGAGGAGAGAGAAAAAGAAATAAGATGTTAAACATAATAGGCAAATAGAGAAAGAGAGGGTGTGGGTGAGATTGAGGGCGAGGGAGGGAGAGGAAATGAGAGAGGGAGAGGAAGAGAGAAAAGGAAATGAGAGAGGGAGAGGAGAGGGAAAAAATGAGTGAGAGAGAGAGGAGAGAGAAAAAGAGACAAAAACCATTAAACCTAATAAGTGAGAGAGGGAGAGGAGAGAGAGACAAAGGAAATGAGAGAGGGAGAGGAGAGAGAAAAAGGAATGAGAGAGGGCAAGGGAGGGAGAGGAATGAGAGAGAGAGGAGAGAGAAAAAGAGAGAGAAAGGGAGAGGAATGAGAGGGAGAGGAGAGAGAAAAAGAAATGAGAGAGAGAGAGAGGAGAGAGAAAAAGAGAAATATCATTAAACCTAATAGGGAAAGAGAGAAAGAGAGGGTGGTACACAGATCGGATGATGTATGCTCGCGTAGTGAACGCCGGAAGGTCCCAAAGAACAAAAGAACTCTACTTTTTGCACAAAATTCAAGGTAGAAAGCATGCATGACATGAACAAGAGACTAATTGGGTGCAATCTCCTCCCATGCCTTGTGTGAGTGCTCCACGAAGCATGTATTTTATGTATTAATCATCTTTAATCTCAAATAATAGCCCAAATTACAAAATAGCATGCTTTTGGCTTTTGAGTTTGCTTTAGTGCCAAATAGAAATAAAGTTAATGGGCGGGCATCCAAAGAGTTAGGCATACCCAATACAATGTCCAAATACAAATATCATAATCGTGCGCCCATGCGCATACAAAAATAATAAATAAATATCCAACGCCTAAATAAATAGGCGCGACAAAATATAGGCGCCATGCCTAAGGTATGCGTCCATCAAAATATAAGTGATAACTGGAATACATGCTATCTTCCAATGCTTTCCTCCACCACTGTTGCTATCTCTACACATCAACTGAAGCATTCACAATCGTTAGTAAAATAATACAATTAAACCGACAAAAGTGAATACCTAGCAGTCTTCGGCTACATAAATAAATCAATGTTGAGAATCAGCAATCACACTCACTAAAGAGCCTCTTTGTATGGAGCTTCAGGGTCAAGGACATGCAGGCTAACCTATCCCATATGCACAATGGTGCCTATTGTAGTTTCCTACTTTCCTATAAAGCATTGTACTTGCTTCCTCTTCAAAATGCAATGATAGTACTCTTTTCTTTTCAGTGAAGTGTCAATGTCATTGTCCACATACACAAGATTGTGTTTATGAGTCCAAGTCTCAATCTTGGAACCTAATTCATTTGTGTAACAAACAGTGTCTTTGTCTTCTCCATCATGAGTCCACACTTCTCCTTTCATCCACCATAACTCACTGCCATGCTCTAGATCCCGCATTTCTCACGTGGTATCAGAGCCCAGTTGGGCATGGCATTGCTTCTCCAGCCTCTCTTGATTCCTCTCAACCTCAATCTAGCTCAATATCAGCTCATGACTTCATCTCCCAACTCTACTCTCACTAAAGCTTCCATGGCAACCATAGCCAGCAGCACCCTGTCAGATTAAGCTGCTTATATCTCACTCCACAGGTCAAATCTCTTGGAGCTTCCTTCTGAAAAAGTATTCTCAACTCACAAAGCTTCCCTGTATCACATCAATCCAGGACATTTGACCATCTGAAGCTCAACATTGTGAAAATTCTCAATCTCTGCTCTGTGTCTGCCATAGCCAGACAGGACCTACCTCACTTGGAGCTTCAATAACTTCTCAACCAAGCCACTTCAGCTCTTGATGTCTTCTAGGGAATTGTTCTTCTACTCAAGACGCTTCACTATGGTACATAAATCGACTACATTGTTGCGCCCTGACCCCGGCATTGCACAAATTCGTCATCGCTGTCCTGAATTGCACCGAATCTGTTCGAGCTGCTTGCGTGCTTCATACAACCAGCGATCTTGACAATTTTCATAGGGCTTTGATAGCCCATGAAGTCAGCTTCCTAGGCATGTAAAATTTTTTGAAAATGATCAAGTATAGCTCCTGCAATCTGAGAAAAACCAGGCCCTGTCTCAGAAACCCTAATTCCACCATAGCCAAAATTTCTCAAGCTTTTTTTTCCTCAGTTTTTTCTCACTATTGACACTCAACCCAAGTCTTTGTCACTCTAATCCATTAACCCAGCATCAAATCAAGGAGGGGAAGGACCTGAGAAGATTGAAGAAAGACCGAACGATCCCAAACAAGAAGAATCAAGCTCAACATCAACACTGACATAGTGTGTTTTCACACTGTCACTAACTGTGTCCCTTGACACACTGCATTCTGCTCTTCTACTGATAAAATCTCAGAATTCTGGTGTTGATTTGCTACTGATCTTGCAACCTCAACATGGGAAAAGAACTCTCCAAATGCTCGATTCAAAGGAGTCGGGTTTCACACCTGGCAAACCCGCATCAAGCTCATCTTGATGAAAAAGGGTCTCTGGGCCATCACAAATGGCAAAGAGAAGAAACCTCGGGATGCGGACCTTGCAACTACTTGGCAAAAGAATGATGACAGAGCCCAAGCCATTATCAAAACCTGGAGCTAGACGACAGTTATATCCACCATGTGGATAACTGTAAGACCTCACAAGATACATGGAAAAGACTTGACACCCTGTCAGTGCACAATCTAAATCATCAAAGTATGGTCTCCTGATTGAGTTCTTCAGGCTTGAAATGAAGTCCAACACATCACTTGCCACACATCTCAATTACATGGAAGGACTCCTAACCCAACTTGTAGGAATCAACATTAAAATGAATGAAGATGTTTGCATTGGTGTTCTACTTAAGAGTTTGCCTGTTGAATATAATAATGTATCAACAACTTTAATCAACATGCCAAATCCTGAACTTGTTGATATCCAGGCATCACTGTTAGAAGAAGAAAAGAAGCTAAAAACTAAGGAAGAACCAAGTACCTCTAGAGATGAGCATGCATTATATGTTGGCAACATGTACGAAGGCAAGAAGGATCAGCTCTTCTGTGACTTCTGCAAAAGGACCGGACATACCGAGAAGTTCTGCCACGCAAGAAAGAGATCCCAAAAGGCCTATCTAGTAGCAGTCAAAGAAGAAGAAGAAAATGGAGCAAAGGAAGAAGAAGATGGAGATGAAGACCACCAGGATCGGAAGGACAAGACTCATCAGTCCTTCTACTCTCATAACTCTGATAGACTATTTTAAAAGCCTTGTATTTCCTTGCCCTAATGCTTCCTGCCATAAGCTTTGTAAACTCCTTATGTAACTTGGCATTACAGTCCCTGTACACTTTGTGAGGCCCTTGTTACAGCCTCTGGATGTCCATCATATTTTGGTGCCCACACTTAGCCTTTTCTGCAACAGCCTCTGGTGTCTACCATGTTTGTGGTGTGCCCACACTTTGCAGGTGGTTCTCATTACAGCCTCTACACACTTTGTGCCTTTCTAGTTGTGATTGAGGAGGGGTGTTGAGAATCAGCAATCACACTCACTAAACAGCCTCTTTGTATGGAGCTTCAGGGTCAAGGACATGCAGGCTAACCTATCCCATATGCACAATGGTGCCTACTGCAGTTTCCTACTTTCCTTTAAAGCATTGTACTTGCTTCCTTTTCAAAATGCAATGATAGTACTCTTTTCTTTTCAGTGAAGTGTCGATGTCATTGTCCACATACACAAGATTGTCTTTATGAGTCCAAGTCTCAATCTTGGAACCTAATTCACTTGTGTAACAAACAGTGTCTTTGTCTTCTCCATCATGAGTCCACACTTCTCCTTTCATCCACCATAACTCACTGCCATGCTCTAGATCCCGCATTTCTCACAATCAAGTGGTTAGAAATCAATCCTAACCTTAATTTATCACGAATGCACACTATAATCTCATAAAAATTTATTAATTTAATATTTATTTTCAGAATCACCCGCTATGGAATCACTCATGTACACACTAAATTAATGAAACACCCGAAAAAGATAGGCGTCCCCATCAACTTCTCGCACAAAGAATCCACTTTGTGTATGAGTCCCGGTCAACAAAGTTTACGGAATCCACATTACTTTTGCGTAATGCACGTTTAGCTTGAGTATGAGTAAATGGTGGAACATTATTAGATGCGTGCATACCATACAATATAATGTGTTTTCCTTGAAAATGAATTTTAATTGAATGCGTGGAATAATCTATGTCAGGATTATGCTGATGACGCCAAGGCATACTGGAGCCCCAAGAGGAACACCAAGGAAAAGGGAATTCTCTTGCAAGAAAATCTATCTACTAATATCAACAAGCTTTTATTTTGTTCC
The DNA here is from genome assembly GCF_053477565.2 of Lygodium microphyllum. NCBI lineage: Eukaryota > Viridiplantae > Streptophyta > Polypodiopsida > Schizaeales > Lygodiaceae > Lygodium > Lygodium microphyllum. The sequence goes on along the minus strand of NC_141146.1, from coordinate 148,647,170 downwards.
TTTGATCATCAAAACAAAGAAAACAGCAATTCTTCACGCAGCCTCATAGTAGATATTATCTCCCACGGATTTGATAGAATCAACCACAATCTTCAACATCTTCACAAAATCCATCAATAGAACAAAGAACACAAAGGAATACACCATCTTTGAATGGAAATCAATCACATATTATTCATCTTCAATATCTTCATAGTTCTCTCTCTCAATCTCTCATATACAATCACATTGTTTTGATAGAATTGACTATCTTTGACTCTCTCTCTCTCTCTCTCTCTCTCTCTCTCTCTCTCTCTCCATCAATAGTACATCATATCCTCACTACAATGTTTTCATAATAACCCTTAATAATCCTTCTTAGGTCGTGGATGCACCTCCCAAGAGGTATGTCTGATATGAAGAGTCACCAGAGCCACAACAGTGTCTTTTCACAACTCACTACTGTCACTGTCACTTAGTCTTCTCTTCAGTCTCTTCAGCAACTACTTCTTCCACTTGTTTTAGCTCTTTTGAACTTAGATTCATCCTTTCCAAAGGTTAGAAAACTTTCCCAAAGTCACACATACATTCTACAGAACACTTACAGAAGGTCTACAGAACAGTCACAGTACAGTACCAGTATAGCTACAGTACAGTTACAGAACAGAGACAGAGCAGAGATAGAGGCTCTACAAAAGATCTACAGAAGGTTACAGAAGGTCATCAAAACCTCATAATTCATACTCAAACCATTCCAAACTCTCAAAAACTATTCAATAAGCTTTCACAAGATCTCAATCTTCATCAATCATCAATCATCAATCCATGCTTCATACAGAAGACAATCAGAACAAAAACAGAAGCTATATAGAAGGTATACAGAACCAATCAGAACCAATCAGAACATCATAGAACCTCATATCTCCACTGAAAATCATCATGAACTTCCAAAACATAATCAATATCATCCAAAAAACTCTCAAATACTTCCATTAACAATCATACATCACTCTAAATCCACCAAAAATCAATCATTCAGACCTCAAAAACAACAAAAATCAGTCAAAAATTCAGTATTTTTCCACTCTCAACATATCCCCACACTTAGAAAGGAAGCGTCCTCATGACCTAAGGAAAAGAAGAATATAAGTTCACTAAAAGAGCTCAATTTGGATCTTCCTTCAGAACAATCTTGCCAAAACATGACCCCAACCTATGCTCTGTATCTGATAGAAAAAATACTACTAAATGAAAACTTCATTAGTCATTAACTCATCTGATTAATCATTTAAAAACCATGACAAATTTGTAAAGGATATAAGAGGTTCTCTTCAGCTTTCCACCATAGGCTTTTCATCGACTAGCAATCTTTTGAAAATAGCTTTCGAACAAATATTCGCAACCAACACGAACTCATCACATACAATTAAGACAACACGCATCAATGAAGATGATCCCTTTTAAAATCTTGGTGGTTTTGGAATCGATCCATGGAGAAGGATTCATCTACAAATGTCTTGGGAGGATTCTGAAAAAACTGCAAGCAGCACATCCTTTCTAGCAAGACAAGGTATCTGCTAGGGAGACATAGGGCATGAAAGTATAGGACATCCAACTGGTGAGAGTCAATGTTCACATTGACATTCATACAAAGTTTTGGAATGGCCTTTTGATCATTATGGGAATGCCTATGCATGTATGCTAGATACCAAGCAAATGAGCTGTCAATCTCACCGAAGGATCCAGAGACTGTGAATATTGGGGAGCAAAATGAATATAGTTCTTGTATGCTTGACTGGTAGTTGTCCAATCTCCTGGAATTATTGGCCAGTTTATCTGAGTACCTGTAAGAGAATCATTGGAGCTCCATCCCCTTCTTCTGGAAATCTGATGATCAGACCCGTCATAGTCACTAACCAACTGAGGTGGTTGAGAGATAGAAGTGGCAGGAGATGGAAGTGGAATAAGGAAAAGTGGATAAAGAGATGGGTAGGCAAAATCTTAAAAGGAAGAAAAATTTAAAGGAGTGGCTGAAAATTTCAGGGAATCACTTAAAAAGGGTGTTAATTGATAAATAGAAAAGGTAGAAGGTACATGAATGGATGGAGAAGGACATGGTGGAGAAGGAAAAAATACTCTATCCTTGATAAAAGAACAGTATGTAAATATGGGCATTTGAGGAAAAGATTGAGGTTGGAAAAGAAGGGGTAAGATGGTTGTGGAATTGGTTTGATAGAGGGAAAGATATATATCATAACGGTGAGCCATTTGTTGGTAATACAGTAGGTTAGGAACAGAATGACCTAAGATAGATCTTCTTTGATAGGCATAAAAAAAGGTAGAAGCAAATGGATTATTTTTTGAAAGATAAGCTAAGAGATCCACCCTCAGTTGGTTAGTGCTCTGTACATAGGTAGGCGCTAGCCTAGTTACCCTAACCCCCCTTAGGTTAGTCTCCACTGACTTGCCTTAACTTACTTATCTGACTTTGCCTAACCCAGACTAACCTAGTTCCATTTGACTAACCTGACCTAACCTAGCTTGACTTATATGACTTACCCTGACTTCCATGCCTTAGCTGACTTAATTTGACCTTACTTACCAAACTAAGCTGATTTTTCTGATTTAATTAATTTATAAATTAATTTCCACTCAAAAAATTCCAAAAAAAAAATCTAAAAATTTCCCTTCACTTTTTGCAAATTTTTGGAAATTTTTCAACTAGAAATTTCAACCTCCAAAATTCCATAAAATTCCATATTTGCCACTTTATTCTAAAATTTCCTCAAAAATGCACAAAAAATCATTTTAAATTCGACAAAAATACAGACAAAATTTTGAAAAATTCCAGAAACCTCCACCCACCCCTTGACCTTTTTCCATTTATTTTTCACTTTAAACTATTTTTCTACATGGTACCCTTATTTCAAACACTTTATAAACACAAAAAAAAACCAAAAAAAAAACAAAAAGGACAAACACACAAAACTTTACCTTCAAAATCCCCATCCTATTTTCATATCCTAGATTATGGATATTTCCTAACTGGCTGAAATTTTCTTTTTTTTTCATCACCTATTTATATTTCATTCTTATTCCTTTTGATTACAAACTAAAAACCACAAAACCCACAACCAACTACATACAATTTATTAACAACCAAATCCAGAAAAACACACATACTTCCAATCACCACACATAATACCCCCTAAAATACCAAACAAACACAATATAAAATTTAAAAAAAAATAAAAAACTCTCATAATACATCATAATAAAATTACAAATCATACTCAAACTCAACACATCCACTAAGGTGTTGTCTTTGTTGTTTAGTCGGTGGTCTTTACTTTTCTTTTACGGGATTCATTGCTCTTTTGGGAGACTCTTTCGTGCGCCTTCAGGCCCTTGCATACACACCCCTTACAGGCATTCTTTGTGACTGTCTGTGTTGTGGAGTGTGTGTTTACCATCTGAATGGCGCCTCACGCTCCTCCCCCTATCCAGTATGTCCCACTAGTCAGTAGGGATTACTCTTCTCTACTCACTTTTGAGCCTCTCACGAAAGCGGGACTCACGACTTTCGTGGCTACCTCCTTTCCATTGCTTCCAGAGGATCCATCGATGTGTGATGAGTTTCTGGCCTCCTACAGCAAGAAGCCGGGACTGGTCCAGGGTACTTCCATGACTTTGACACCTCGAGGCCTAGGGAAGGCTCTGTCTCTTCCCTACAAAGGTGAACCCTTTGTTACAACTCGCCAGCTTTTCTCTAACGAAGAGATTTTGAAGCTGTTACAAAAACAGACCAGGGAAATTCTGGATGTTAAGAAGGTGATCAACTCTTCAGGAGTTTCTTTTTCCATGATCACTGATCTTGTGTGGAAGTTGGTCTGTCAGTTTCTCCAAGACAGGTGTATGCCTGCAAAAATGCCATCCCATTACTTGTCCAAAGAGCTCTTTACAGCTTCACGGATGGTGTTAAAATGAGTAGCTATTGATTGGAGCACTTACCTACTCACTAAGATGGATCAACATTTCGTAAAAGTCACCAGGGGCAATGTTACCAAAGTCACCTATGGATCGTACTTGTATGCCTTCTTGACCTATTCAGGTTTACAGAAGAGTGTGCATCCACCTCCTCCATCTGATCCAGTACCTCCTCCTCCACCTTCAGATGAGTCAGAACCAATTGATGTAGAGGATTTGGATTCTCCGCCTCCCGTGGTCATACAACGTAAACGCTTGAAGCGGGTAGCAGACAAAGCTCCTTCAGTTCTTCCTTCCGTGCCCATTCTTGCTACCTCTGGCAGTGATCTCCCTGCTTATCTCACATGTAATAACTTGTTCAGAGCACATCGAGAAGGTTCGTTGGATATATCCGTCCCCTCACTGAACAGTCTAGTCTCGGGAGATGCCATTCCTTTCCTATGTAAATACATTCAGAGTTCCATTGAACTGTCCGTGACAGCCTGTGTTCAATAGTTGTACGCTTCCTTTTATGAAGAACTGATGCATAAGGCAACATCCGAGTTAGCCTCTGCTAAGGATACCCTGGCAGATCTGTTCAAGCAGATGGAGCAACAAACCCAACTAATTGAAACCCAAAGAGATGAGATCTCTTCTTTGAAGATTCAGTTAACAAAGGCTCAATCAGAGGTTACTAGCCTCTCAGAGGAGAAGGAGAGGATGTCCAAAGAAGCGCAAGAGTTCCAAACTCTCTTAGATGTCAAACTTTCAGCCTTACAGACTGCTAATGACACAGTGGAATCACAAGCTTCCCAAATCAAGCAGTTGCAAGATCAACTGGCAAAGTCATGGTCTATTCCTCCAAGCCGTAATGTTCCCTTGATCCCTTCTCTCTCACAGCAGGACTTGGCAGTTCTTCAGAGACATGCTACCTCATGTCCTCTCTTCCAAGATAAAGTGGAAAGATTGCAGTCCAAGATGGATCTGCTGTGGTCTAGATTTGAGCAATTCCAGGAATATGTTCCTCCAGACCATTCTTTCTTTGTCCACTATCAATTACAGAAGTTGGCCTTCTACATGAAGCTTTCCACAATGGATCTTCCTCTTCCAGAGGATGGTTGGAGTGGGGCTTGGTCTCCTGAGTTGCTGACAATTGTTTGAAAAATAATAAAGATTTTGTTGGTGTGCTAAAATAATAAATAAATGAATTAAATGAAGTAAAAGAAGGGTGTGCCCCCATCACGTGCGCATGTTCGGGGCGGGGTTTTAAAAAAAATTGCCATGGCGTCGAGACGTCAGCACGGGGGCGCATACGCAATCGGGTGTGGCAAGACGCATAAAACCACAAATGCATGCATTCACGCGCGAGACGAGTCGCACGAAACATGTCAAAATAAAGAAAAATTAATATCTCACAATTCGATCGTCGAAACGAAATTGTGTAAAAATAAAAAATGTATTAGACAGCAGGGGAAGATAGGGGAAAAGGTCAACGGGGGTTCCGGGGGGAATAAAGGGCGTGCACATGCAAAAAACACAAAAAACGGTCCCGAAAACACATACAGGGATTAATTTCGGAAAATCCGCTCGTCGGAATGCAGGGCGGAAAGAAGGAAAAATGTGTAGAAGAACGCGCCCAACAACCCTATCACATCAAAACACAGTTTCGACCGCGACAGGATGCGTTCACATGGGAAAAACGTAAAAAGGACACACGCAAATACGGTCTGAATATTAATAACAGAAGATCAGTTCACCGAAACAAGGGGCAGCAAAAACAACAACTGTGCGGGGGAAGGGGTGGCACAGGGCTGTCACATTAAAACGCACTTCCGATAGGGTTAGGAGGCATTCACATGCAAAAAATACCAAAAAGACACTCAAAAACACTTTTAAAAATTAATAATTTAAAAAAAATCTGGAAGTCGGAATAAGGGGGAGAAAAAAGGAAAAATATAGGGAAAGGCGCTATGGACACGGCTGTCAAGTCAAACTGGAATTTCGATGCAAACAAGGCAGGTTCACATGGAAAAATATCAAAAAGACGCAGGAAAAGGTCTCGAAAAACCGCAAAAATTAATATTGGACAAACCGTGCATCGGAAGAACATGGAGTAAAAAAGGAAAAATGTCAGGGAGGAAGGGTAGGATAGGGCTATCATGTCAAATCACCGTTCCGAAGCAAGAAAAGCACATTCACATGGGAAACCATCTAATGTACGCAAAACCCGTCAAAAATTAATAACTCAAAAACCGTGCATCGAAACAGGGGTAGATAAAAAGGAAAATTGGACAGTTCAAAGGGATGAACATGGCTATAAGTTTAGATTGGAATTTGGGGGAATGTAGGGTGCGTTCACATAGAAACACAGCAAAATAAGGGGAAAAGAGAAATGGAAGAGGAACATCCCCAAGGGAGGGGGGACAGTGGACGGGTGGGTGGGGAAGGGACCCAGGAGTGTAACAGAAAGTCACGGTGTATGTGCATGAGCAAAGTGAGGCATATGCAGGGCGGTATGCAATGTAGACGCGTAGGGACGTGTCCCCACGCTTAAAACCTTAACAAGCAGGGTTGACCGAGCAACATGGACCTAATACCACACAGCAGATCATCCGCTAACGTCCCCACACTTAAAACATGAACATCACGGACAACAAAAAGGGTAGGGTTAGAAAAACTTGGCCCATGTTGTCGAGAATCAAGGTTGACCTGTCGATGGCACGTCCACTGTCGTTGTCGGTTGCAAGAGATACCAAGGTATCTTCACAGCACACATCCTTCGGCCTTTGTGGTAGGGATCAAGCAGCAGCACCCAGGGAGGTAGCTGGTAGATGAATCTCGTCGAGTCGGTGTCGCTGACGAAGGATAGTCACTCAGCTTACAGCACTCAGATGGGATGAGAGAATAGTCACATGCCCCATTACGGACATCACTCGATGAATAATGATTGAAACCCATATCTCACACCCGGTTTAGGAATTGACAAGGGAATGGTGCAGAAGGAGTATGCCAGGGTGCACAATTGATGGTGCATCAGTGCGTCCACCCCGTCTGGCATAGGTGCAAGGAGGAAGGCAAGGGAGCCTTACAGTGCAGTGTACAGAACAGGGTGACGTATCCTGTGTTGATGGCAGAAACTCAACCCATGTGTGCATAGGGAAATGGAAGCATACCTGACTCCAAAGGTCGTAACGTCCCTCAATCCTCACCTCTCGGTAATTGATTGAAAAAACTCCAGTCACACTCAGCCCACCCTCTGTCTCACACTCTGTTAAAAGATACAGAGGGCAGCCATGCTCACTTCCCCATCCGGTTAGGATGAAAGCTCGCATCACTTGATTGTTTGTCAATGAAGATCGCGTTGTCAGTTGTTGAAAAGGCGTACCCAGGGAGGTAGCTATCAGATCGAACGTTGTGTTACATAGGAACATGGCGTCTGCTCTAGAGGACTGTCAAACGCTCTACAGAAAGGCACATGACACAGCGTACCAAGGGAGGCAGCTTTGGAACTGGATCTTGGGGATGTCAACTGATGAATCCACTTTTTGGACTGCTAGGTGTTGCCACCTTTTCCACAGCTAGCTTCTCGCCCAAGGGTGTTAACCATCTTTTCTTGGAACGAGGCCTGTTATGACAGGGAATGTCTTTCTTTTCTCCCATAAAATTTTCTTTTCTTTTCTTTTCTTTCTTTGTTTTTTTGTTTTTTTTTTTGTTTTGTTGTTGTTGTTTTTTTTCTCCTATTCTCGAGTGTGTCTCCACCTTTTCTCGAAGAATAGGTCGGCATGACAGGGACCAAAGTCCTTTTCTCCCATGTTCGATATGTATATTTTTTTCCTTTTTTTGAATTAAGCAAGGGAATGGTAGAAACACCATTTGTTAGGACCAACCTCGCCATTGCCGCTGGTGGAAAATAGAGGATAAGAGATCAGGGCTGGAAGGTGGGGCTGAGGGGACAGAGGGTTGCGTCCACCTCATCAGGAGTGGCTGAAGAACGGCTATCAGAAGTAGCATCATAAGAGTTACAGTGCCACACCAATGGGGGAAAGGATTAGGTGACTGTGATTGTCAAGATCCCCAAGGAGGAAAATACTTCTTCAGGAGATATCCATTGATCATGAACGGATCATCAGAGACATCAACGATTTGCACTTGGACAGAGCCATTAGGGTTGACAGCAAGTACCTTATATGGGCCCATCCACCGTTGTTGGAGCTTGCCAAGAAACTTGCCAAATCGTGAATCATAGGCTAGGACCAAATCACCTTCTTTGAACTCCTTGTGCTTGATGAAGCTGTCATGGTAAGCCTTACGTCGAGCTTGCGTGGCTTCCATGCACTGTAGATCCATCCTGCGAATTTCGTTCAAGCATTTCAAGTGTAGGAGACGGCGTTGTAGTGAATCATCATCCCCCAAATGCTCTTTGATATCCACTCGCAAAGAGGGAAATTCCAGTTCAACAGGGAAAACAACTTCTGTACCATACACCATTTAGAAGGGTGTCTATCATGTAGCTGCTTTATGGGAGGTTCTGTACACCTAGAGGGCCTTTGTAAGTCGATTATCCCAATCACGACGATGTGTGGCAATTTTTCTTGTCAGGATTGAGCAGAGGATGTGATTGGTGACTTCGACTTGGCCGTTGGCTCGAGGGTAATAAGGAGTGGACTTGCGATGGTGGCAGATTTTATACAGCTCTGTCAACTCTTCCATGACTTTATTAATGAAATGAGTGCCTTTGTCACTTACCAGCTCTAGGGGACTGCCAAAATGAGTGATGATATTCTCGTATATAAACAGGGCCACGCTATCAGTGACCCTTTGGCTTACATAATATATCGATTGATCTAATTTGGAGGGGCCCTTTTGACATAGGACAGCACCTAGCCCTTCAACTGATGCATCTGTGTGCACATGGAACTCCTTCGTCCAATCAGGAGGCTGTAAAATAAGTGCTTGGATCAGGCATTGTTTTAGGGTATTAAAGGCTTCTTCACAGTCATCCGTCCAAATGAAATCAGCTTCTTTCCTTACGAGCTTGTGCAGAGGGGCTTCCTTATTTGCAAAATGTGCAATAAATCTTCTATAATAGCCCACATGACCAAGAAATCCTCTCAATTGTTTGAGATTTGTCGGTGCTGTTAAGGCGGAAATCTTTTCAATCTTTGCCGGGTCTGTTGCAATTCCTTGTGCAAAGACAATATGGCCCAAAAGAACTCCTGAGGAGACACCAAAGACACATTTGTCAGGGTTGAGAGAAATCCCATACTCTCAGCATCTGTCAAAACATTGCTCTAGGTGTCCCCAGTGCTCACGGATCAAAATATAGACACAGAAGTCATCAAGGTACACCTCAATGAAATCATGCAGATGGTTCTCGAAGGCCACCATCATTACTCGTTGGAAGGTGGTAGAAGCATTACAGAGCCCAAATGTCATCACTCTGTAGGCATACATCCCCTATTCGGTAGTGAAGGTTGTTTTAGATTGGTCCTCTTCTGCGATTTGGACTTGGTTATATCCGCGGAATCCATCCAAGAGGGAATACAGCTCATGCCCTGCCACTGTGTCCAATAGTTGGTTTGTAAAAGGGATAGGGAAATGATCCTTCTTCGTCTTCGAATTGAGCTTTCAGAAGTCAACACATATTTGGAGCTTCCCGTTCTTCTTGGGTACTACCACAATGGGTGAAACCCATTCACTGTTAGCCACGGGATAAATGAACTTTGCTTCAAGAAGTTTCAATAATTTGGCCTTCACCAGAGCAAAGCAATTAGGATTCATCCGTCTTTGTCTTTGCCTTACAGGTTTGGTATCGAGATCTAAATCAATGTGATGTTGGCATACTGTAGGATCAATTCCCTTTAGGTCTTTGTAGGACCAAGCGAACACATATAAGTTCTCCTTTAGTAGATCATGAAGGACCACTAATTCCTCTTCTGGAAGATTGAGACCCACTTTCAGGTGACGTTCAATACCCTCAACATCCAAGAACGTTACTTGTCTTTCACCTTCCACTTCGCAGATAAATGTCCCACGAATTGGAGGAGGTAATACTCCTCTTCCTGGAGTCATTGACAGCCTTGCTTCAACTTTGTCATGCAATCTTGCACCTTCCACTACAGCTTGCAGATTGACTGGTCTTCTCAATTCCACGAACTTACGAACTTCTGGTTGTAGGCCCTTGAGAAACACTCCTTTCTGGATACCTTCATCCAAATGATGGTTAGTCCATCTCTTCAGGATGGATTCCATTCGCGAGACATAAGCTTCTACTCTTTCTCTAGAGGACTAACTTAGGTTCATGAACTCCTCTCGCATCCTCTCTTCAAAACCTTCACGCTTGAATTTAGTAAGGAAGGCCTTCATCCCATGTGCCAAAAGTTCCTGCTGCTTGTCTCTCATACCACTGAAACGTCGCGCCCTTGAACATGGCCGGAAATATTGCTAACCAATGCTCAAGGGTTCTGGCATTGTTAGCCACACATGCTACCATAAACTCTGCTACATGAAGATCAGGGTCTTCATTGTACTCTCCCTTGAAAACTGGCAATGGGACTACATTTGTTGGCCTATCATCAATGTTTCCAGGACGAATCTGACTAGGAAGGGGACCTTGAGTTGCCATGGGGGCTTCTGTAAAGAGTGCTTTTAGGGCGTCAAAGGAAGCTTCTGTGCGAGCTCGTTCTCAGCTTTGATTTTTGCTTTCTCTCTTCTCACGTACCTTTGGACTCGTTCTAACACTTGCCTCTTTATTACGTCATTCATCAGGGGGTTGGCTTCAACCAGTTGGTCTGGACTCAACAGGATAGTATCAGAGAGGGCTTCCATCTCTGAGGGATTCTTTGGCCAACATCTCCTCTACTTCCTTCTTTTCAACATCTTTGAATTCAGCTTTCAAACCACTATAAAGGGGAAGATATTCTGTTCTGAAAGTATCAAAACTCATTCTTCTTAGGATCGTTGTTGCGTCATTATAATAATGCCAGCTTTTGAGGGTTTCAACAGTGTATGTTGTGAAAAACACTCTATCTACCAACTTCCAGTGGGTTGCTAATTGAACAAACAGAAGATTATCAGTGCACCATGCATCCCATGTATCTTGTTGTTGAGCATCCACGAACAAATTCCAACTTTTTTCCTTCTTGTCTTCGTGAACCTCTATAGACCAAGACTGCTGAAGCTTCTTCACAATCTCCCATTTGATGATGTCTGGAAACTTCTCAATGAATATCAAATCTTCCATGGATGGTGATTCTCTCTATTTTTGCTCTTCAGTTTGTTCCCAAACAGTTTGCCATTAAGATGCAAGTTTCTGTTGCTTCAACAGGAAGAGGAAATAGCCCACCACATAAAGCATGCATCATGATAGTGATGTGTTTCCGCCATTGTGGGATGAACTTCTTGTGGAAAGTGGCTTTGATTATGAGAAATTCTAACTTTTCTGTGGAAGAAGGAACTTTACAAACATCCATTGAATTTTTCTCTTCTTGGCAATGCCATTTCCTTCATTTTTAGCCTTGTCAGGTGCTTGTTGATGGCAAGATTCCCCGGCTGCGCACCAAAAACATGGAGCCCCAAGAGGAACACCAAGGAAAAGGGAATTCTCTTGCAATAAAATCTATCTTGTAACATCAACAAGCTTTTATTTCATTCCTTTGATCATCAAAACAAAGAAAACATCAATTCTTCACGCAGCATCATAGTAGATATCTCCCACGGATTTGATAAAATCAACCATATTCTTCAACATCTTTACAAAATCCATCAATAGAACAAAGAAAACAAAGGAATACACCATCGTTGAATGGAAATCAATCACATATTATCCATCTTCAATATCTTCATAGTTCTCTCTCTCAATCTCTCATATACAATCACACTGTTTTGATAGAATTAACTATCTCTGACTCTCTCTCTCTCTCTCTCCATCAATAGTACATCATATCCTCACTAAAATGTTCTCATAATAACCCTCAATAATACTTCTTAGGTCGTGGATGCACCTCCCAAGAGGTATGTCTGATATGAAGAGTCACCAGAGCCACTATAGTGTCTTTTCACAGCTCATTACTGTCACTGTCACTTAGTCTTCTCTTCAGTCTTCAGCAACTACTTTTTCCACTTGTTTTAGCTCTTTTGAACTTAGATTCATCCTTTCCAAATGTTAGAAAACTTTCCCAAAGTCACACATACATTCTACAGAACACTTATAGAAGGTCTACAGAATAGTCATAGTACAGTTACAGAACAGAGACAGAGCAGAGACAGAGGCTCTACAGAAGATCTATAGAAGGTTACAGAAGGTCATCAAAACCTCATAACTCATACTCAAACCATTCCAAACTCTCAAAAACTATTCAATAAGCTTTCACAAGATCTCAATCTTCATCAATCATCAATCCATGCTTCATATAGAAGACAATCAGAACAAAACAGAAGCTATACAAAAGGTATACAGAACATCACAGAACCTCATATCTCCACTGAAAATCATCATGAACTTCCAAAACATAATCAATATCATCCAAAACACTCTCAAATACTTCCATTAACAATCATACATTACTCTAAATCCACCAAAAACCAATCATTCAGACCTCAAAAACAACAAAAATCATTCAAATATTCAGTCTTTTTCCACTCTCAACACATACCTAGGATAATATCACTGGACTGTAATGGTACAACTAAAAAATTATTTCTTTCAGTGTATTCACCAATTTGAATTTCTAAATCATGCACCTCTTGTGTTCCATTATACCTTGTGCCTAAGAATGCTGCTTTAATGCGATAATGCGTAGAAACAGTTTGTAATTTCAATTCTTTCACTAACTTTGCAGAAATAAAATCATGTGTACTACCATCATCATGAAAAATAATCTTTTATTTTCCATGCACTAAACATTTCATTGTCAACAAAGAATGTGGAGTTTGCATACCTGGTAAAGTATCCAAAGGGGTAGCAATGTCGTCCTCATCTTCGGTAAAGCCAGGCATTTCCTCATGTTCTTCATCTTCCATTGCTCCAAGATAGTTGATATGGACGGGTGGCTTCTTCAATTGGCAATTGGCTGCTAGATATCCAGGTTGATGGCATTTATAACGCACTATAGGTTTGGCTTTAGATACATTGTTTGCAATGGCAGGAAGTCTAGGAATATTAGGATTTGGTTGTGAAGATGGCTTAGGGTTTTGAGTGGTACTTGATGGCAAAGGAGGTGGTTTTGTCCAAGACTTACGGAAAGATGATGAAGGAAATCGACTTTGATTGAATCTTCTAAAATTTGAATTGAATTGCTTAGAACCATAGTTACCATTTGCTTGAAATTGTTGTGGACGCTTGTCTCTTCCTTGAAGCTTGTCTTCAGTGTCATGAGCTAAAGAAATTGCATCTTCAAGAGTTGCAGGCTTGAACATATTGACTTCAGCGTAGTAATGCCCAAGTAATCCAGACATAAACTTGTGCTTGTGAGTCGCTTCAAGTACGTCTTCAAGCATGCGTAGTTGGAGTAAAGCATTCCAAAAGCGCTCGAAATACTGGGAAATAGGCTCACGATCTCTTTGCTGAAGAAGGTCCCATTGCTTTATGGCTTTTTCATGGAATTGAGGAGGAAGGAAATTGTGCATAAACTTCTTTTTGAAACTCTCCCAGGTAGTGGGAGAATCTATGCTCTTACAAACCACGGTCCACCAAAGAGATGCTCTATCCACTAAATGATTAGTGACACACTTAATTTTATCTTTTTCAGCGTATCTCTCTTCATGAAAGTAACCATCAAACTGACTGATGAATGCAAAAACAGTCTTTCCATCTCGAGTTCCATTGAAAGTACGGAATTTGAAATTTCTTTTACTTATCTTTGTTTTTTTGTGGATGGATTGAGCTTCGAGAGTCGCATCAATGGTTCGTCGGATAAGATCTTTGGGTTGTGGTCCATCTTTGTCAGAAGTCGATCGTTGTAAATTGGCCAATTGAAATTGCAAGGCTTGTCGTGCTCTTCGTTCTTCATCCAGCTGCATCATAATTAAATCCAACTTTTGTTCCATCATAGGTTCAGAAAGATCGCCTTCATCCATTAAATCGTCCATATTTTGTTCCGTCATCCTGTAGAAATTCAAAAGACCTCACACTCTCAAAATCCAATTAGCGGGATGAGTGTAGCTCAAAGTCGGGTACACAAGGCTTATACATTTTTATTTGGCTTTCACGGTCTTTGACTTTTGTGGTTACGGGATTTGAAGTCTTCGTAAAATCTGTGTATGACCTTCTGCGTGTGCTGAAACTAGTTCAGTAAGTCTGCGTATGCGAACAGAGTCTTCCAGGAAACAACTTTGCAGTTTAGTGCTTTTGCGCAGGAACAATCCTTATGGGAGTTTTTAGCATAAGTCAGTTTTGACCTCTGCTGACTTGCAAAACTTGTAGAGTTGCAGAACTTAATGTACTTGATCAACTTTGAATATTTTTGTGACTTGAGACTTAATTGATTAAGCTTGGAGCTTAATCTTCTAACCACGACGAATTTTTAGGGGGGGGCTATTTTTCAGCCGCGAAATTTACGGCGAGGGTATACTGACACCGCCGTTTGAAAAATTTGATTGAGTAAGCTTTATTAAAGCTTACTATTAAGCTTTTTGAACTTTCAATTAAGCTTTCAAGCTATGGAGTTACTGTCAGACTGTTGAGAAGTAAACAACTTGTAGAAGGAGCTTTCCTTGTGGTCCTCCGCTTTCCCAGTCCTTCACAATCAGAGGATGTAGACAGAGGTTCTTGACCGCCAGGAATCCACCCGTATCGACCGTTCACGATGAGACTAACTGTAGAGCTTGATCGTTCTAGGAGCTCCCCCTTCACGCAAGATGGGTAGCGATTGGAAGCTCTCGATCTCAGCTTCGCTCTGATACTACTGGTGCAGAAATCAGATGCTGTATGCTTGCGTAGTGAACGTCGAAAGGTCCCAAAGAACAAAAGAACTCTACTTTTTGCACAAAATTCAAGGTAGAAAGTATGCACGATATGAACAAGAGACCAATTGGGAGTAATCTCCCCCCATGCCTTGTGTGAGCGCTCCACAAAGCATGTATTTTATGTATTAATCATCTTCAAGCTCAAATAATAGCCCAAATTACAAAATAGCACGCTTTTGGCTTTTGAGTTTGCTTTAGTGCCAAATAGAAATAAAGCTAATGGGCGGGCGCCCAAAGAGTCACGCATACCCAATACAATGTCCAAATACAAATATCATAATCGTGCGCCCATGCACATATAAAAATAATAAATAAATATCCAATGCCTAAATAAATAGGCACGACAAAATATAGGCGCCATACCCAAGGTATGCGCCCATCAAAATATAAGTGATAACTCAAATACACGCTATCCTCCAATGCTTTCCTCTGCCACTGTTGCTATCTCTACACATCAACTGAAGCATTCACAATCGTTAGTAAAATAATACAATTAAACCGACAAAAGTGAATACCTAGTAGTCTTTAGCTACATAAATAAATCAACTGGTTAGAAATCAAGCCTAACCTTAATTTATCACGAGTGTGCACTCTAAACTCATAAACGTTTATTAATTTAATATGTATTTTGCGGAATCACCCGCTATGGAATCACCCATATGTCAAGATTGTGGGAGAGAAGGAAGGAGTCTCGCTTGTAGCTTTCTTGCTTGCACAATGGGGGAATACTCACAAAGATGGAGGCTGAAAACAGTTTTTCTCTTCTTAGTTGTGTAAGCCAAAAGAACTCACTTACAAAGAAATAGAAGAACCCTATATATGGGTCTCAAACCAAACTCAAATAACTAAGGTGGCATACTAACTGAGCCACGAACTAGAGTAGATAAGGATAGCTGTCATCTAGCTATTATTCATGGGCGGTGTACCAACTGCATCTGCAACTAACAAGTCGATGACATAAATGCACAACGGTCACCCTGGCATATCATGAGTGGAGCTCGATATCTCAACACTCCCCCTCGAGCTCAATCCCAATTCCTACACACCAAGCAGGTCTTTGAACTTGCGCAGCTTCTCTGTGCCCAATGCCTTCGTAAATATGTCAGCTACCTGATCCTTTGTGCTGACATAAACTAGATCAATAAGACCTAGTAAAACCCTCTCCCGCACATAGTGATAATGCACCTCAATGTGCTTTGTTCTAGCATGATAGACTGGGTTATTTGCCAAGTGTATACTACTCATGTTGTCACAATAAATGACAACTGGCCCATCTGTAGACTGATGCATATCATAAAGTAGCTTATGCAACCAAGCTACCTCACATGCAGCCATTGCTGCACCCCTGTACTCAGCCTCTGTGCTCGACAAGGCAACTGTAGGCTGTTTCTTGCTGCTCCAAGTGACTGCAACACTCCCAAAAGAGAACACATACCCACTGGTAGATCGTCTATCAGAAATACTACCAGCCCAATCAGCATCAGTGTATCCATGCAACTGTATCTGTATCCCAGTCTCATAAAATAGTCCATACTGCAATGTGGACTTCACATACATGAGTATGCGTCTAGCCGCATCCAAATATGGTTACCTTGGAGCCTGCATAAACTGACTTACCAATCCAACAACATAGCTCAAATCTGGCCTGGTAATAGTCATATAAATCAAGCTTCCTACTATGCGTCTGTACATAGTAGGGTCTTCTAGAAGCTCACCTGCATCTGCGCTCAACTTCACATTCTGCTCCAAAGGAACTGAAATAGGCTTACAGCCTGTCATCCCATATTTGGACAGCATGTCCAATCCATACTGCCTCTGCAAGAGCTGTATCCCACTTGGTGATCTAATCACCTCAATGCCCAAGAAATAACGTAGCTCTCCCAAATCCTTCATCTCAAACTTCTGTTTCAATAGCATTTTCACATGAAGGATATCTTCATCACTGTCACCTGTCATAATCAAATTATCAACATAAATGACAAGTAGCATAATATCTTTCTCTATTTTTCTCACATAAAGTGAGAAATCTGCCTTGGAAATCTGAAAGCCAATAGTGATAAGATATTGTCATATCTTGTCACACCATGCTCTAGGTGCTTGCTTCAAGCCATACAAGGCTTTCTTCAATCTGCAAACAAACTCAGGATGAACAGCATGCACATAACCTGGTGGTTGCTCCATATATACCTCTTCTTACAAATCACCATGCAAGAAGGCATTCTTTACATCCATCTGATGTAAAGACCATTCCTTTGATGCAGCCATAGCAATGACTGCTCTTACGGTTGCCATCCTTGCAACCGGACTGAATGTTTCTTCATAGTCAATGCCATATGTTTGTGCATACCCCTTGACTACTAATCTTGCCTTGTATCTGTTCACAGAACCATCTGCATTGTGCTTCACCTTATAAACCCACTTACAGCCAATTGCATTCTTACCTTTAGGCAAAGGTACCAATTCCCATGTAGCATTTGCTTCCAAAGCATCCATTTCTTCATCCATGGCTTTCTCCCATTTTTCTTTTCCCATGGCTTGCTCAAAAGAAGTGGGTTCTGGTTCCTGTATCACTTTGACCATATATGCATAGTGAATGGCTGTAAATCCATCATATTTCAGCCTATCCATAGGATACCTAGCTCTCGTAGACCTGCGCAAAATAGGTTCACTCCCAGGTGCTCTCAAAACATCCCTGGTCCAGGTGTAACAATAGAAGGAATACCCAACTCATCATCAATGCTCTGTTCTGAGCCACTGGATTCACCATCCACATAAGAGTGACCTGCATTCACATCAAACATGGGCTGATCAACCTTCTCTTTTCCTTTTCGTGATACCTGCATACCACTATCTGCATTGCTTTGAGAAGATTCTCCTGATCTCAATCTGCCTGTCCATGGCAAAGAATGTGAACCACTGCTAGAGGATGCTCCAGGTCCACTAATATTTTGTGATTGCTGCTGTGAATTCTGTGCAGCATTACCATTTTGTGCATCTACATCATCAATCACATTTACTGGTTTATACTAGCTACTCATCTCATCAAAAACAACATCTCTGCTAACTGTAAACTTACGAGTAGAAGGGTTATAGCATCTATGCCCTTTTGCTGCATAGAGTAACCAATAAAGATGCACTTCTCTGCTTTTGGATCCAACTTGGATGTCAACTCATCTGGCACATGTACATAGGCAATGCAACAAAAAATTTTCAAATGAGAAATATCTGGTTTCCTACCAGTATACCTCTCCTCTGGATTCATCCCATGTATTGCTGCAGTAGGAGTCCTGTTCATTATATAGACTGCTGTAACAACTACTTCAGCCCAGTAAAAATCTGGCAAGTCTTTTTCGTTGAGCATGGCACGAGATACCTCTCCAATATGCCTGTTTTTCCTTTCTGCAATTCCATTTTGTTGTGGGGTATGACTACATGAATATTGCTGCTTTATGCCATGCTCCTGCAAGAACCTTGCAAACTCATTTGAGAGGTACTCTCCCCCTCCATCTGACCTTAGGCATTTTATTTGCATGCCTATTTCTTTTTTCAACCATAGCTTTAAGAGTTTTGAAATGCCCAAAAACTTCACTTTTCTTTTTCATAAAATACACCCAAACTTTTTTGCTATAGTCATCAATAAAAGTGACAAAATAATGACAGCCTCCAAGAGATGCAGCTTTAGTAGTCCACACATCAGAGTGGATTAATTCCAATGGCTTCTTACTCTCTTGAACATGTCTAGGAAATGGTTTCCTTGCATGTTTTCCAAACTGACAGGCTTCACATACCTTATGCATTTCTGCAACCTTGAATTTAGGCAATCCTGCAACAATATTTTGGGCCTGCATTGATTTAAGTCGCTGTACATTAACATGACCAATGCGTTTATGCGAGATATCAATATCTGCAACTACACCGGTCCCATGTGCAAACATTGCTGCACTCAATTCAGACATGTCTGCATCCAATGTAAACATTCTGCCCTTCTTCTTTCCTTTTGCTATCTAGCGACCTTTATTTTTCATATCCTCAACAAAGCATCCATGAGGATTAAATCTAACCTGCAAGCCCTGCTTAACCATTTGACCAACAGAAACCAGATTCTTGGTGATATTCGGGACATGAAATACATCGGACAGGTATTTCTTTTTCCCATCCTGCATAGACAAAGGAATTTTTCCAATCTGCACAATAGGATGTGCAGTATCATCACGAGTCTCCACAAATCCTGGTTTTTCCATTTTCCTTGCATCCTCCATCCATTCTGCATGACCTGTCATGTGGTTTGATGCACCTGAGTCAACATACCACACATCGTTGCTTTCTTCTGCACTTATCACAGAATTGTTCATGTGCTGCACCATAAACAAATGCTCATTTTTGTCGTCACCCTGTCTACTGGAAGATGCATAATTCCCTTGTTGCAAATTCCCATTCATGATGTCATTCTGCTTTTTATAACAGTCTTTAGCTATATGACCCATTTTACCACAGTAGTAGCATTCAACATTGATGTTTACATTTTGGTCTCTTTGCCATCCACCACGACCTCTTTGGCTCCCCCTGCCTCTAGAGTTACCACGTCCTCCTCCATAGGACTGGTTTTCTTGAGTTTGCTGCATGTTCTGATTTCTACCACGGCCTCCAAATCGGCCTCCTCTACCTCTGCCTCTACCTCTTCCAGCATTTGAGTAGAAGACAGTTTCTTTGGAAGTTCCTCCTGAAGAAGATGCACCACCATTTCTCTGCTCCTCAGAAATTAGAAGAGCAATCAACTCCTCAAAATCAGGAAATCTTTCACAAACTGAAATGGATGTCCGAAACTATGCATAATCCTTTCCTAGACCATTCAAGGTCACAGAAACTAAATCGTCATCTTCCACTGGCGACCCAATGGAAGCAAGTGCATCTGCAATCTTCTTCACTTTCATGTGGTAGTCATTGATGCTCATACTTTCTCTTTGCACATTATGCAACTCTTGCTTGAGCTGCATTTTCCTGGCTTGCGTATTTGTGCTATACATTTTTGACAAAGTATCCCATGCCTCCTTTGGCGTACTTGCATCCTGAATATGCACAATCATAAAGTCTGAAATACTGATAGACAACCAGTACATAACTTTCCTGGCTCTCTCATGCCATGCTTTAAATGCCTGCATTTGCTGTTGATTGGGAACATCAGGAAGAACTGGTTCTTCTTCATTTCCTGCAACAAATTCCCAATATCCTTTTCCCATAAGGAAATTTGTCATTCTAAACTTCCATGCCTTGAAGTTGTTCTTGTCAAGCTTTTCAATTACAATCTGTGAAAGAGAATCAGAGGCCATTACAGAACACTGCAAAAAATTATGTCACTGCAAAAACTCAGCTTCACCCTCACAAGGGCAAATCTGCAAAACTGATGAAAGTGGTATTTGACCACACAGTCACTTCCTAGTGACGATTTTGCATAAACAGGAACCAAGGATGATTCTGAAACTCCCAATGTCTCTGCGCACAAGCATACGATGCAATTTCTATAGTAACTTTTCACCGACCTGTAGAACAGTGGTCACACATCATAAAACAGGGCATTTTCCTGAGTGCGTGCAGAAAACTTCTGTCTCCAAAACAGGCCCCGAAATGGTCTCAAATAAAAAAAATAGGGTCACCGAGGGCTAAAGTCCTCATCCGCAGCATATACTGCCCTCTTGCTTCACCGCGAAGGGCATCTCAACCTGAGACAATGCACTCTTGCACTTTCCGGCTGTGCTACCTGCAGAGATCTGCTCCCAAAACAGAAAATGAAAGCAACACTGCTCCTCTTACCAGAACACCGCGAGCTTGGCTTGCTTTCTTGAGCTCCTTACCATGAACAAGGCTCTAATACCATGTCAAGATTGTAAGAGAGAAGGAAGGAGTCTTGCTTGTAGCTTTCTTGCTTGCACAATGGGGGAATACTCACAAAGGTGGAGGATGAAAACAGTTTTTCTCTTCTTAGTTGTGTAAGCCAAAAGAACTCACTTACAAAGAAATAGAAGAACCCTATATATGGGTCTCAAACCAAACTCAAATAACTAAGGTGGCATACTAATTGAGCCACGAACTAGAGTAGATAAGGATAGCTGTCATCTAGCTATTATTCATGGGCGGTGTACCAAACGCATCTGCAACTAACAAGTCGGTGACATAAATGCACAACGGTCACCCTGGCATATCACGAGTGGAGCTCCATATCTCAACACCATATACACACTAAATTAATGAAACACCCGAAAAGGATAGGCGTCTCCATCAACTTCTCACACAAAGAATCCACTTTGTGTATGAGCCCCGGTCAACACAGTTTACGGAATCCACCGTAAAACCTCACGGAATCCACCGTGTAATATGCCTCCTAGCATCAGAGGGTGAGAGCGAGGGAGGGAGAGGAAATGAGAGAGGAAGAGAAAGAGAGAAAATGAAATGAGAGAGAGAGGAGAGAGAAAAAATAAGAGAGAAAAAGAGAGAAAAACCATTAAACCTAGTAGGGAAAGAGAGAAAGAGAGGGTGAGTGTGAGGGATGTTGAGATATCGAGCTCCACTCGTGATACGCCAGGGTGACCGTTGTGTATTTATGTCACCGACTTGTCAGTTGCAGACGCGGTTGGTACACCGCCCATGAATAATAGCTACATGATAGCTATCCTTATCTACTCTAGTTCGTGGCTCAGTTAGTATGCCACCTTAGTTAGTTGAGTTTGGTTTGAGACCCATATATAGGGTTCTTCTATTTCTTTGTACTTGAGTTCTTTTGGCTTACACAACTAAGAAGAGGAAAACTATTTTCAGCCTCCACCCTTGTGTGTCTTCCCCCATTGTGCAAGCAAGAAAGCTTCAAGCGAGACTCCTTCCTTCTCTCCCACAATTTTGACAAGGGAGGGAGAGGAAATGAGAGAGGGAGAGGAGAGAGAAAAAGGAAATGAGAAAGGGAGAGGAGAGAGAAAAAGGAATGAGAGAGAGAGAGAGAGGAGAGAGAAAAGAAAATGAGAGAGAGAGAGAGAGGAGAGAGAAAAAGAGAAATATCATTAAACCTAATAGGGAAAGAGAGAAAGAGAGGGTGAGGGCGAGGGAGGGAGAGGAAATGAGAGAGGGAGAGGAAGAGAGAAAACGAAATGAGAGAGGGAGAGGAGAGAGAAAAAATGAGAGAGAGAGAGAGAGGAGAGAGAAAAAGAGAGAAAAACCATTAAACCTAATAAGAAAAGAGAGAAAGAGAGGGTGAGGGCGAGGGAGGGAAAGGAAGTGAGAGAGGGAGAGGAGAGAGAAAAATAAAATGAGAGAGGGAGAGGAGAGAGAAAAAGGAATGAGAGAGAGAGAGGAGAGAGAAAAGAAAATGAGAGAGAGAGGAGAGAGAAAAAGAGAAATATCATTAAACCTAATAGGAAAAGAGAGAAAGATAGGGTGAGGGCAAGGGAGGGAGAGAAAATGAGAGAGGGAGAGGAAGAGAGAAAATGAAATATTATGTGCTAGGTACTGAGTACTAGGTACTAAATACTAGTGTTCTATGATACTATATGCTAGGTCATAGAAAAAGAGAGAGATGGAATGAGAGGATAACGATCTAAGAAAAGAAAAGAATGATAACAAAAACAAATTGTTTGTTGTAACATAGACAAAATGGAAAACGAAGAAGGTCTTGTTGTTCAAGATCCCGAGGCGTATCTTAATCAGTGTGTCCCATGTCCTTGCTCTCAATGCAAGCTGGCAATCGGACGAAAACGTCGATTGTCTATAGAATACGTACGACAATTTGGCAAGTTTCAATCTGAGATCATTGATCAGGCAATTGCGGATTTTCAGCAACGGTAATTTGAAGTTAATATCAATCATGCATTGTACTCGCAAGCTAATTGAATACCATATACAATAAGATTGGGTCTCACTGGCAAATTTTCTATCCAAGGAGGTAATATCTCGTCCCAAGGGGGAGTGCACCCTTTGTGGCCAATTGGAAGAGTGCGTGGGCATGCGATGGATGGAGTGCAAGAGCCAATCCACCACTCGCAAGGCCAATCTATACCATCAATGCCAGAGGAGACAGGCAAATACTATCATATTATGATTTTTTTCAATGTGTTTTATGATTTTTCAATTGGCCACAAAGGGTTTTATGATTTTATGATTTTTTCAATGTGTTTTATGATTTTTTTCAGTTATTGAAATATCATATATTACCACTTGCAAATACTATGCGTGAGTCTCGTGATGATGCCCGACATGTTTTACGGAAGCTTAGCATGGACTACAATATGATCCATGCATGTATCAAGGATTGCATACTGTTTCGAGGAGAATACGAGACTATGGAGACATGTCCAAAGGGTGGTGCTCACAGGTATCGACAGGACTTGCAAGGACAAACCATCCCTCAAAAAGTTCTCAGACACTTTTCGCTTATCCCCCGCATAAACCACATGTTTTGTAGGTCTGGCATGGCGAGCTTGACAACGTGGCATGCGCAGAATAGGTCCACGGATTGAGTTCAACGAATATCAGCGGATTCATGCGCATGAAGCCACATTGACTCTACCTTCCCAAGCTTTGCCCGAGAGCCAAGGAATCTTCGACTCGGTCTTGCAATGGATGGCATGAACCCATTCGGTATGCACTCAACTTCTTACAGTGTGTGGTCTATAGTCCTTGTCAACTACAATATCCCTCCATGGCTTTCTATGAAGAAAGGACATCTCATTCTTAGTTTGCTCGTCCTCGGCCGCTACAAAGTCAAAAATATGGACGTGTATCTTCGTCCATTAGTCGATGAGCTTAAGATTTTGTGGGAGGAGGGGGTCACCATGCAAGATATGAGCATGCGCGATGGTCGGCGGTCAGCCAATATTCGAGCCATTCTCATGTGGACGATGCATGACTTTCCGGGATTCGGAGAGTGTTCAGGTGAACAGGCCTCCATTGTCACTGGTAATATTTATATTTTATCTCATTCAAGCAAGTATTCACTAGCTCATGGTGTTGGAATAGGTCTGGATCATGCATGTCCATTGTGCGGGCCACAGTTAGACTCCCGAAGGTCACGAACCATGAAGAAGATGGTATATCAAGGACATGCTGCTTTCTTGCCAGAGGATAATGAACTTAGGGCAGGTTTCCTTGGACGACCTCCAACACGTATGAATGTTGCAAGCTGGTACGAGCTGAAAATGGTCCACGCGGAATCACATCCAAATGGAATGCGGTGGTTCTCAGTTTTCTTACAAGTTTACATATTGGACCCACTTACAGGTCAACCACTTGTTGGATCCCATGCATATTTTCAAGAATGTGGGCAGCTTGTTATGGAACCATATCACAGGAAAGAGAGACACTATAGGGGCACGAATGGATTTGAAGGAGGTAGGTAGGATGGAGGCGCTTTGGCCGCAGTCGAGTGCTGATGGTCGTGTGCAGCTTCCTCACACTCATTGGGTTTTATCCACTAAAGAAGAGCGCATTGTGAAGCAAGTAATCAAGTCTATCTGCACTCCGACAGGTATGATGCGTTCTCTCAGGTCGGCATTTTCTAAAGACGACCAATTATCAGGGCTAAAATTCCATGAATGGCATAAGATGTTGAGATATCGAGCTCCACTCGTGATACGCCAGGGTGACCATTGTGTATTTATGTCACCGACTTGTCAGTTGCAGACGCGGTTGGTACACCGCCTATGAATAATAGCTACATGATAGCTATCCTTATCTACTCTAGTTCGTGGCTCAGTTAGTATGCCACCTTAGTTAGTTGAGTTTGGTTTGAGACCCATATATAGGGTTCTTCTATTTCTTTGTACTAGAGTTCTTTTGGCTTACACAACTAAGAAGAGGAAAACTGTTTTTAGCCTCCACCCTTGTGTGTATTCCCCCATTGTGCAAGCAAGAAAGCTTCAAGTGGGACTCCTTCCTTCTCTCCCACAATCTTGACATAAGATATGTCAGGTTTGTACTACGAATGGATTGTAATTAGCGTGGGCATTTTGCTATTTGGAATGTAGCCATTATTCATAATGCTTTCTCATTCGTGGCAGTTTGTACTACCAATCGCGATCGCATGATGTCTTACTCCAGAAATACACGGGGTCATTTACAAGTTGTTGACTTTGGTGCAATGGATCTCACAGAAGGAGATTAAGACGTCCTCTATTGAATCCGTGAGGCAGGGAGCAGTGGAGACGCTCTTTCTCTTTGAGAAATACCTGCCCACCAGCATGCTCACAATACAAATCCACCTTCTTGTGCATCTTGTAGATGAAGTGGAGATTGTTGGACCTATCCATACGTGATGGATGTTCTTCTTGGAGTGCTTCATGAAAACCCGGAAAGGCTTTGTGCGACAAAGAGCTTGGCTAGAAGGTAGCATGGCCGAAGGTTGGTTGGTGTCTGAGGTGCTAGTGCATATTTCACAATGGCTACCAACGGTGGAACCAAACAATGAAATGCTATGGTCGCTGAAGGATGATGATAGACTGACTGGAGATGTGGTGGTTGGAAATGGGGTAGAAAAAAGAATGGATGCCTCAATGGAAGAGAAGGTGAATCACTTTTGTATGTTGCACCATGCCTCTATGGAGACGTGGCTCGCCAAGTACCAGATCGCTAGGCAAGATCGAGAGGAAGCGCGAGCTAAATTCGAACATAGTATGCATCATCGACCGATTCAATATCCTGAAGGCATGGAGGAGATACCACTGTTTATGTCAACGCGATGGTTGCATGGAGCTTTGACCGTAGCGTCTCGCGCAGGGACAGAGGTCTCAATGGAGGAGTGGGAATTCTGGAGGGGATGTAGTCCAAAGGTGATGAGGGGTTTAGAATCTGTGGTATCTAAATTTTATATACGACATCTAATTTGAGTGTTTCAATTTATAGCACAAAATATATAGTGCAGCGTGGTCGCGCAGACAGCATTTTCGCGTGGAGGGTATTGACAAAATGTGCTCCACAATGGACTGTGGTATCATGGCAAGGTTTGAGCAAGAGAGCCGGCGACGAGCGACGGATCCAAACACGGTTGTGGATGAGATGGAGTATTTTGAGAACTTGCAAAGTATTGGTTACAGTGGATTACCATTGCTTCTCCATGATACTATTCGATGTGCAGTGGTTCAAAGTGGTACTTGGAGGAGCTGGAGCAACAGTTCGACGAGGTCCATCTGGATTTCTTGAAATAGATTCCGAAAAAAAATGGACGGATTTGCATGACACCGTTGTGTTGCCAACCCATTGTGAATAGGTGCATGGACTCATTTTCTTGCTAATTGTATTACGACATAGTTTATGTCACAATGGTTTGAACTCTCTTGTACGTGTTTGTGAATAGGTAATATTCTATCCAAACCCTCGACAACCTTGATGGTGGTATATTATACCTTCAACTCCTCGAAGTGCAAGATTATATGATCAAAGCGATGTTTCGAGCACAAATGAAGATAATATGCAAATAGAGGGGTCGATATTGCAAGGGGTGGAGGCCGTCGAAATCTTGGAGCCAGCACCGACTAACAATGATGGAAATATAGGAGTCCAAGAATTCTTGAGAACGAGGTGGACTCATTCTTTTGTGGTGACATGTCTATCGACCTTCCAGTGTATGCAGAGTTGTGTCATGAGATTAACATGGGACCATAGGATACTTCATACTTGGAGCATCCACTTACTCAATTCGTTGACCAATCGCTTATAAGGATACATAAGATATGCATTTTAAGCGATATTTTTTTTAAATGATTTCTATTACTATGCTTTATATAATTTAAATTGATTATTCTAACATCATTTTTTGTCTATGCTGGTGACATTTTTGGGATGAGTCGAGGGATGAGCGATGAGGAGTTATAGGACATCTTTGCACGCATGTCTCCAAACCAGATCGGAGATTCAGAGAGATGGTAGACCAAGAGCTATCTTGGTCTTCGTCAGGGCACTCTTCTAGATCTGCTTTAGCGCGATTAGATGCTTCGGCTTCAAGCAGACGAGCTCGACGCTCACGACTTGGGCTAGAGGGAGGGAGTGCATCAGGATCAAGAGGATGCTGTAGAGATACAGAGGCAGTGAGCCCGCGGTCAACACAGGATACAGGTATGACTCCTCGCTCTCTTGGCCCTTCCAAGGAGCATGGCTCAGGCTTAAGTGGATGCTGTGGAGACACGGACGCGGTGTTTCTGTCTCATCGTTCAGCTGGAGCTGCGTCACCTCAGGAATTTGTCACACCTATGGGGACGTCTACTCCAGTTACTCCGGCTTTTGCTCAGCCGTCAGCAGGTGGCACCCCTGTGGGTGCCACTCCAAGAGATATTACCCCGGTCGGTACACCAAATGCATAGGGGTCTCCTAGATATGCCCAAGAGCGTGGACATATATGGGAGAGGACCCATCTTAGGCAGACTCCAGGGGGTTATGGATATCTAATCGATAGTAGGTCAGGAGCCATCATCATGAATGATGAGGGGAGGAGGGTGATGGCTCGTATGAGAGAGTTGTGCCAACAAGTTTTTCGGCACAACGTCTTGGATCATTGGAAGAACATGCTGGAGGGGAGCAAGGACTACATAGTAGCATCCTTGCACGAGGAGTTTCCGGTGCCAACCTCAGTAGATAGATTCTCTACGGGCTGGATGATGGATTGCATGCGTGCATACATGTCACATTGACGATCCGATGCACGCAAGGTAATCAAGAGTGGGGCTGCAAAGCCCAAGTGGTTAGATACAGACGACTAGCGCTGACTGAGGGAGGAGGCTACAGATTCTCCAGGACGTTGGAGTCAGCAGCGCGAGGCGGCGAGGGCACGACTCAAGGCCGGAGTGGTCCATCATCTTGGGAGTGGCGGCCACAGGACATATTTGGAGGACTTTGTAAGTTTTTCTTTTGTTTTGCTTGTTTATTTTTTTGAAATATTCTTTGTACTAACAATCATGTTTCTAACAGTTAGCATTTTGTTTTCTTTGCAGCACTCCATTACAAATCGCGATCCAACTGGCCTTGAGACTTGATATGCAGAGAGGCATGGTCTCACTGCATTGATCGACCGATTGTATAAACGCGGTGGCCCTGTAAGTCACTCATCTTTCTTGTCCGTAGTTACCATGAGATATTTGAATGCATTATTGTATGGTGGACTGATGTGTTGTTTCTTTTTCTGCAGAGTCCGTTTGATGCTCTTTTGCTGTGGGACGAGCTTTCGAGGGACAAGGATTTGTAGCTCGCCCTTGGATCCCTGGAGCTCACACATCTTTATTTTTGAGTCGGCTGATCTATGTAGACATTTTCTATATATTAGTGATATCCTGTCATGATTGTACCAATCGCTTATTATGCGATCATGTATTTGTTTCATGTATCAGTTTTATGATTTCAGTATACATTGTTTTTGTTTCCAAGTGCATTGTACACAGTAGTGCAGAAACTATTTTGTATAGCTCTCATAGAGCACATAGTGCTATATTTTTTTTAAAAAATTATTGTTACCATCGCTATTAGTGTCAGAAATTTTACTGCTCATGTCGTTATTGGTGTCGTTATTTACGTTGCAAACTGTTGCTATTAGCGTCGGTATTGGCGTCGGTATCAGCGTCGATGGTAGGACAGAGGCCTACCATGGTGGTGACGGGTGACGGAGAATTAGGGTTCGATGGTAGAATAGAGGCCTACCATGGTGGTGACAGGTAACCATACATAGCCTTAAAGGGAAAAACTCCAATACTAGCATGGGTAGAGTTTGTGTAAGCAAACTCAGCCAAGTGTAACCAAGAATCCCATGAATTTTGGACATCATTGCATAAATGGAAAAGATAAGTCTCCAACCATTTATTAACTATTTCTCTCTATCCACATTTGTTTGTGGATGATAGGCCATAGATGGAGATAATTTAGTTCCCATAGGTGTAAATACCACCTGCCAAAAGTTACTCATAATTTTTGAGTCTCTATCATGAACAATCACATGCGATAATCCATGTAGTCTAAAAATCTACTCCATAAACTGATTGGCCACTTGAGAGGCAGTAAACTGGATCTTGGTTGAAATGAAATGGGCTGCCTTGGTGAGCCTATCTACCACCACATATATACTATTCCATCCCTTCTTGGTAGTAGGGAAGCCGGTAATGAAATCCATAGTAATGTGAGTCCATTTACTTATAGGAATAGGTAATGGCTGTAACAAACCTCCTGGCTTATGGGTGCTATCCTTATTCTGCTGACAAGGCATACACTTCATGACAAAGTCCTTGGCATCTTTCCATAGTCCTTTCCAATATAAGCTTTTGTTGATCCTGTCATAGGTCTTGAAAACTCCAAGATATCGAGCTAAAAACATCATATTGGGGAATATGGAAATTTTCCATAAGTTTGGGACACGTGGTAAAATCTTTTGATTTGTCATAACTTGAACATTATAACTCCAAATTGAGTACTCTATAGCTCAATAGATTCCATTTTTCAAGTGTTTTCCAATGATAGGTCACATCATATGGTTTTGAGAAACTTATTGGCATGTTATCCGTGTGCCACCTTTTTAGTATTCAAAAAATGGGAATTCGGAGATTCCCAACCTCCATAATTTTCCATGTAAAAGAAGAGGTAGAAGGAATGAAAATCTTACCTTTCAACCAAATAAGGCCATTTTTAAACTGATAATGTGAGTTTTCTTCCATAAGACCTTGCTGTAATTTCTAGAAAATATGGCTAAATTTCTCATCCAAAAGATAAGCCTCCTGTAGTTCTTCAATCCAATCATTATGCAGTTCAGTCATGGCTGAAACTTTCAAGCCCACATACGAGAAAGAGAAACAACCACTATATTGTCTTTGCCCCTCGTATGAGTAATGTCAAAATCATAATTCTGTAGTGTAGCTATCCACCGACGCTGCTTAGGAGTAAGATTAGCCAACATCTCTTGGTCATAAACATTCATGGCCATTTCTTTATCTGTAAGCTTACAACTCTCAAAGGCAATCACTCCATGCTCCTGTAACAAAACAACCCCAATGCCATGGCCACTAGCATCACACTGTATGGTACATTTTTTGGACAAGTTTGGGCATACTAAGATTAGAGCAGAGGTAAGGAGTCCCTTTAACTGGTTGAAGCTACTATCTACAAGAGCATCCCAAAAGAAAGCCTCCTTCTTCAGTCAGTCAGTCAAAGGAGATGTAATAGCCGCATAATGCTTGATGAATCAGCAATAGAATGAAGATAGACCGAGGAATCCTCTAAGAGAGGTAGTAGTAGTGGGTGTTGATCAATCTTTTATACATTGTACCTTCTTGGGATCAACATGTATCCCTTTTTCCCTGACAATATGTCCCAATTATTCCACTTCAGTTTGCATGAAAGAACATTTCTTCTCCTTAGCAAAAAGTTAGTGATGTCTCAATACATCAAAAACCCTCTTCATATGTGCTAAGTGATCTTGTAAAGTCTTACTGTAGATCAAAATGTCATCAAAGAATACCAAGATAAAATTAAAGAGAAAAGGCTGAAAAATCTTATTCATCAGGCTTTGGAAGGTAGCTGGAGCATTTGTAAGCCCAAATGGCATCACTAAGAAATGAGAGCCCTCGATCAGTCTTGAAAGCATTCTTGACTTCATCACGCTCTTGCATGCAAATCTGATGATACCGTGACCTCAAATCAATCTTCATAAAGAATTGAGTCCCCTTGAGCTCATCAAGCAAATAATCAATCCTAGGTATCGGATACTTGTTCTTCACTGTGATCTTATTAAGATCCTTGTAGTCAATGCACATTTTGAAAGATCCATCATTCTTTTTTACTAAAAAAACTGGAGATGCAGACGGTGAAGAACTTGGTTCAATGAATCCCATCTTAAGAAGCTCCTTGATTTGCTTGGCTACTTCCTCTCGCTCACACTTAGACAATCTGTAAGGTGGCTTGTTGATTGTCTTTGAGTTGGGTTCCAAATCAATAGGGTGATCTACTACTCTCTTGGGAGGCAATGAAGTAGGCGGCACCTCAAACAAATCCCTATACTCCTCAAGAAGAGCTATCAAGGCTGGATGGCTTGTTGAATTATTGAGTTGATCTTGCATTTCTTTATTCAAATGCAAAACCAATATTTGTGAATGCCTCTTGTACTCCCTTTTGAGTTGTTGAATGGTGATAAGCTGAAAGTCTAATCTACTAGGAATTCCATGTAAATGGATGAGCTGTCCATTGAAGATAAAATCCATATACAACTATGAGAATTCCATAGTGATCCTGCCTAATGTCATCAACCAATCACAACCGAGTACAATGTCCATAGGCCCCATTTCCAAAGTAAACATGTTTGCTTTTGCTTCAAAATTTTCAGCCAACTGTAAAAAAACCTGAGAGCATATCTATGTGTTGATTTCTTCTTCACCATTGGCCACTTGAACTCTAATGGGCTGCTATAATTATGTGGGAATACAATTCAGCTTGTCCATAATGGACTTATTCACAAAACTATGGGTACTGCCACTATATATCAGAATGAACACAGCCTTTTCATGAATGTTACACTTCATATGGAGTATATTAGGGCTCTTAGAACCTGTCCAAGCATTCATGGAAATAGAACAACTAGTGGTAGAAAGTGGCTCATGAAAACTCCCACCTGGATCAAAAGGAACACTTCCACTTGGATCAAAAGGAAAAGAGTCAGTTGGATCATAGAAATACTCTTGCTCAACTTCTTCCTCAAGATCTTCATTTTCAGCATTAAGTGCAATTGCATTAGCTTCATCCATCTCATCTTCAAGATCCTCAAAGACTAACGTACTCTGAAGCTTGGGTTTGAAATTTTTTCATACACACTTTGTGGTATGATAAGGTGTATACTTTTCTCCACACTTGAAACATAAGCCTTTCTCCTTTATTTCTATGTAGAAATCCATACGAATAGACTTAGGATTCATGTTGGCTGAAGTGAATTTAGACTTGTTGTCCCCTTGTTTGAAGTCAGCTCTAGGATTGTTTGCTGTCTTGAATTAGCTTTGAGTTCTAGAAGCATTGAACAGTGGATAAGTCGGCACCCTTAATCTCCCATTTGGCACATGATTGCTACCATAAATGTTACCAACTTGCCCTTGTTTAAAAAGAGTCCTTGACTGCTGTCCCAAACTAGGCTGAAATCAAGATTCTATTCTATATTTCCTTCCATAGCGCTCTACAAGCTCAATAGCCTTAAAGAGAGAAGTAGGGTTTTGTGCCATGACATCTGCTAATAAAGATGGCTCTAAACCATACATGTACTTGTGGAGCTTAGCCTCACTGATACTTTCTACATACATGGTTAGGTTGAGAAATTGGTTAGTGTACTCTCTTACACTTAGGCCTCTTTGTTCCCATACCATCTCCATGCCAATTTCTCTTTTTCAAGAGGGGAGACAAATACTTCAGCCATAAGTGCCTTGAAAGCTTCCCAATTCTCTTCAAGTATATTTTCCCTTTTTATATACCTCCACCAAGTATGGGAAAATCCCTCCAAATGCAAATAAGAAAAATGAATCTTCATGTCATTAGTTTTGGGGAATATGTCAAAGTAATATTCCAACTTAGAGGTACACTCCTCTAAATCAGATGGTGAAGATGACTGGCCATTAAACTTGGCTAAAATGATCTTGTTCTTCAGCTCTCTTTCACGGAATGGTTGCTATCCCAAAATAGACTGATCATGAGTACCATGCATTGAACCTACAAATTGAGATGGAAATCTCCCAAGAGGTGGTTGAGAACCACTATGTAATCTTCCTGTTGGTAGAGGACCCCTAGGAAGTTGAGTATTCAGCATAAAAACTTTAGAGTGGGCTCCGTTCAAACTAACCAAATAGTCATCATGCCTTTGTGAAGTCTCACCTACTTCATATTGGCTATTTGGAATTCCCCTTTTTCCAATAATTCCATGACTGAAGTGGGACTAAAGTGGGGCTGAAGTGGGACTGAAGGCTCACTGTTTGAATAGGCTTTCTCCTTGGCTTCTTTAGATCCCATTTGCATCTGCATCCTTTGGGAGAATTGAGCCATAATTTGAGCATTGGATTCCACCAACTTGTCAATAGAAGCCTTTTTTTGAGTTGTTGAATCTAGTAACTTCTCAATGGAAGACTTCGTTTGATCAGTAGACAAAACCATTTGCCCCATTCTTGATAATAGGGCCTCAAGACATTCTCTATGCCTTTGTTCATGTACGCACAAGGTATCATTGAGTATAATAATTTTTCCTTGTTGTTGAGGCTCTTTAGGGCTCTCTTGAGGTACATTATCCAACATGGAATCTCTGATTTTCTGAGCATAATCATCTTGGACCTTAATTTTACCCTTATGGCATGCCATAATAGTATAGTCCTGCAGTACTCCCTGTTAAAAAAAAAAGGCTATAACTTTTGCTAGGAAACTTCGATTTCAAAATTTTTTAGTTCAAATTGAAGCCAAGAATTCCTTCTTCAAGATAAGTTATAGCACACTATAATAGATTTAAGACAGATAATTACGCAACTCAATCTCTGAGTCTGAACTGTCTGGGCCTACACCCTGTTTTGACCTGTGAATGCCATGTTTTGACCCTGTAAAGTAAAATAGTAACCCAAAATGGTTACCAAACCATGTAGAAGGTTGAGTAGGACTTGTGGTGGGTATCCTGTAGTACTTGCATCTGTACTTCAGTAATGATGAAGGGTGTACCTATAACAACCTGTAAATGCCGTGTAGTGCCTTGTAAAATCCCTGTTTTACCTTGTTTTAATCCTAAAGATACTTGAGCCTTTGGAAACTCTTCAATATTCAATTCTCCACTCACTGTATCTATGTGAGGGATAAAATGGCATGACATGCTCCCTACAAAGCTTTGAATAAGTGGGAGGTGGACAAAGTTTCCCCTGGGTCAGTTGGTTGTACCCCTTCGGGATCTTTGATAGTGAGGGAGGGTCACCTCTCTTTTATCCCACTATCTCCCCTGGCATCCACCTTTTTTCTCGGTGGGTATATCAACATGGCAATGGCATTCTATTCTAATCAAGAAGTATGAAATGCATTGTTGAAATATTCATTCAACCCCTTTCATGAGATGCAATTGAATGAAATCTGGAAAATTTGGATAAGGAAAGGGTCTTACCAATGCACTTGAGTGACTCACTGATTGCTTTAATACTTACCCTTTTACAATATTTCAGCTTGGGCAAAATAATTCAACCAAACAAGTCAAGGTTATGCATCAAACTTAGTAAATGATACCCATGATGAGGTTATGATTAAATCAATACTGAAATTCAATGGAATATGTAACGTGTCCACTTGTATCTTCAGGACACGTCTTAGCAGTCCATTGGAAAGGATGTCTAGAAAGCTCTACCCGACACTCCCATGGAATGTTACGGGGTTTGCAATCTAGGGCTTTCCACATCTGCCACGTAGCGGAAGTATTCCGATCGTTCCCACTTAGGATCAACCTGAATTAGGGTTTTTCTTATTGCTCATTTCCTAACAACAACTAGCGTCAGACCCAAGCGAACTACTTTACGCAGAAATGCCAGGTCCGAAGTGGATTTACGGTGCACTTGGTTCAAGGAGAATGGGAAACGAGAGGGATGCAAAGCTCAACCTCTCTGCCATAAGGCATAGTCCCATTCTGTTCCCCTAAAACAGCGTAAATCGGGATCAATCATAACTCTAGGTCAACGCTTTTGTTGTTTGTGTTTTTTGATGATCTTCCTACTGTCCCCATCGTGGTTTGAGAAAAGTTTCCGGCCAACCGGGACCAGCCATCTGCAGGATACACCCATGGTCCATCCTCTGCACTTTCCTCGGGTTGTTTTAGTTATTTAATTACCTAACACGTTAGTTGGACATGTAACAATCAGCTTCTTTAATTAGCCCGTTAGGCACTAGTTCTTTCATGTAATAATTTCACTTGACATAGAAAAATAACATCCGACTAGTTCCTTATTAACAAGTTATCATATTTATCTTTGAAATACAAAAAGTCCAACCCGTAGGCTTATCCACAATCCGCCCGAAGGCTATCCAGCAATCCACAGGGATCACTAATCCAAGTTTCCACTCGTAGACTAGTATGCGAGCCTCGAGATCCAATCTCGAGTCATGTTAGCCTCTTGTGCAGGGCCCGGAAGGTGAGGGATTTACGGGCTAGAGCCCCCTCTGGCACCCAAGCGTCCTCCTGCTCCAAGTAGTGCTCAAAGGAGAGACCTCTCGCGGCGGTTTCGGTCCACTTTCCTAGCACAGTTAACAACCCCCTTGGCTAGGGTAAGGCAGGCAGTTGAGGGTAACTGAAGTTGCCTCTCCCTTCAGGCCTTCAACCTGAAGTATTAGATATCCATTTATCTTTTAGTTCATTGATCAGAAAAATCCAAACACTGCTCTAAAATCTGTAACAAGCACAAATATATCCATTGGTCATTTTTGTTGGCAAGCTGCTAAGGAATGAATCCTTTCTTTCGAATGCGTCCAGCACTCAATCCGGGATGACTTGCAACCTGGCAAGATCCCCTATATACTGGGTTAGGGCGTACCCTATTAACCCGACTTGATCAAACCTTAAGTTCATAAGTTATTTCAGCTTATCGGCTAGTCTTTAGTTTCCAATCAATCTTCTTTACTCAAGAAATATACTAAATTAGGATGATTATTCATCCTCTTGCAAGATAATTTGCGTAAGGACCTGCCAACCTCATTGCAAGAATTGGTCATTCTCTTGTGATCCAATCACAAGATCATATGACTCCGCACTTGTTGTGCAAGTGCCGCATTGAACTATGAGACTATTCTACTCATTGAACGGAGTCACAAAACAATCTATTCTTGATTACATTAGGCTGATGTCGTTAGTTCTAGGGTTCCAAGTTCCATATTGTAAGATTCTTGGGGACAAACCCTAGCTCACTTTCCAAATATGTTTCACTATCCCTACATTTCGGTGAATGTGGGCAAGTATTTAGGGTATAGGAGTTTCAGTTTTAGCAATACGTAATGATTAGGTTACGTATTAATTCCTAGTGAATTTCTTGGAATTTAACTCATTCTAAACAAGTACTCTGGGGTTTAGGTGTTTTAGGTTTATGCTAATTTGTTTAACTCTAGAAGATAATTATGTGATCATTTCCACATGACTCGTTGTCCACGCGTAAATTGATTTTTCATCCCTAACTTATCGATTTAAGGTCGGGCATAGGTTTGGTTAATTCCAACTAATCTTTCTATAACTTTGCGAACAAGATTCATGCTAAACAAGCAATCTTTTACTTGATAATTTATGCAGTTGACAAACGATAATTTCCTAGAGTTATGCATCGTAAGAATCACTTCATGCCTTGCACTTTCCTAAGGATTCCTAGCACTTTCCAAGATGATTCATTGTGAAGAGGATATAGGGTAATAATGCGATATGCAGCTTATACTTCCATGTTTAAACAAAGTATACTATTGTAATGGACATTAATCTAATTTTTAATTCATTGTAATGCATAAAGTTATTTGCTAGAAATTCATTTATGCTTCCTTCATTTTTTAAATTGAAAATAACTAAAGTCTATCGTCGTGAGCATTTAGGGCAAAAAAAATATATCCTATTTCCAACAATTATCCTTGCATGATTGAATTTCAACAATACCAAATAAAAATTAGGAAGGAAAACCTGGGCTTGGGGTGAGATGTCTACGTGGATGCTAGGAGACGACCCTCCTGCGGCTATGCCTTGGGCTTTCTTAGGAGGCATTGCGAGTGTAGCATTTCCGTTGTAGATGCTGCTTTGCAAATTTCCTTCTTAAGTTCCACCGTCCTTTACAAGTTTCTTTTGCTTCCCTTTGTGGAGACTCTTTAAAGGGATGGGTGTGTGGAGGAGGGAAGAACCATGGAAAGGGGTCTAAATTTGGGAAAGGGGATATTGTGAAAACCCTCCGCGAGTAGGGCTCATTTTTACATGGGAAAAAGGGGCCTAATGGGGGGCCCTTAGGGGGAATTTACGAAAAAAAAAAAGCTATAAGATAAAAGCTTTTGAGGGGGTGGAAAAAGGGCCTAAGGGGGGTTCAAGGGGGAAATTCGAGGAGGGGAAAGAAAAAGGGCTAGGGGGATCCTTAGTGAATTCCAAGGGGTGGACTTAAGGCTATAAGAAAAGGCCCAAAAGGGGGGGGATTTAAAACATGGGAGGGGAAATAAGACCTTTAAGGTCAACTTTTATTGGGGGGGGAAAGGGGGCTTATGAAGCCCCTTAGAAGCTTCCCCCTAGGAAGCTTCTACGCCACATGGGGAGGGGGGGTTTTGAGGCCGTTAGTCGGTGGCAAAATTCAAGCAACAGTGGTGGCTGATTGTGGCAGCGTCTCCTCCTCTAGCGGCTCCACGACAGTCCTCCCCTCTCCCAAGCAGCACAGGCGGCAACCTCCTTGGCTTCTCCCTCCCTCAAAGCCTTCTCTCTCTCACTCATAGCCTCAAAATGGCATCATGGCGGCCCTCTCTCCCTCATCCTGTCCTAGACGGCAACAGCCCCCATGGTTTAAATAGGGGAGGGGAGGGGGATCCTCCCTCCCTTGCGTGTCGTCACGCATGGCTATAGGCTTTGGCAAGCTCCAGCAAGGAGCTTGCCCACCTTACTAATCTCCTCTTCCCCCAGCTCTGGAGGAGAGGGGAAATTAAAAATTTTTGCTTTTATGGAAAAGATAATTCCATTATCTTCTAATTGCCAGTTCACGCGAGCCTAAAGCCATCGGAATATTACATTCTCTCCCCCTTGGAGGAATCGAGATGTCCTCATCTCGAGATAAACTGGGGATATTGATGGTTGAGAGTGCCTTCATCTATCCAAGTGGCATCCTCTTCGGGATAATCTTTTCACTAGCAATGGCTGCATGTGAGGTAGCTTGGTTGCATAAGCTACTTTATGATATGCATCAGCCTACAGATGGGCCAGTTGTCATTTATTGTGACAACATGAGCTAAATACACTTGGCAAATAACCCAGTCTATCATGATAGAACAAAGCACATTGAGGTGCATTATCACTATGTGCAAGAGAGGGTTTTACTAGGTCTTATTGATCTAGTTTATGTCAGCACAGAGGATCAAGTAGCTGACATATTTACGAAGGCATTGGGCATAGAGAAGTTGCGCAAGTTCAGAGACTTGCTTGGTGTGCAGGAATTGGGATTGAGCTCAAGGGGGAGTGTTGAGATATCGAGCTCCACTCGTGATATGCCAAGGTGACTGTTGTGCATTTATCTCACCGACTTGTTAGTTGTCTGTAGATGCGGTTGGTACACCGCCCATGAATAATAGCTAGATGATAGCTATCCTTATCTACTCTAGTTTGTGGCTCAGTTAGTATGCCACCTTAGTTAGTTGATTTTGGTTTGAGACCCATATATAGGGTTCTTCTATTTCTTTGTATGAGAGTTCTTTTGGCTTACACAACTAAGAAGAGGAAACTGTTTTCAACCTCCACCTTTGTGTGTATTCCCCCATTGTGTAAGTGAGAAAGCTACAAGTGAGACTCCTTCATTGTCTCCCACAATCTTGACATGGGGATGGTAGGCGGTGCTAAAGCAGAGTTGAGTCCCAATGGCTTCAAAGATGTCTCTCTAGAAGTGTGATGTGAAGAGAGAATCACGATCACTAATGATTCTTCCGGGTAACCCATGTAGCTTGAATATCTCCTTGATAAACAATCTTGCAATGTCTGAGGCTTTATTGTTTGTCTTTACTGGAATAAGGTGTGCAACCTTAGTGAGCATGTCAACCACAACCATGATGGAGTTGTATCCTCCCTAAACTTGGGGTAGGCCAACAACAAAATCCATACTAATGAATTCCCATTTCATTTGGGGAATGTCAAGCGGTTGCAGCTTCCTTGGTATCTTGACACGTTCGGCTTTGATACGTTGACAAGACAAACACTCGGTGACATATTTGAGAACGTCACCTTTAAGCCTCATCCAATGGTAGCTCTTCCTAACTGCATTAAGAGTGTTGGCATAGCCAGGATGTCTTGAAAAAGGGGAATCATGAGCTTCCCACAATATCTTCTGCTTAAGTGACTGGCTTGCTGGTATACACAGCCTTGTTCTATAGTAGACAAGTCCACTATTGATAGAGAATTCATGATACTTCGCCTACAGCTTTTGGTTCTGATCCTTGATAGAGATCTCCCTTAGCATTGTTTGGTAGGCTGGGTCATGGCGTGCATCCTCTCTAGCTAACTCAAGTATTGGGTTGTTTGGCATAGATACTTTTGTAGCTAGGGATCTACTAGCTGTTGATGGGTTCTGCAAGATTAGGGAATTAAGGAATGCCTTGTGACTAAGTGCATCGGCAACTACATTCTCTTTTCCTGGTCAGTAATTGATTTCAAAGTCATACTCCTCCAACACTTCAATCCACCGATGTTGCCTCATGTTGAGCTCATTCTGGGTAAAGATCCATTTGATACTCTTATGGTCAGTTACTAGAGTAAACTTGTTACCCAACAAGTAGTGTCTCCAAAGCTTTAGAGCATGGATGATAGCTAGCAATTCCAGATCATGCGTAGCATAATTCTTCTCATGACTCTTCAATTTCCTTGAAGAGTATGCTAGGATGACCTTCCTGCATGAGCACACATCCCAAGGCAAGTGTGCTAGCATCAGTTACTACCTCGAACTCTTTATTGAGGTCTAGAAGTTTTAGAATAGATGATGATACCAAAATTTTCTTCAATCTATCGAAGCTATTTTGTTCGGGAGTTGACCATGCAATGGCTGTTTGCTTCTTTAGTAAGTCCGTCAGAGGTGCTGCTATCAAAGCATAGTTTTTGATGAAGACCCTATACCATCCTGTCAATCCAAGAAAGCTGCGTATTTCTTTGACAGATGTTGGTATTGGCCATTCTAGCACATCTCTGACCTTCGCTGGGTCCACTGAGATTCCTTCTGCTGATACTATGAATCCCAGATATTCAATCTGACATTTGAAGAATGCACACTTCTTCATCTTAGCATACAGCTTATGTGACCTCATTGTCTCAAGGACG
This sequence comes from Lygodium microphyllum, assembly GCF_053477565.2. Classification (NCBI taxonomy): domain Eukaryota; kingdom Viridiplantae; phylum Streptophyta; class Polypodiopsida; order Schizaeales; family Lygodiaceae; genus Lygodium; species Lygodium microphyllum. The sequence continues at coordinate 148,607,257 of NC_141146.1, read as the reverse complement.
ATCCAAAGTTGGGGTTCATGATCTTCTTCATGTTTAGAATAGACTAAAGTGTCATCGAAGAAGACAAGCACGAAATCATCAAGATATGGCCTAAAGATATCCTGCATTAACCTCGTGAAGGTGGCAGGCGCATTCGTAAGCCCGAATGACATAACTAGGAACTCAAAGTGCCCATATCTTGTGTTGAAGGCCGTCTTGGGGATATCTTCTTCCTTGATCCTTATCTGATAGTAACCTGACCTGAGATCAATCTTGGAGAATATCTTTGCACCTTGAAGACGATCAAGAAGCTCATCTATTCTAGGAATAGGGTACTTGTTCTTGACTGTTGATTGATTCAATCCACGTTAATCAATAGATAGTCGAAGTGTTCCATTTTTCTTTTTCTGGAACAGTACTAGAGCTCCCCACGGTGAACTACTAGGCCGGATATAGCCCTGATCTAGCAGTTGCTTGAGTTGTTCCTTCAGCTCAATTGCCTCTGGTATGGACATCCTATAAGGTCTCTTTGCAATTGGTGCAGCTCCTGGTACTAACTTAATCTCATGATCCACTTCTCTTTGAGGTGAGAGTTCTGTCAACTCTTAAGGGAATACGTCCGCGTATTCCTTTAGCCAAGAAGGTTCTTCACTACACTCTTACTTCTGATCTAACTTGTTGAGTTTGATCAAATAGACAGGTAATCCTTTTCTGACTCCTTTTATGATCCGAGATGCTTTGGCCAATTGAATTTTTGGCACTCCAGTCTCACCTTGAGTTGTGACTAATTCCCTTTCAAAGTTCCGAAAGGAAACTTGACCCTTTCCACAATGAATGTGGGTATCCTTAGGATTAAGCCAATCCATTCCGAGGAGACACTCATGGATACCTAAATTCATGACTCTGAATTTTACTGAAGTCTTCTTTCCTCCCAGAAAGAATTCCACCTTAGTAGTTTGCCTGGTATAAGTAACCTCATGACCATTTGCCAATTCCACAAGCAAGATAGGTGCTTCTACTGTGGCTATTCCTATTCTTTTTGCACAAGCTGGTGAGATAAAGGAATTTGTACTGCCACAATCAATCAAGGTCTTGAAACTTTTACCTTGATAGTTCGACGGTATCTGAATCACCGAGAACTGGCGATTCGGCCCTTTCTTGTGTAGAGCGGCATGGACTATCACCCTTTCAAACTCTGCTTCCATGGTCGGATCTTCTTCTTCGCACATTTGTCTATTGGCAACGTAGGCAGTTCTTCCTCTGCCTCGGGTAGCGGCTCCTTGACCACAGCCTATTCCTTGGAAAGGTGCTTGGCAATGTCCTCCTCCAAGTTTGGGACATTGCCTCTTGAAATAACCAGGCTCGTTGCAGTGGAAACAACGGAGGTTTTGGCCATTGCTTTGAGTAGGAACAAATTTGTCGACGTTATTAGTCCTTACTTTCTTTCTTTGTCCCTGATTATGACCTTAAACTCTCTTCATTTGAGGTCTGAATGCTCCTCTGTTCGGGTCATTATAAGACCAAGTTTTGTTACCCCTTGGTCTAGCCTGCACCTCCTGAATTATAGGCGCAGCTCAAATGAGAGCGTCCTAAAGATCTGACGGATGTATAGATTCGAGACGGGTATTTACTGGGGGATTTAAGCTAGCACAAAATTTGGACACCTGCTGTGTCATGTCCATCTGTGGCGCATAATTTAAAAGTGAGAGGAATTTAGAGTAGTATGCATCAAGAGTGAGCCCCAACTGTTTTAGCTCGTAGAACTCATTCATTTTTTTACGTGCGATATGCAGGTGGTAAGTATCTTCCCTGCATGGCTTTCTTCAGCTTCTCCCAAGTAACGGATCCTTCCACAATCCCTTGATCCCTGCACCACTGCTTCCACCAAAGCCTGGCTTCACCCAAGAGCTTCAGCTTGGCAAGCATAGCCTGATTGGCGGGTGTAGTACCGGCTACTTTGAAGTAATCCTCCATGGATTCAATCCAAATTTCAGCATTAGCTTGGACGGACCTACCTCTCTCGTCAAACTCGGGCGGCTTAATCTGCTTGAGAAGAAATTTCTTCTCCTGGATTACAGCAGTCTTTGATGTAGGAGGCGAACTAGGAACCTGTACCTAGGGTTGTGCCTGGATAAAGGTTTCTTAATGTTATTACATGATAATCATTATTGATTTATATTACATCTTTATTTCTACTATCACGCAAGCGATGTAACTACTTAACTTTTTATCAATTCTCATGCACAATCAGACATTGATAAAAGGAAGTCTTATTTGTATTTATATGGGCATAGCCCTTTCAGAATATAACATTTCTTGCGATGATAAGCCAACTGTTACATTTAATTTGGGGAGAACAACGTTGTATTACATTTATCTATAGGAACTGTATAATAGTATGGTTTCGGGTCATGGATCTTCAGGAATTGGTAAGTCATTGAAAGTTCAGGGTATCCTTTCCTTTGGAACCCATTCTTCTCATGGCATCCCAACACTTTAATCCTGTCGGCGGGGATTACACGGTTTACTTCCTCATATACATATGAGTTTATCTCAACCCTTCGACCTCGAATATGTAAAATTGAGTTTATGTGAGCTTCCACAAAAATGAACAGCTTCACGCTTTCAAGTCTTCCAACCACTTGATCCTTTTTAGGTTGGTTTGTAGGTAAGCAAACCGGTGGGTGGCTATATAGTAGATTCCTGAGGCACCCGTCCATCTTCGTTCCATGTACAAAGGTGATGGATTATAGATTTGCTCTAGTATATTCATCATCTCAACCCTTTGTCGATAATGTGGAGAATGCATTGCAGTCATAAACATGATTCGAAATACTAAGAACTTGTTCCATACTTCGTATTTCTACAAGACAACATTGAAGGTAAGGAAATGTTTGGAATATCAACATTTTCTTTACTTCTTCTTATTAAGATTTCATAAAAAAAATTCCGTTGTTGGTTGGCTCTGATACCAACTGTAACGTGTCCACTTGTATCTTAAGGACACGTCTTAACAGTCTATCGGAAAGGATGTCTAGAAAGCTCTGCCCGGCACTCCCATGGAATGTTATGGGGTTTGCGATCTAGGGCTTTCTGCATCTACAACGTATCGGAAGTATTCCGGCCGTTCCCACTTAGGATCAACCTGAATTAGGGTTTTCCTTATTGGTCATTTCCTAACGGCAACTAGCGTTGGATCCAAGCGAACTACTTTATGCAGAAACTCTAGGTCCGAAGCGGATCGTTCCCCTAAAACAACGTAAATTGGGATCAATCATAACTCTAGATCAACACTTCTGTTGTTTGTGTTTTTTGATGATCTTCCTGCTGTTCATTGTGGTTTGAGAAAAGTTTTCGGCCAACCGGGACCACCCATCCGTAGGACGGACCTATGGCCCATCCTTCACACTTTCCTCGGGTTGTTTTAGTTATTTAATTACCTAACACATTAGTTGGACATGTAACAATCAGCTTCTTTAATTAGCCCATTAGGCACTGGTTCTTTCACGTAATCATTTCACTTGACATAGAAAAACAATATCAGACCAGTTCCTTATTAACAAGTTATCATATTTATCTTTGAAATACAAAAAGTCCAACCTATAGGCTTATCCACAATCCGCCTGAAGGCTATCCAGCAATCCAAAGGGATCACTAATCCAAGTTCTTGCACGTAGACTAGTATGCGGGCCTCGAGATCCAATCTTGAGTTAGGTTAGCCTCTTGTGCAGGGCTCGGAAGGTGAGGGATTTACGGCCAGAGCCCCCTCTGGCACCCAAGTTTCCTCTTGCTCCAAGTAGTGCTCAATGGAGAGACCTCTTGCGGCAGGTTCGGTCCACTTTCCCGGCGCGGTTAACAACCCCCTTGGCTAGGGTTAGGCAGGCAATTGGGGGTAACTGAAGCTGCCTCTCCCTTCAGGCCTTCAACCTGAAGTATTAGATATCCATTTATCTTTTAGTTCATTGATTAGACAAAGCCAAACAGTGCTCTAAAATCTGTAACAAGCACAAACATATCCATTGGTCATTTTTGTTGGCAAGCTGCTAAGGAATAAATCCTTCCTTTTGAATGCATCCAGCACTCAATCCAAGATGACTTGCAACTTGGCAAGATCCCCTATATCCTGGGTTAGGGCGTACCCTATTAACCCGACTTGGTCAAACCTTAAGTTTATAGATTATTTCAGTTTATCGGCTCGTCCTTAGTTTCCAATCAATCTTCTTTACTCAAGAAAGATAGTAAATTAGGATGATTATTCATTCTCTTGCAAGATAACTTGTGTAAGGACATGCCAACCTCATGGGGAGAATTGGCCATATCCTTGTGCTCCAATCACAAGATCATATGACTCCGCACATGTTGTGCAAGTGTCACATCGAACTATGAGACTATTCTACTCATTGAACGGAGTCACGAAACAATCTATTCCTGATTACATTAGGTTGACATCGTTAGTTCTAGGGTTCCAAGTTCCATCTTGTAAGATTGTTGGGGACAAACCCTAGCTCACTTTCCAAATATGTTTCACTATCCCTACATTTCGGTGAATGTGGGCAAGTATTTAGGGTATAGGAGTTTCAGTTTTAGCAATACGTAATGATTAGGTTACATATTAATTCCTAGTGAATTTCTTGGAATTTAACTCATTCGAAACGAGTACTCCGGGGTTTAGGTGTTTTAGGTTTATGCTAATTTGTTTAACTCTAGAAGATAATTATGTGATCATTTCCACATGACTCGTTGTCCATGCATAAATTGATTTTTCATCCCTAACTTATCGATTTAAGGTCGGGCATAGGTAAGGTTAATTCCAACTAATCTTCCTATAACTTTGCGAACAAAATTCATGCTAAACAAGCAATCTTTTACTTGATAATTTATGCAACTGAAAAACGATAATTTCCTAGAGTTATGCATCGTAAGAATCACTTCATGCCTTGCACTTTCCCAAGGATTCCTAGCACTTTCCAAGATGATTCATTGCGAAGAGGATATAGGGTACTAATGCGATATGTAGCTTATACTTCCATGCTTAAACAAAGTATACTATTTTAATGGACATTAATCTAATTTTTAATTCATTGTAATGCATAAAGTTATTTGCTAGAAATGCATTTATGCTTCCTTCATTTTTTAAATTAAAAATGACTAAATTCCTCCGTCGCGAGCATTTAGGGCAAAAAAAATGTATCCTATTTCCAACAATTATCCTTGCATGATTGAATTTCAACAATACCAAATAAAAATTAGGAAGGAAGACCTGGACTTGGGGTGAGATGTCTATGTGGATGCTAAGAGACGACCCTCCTGAGGCTACGCCTTGGGCTTTCTTAGGAGGCATTGCGAGTGTAGCCTTTCCGTCGTAGATGCTGCTTTGCGAATTTCCTTCTTAAGTTCCACCGTCCTTTACAAGTTTCTTTTGCTTCCCTTTGTGGAGACTCTTTAAAGGGATGGGTGTGTGGAGGAGGGAAGAACCATGGAAAGGGGTCTAAAATTGGGAAAGGGGATATTGTGAAAATCCTCCGCGAGTAGGGTTCATTTTTACATGGGAAAAAGGGGCCTAATGGGGGGCCCTTAGGGGGAATTTACGAAAAAAAAGAAGCTATAAGATAAAAGCTTTTGAGGGGGTGGAAAAAGGGCCTAAGGGGGGTTCAAGGGGGAAATTCGAGGAGGGGAAAGAAAAAGGGCTAGGGGGGTCCTTAGTGAATTCCAAGGGGTGGACTTAAGGCTATAAGAAAAGGCCCAAAGGGGGGGGGGGGATTTAAAACATGGGAGGGGAAATAAGACCTTTAAGGTCAACTTTTATTGGGGGCGGGGGGGGGGGGGGGGGGGGCGCTTATGAAGCCCCTTAGAAGTTACATGGGATATGGACTAGATTTAGTCATGTTTTTGAAAAAGGACAAGTTTGTTTCTCTAGTAAGATATGAAATAAAAGAAAAGATCTTGATAGAAGACCTTGATTCATTTAAGGATGCATTTAAAATAGCCAAAAAAAGTAAAGGGAATTGCTTGCAAGATATGCAAAACATCAAACCATAAATACTCCTAGGATATTTGAAAGGGTTGAAAATGTTGTGCAGTAAGGTGGTAGAAAAATTAATGATGATGAGATTCAAAAATTACAAGAATAGTTTGCAAATCTAAATTTAAATATGAACATGTTGCAAGCTAGGAAACCTCGAATGCAATCATGATTTAGAAGACTCCCATGATATGAGAACTTTTGGATGTTTCAATTGCAAGGAAAGAGGAAATATTTCCCCCGAGTATTCATGTCTAAGAAGAACAAAAGTGGGGAGATGTATCCTATGCCACAAAGGAATGCTAGGAAATAGCAAGAACAAAGGCAACCTGAACTTGCTAGTTAGAAATGGGAAAGAAGGTGTGATGAAGATCCATTTAGTATGAATCTGATTAAAACCGGTTTGTTTGGTGATGGGAAAATGTATATATTCTAGCCAATAAGAGAGATAAAGAGAAAATTTTTGAAAATGAAACTCAAAGGGTAGTAAGAATTAAAAAAGAAAAATAAATTGTAGGTGAGTTAGAGATTAGCAAGAAGGCTACATAGAGAAGAAAAATGCAAATGGGTGATTTTGGATTGGAATTCAATTAGGTTCCTATAGAAAATACTGGAGAATGCTAAAAAGGGAGGCTTAGGGTTTTCATTTCGAATATTGAGGGTTAAGAAGACTTTTCAAGAAGTTAGGAAAGTAGGGAAATGCAAAGAAATAACAAAGGTAAATATGCAAGTCTATATGCAAATTTAAAATAGTGTATTAAGCTAGGATACAAAAAGACGGTTGTAGTGGGAGCTCACACTCAACCACCAAGACCCATGGATTGCTTATTGCTTCATGAATTTCAAGCAAGCACAAATGGCTCTCTCACCTAGCCGATGAGCCTTCGATCCTACGGGGGTGTACTGAGCTTACCTTGATGCCCAAATGAGTAGCCTCCTCCCCCAAGCAACCTGGTAGCTCCATGATTCAAGATGCAAGCTCAAGTAACCTCAAGCCTCCACTTTCAAGCTCAATCCTCCATAGCCATGTGCAAGAGAAGAGAAGAGAGGAGATGATTGAGAGCTTCTTGTCCTTGATCCCTCACCCTCACACTCTCATACTCCCTCTCTCAAGCACACACAAGCAAACAAGAAGGAGAGAAAAAGAGACCACTTTAGCCACACACCAAAGAATGAGCTTCTCATTCACTATTTGAGTTTATATACAAAATCCTTATCCCTTTGGGCACCCATCCCCTTTTTTACATGACTGGCCATTGTAGCAAGGTCCTCTTTTCCCATTCCCTTCTAGTTGTCCTTTCTCTTTACCTACACCCATGTACCCTTTACAATTTGCACAGCCAAGGGAGCCTGTCGCCTTTTTACAAAAGTTTTATGTGTGCCTTGCATTTAAAATGTGGTTTTACCTTTGACTTATCTTTTGAGGCTAGCCTTGCGCTTTTGGCCATTTCCCTTCTTGCTTCTTCCATTTTGTTTGCATTTGGAGTTTTCTTGGACTTGTTTTTCTTTGTCTTGAACTGGGGTTAACATTACCCCCCTCCTAAGTGCCAGTCCCATGGCACTCATGGGTAGTAGCTCGAAGGTGGGGTGGGTGTAGCCATATGGATTTTTGAGTTTGTATACAAGCTCTTGTTGAGGATGGTATTGGATGGATCTGCCCTTGAAATTGAAGATGGTGTTGCTGAGACTGATGGTGGGTGGATCTATCCTTTGAAATTGAAGATGGTGTTGGAAGGATCCTTCTTGGAGAATGGAAAATGGATGGATTTGTCCTTAAAATGGACGATACTGTTGGACAGATCCTTTCTCATGCCCTCGAGGTCGATACGACACAATCTTAACCTGCAAGACAAAGTTATGCACTTCCTAAGGGGTGTATCTACCTCTTTGTGTAGTGCATGGTGTAGGTGCCGGTGGTGGAGCTAGGAGTTGGGTCGAAACCTTAGGCCGCAAACCTCAGCCAAGCCAAGTGTTGTCCCACACTTGAAAACCTAGTTCATGCATCATTGTAGTTGTAGTGCAAGGCTTAGGAAGACAAGTCTAAACATAGGCAAGAGTGACCTCCCTAGGTATGTCCTATCCTTGATGTTTCCTAAGAGTGATGTGGGGAATCCAAATGGGATAGGGGATTAGAGAGGGAGCCGGCTAACCAAAGCCACCAGTCGTTGCTAACTTGAGGACCCATAGGTGTAGTGTCTGTGGCCTATATGGAGCGAGATCGTTTGGTTGCTCTTTCTGTGATTTCCTTCTAGTGATCTCTTATTCTTTTCCTTTGCTTTTCTCTTTTATTTGTCTTTTCTCTTTTGGTTCTTTCTTTTCTTTTATTCTTATTCTACTTTTCCTTCTTTAAAAAATTAAAATAAATAGACAAAGATTTAGTCCTCATCATAAAAAATATGAGAGGGAGGGATTGGAGGCTTAATGGATTTGCTAAGAGATTGTCTACTTTGGATGTATCATTTTAGACCTAGTCAAGCATTAAGAGGAGTGGTGGATATGAAGGGAAGGTTGCAACTAGTGAAATGGTTGTCGCTCATATTCTCTAAGAGGGATATGCAAAATGAGGGTAGGAGAGTAGCACACATCATTAGCCTAGCCATTGCACAACTATCTATGCTGGCATTGAGATAAAAAAAGAGTGGTGGGTGGTGGTGCTCTTGTGGTGTAGGCTCCTGTCTAAGTAGTACCCTAAGCAATCTCAGATAATTACAAGTAGTAATAAATGCAAGATCTAGGCAAAAAGTGAAATCATTGAGAAAATGGGCGATTGAGTCCTATAGATTGGTTTTGGAGAAGGTTAGGGCATCCTCCAAGTTGGTGGCATTTACATTATATATCTTTGGAAAATCATATTTTCCATGGATATCAAGGTTGAAATCCATCCCTACCCTTCTTGGATATGGCATATGTGTGGGGTCATCTCTCTCAAAGGGTAGTGCATTGCAAAATGACATCCAGGTATCTATGTTGCCATCCCAGATTCTCCTTTTCCACTTTGGTTGGGAATTGTAGCCTTGCACTATGAGAGCGGAGTTTTGAGCTCGGGATGTGCCTAAAATTTGCCAAAAAATCCAGAATTTAGGGGAAAAATATTCAACACCGAAGGCGGCGGCTCCAGCTAGGACAATTTTAAGCACAAAGTGAAATACGACTTTTAAAAGGAGCTCGAGTGACACTTGTGGATTTTTGATAATTTTTCAGACTGCCGTGCAGGTTGTTAGGAGTTGCCAGCCAATGCGGGATGTCAAGCCAGATGCCTAAGATTTTTTAGAGCTCGAATCGGAGCTCGGACAGGGAAATGGCCACAAAAGGGGCAAGATATGAAAAGGTGGATATTTGAGAGGGCCAAAAGGGGTGCCCTTTGGGGGAATTTTAACCCCCCTTCAATTTTTGATTTTGGGGGCCATCAAAAAATGTGGAGAGAGAATGGAGGAAGAAGGCGTCATCTTCACACCGAAAAATGCACCATGTGAAGATGGAGATCATGATTGCAGCCTGCAAATAACCCACCTAATCGATCATACCCCCGATCTTCTCCCTCTTTGCTGGTCTTATCGCTTGTCTTTGCCCGTGAAATGGCTGTGCGAATGAAGAGAACCAGATTTAGTCTTTCTCTCTCCTCCCTCTCTCTCCCTTAAGGGGTTGTTCTTGTGTGGAAGAAGACAATGAAGAATGGTGGAGGAAAGCTTGTCCGGATGAGACCGGACTGCTTACGGATGGATGAAGACTTGAAGAGTGCTATTCTTGAAGATGCTGAGCATTAAATGCATGCTAGAAATCAGTCCCCTAGCCAAGAACAAAAAAACCGAAACCTGAAAATAAGCAGTAATGCTATTTTTACAAAGAAAAATGATCTTTTTATGCTATTTGCTTTATGAAACCTTGTTCATATGGGATGAAAGTTCATTATGATATTGTTTTCCATGAGTTTCAAGTGTTTGCAACTTGAAAATCAGAAAATATAAGGCTACATGGCCGAAATTAGTGTCAAAATATATGAAAAACACGCGCTTTAAGGGTAAAATTGGGGGTTTTGCTATATAAATGAGAAATATGATATGTCACACCAACTAAATTTGAGTTTTTGTTGTTAATGAACCTAAGGGCCACAACCCACAATCAACTTTCATTTTTAGTCAATATTTACTAAAGAAAAATAGGGAAAAATACCTAAAAATGGAAAAAATAGATTTAAAATTAGGAAAAAATAGAAAACGGACTAAGGAAAATTAGGAAAAATTATATCTATGTTTGTGCAATGTATAACGATGGCAAAGCATGATGTTGGCCTCAGTTTGTCCCCGTTTCTATGTTTTGTGCATATTTATCAACCTTTTAAAAGTGAAAAATGCATAAAAACCCTATCTAACTGATCAATGATACAAAATGTTAAGAGTTAGATGAAGAGGGGCTGAAACACTGAAAGATAAAGAAAAGATTTGATTTATGCATTGCACTTGGCATATAGGAAACAGTTTGAATAAAGAGGATGGTAGCATGAGCCTATGGCTCGATGCTTTCTTTCAATGCAGTATGCGCTAGTAAAATTCATGGAACGAATGCTTTATGCACCATTCACGATGCTGATCTTTCTTTTGTCTGAGCACATAGTCGTACACAATTTTCATTAAGCATAATAATCAAAATGTATCAGAAAAACCTCCTGGATGCATGGCACCTATTTTCCTTAGGTTGTGACCAACGATGAGCGTGAGAGGATGTCCTAAGCTGTAGGTTAGTCGTTGGGTCCTAAGGGGAAAGTGTAGTGAGGAATGGTACATCCTGGAATGTAAAATATTGGTACCTTGAGAGGAGTATGTGTGGAAATGTTCTATATGTCTAGCAATGCATCAAAGGGCCAATCCCTGCGATGTAGGAGAGCTGCAGTGGGGCTCCAACTATTAGTCGGTGGAGTGCCTCCATATGTGTGTGATCGTGGCATTGCCAAAGTGTAAGAGTTCTCACTCTGTGGAGTGTAAGGGAAACATTGGACTATAAACTATAAACGCATGAATTAAGCTTTAGGACAGTTTGTCCTTTAGCATTAGATTGACGCTCCTGGTCCGCGAGGCCGTGAGGGTGTTTGTGTGTCATGAGCATGAGGTCCAGCTAGTGCCATAGCCAGTGCCGGCCCATTTTAGGTCCCATCACACTATTCGCGGCACCTCTGCGACTTTGTCTTCCCAGTGTTTGGGTGCCTCCATTTTCCATCATATCAGGTTCTTCTCCCCCTCTTGGTGCCACCTACTGTGGAGCCTTCCTCCCACGCTTATTACCTCCTCCACTAGTTTGCTCAATAGCACTCTGCATAAGGTGGAGGGGATTTTGAAGGTGAAGTCAAAGGGATTTGCCCTTGAAATTGAAGATGGTGTTGCTTCAATTTCAAGGGCAGATCCAGTCCGCTATTTTCTTTTTGTTCCCACACTATGAGTTTTGCATTCCAATCTGCTAGGAAGCAATTTGCTTGTGGTGGAATGGCTGCTTGAGTGGCCATTGTTGGTTGAGCTCTTAATCTTCTCCTTGCCTACTCCAACATCCTCACCCTTTTACTCTTGAGTTTTACTCATCGCTTTGGCAATGCAGTCCACTTCTTGCTACATCTTTGGTTGTGAAGAGGGAGGTTGCGGTCCTAATTCCTTTTCAAACTCTAGCATGGCTTCTAGAAGTAGCCTTTTCCTTTCACCTTCACTCCTAGGCTCTTGTGGTTCCTTTTCCTTGAAGCTTAGTAGGTCCACCTCTTTGACCATCAGCCTTGCCCTTAGCAAGTAATCCCGTTGCTCTTCTCGGCTTAGGCTAGTCCCTTCTTCTTGCAATTGAGCACACAATCCATACCTTATTGCTCTACGAGAAATCTCCAATTTCTTCTTTATGGATTCAAAGGCATCATCCTCCTCCTTTGACTCTGTGACATCCATTATAGTGCTAAGGAAGGCATCTTGTTGGGCTTCTAGTATTGTCTAAGTAGTCTCTCCCTTGCTCTCCACTAACACTCTTATCTCCTTTTGCAAGGGCCAAGTGACTCACTAGGGCTCTTATCCATCCTTCACTCCTGCTTGCCCATTCGTCTACTCTTCTTTTCATCCCTTCCAAGCTTTCATTATGTCTTGGGCTAAGTCTCTTATTCTTTGCTCCTGCTCTTCGATTTCTCTTTCTAGCCTTTTCTACTCTTCTAGCTCCACTTCCACCATTTTCTCCAGCTAGGCCATGGTTTCCTGGTACCCTTGGGCTCTCTCTCTTCTCTGGTTATGAGCTCCTCCATGGCATCTTGGACCCTCTTCATCTGTCCTTGGTAGCTCTTCTTGCTGTAGGTTCAGGAACTTGTACTCCCTTTGAGGCCCCATTAGCTCTTGATTTTCATCCTCCATCTTTCTTTGCCAACTGTCCTCTTCTCCTTCTTTAGCCTTGAGCGCTACTTTTAGCTCACTTACTTCTTTCCGATAGCTTGCCACTTGGCATATCTTCTCTAGCTGGAAGGTTGCCATGGCCTCCTTTTTGGCCTCTAGCATTGCAAGGCAACTTTCTTTTCTTCTTTGGCCCTTTCTAGCTATGATAAGAGCTCCTATACATATTCATCATAGTTTACAGACAATGAGAGTGCAGTGGGGGTTGTGGTTGTAACAAATGCTTCTATTTTTAGCATTTTGGGATCCTATTGTAATAAAGCATAATAAGTCATCTTAGTCTAGAGTAGGCTAGGGTTAAGTATAAAAGGTGGAGATGTAACATGTGAGGGATCTTTTTTCCATTTTAAAGAAATATATGCTTTGAGGTTCCTTCCTCCCACCAAGTAAGAGGGTGCATGCTCTTGGCCACCAAGATATGGGATGCATACCATGTCCCACCTTGACATGAGGTGAGTATTCATGTTGAAGCATTCATCTATGATTCTTAGCCTTCCATGGCATTATTATTTCATCCCTAGTTACCTTATCTATGGCTTTCTTGCAAACATGGTGTATTTCTTTGCAAATGTGGTGTATTTCATGAATTTCCAAATATTTGGTTTGCTGTGAGAACTAGCTATTTAACACCTATCTAGACTCCCCATCCAAGGCAGTTGGTCTTTTAGCTCTAGTCACAGGGGTTCCTCCACTTGCACCTTGAATGATTTCTTTGTTAACCACAAACTGCACCCAAGCCACAAGATTGTTGGCATCCACCATCGTAGGAGAGCTTTGGGTGGGTGTAGAGACTGGGGTGGTGAGTACTAGGGTACGTGGGATGGGGTCAATCAGACCCTTGCCTTTGCCCTTGGCCACTGGGGGTGGCATATTCTTGGGTACTCGGGAGCTTGTGCGGGGGTGTTACTCTATGTGGGGGCTCATGGCTACCAACCCTTCTTCCCTTGAAGGCTGCTCCACTTAGAGGCGGATAGCGAGGGCTATGTCTTCTTCTTTCTTTCTCCTTAGCTCCTCGGTCTCCCTTATGCTCTCCTCCTCCTTTCCTCTTCAAACTTCTTAGATTCCTCTTCTATTCTTTTTGTCTCCTCCTTTTCCCTTTTCTTTATCCTTTCTTCAGCACTCTTGGACTCGCTTTGTGCTCTTAGCAGATCCACTTTCTCTCTCTTTCTGATCTCTTCCTTGGCTTTCTTTTGTGGGGTCCTCTTCTTTGACCTCGTGCACCACAAGGATATAGGGGAATAGCGACGGTCAATCGCGACACATATCAGTGGCGTCGCTATGTGACACAAATAGCAACGGTACTCAAAGTAAAAAAAGTAGTTAAAACCCGAGTGCAGCATTTTTCTGTGAAGAGCGAAAGAGAGAGCAAAAGAGATCGTGTGTTTGTGAGGGAGAGGGAGAGAAAGAGAGAAAGAGGGAGAAGGAGAGCTTCTCACTACCGCCACTGCCACCGCCGCCATTGTTGCCGCTTGCAAAGAAGAAGAGGAAGTGCGTGAAGGGCGAAGAGGGACCGTCGCAAAGAGGAGAGGAAGAATCCATCCTCGAGCCTTTGCGGTGAGTACATTGCTCCCTCTTGATTTTTTCTTGTTTTTTCTTCTTTTCTTTTGTTTTTTTTGTCGAGAATGAGGTGCATCGAGGGAGAAAAAGAGGAAATGAGAGAGAGAGAGAGAGAGAGAGAGAGAGAGAGAGAGAGAGAGAGAGAGAGAGAGAGAGAGAGAGAGAGAGAGAGAGAGAGAGAGAGAGAGGGAGGGAGGGAGGGAGGGAGGGAGGGAGGGAGGGAGGGAGAGGGAGAGGAGAATGAATGAGAAAACACAAGGGGGTAGAGAGAAACAAAGAGAGGGCTTGTTCTTGTTCTTTCTTCTCTTTTTCTTTGTTTTTTTGAATGATGTGCATTGAGGGAGAAATAGAGGAAATGAGATAGGAAATGAGAGAGGGAGAAGAAGAAAGAAAAAGAGAGAGAGTGAGAGAGAGAGAGAGAGAGAGAGAGAGAAAATAAATATAAAAGATAACAAAGAAAGAGAGAAAAGGAGAGAGAGGAAGGGAGAGAGCAGAATGAATGAGAAAACATGAGGGGATGAAGAGAAACAAAGAGAGTTTTTCTTGAGAATGAGGTGCATTGAGGGAGAAAGATAGGAAATGAGAGAGGGAGAAGAAGAAAGGAAAAGAAAGAGAAAACAAAAGAGAGAGAGAATAAACATGAAATATAACAAAGAAATGGAGAAAGAGAGAGAGAGAGAGGGGAAGGAGAGAGGAGAATGAGTGAGAAAACATAAAAGGGTGGAGAGAAACAAAGAGAGGGGTAACAAAAAAGAGAGGGAGAGAAATAAAGGTAGGAAATGAGAGAGGGAGAAGAAGAAAGGAAAGGGAAGAAAGAACGAGAGAGAGAGAGAGAGAATAAACATGAAAAAAACAGAGAGAGAGAGAGAGCGAGAGAGCGAGAGAGCGAGAGAGGGGGGAGGGAGGGAGAAAGAGAGAGGGGGGAGGGAGGGAGGGAGGGGGGGAGGGAGGGAGGGAGGGAGGGAGAGAGGAGAATGAGAGAGAAACTATAAGGGGGTGGAGAGAAACAAAGAGAGGGCAACAAAGAAAGAGAGTGAGTGAAAGAAAGAGAAAGGGGAGAGAATATAAAACAAAGAGCTCAAAGAAAGGTGCAAAGAAAGGGGGAGAAAACCAAGACTTTAGTTGAGGTTAATTCTGTTGAGTTACAAGAGAAGAAATCCCTTCTCAAACAAACTAAGAAAGAAAAAGAGAATGAGAAAAAAAAACAAATTGTTTGTTGTAATGTAGAAAATGGAAAATGATGAAGGTCGTGATGTTTAAGATTGCGAGGTGTATCTTAATCAGCATGTCCCATGTCCTTGCTCTCAATGCAAGCTGGCAATTAGACGAAAGCATCGCTTGTCTATAGAACAGGTACGATGCTTTGACGAGTTTTAATTAGAGATCATTGATCAGGTGATCTCAGACTTTGAGCAAATGGTAGGCTTAGTGTGTATCAATCATGCATTATATTCGTAAACTAATTGAATGTCATATACAAAAACATTGGATGTGGTCGTAAAATTTATACAGGTAGGTGACGTCTCATCCCAAGGAGGAGTGCACCTATTGCAGCCAGCTAGAAGAGTTCGTGGGCATGCAATGGATAGAGTGCTTGAGCCAATCCACCACTTGGAAGGCACTACCCAGTCTATAGCATCAATACCAGAGGAGACATCAAACTTTCCTAAAATGTTGGCACTTGAGATGGAGGTAATGATCGATGCGTTGATGCCCATGGATGCCAAGACATTTGGTCTACTTAGAGAGGAAGCATCCATACCATTATATCATGGGTGCTGAGTCTCTCACCTAAAGACACTACTTGGACTACTAAGTGTGCAAGCAAAATATGGGTGGAGCAATGCGAGTGTGCAAGCAATACGGGTGAAGCACTGCTAAGTGTGCAAGCAAAATACGGGTGGGTGGAGCAATGCGAGTGTGATTGAGTTGTTTAGGTACCTTTTATGTACGCTTTGTTGATTTTTTTTCGACATCATTATAAAAAGTAATTTTTCTTTTTCAAGGTTTTTTATGATTTCTTTTAAGATTGCTAAAGTGTCATAAATTACCACTTGGAAATACCATGCCTGAGTCTCATGATGATGCGTGACATGTTTTACAAAAGCTTGGCATGGACTACAATAGCATCCATGCATGTGTCAACGATTGCGTGTTGTTTCAAGTAGAGTATGAGACTATTTAGACATGTCCAAAGTGTGGTCACAGATATCGACAGGACTTGCAAGGGCAAACCATCCCTCAAAAAGTTCTTAGACACTTTTCACTTATCCCCCATATCCATCACATGTTTCGTATGTTGGGCTTGGCAAGCTTGACATCGTGGCATGCACAGAATAGATCCACAAATAGAGACCAATGAATATCAATAGATTCATGCACATGGAGGCACATTGGCTCTACCTTTCTAGGCTTTGCACAAGAGCCAAGGAATCTTTAGCTTGGTGTCGAAGGGTTTTCAAAAAAAAAAAAGCAAAGTCGCGTCCACAGAGGACCTTGACTAATTTCAGGATAGAAGATCAATCATACGAATAAGCAAGATGAGAGGATGATGTCAAGTCTCTGTTTTTATTTCTACCAATAATTAGCGATAGTCTTTGTAAAGAGTTTTTTAAGGACATCCATATTTTCCTTCTGAATAATGACAGTTTGATAGATATAGATCTTTTTTTCCTCTTCTGCTCTTCATGGTGTTGGACATTTCTTTGAATCAGTGTTGTAGCACCTTTAACAAAACCCGAATCATGCCTTTCACGTTAAGCACAGTGTTTTGCTCACTGTCAAGTTCGTCAGTATTCTTGTACATTGCATCTAGGTATGGCTGATCAAAATTTGGGACAGTTTCAAATTTCCCTGTCTCGACAGAGTATGTAAACCTGCAAACATGAACTTCTCCATGACTTTGTTTTCCCTTTTTCAAGCCTACTGGAATACCTGCTTTTAGTCATGCTGTCATGATCCTCATTACGAACAACTCTGCATTTTCTAACCACAGATTCTATTGTCTAGGAATCGAAGTAGTTTGTATCTTACGATTCATTGGTCAATGTTCAATGGATTGAAAAGGCCTTATGTTTTATTGTGATGGAATTGAGCAAAAGTTATAGGGAAGGCAGAGGTCGATCTGTCAAAATCCTGCACTTGCTTTGGCTCAATTGGCAATCCTATCTGAGCTATTCTCTCTCTCTCTCTCTCTCTCTCTCTCTCTCTCTCTCTCTCTCTCTCTCTCTCTCTCTCTCTCTCTCTCTCTCTCTCTCTCTTTGTACAGATGTCATCGGCTTCCACAAAATTGCAAAGGTGTTCTGCTCTACTAGATAGCACAGAGTAAACTCGGCGGATCACATCTTGTTGTTTGTCCACGCGCTGTCCTTCAAAGCCAATACAGTAATGCAATGATTCGTTCTCTCTCTCTCTCTCAGAGTCGCTCCCGGTGCCCAGTCTTCATTTGAAATGCACGTTAATGATTCTTCGAGTATTTGGATGCAGCAACACTCATTTACATCTTCATCTTCATCACTTCGTTATGAAACTCATCCTCTTTGTCTTCTGCAACGCTGCCATCGTTTCCTTCGTCGTAGCTTTCAACAACCAACATCGATGTCAAATTCGTCCCCAATCACTCAGCAAGCTGTTGTCTTCTTTCTCTTCCTCATCGTCAATACCTAAGTGATTTTTTTTTTCTTTTTCCCAAAAAAAAAATCCTCATTATGCATTTCCTAATAGGTCCTCTTGCCTATGAGAAGGCTTGCCAAGGTCAAAGCTACTATTGGGAATGCCCATTCTTCCTAAAATTCCTTGAGAGTTTGCATTAACTGATGGGAAGGTGGTTCTTTCAGCATGTATACGTGACCAATCTTCTTGCTCTTTTCCCTTCAGTTGAATCTCCAACCACTTAGAGAAATTGGCATTAAGTGTGTCCATGGTGACTCTCGTTTGATGCATTTCCACGCATCATCTCAGCATGATATTCCGTGTTTGCTGCTATGCATGTACATCCTCTTTTCTTTCCAAGATAGCCTCATGTCTTTGATTATGTCTTGTCTCATGCCTACATAGAGTCTTATTAAGAGCACTAAGGCTTCCAATGTCATGAGGATAATCCTCGTAATCCATTTTAGGACTGTTCTCAATCCTTGGTTCTCATGCATCCTTGATTTGTTGTTGAACATCTTCATTGGCCTTTGTTTTTCCCCTATTCCTTGCCATGGTTAGGTGTAGTCCTGTTAGACCACCTACCACTGTTTTGCCCGTAACCTGAGCTAGGAAGCTCTCATTGACCTACCTTTTTTGTTCAAGTCAAAGCCAAGGATGCCCTCTTTGGACTAACAATAAGTATGCACTCCTAGGTTTTATACAAAAAATTCTGTAATAGGAAAAGTATTGTTGTATTGTGCAGTCCAAGCAGCACCCTATC
Source organism: Lygodium microphyllum (assembly GCF_053477565.2). Classification (NCBI taxonomy): domain Eukaryota; kingdom Viridiplantae; phylum Streptophyta; class Polypodiopsida; order Schizaeales; family Lygodiaceae; genus Lygodium; species Lygodium microphyllum. Next base: position 148,588,884 of record NC_141146.1, on the reverse strand, counting down.
TATACCTATAGGAGGCCTATTTTGACCTGTAAGTATATTGTAGGGCTCAACTAGAGCTCCAAAATTGATCAAGGCCCTTAGTAGGACCTATGGGTACTCTGCAAGGCCTGCACCTTAGTTCCTAGGAGTAGGTATACTTCTATAAATGCAAGTAAATTACTTACGGCACCCTGTGGGGGTCAAGAAAAGTGTTGCAAGGTATAAACTTGTCAATGCATGACTTAAAGGTCATCCCACATGGCATAATACATTGCCCAATCATGCAAATTCACTATTTGCAACCTTATTCTAGAACTAAGCATGCCATAAACATATCTTAGCATAATTTCCCCATTCATAGACATCTTCCATACATTCCGAGCATCGTATTCACTGCCATTGACTACATGTGTATTCTCATGTCTGCAAATACATCCTCATTAGTATTTTGCCATAAATTTACAGCCAATAATACATCCATGCATTTGAAAATACATCTCATACAGTAGTTCCAAGTCAATATATTTCTTTTCAAGAGAGTACCTGCACCTGCAAGCAATTTTGGACTTCAGATCACTGAGAGGTGGGAAAAGTTTCCCGCGGGCTGAGTTGTGCACCCCTTCAGGGTCTTTGATGGCAAGGGGGGGTCACCCCTCTTTTGTCTTGCCACCTCGCCTTGCATTAAACTTTTCCTCACCCGGAATGTATATGGCAGACATTTATTAATTAAATACCCAGCATGAGATGCATTTGAAAGTAGGAATTGAACCTTTTCATGAAATGCATGGAATGGAAAATTGGGATCAAGGGTAGGGGCTTACCAGGCAGTGACTCAGTGCTGACTCACCCTTATACAATGGATTTTTTAAAATATTCAAGTGGTTCAATCAAGAAACAACAACTCAATTGGTTAAAGTAAGAAGAAGTAATAATCCTCAATGAGTTTCAGCATGAATTTACCCATTCCAATGCAATGAAAGTGAGGCAAAATGATTGTGAAGAGTCCGCTTCAAATCTACCTCCTAATGTCTACTTGAGCTCTTGCATTCTCTCAAGCAATTGGTTATAGCTCAGCAAGAGGATGAATTTGAGAGAATAAGAGTTCAAGAACCAAGTACCTTATGATGCTTGATGAAGATGACAATCACACAATAATTCAGCTCTTCTTGAATGCTCCAAGATGCTCCAATGATGGATCAATCATCCAAATTGTTGCATTGACAAGGATCCAGAGAGGTGGTTGATTTTAATGTAGAGTGCTAGTAGGTGTGGGCAGCAACCCAATGATGATGGAATAGAGCCATTAAAACAATTCTATTGTAAGCTCAGCCCTCGCACTTTACTCAGATTCCCGAGCTTTGTAAAGTGGCTAGCTCAACCAGAGATTCTAGTGCTATTTGGTGGTTTGGGTCCCTCAATGGTCGATCTCCTGTCTTCAAACTCTTCTTCTTCTTCTTCAAGACTATTTCAGCATCCTTAGAAAAGGAATATTTGCTCTCCGCTACTACTCCAATAGGTGCATGAAGACCCAAAGTGAAGCTTTAACTCGGTGTAGCTCTAAATCAAGCCTTTAAGAAGAAAGAATAAATTTGGCATCAAGTCATGCAAACTCCTTTGCTAGAGCCTCTCCAATGGCTTGATTGGCTTCAATAATCCAGACTACCTTCTTTTCAACAGCAATGCATCATGCAGGGCCTTGCCTCTGAGCAAGGTGAGATCATCATCTGTCGTTGCAACCTTGTAGATGAGCCAAGCTATAATTATGTGCCTTGCACAGCTCTGAATCCGGGTACTAAGTAGTACATTGCACAAATAACTTGCAGATCATCTAGGGGAGGGTGGAAGTTTTCCACAAGTTGAGTCTTGGAGCTTGTTGTTTTAGAAAAGATAGATAATTTACCACCTTTAATGGAAGCTTCCAAGCTTGAAGCAGGTGCTATGGTTGATGACATTTTTTGTTCACAAAAGACACAGCTAGTACAATTGTGACAATAGAAGAAGAGAATGTAAGGCTAGTGATTTTTGACTGTAATTCTGACTTGGAGGACTCTAAGGGCTATGCTTGAGAAGTAGATGGAGTTGTACACGTGCCTTGAAAAACTTAGAGAGATAAAATGGAAGAGGAAGGCAAGATGGGGAAGCTGTTTCAAGGGCTTTTGAGCCACATAGACTTTGGTCCTTCTCAGCCTCCAAAGGGTGTCTGCATGCCTGCTCTGGTGGAGCTTTGCATCCAAGTAGGAGTTGACCTTCCTGAGTATCCTATGCTGACTAGAACTAGGCCTAGATGGTTGATTGGTAGGAGAATTGTAGAGCATTTTTACCCTTTTTTTGAGCTCGAAGAAGATACTATTGATTTTACGTCTGATTATGCCTCAAAAATTGATGACATAGATCCTCATAATGATAATGAGGATAGTGATGCAAATAATGGCATATGATATATGCACATTCAACTTGCTTGCTCTTTTTCATAAGGTTCTCAACTTGGTGAATCTTATTACTTCAGTAAAGAAGCTTTCTATGACTTTTAATGTAGCCCCGGATCTTCCTGAGTATGCTGTAGGAGATGATAAATGATTGATGCAAACTACACTAAATGTGGTTGGAAATGTTGTAAAGCTCACAAAAGAGGGCAGTGTGGTTGTCTCAGTTTGTTTAGATAGGCAAGAGTTTTCAAACAATCCTCGACTGCCTAATTTTCAAGATGATGGGCTTTTCTCCATCTGTTTGATTTTCAACTTGTTCAAGATGATGGGGGCATTTCTTCCTTAGAGTATAGGTCCGAGACATAGGATGTGATGTGTCCTCCTCAACCTATAGAGAAGAAGGATGAAACACAGATACCTAATAGGCCATTGGATCATGTCTATGTTGTTAGATATGCTCAATGCCCCACCCTCATAAGGTGCGACCAATGATCCATGGTGCTCAAAGTTGTAAGGCCCCCATTATGAGGAGAATCCAAATGTGAGCTTGGATATTGGTTGAAGCCTGACTTGTATATCAAATGAGGTCCATGTGATCGGATGGCAAAAAGGTGACCATTGTAGGTCTAATCTTTGGGTTGAATTGAGTAGTTAAGCTGGTAGCAACTCGACGCACATTGCATCAAGTTGCGGGGTAAGGGAGTTAAAAGGGGCCCTGGAATATTCCCTAGCCAACTAGTGGAGGCTCATATGGTAGGTCGGTCATGCCGACCTAACCGCCTTCACGGGCTGTAAAAGTTAAACCCCTTCACAGCCATCAATCATCTATCTTTCACCCAGTCAGAGTTGTTCCAGCTAGCCTTAAGCTCTTCACCTATCTTCTGTCTAGATCGCCATCTAAGCTTCACTGTGGAAGCACATGAGTGGACAGAGCCATCTCTGTATCAGTTGTTTGGAGCTAAAGAAATTTTCTAATTATCCTCTTATCTGTTGTGTACTCTCTATCTTTATCTCTTTCTCAAATTCTGTTCGCTGCACCGTGCAATTTTTACATATGTAGCTCTATAGATCTCTTACTGAGAGCTCTTTTGCTGTGAAGGAGATTTCCAAGCATGAGCTTTCTGCTCTAGAGCAAGAAGTGAGCACACTTAATGTCTTTAAGACTCGCTTGTGTAAGAACTTTCTATAGTAGCTACATGATAAATGTGTGGTGGAGAATCTTTCTCAGACAAAAGCAAAGAGAAATAGCAAAAGCAATATCGGAAAGCACCTAGTATTCCCAACCCTGAATACAAAGGTCCATGGTTTATCTCCTCTTCAATTTTCAATGCTGCATGTCTTCTTCTTAGAAATGTCTCCAGCTTTTGAAAATTCTTCAATGTTGCTTGTCTTCTTCTTGGAAATGTGCACTAGTCACTCCAATGCTCCCTACCATGTTTGTCTTGTGTACCTGAAGTTCTTGGATTTGTGTGACTGAAAAGGAGAAACTAAATGAAATATGACTAGCTAGATCAAGAACCTATGGCTCTGATACCACTTGTCAAGGAGAGGACTTGGAATAGAGAAAGAGGAGAGAGAAGACTGCAGGACAGAGAAGAAGTGCAAAAGAGAGAGAAAGAGAGTGACAAGGAGAGAGAAATACTAGAAATGGAGAGAGAAATATAGGAAGAGAGAGGCCATGAAAGCTGGAGAGAGGGAGAAGATGAAGGAGACTTGTATTAATATAATCTTATGGGAAAAATGTCAAGTCCCTTACATCTTATATACCGCCAGTGTAGCATGTATTTTTCCTCCATTATTTTATTCCCATATTTTTCCCATGTATTCCCCATCTCTTACACATGTGTGCGGGATTTAGCGTAAGTGTTGATATATTATATATTATATCGTATCTCTTGTGTTTATTGTGAAAAATGGTTTAAAATTCTTGAGTCATATTTGCCAATGTGTGAAATCATAAAAAACTCCGTCACTTTCAATCGTTTATATAAAAAAGATTAAAATTGCAAAACCCAAGATATGGGATTTAATGTGAAAATATAGATTTTGTTGGGTTTTGAGGATTCAATGATGTTCACATGGAATAATAATTGATATGCTGATGGACCATAGTCCATACTAATTATATAAATAAAAATAAGAAAATTTAGTACTTTATATTCAAATAAGAATAAAATAATGAAAACTAGTATTTTTGAAGAAAAAAAGAAAAAATTTAGTTTTAATCTGCTAAAAATTATCAAAAATTAAGAGTGTGTATGTGAATGTATAATGAGACTAGGTCATGAATATTTGCCCTAGTCCACCTCTATTTATGTGTGAAAAGTATGCATTTACTGCTTATTCGCCCTTTTACACCTATATACGAAATCAAAACGTAAGTGCTAGGGAAAAAGGGATTGAAAAGAGATAATATTTGAATAATTTTTTATTTCATTGTATATTATGGCATATAGGCTTAGGTTTTACTTTTATTCATACATATGGAAAAGGACTTGAAAGAGATCAGATTTGAATAGGATTCGCATAATATTTGGATGATTTGTAGTTAAAAATTTTTGGACACAATGAGTCATACACATTGCATTTGCATTTAAGCATGGTATCAAAAGGAAAACTCTTAGATGCATAGGACGTGTATACCTAAATGTAACCAACATTGAGTGCGTGAGGTTCCTTTGCTATAAGGTAGCATGGTGATCTTTGGGGAGATATTATGTGAGGCTGAAATATTCCTAGATCGTTATATATATCATGAGAGGATTTTGTCACATTTGTGCTTTATGTTTGAGATGATGTATCCTAGGGCCAATCCCTATGATATAAGAGACTTATAGAAGCCACAACAACCAGCTACTGTGGGAGGTGCTCTATTTGTGTGTATAACAAAGTGTTAGTCACCTATATGTATGGGATACTTCCTCTGCTTAGAGTCGAGATGATGGACAATACATTGAAAAAAGAGCAAATTTCAAAGGCAAAATTCAAGTGCAAAGCTGACTCAAGACATGTAAAAAAAGGCATTTTTGGTGCAAAAATGAAATGGTTATGGATCAAGAAGATGGAGTTTTGCTAGATGCATTTCAATGTTAGGAATTCAACACAAGTGTCCATTCCTCAATCATTTGTTTGACCTTCCATTTAATGGCTACAAAGACTTCAAGGAGTGAAAAACATGAAAACTTAATGAGCTTGAATTATGTTGGTTTGAAACGACAGCACTCCTTACAAGGTTTGGCGTTATGAAGTAGCTACTGAATCTAGAAGCTAAAAACCATGTGGCGAAGGCCGAAGTTATAGATTTTGATGCCAAGAAGCCATCTGTCTAGCCGGATCACAATTCCAAGACCGTTTGCCCCTCTAACCAGGCCAAAACCACTTATATGTAATTTTGAACATCCAAATTTGATCTAGATGATTGAGTGGTTAGTGGTTAAGCTTAATTAAAAGCCACAAAATGCATCACAAGATGGGGGTTATGTTTTGTGTTTTTTTCAATGTCCCTTTCTCCATTTAAAAAATGCCATTTGCCAAGAAAATGAAAGAAATGTTTTGCAAATTGCAAACTTGTATTCCCATTCCACATGTTGTTGTTGCCCAATTGCAATACTTTTTACTGAATTAGACTTCAATATCCAAGTGCAATTGAGTAGTATTGCTATTGTTGATATAAACACTGCTATTATAGGAGCAAAGGAGATAGAGTCACACTTACAAGTGGCCTATGTATCTAGGATAAACCTAAATTCGATTCTAGGTCTTGGAAATAATTTGGCATTGACCAATGGAAGTCAAGGTGTGACTAGTACACATATAACCAATTTGAATGGAAGAGGAAGCATAATGCAAAATGTACCCATGTTGTCAACTCCTCTTAATGTTGCTATGCCAATGGCTAGTCTAATGGTTCCACTAAATAGTAAAATCCAAATGATGAACCCTAGTGCTATGCCAATTAATTAGTTGATGGTTGATCCCTAATCAAGTGGTCAAGATAGTTGAACTACAAGCAAATGATCACGATTATGATTCTAGTGCATCAAATGTTCTTGGTGAACTCAAGGACATGATGAAGCATTATAACAATATTACAATGAAACAATATATAGACAAATAGCCATAGATGTTAATTTCCTAAAGAAGCAACAAAATTTGATAGGAAGTTAATATCCTGAAGAGGGTAGTCTATCAAGATTTAGTTGTAAGTAGTCTGGTGGTCATCACTTTCCCAGAAACTGCCCTAATGTAAAATGTGACATATATGGGAAGTCCGGCCATTTAGCTATTACTTTCTAGATTAAGATTAGTTCTCTTCAACAAGGGAGAAAGAAAATAGGTCCAATTAACCATTGAGCACAAGGGAATAATCTTTAGCAAGGTAAGGGACCAAAGCAAATATTACAGAGAGGGAAAGCTATCATAGAAGAGCTACCTAGTGGTAGTTTTGTCAACCTTATCAAAGTTGTGTGTGTCAACGCCAATAAGAATTCCAATTTATGAGCCATTACAAGAGGACATAAATTTAAAGAAGGAACAAGAGATAATGTACAACCTATTGAGGCAAACAATAAACAAGATGATAAGAGGACGCAAGTCCTTAACCCTAAAATGGAAGCCAGTCCTCTAAAAGCTGGTGGTGGTGGAAAAGATAACTCCAATAAGGAGCTACCACAAAAAAAGGTAAAAGCCAAGAAAGAGACGCCTAATCCTGTTCAGCAAACCAAGAGAAAGAATGGTTTATTGGCAAGAAAACAAAACCATTGCTAATTATCATGAATTTGGCTTAGCTAAGTCTCTTTGCAAGGTAAAGCCAAATGTGAATCTCTTTCCAGCTAATCAAGTTATCTCCCGGAGTGCATATAGAGTTTAAGAAGATCTTTAGCATTGGGTATATCATCAAATCCTTAGGAATAGCAGGTGTGGGAGATGATTGGTTTGAACATGCTGAAAAGCATTGTCTAGGGGTAGCCGCATATATTTATGGCATATTAGTGGATCATGCCATTGTGGATACAAGATCCTCCATCAAAATTATGAGTTCAGAATTAATAGAAAGTTTGAGACTACAAATCCAAAAGGATGCCTCCACAATTCTCCAGATGGTGGTAGGCTGATGACAGTTTACGAAAATCGAAAGGTTGCATTACCAAAGTCCATGTGACGCTTGCTAATGTGGAATGCATTTTGGACTTTAGGGTTATTAGGTTTGTAGGGCGGCCAAGCTATCAAGTATCACTAGGAAAGCTGTGGATCTTAACATCAGACTCTCAAGTTGATATACCCACTAGTCGTTTGATTTTTGGTTGAGGTGTCAGATGTGTAATAGTGGATGCATATCATAAATCTCCTCAAAGTGAGAGAGTGTATTTATCTTTGAGAGAATTAGATGCATTAGAGGATCCTTCTAGCAGTGAGACTTCGTCAAGTGATGAATCAAGAGAAGGATCAACTACAAAATATATCTACCAAGTAACTCTGAAGAATGAGCCAATAGAAGCTCAAAATAGAATCACAGACGTGGATGTGATTGAGCTAGATCTCGGTGTCGAAGGGTTTTCGAAAGAAAAGTCACAACCACAGAGGTTCTTGAGAAATTCCAAGATAGAAGATTAATCAAGTGAGAACAGGCTATGCAATAGTAAACTCCAGACTCTTCATATTGAATGCAAAGATTGCTGATTTAACATGCATCTGTTCAATAAATTTGTTGTTCACAGCCTGAAGAGCTATTGAATCCAGGCACCACCGATTCCAGTAATCAAAGACCAGTTTCTGATCAGCAATTATTAAACCCTGTGCAAGTTTAACATACTCTATAGCAATGCTTTATTGCTGGATTCTATGACTCTGCAGAAGGCTAGGTTTGTCTCTAGCAAGCTCTCTAACACCAAAAGTTACATATAAGATTTCCAACAAGGGCTGCCACTGGCTTGCTTCACTCGTGTTATACTCTTCACTGCTTTACAAAGAGCATAATACTTCAAAATCTATTTCTTTGTAAACATTGAGAAGTGATTCAATGTCCTCAACCTGCAAATCTCCAACTTTGGCATATAGGAAAGGGAATTCACTTGCAAAATGACCTGCTTTTTCGGCTTCTAGTACAACATTAGATCCATCAGCCTGCAACTTTACAAATCTGTTGACAAAGGTGATACTTTTCAGGTCTGGTGAGTCTCTCTTGAGGCATCCAGTTTGACTGAACTTTCCATCTTCAGAGCTTGTGCAAAGAACATCCAAGCAAGTTCTGACAGAGCCCTGTGCTTGAACCTCAAGAGCTAACAGTTCTTCTGCTGTGGGAATTTCCTTCCTCTTTGCATAGAAAGCCCTTGACGTAAACACATGACAAGCTATTACTCTTTCACTGTTTAGCAGATGTTATGAAGAATTCCTCTCATTCTTCTTTTTCTGGGCTTTGCTTTTGCAGATGTTATGTCAGTAAGGATGAATGATAGGAGCTGAGTTCAGCAGTCATGGAAGGCAAACAACTGCTCATGTGTCTTTACATAATTGTCCTTAATCTTCATCTTGTTTCCTCATCTGTTTCTTCTTCCTCCTCTGCTGATTCAGCGTGCACAAAGGATATGACAACATTCCGGAAAGCAACCAGGTTTCCATTCCATAGCTTTTTCGATGGTGGTGTCGTCTTGTCAAGCTCCTGATCTCCAGAAGATGAGAAGATTCGCCTCTTTCTTTTAAAGCTGTTCTCTCTATTCTTAGCTTGAAGCACAAGCCAGAGCTCCTGATTTTGTTGGCTGTATCCTTCTCTCTGTTCATCGATGGCAGACTCCTTTCTAAGTAGCAATGAAATCTCCAAGTGCATTCCCCTTTGCTATTTGAAAGGCCCTCTTCTGTGTATTCATCATCTGAAGCATGAGCACTCTTTTTGGCAAGTGTACCGAATGAGTCAATTCGCTTTATAATACACAGCTCATTAGTGACTTGGTGTAAGAATTCTTAGGCTAGAATTTCAGCGTGGGTACTGATAACTGTATCAGTGATTCTGTCTGGCCATGGCTCTTTTGGAAGAGGGTTGATTTCCAAAATATCTCAGTGGATGGTGGGCAGATTGTATTGCTTCTGGGTGATATCAATTTTCAGGTGCGGCCGCCACTGTAGCAGAATCCATCCACGCTTTCTCTGGCATGATCCCTGATCAAGAAAAGCATCGTCATCTGTGGGCTCATAAAGTTCTGTGTAGAATTCCTCTGGATGCAGATCTGATAAATTGTAGTCCCCTTCTGTTTCGTTGCTTTTTCTTTCCCTAAGCTTGCCTCTTCCCTACATCACTCAGAAACTCCCCGACTGCTGCACCCAACCTTTCGTGATTGCCTCTTTCAAGGCCTTGCCAAGAAAAAAAAACCTCCAATACCTCCTTCTTTCTCCGCTAACAATCGTCAGTCCGCTTCCTTCCAGTCACATCCTCAGCATTGCCTTCTCAAAGCCTTCCGTGTTAATGCTCAAGGAGGTCGAGGAAGTCCAGGGAATACTGAGAGCAAGATGTACAGGTCGACATTCTGGCCCTCCTCAAATTCGATCATAAAAACATCTCCTCCTCTGAACTGAATTTACCTTATCGATAAAAAAAATAGGAGCATCCTTTTTTTTTCCTCTGGCAAAAAGATCTCGCATACGTGATGCACCCATACCAACATATAATTCTCCAAACTCGCTTGTTGCTGAGCAGCTTATAAAAGGTACATCTGCATCACCAGCGTTTGCCTCAGCAAGTAATGCCTTTCCTGTTCCTGGAGGACCAACAGTTAATAACTGATTGAGTGTCTGCTCATGTTCATCCTTGCTTTTTCTTTCTCAAGCCCCCTTTGTCCTCATCCCCTGTGCTTTTCCTCCCCAGCCCGATATATTCCGCTCCGAAAATCAGCCTCCTTTTTTTTAACCAGAAAAGCGGCCTTCTCCCATTCGAGCATTCCATTGAAGAGGGCTTGAGCATCAACCATACATGAATAGTCACCATACGTGCAGATAAGTGCCATTCCAAACTCAGGAAGCAGATCATAACCTACAAAACAATATAAAAATGAAGCTATCTGCACATCTCCACACTTCCAGTGGTCCTCTAAGCTGCTACTGCAGATTAAATTGTGATATCATTCAAATCACATCTTCAGCTTTCATTTTGAAGTACACTTGCAAAACTTTATCTTCTTGACTGACCTCTAGATAGGCAGAAAGCAAAGCATTCCATAACACAATAGTGTGCTCAGACAACCCATCAAACACATTCTCTGCTTCTACAATGCTCCCACATTTGCTATACATAGACACCAGGGTACTATAAACATAAATGTCTGATGTGAATCCTTTCTGAAGGGTATCAACATGTAACGCTTATTCAATTTCCAGAGACTTTGTTTGAGTTATTCGGCCCTTCTCTTCTTGGATTGCACATGCTTGGAGTGCAATGACAATTGTCTACTCCACTGGGTTGACACCTTCAACCTGCATGTGCCCATAAAGTTGTAAAGCCTTCTCTCCTTGACCTTCCTCTGCATAACCTGATATCATCATTTTCCATGTCACTGTGTCACACTTGGATAACCTATTAAACACATGTTCGGCTTTCACAATACTTCTGCACTTGCCTTACATACTAACAATGGTGTTGCCAACAAAAGTATCTGAAAAGAAACCCTTCTTGTGAGAATCTGCACGTAATGCTCGGTAAATTTCCCAAGAAACTTTTCTTGGTTTCCCATCCATGCTCATAACATCTTCCTTCTCAATGAGGGTACCACATGCATGAAATGTGATCTACTGATTTGAGAAAATGCCCTCCTCTTGCATTTGTTTGTATAATTATAATTCCTTCTCACCTTGACCCTGCTCAACATAGGCTGAAAGCATCCCATCATACCTACCATTATTGAAGGAGGACCTATCAGGTGCAACCCCAGCTGAAAGAAAAGGTAGTAAAAGACCCCTCTCTCTACTATACTACCCATGCAGAACAAAATGCAAACACAACAACTAAGTATGCACAAAGTATCAAATCCCACACACACAACTTTTGGGTGGATTTCACACCTCGAATGCACAGCAATACGACATCGGTACATTGGATGAGTCACAACCAATCAAATTAGGATCTATGCTTAGTTTGGAAGAGAGGAAGGACTACGTATCCTTGATTCAAGAATTTTGTAATTTTTTTGCATGTAGTTATGATGAGCTTAGGGATATTCCTCCTAGTTTGGTTATGCATACTATTCCCCTGAAGAAAGGTAGCCATCCCGTTTGACAAAAAGTGAGGCGTATATCTTTTGAGCTAAAGGAGGACTATTTGAGGAGCTATAAAAATTGCATAAGATTGGCCTTATATTTCTTATATAACACATGAAGTGGCATTTGGTAGTAGTTATTAGGATAATAATAATAATCAAATCTAGTTTTGTATAGATTTTAGAAAACTATATGTTGCCATTTATTGATCGGATTCTAGATCAGTTTAGTAGGTAGGGATATCTATTCATTTATGGACTACTTTGCTAGTTATGACCAAATGGCTATCTTAGAGGAAGATAAATAAAAAATGACATTTATCAATGTATTTGGGATATTTGTATATCATGTTATGGATTTTTTCCTATGCAATGCGCTAGGGTCTTGGTAATGTAGGGTTGATAAAAATTTTGGTGATATTTTTCGAGAGCTAAAAGTCTTTATTAATGACATGGGGGTAGCCACGACAAGGGAAAAATAGTTGATCATTTAAGAAAATGTTTTGAGTGATATAGGTAGCTCTGTATTACTTTCAACCCAAGGAAATGAGGCTTTGGAGTGCCCTATGGATTACTATTGGGCCATGTGGTTAGCTCTATGAGATTGATCTTGAAAAGATAAATGTTATCATCACTATGATTCCACCACGTATTCCTAAAGAAGTGCATCACTTTTTATCGTCATTCGGGTATTATCAAAGCTTTATTAATGCACTAGTTGAGAGGACATTACCATTTATGAGTTTATTGTCCTTTAACTATCTATTTATTTGGAGTGTTCCATATCAAGTGTCCTTCCAGGATGTGAAGCAGGAATTGGCAAAAGCACTGGTCTTGAAAGCACCCAAAAGGGTGAGATATTTTATATATTTTTACTGGCTATGATGTATAATATTGGCTGTTATTTAGCGCAGATTTTGGAGAATAAGTGGTACCATCCAATTGTGTTTTCCAATCACAAATTGGGGGTGTCCAAGATTAATTATACCTATATGGAGAAACTATGCCTTAGGATGGTCTTTGCAACAAACAAATCCAAGCACTACATCATGTATGAAAGGGTAGTATTCTATACAAAGGCAGAGGGGCTGAGGCTATTATTGAATAAGTTGCAATTGCCTGCCCACCTAGCAAAGTGGCTGATCACTTTGTAGGAGTTTGATACTAAAATCAGGAGTAAGCAACCAAAGTTGTAGGGCATCGTTAAATGTCTTGTGGATTTTGGGGAGCCAAAGGAAGTCTTAACTAAAGATAGTGATTTTACGGGTCTATTCAAAATCAATATGGCCTCCATTCCATCCTAGTATGCTGCTATAACACACTATCTATCCATAGGAGAGACTAGAGCCACCTTGAAATTTTCCTTGATCACAAGAACTCTATATTAGCAAGGGGTTGATGTTTATCGCCAATGTGCTATGCCCGATGAGGTTCTATTTATCTAGGAAAAGTGTCATGACTTCGCTTGTGGAGAGCACTTTTTTGGATGGTTGACTACAGAGAAAGCTTTGAGAGCTAGATATTGGTAGCCGTCCATTTTCCAGGGTGCATTTGCATATATCAAGAGATGTAATACGTATTAGAGACATGATAATAGGAAGAATAGGAAGCACCCATTGAGTCCTATTATGGCTATACTACCATTTGAGAAGTGGGGCATTGATTTCGTTGGACCTATACATCCTTTGTCAACTACATGAAATCGTTATATCATTGTGGCAGTAGACTATTTCACAAAGTGATTTGAAGCTCATACTACAATGAAGAATAATGCCAAGGAAATGGCTAGTTTTATTTTGGAGTAGATTGTCTGCCATTTTGGTCCACCTAAGGAACTTTTGTCTTATCATGGGACACATTTTTTGAATAAAGTGATTGAGGCTTTGATGGAAGTGCTAAAGATTAAACATAATAATGCCATGCCTTATAACCACCAAGCAAGTGAGCAAGTAGAGAGTACTAATATGTAGCTTGTGGAGATTTTATCCAAGACTGTATTATTTGAAGGTAAGTGTGATTGGGACAAAAAGTTGTATGTGGTTGTCTAGGCTTATAATACAACATTTAAAGGAGCTATAGGCCACACCCCTTTTAAATTAGTATATGGGGAAGAGTGTGTTCTACCTTTGGAAATTGAGCTGCATATAATAAGGTTTAATTTAAACCATTCTTTGGGTGAAGAGGAAGCATTGCAAGAAGTAAGGAAGAAGCAAATGAAAATGCTTCATGACCTTTGGAATAAGAAGTATAAATTTGTTAAGGGTCAATTGGTTTTATATTATGATGCCCATCATGAGCTCTTTCTATGCAAGTTGGAACCTAGATGGAATTTTATAAAATTATCCGTATAGGAAAAAATAGCTCTATAGCCTTTCTAGTGGATTTGCAAGGGATAGAGTTCAAAACTAAAGTAAATTTCAATAGATTGGAGCCCTATTATGTATAGGGATTTATGTTGGACTTGGTTCCTTTGCAGGTCCTTCAAGATCTAGCTTAAACTTGTGGAGGGACCCAAGACTATTGGATAGGAAAAATCATTTCTTATCTTTGACATCCATATTTAGAGTAGTGTTACCAGCAAGGCAAAATAATATGTGTTAAAATATTGAGGATGTATGCTAGGGTGGATCACTGATGAGCAAGTATACAATCATAATTAGACATAAGTAATGACAAAGAAGAACAACTAATATTATTCAAGCATAAGGCAAGTACAATTGAATGAGAATGATGGATCAAATGAGTGTGGGGATGAGTGCCTTTTATAGGCTTACAATAGGTGGTATTGGTAGGTGGAAAAACGTGGAAAGGTACCATGGTATTCACAAATTGTGGTTTTAATAAACCATGCATACATTACCTATTCTAAGGCTTTATGTGCAATGTGATCCTTTGCCTTGCTATTCATTACAAAGAGGCTATAGTGGATGTGATTGCACATTTCTCACAACAATTTGGTGGAGTAAGGGTTATCACATTACTGAGTGGCAAGTCTAATCTTTTACATGGATATTATGGTCTATTGTCACCACTATCATAGGGTTATTACTAGTGTCCCTATTGAGTTCAGTGAGGAAGTAGGGAGTATACATGTGTCTTACACCCCCTCTCTTGATTAGACTTTACCAATTATAAGTATGAGTAGGTTGATTTCCATGGTAGGTTACATCAATGGAGCTTCTTGAGGACTAATAAGCATGTGACTTTTGGAGTTGTCATACAAGATCCATGTCATCGAGTGGTTTTAAAAATGGGAGTGTATTTAGGCATGTCTTTTACAAATAACATAGCAAAATATAAGGCATTGCTGCTTATGGGGCTCAATCTAGCGAGACGATGTGGTGGTATTTACCAATATTGGTAAAAGGCGAGTCGCAATTAGTGATCAACCAATTGAATGTGACAAATAGTGTGGGAAATCCCATTGTAAGGATGTGCCATCATGCAACTTTGGATGCCCTTGATACCTTTGAAGTAGTGTTGTGACATCTTATTCTCTGACAATGGAATCACTTTACAAATTCCCTAGCTAATTATGCATTTGTTAAAGATGCCTTTTTTAACAATAGTCTTGAGGGGCTTTTACAATTTTCTCCTTATGTTAGTCCTTGTCTACTATGGGGATTTCTTATTGACATGTCCTATTTTGGTCACCAATAGTTAAAATGGATTACGAGCTAGGTAGTGATTGACCATCTTCCTATTCTATCATGGGTGTATTGGATCATTCAATGGCATATTTATTGGACTCTCCTTATCATTTATGTAGGGGGTTAGCTGATAATTTGATGCATTTAGTGTAGAACCTAATAGCCCATCCCCTTGGTCTAATGTTGTGCTTCATTATATTTTATGTGGGGACCAAGGGTTTGGTTTCAATAGTAGGTTCCTAAACGGTGTGCTTTATGGTTATATTTTTGCTAGGCCAAGAGGGCCTTTTGTTCCTGTAGAGAGTGGTTTGATTTCATTAGGTAAAGAGAGCCATTTATTTTGTAATGAAATTGTTTGATTTCATTAGGCCAAGAGGGAACTTTATTTGTTTGGTACGGGTGCAGTTAATGATTTTTGTTTTAGTACTATACTAAAGAGATTCAACGGTGACTTGGAGAGAGCCTCTTACAGTGCATAAGCTTTTTATGGCTAAGTCTAGGTGATGTCCTTCCTTTACATGTTCTTTTCCTCTATGATTTATGTGTATATGAACTTAGGGAAATTTTTCTTTTGTTGGGGACTGGCATTCAAGACATGAAGCCCTAGGAGTAGGTTATGTGTGTCTGGTAAGGTTTGAGCAGTTGTTCACCTCCTATAAAGACATTGTTGGACACTCTAAGAGCTATTTTTGCAAGCAGTCCTAGTGGTCCTATTCTGCTAGCTTGGTAGGCGACTGTTTTTAGGAATCCTTGTTAGTTGTGGGGCAAATAGAGAAGCTTGCTAAATAAAGAGAATAATTAAAGAGTATATCAAAAATTTAATAAATCATGGAGGTGTATAAGGGGTTCTAACCCCTGAAATAAGAAAATAAAGAAAGGAAATTTCCAAGAGCAGATGTTTATTGCCTTGCAAATGCCTAATAGGTTCTTGGAGATGAGTTAGACCCCCGATGCCTTGCCTTCCTAGGGGTGGCATTTAGTTAGAAAAATAAATAAGGATGGTTGAAGCGAGAATAAAAGTGATTGAAGAAAAGGATTTAGTATTGCCTTGTGAGAGCTTAGTAGGTTCTTGGGCATCGAGACAGGACCTAAGGCCAATGCCTTGTTCTCCTTGGGTCACAACAGGCTCAATTCCCTCCTTTTTACACACCCAAGTATAAAATATGAGAAGAAACAATGTGGTCAAATGGACAATATGTGACTTTTTATAGACCAAAGTGTAGGAGTCCTTGCCTATATTAGGAGTTCCTATCCCAGTTGTCCTCGATTAGGTAGGTGGGTCATACAACCACTTAGAATGACTCTTCTGATGATAAGTTCTTTTTCTTATCTGTGTTGGAGTAATTGGTTAGTGACTAGCTTTGGATCTCTATCAGACTATTGGGGCCCCAAGAGAGACACCAAGAAAACAGGGAATCTTTTGTAAGAAAATCTATCTTTTATCATCAACAAGCATGTTTTCCATAGTTTAATCAACCACAAGAAGAAAAAACAACACCAATCTTCTCAAATCTTCACGCAACATAATATAGCATTTTTCCCATAGATTTATCACAACAAAACTTTAACACATTCTTCATATTCTTCATAGAAATCGTCAAAAGAACAAGAGAACAAAAAATAATGCTCCACTTTGAATGGAAAACATCACATATATTTCACCTTCAATGTCTTTATAGTCTTCATAGTCCCTCTTTTACAGATACAATGCTTCTCATAGAAAATTGGCTATCTCTCATGCTCTATATCTCTCACATATACTCTCTCTCAATAGTACATTGAAATAATGCATAATAACCCTCCATAATCCCTCTTTGTTGTGGATACCCCTCCCAAAAGACATGTCTAATATGAAGGGTCACCAGAGCCACTACAGTGTCCTTTCATAGCTCAATAGTGGCATTGTCACTTTAGTCTTTAGCAACTCCTTCTTCTGTTTCTTTGAGCTATTTTGAACTTGTATTCATGTCTTCCCAAGACTAGAAAACTTTCCCAAGCTACATATTTATCCCACATAACAATTATAGAGGCATACATAGGATCTACAAAAGCTCTACAGAAGGTCTACATTACCATACAAACGGTCATCAAAAGCATTCAACTCAACTAAAAACCATTCAAAACCATCAAGAATCATTCAATAATCTTCCAAACACTCTTGAACTCCATCAATCATCATTCCAACCTCCCATATAGAAAGAAATAAGAACAAAACAAAAGCTAAACAGAACCTATCAAGCACTCAAAAGAACCTTCCAACACATCATATCTCCACTAAAAAACATCATGAGATTCTCAAACCTATTCAACCTTATCCAAGAATATCTCAAACACTTCAAAACCAATCAAGAATCATTCAAACCATAGAAAAATCACCCAAAAATCTAACATAAAATAGCCAAAAACACAGTCATATCAACCCTCAATTTATCCCCACACTTAATTAGTGGAGACCCAAGAGAGAAACCAAGGAAAAGGGGACTCTACTACAAGAAAATCTCTTGTAACATCAACAAGATTTTATTTTATTCTTTTGATGACCAAAACAAAGAAGACAACAATTCTTCACGTAGCATCATAGTAGATATCTCCCACGGATTTGATAGAATCAACCATAATCTTCAACATCTTCATAGAATCCATCAATAGAACAAGGAACATAAAAGAATACACCATTTTTGGATGGAAATTAATCACATAGTATTCATCTTCAATGTCTTTATAGTTTTCTCTTTCAATCTCTCATAGTAGATACATTGTTTTGATAGAATTGGCTATCTTTGACTCTCTCTCTCTCTCTCTCTCTCTCTCTCTCTCTCTCTCTCAATAATACATCATCTCCTCACTAGAATACTCAATAATGACTCTCAATAATCCTTCTTAGGTCGTGGATACACCTCCCAAGAGATATGTCTATGTCGAAGAGGCACCAGAGCCACCATAGTAACCCTTCATATCTCACTACTGTCTCTGTCACTTCAGTCTACTCTTCAATCTTCAACAGTTGCTTCTTCCATTTGTTTTAGCTCTTTTGAACTTAGATTCATCATTTCCAAAATTTAAATTTTTTTTCCAAAGTCACACATACATTCTACAAAACACTTACATAAGATCTACAGAACACAACAGAACAGGAACAGAGTAGAGACAAAACAGAGACAATGGCTCTACAGAAGGTTTATAGAGAGTTACAGAAGGTCATCAGAGAACAACAAATCCTCATAACTCATACTAAAACCATTCTAAACTATCAAAAACTATTCAATAATCTTTCAAAATATTTCAACCTTCATCAATCATCAATCCATGCTTCATATAGAAGAAAATCAGAACAAAACAGAAGCTATACAGAAGGTATCATAACCAATCAGAACCTCAACAAAACCTACCAGAACATCACAGAGCTTCATATAAATCATCACGAACTTCCAAAACATAATCAATATCATCCAAAACACTCTCAAACACTTCCATTAACAACCATATATCACTCTAAATCCATAAAAAATCAACCATTCAGACCTCAAAAACAACAAAAATCAGTCAAACATTTAGTCTTTTTCCACTTTCAACATATTCCCACACTTAGAAAGGAAGCATCCTCATGACCTAAGGAAAAGAAGAATGTAAGTTCAGTAAAGAGCTTAGTTTAAGATTCTTTATCATCTTCAACAATCACTCCACCACGACCCCAACTTATCACCTGAATATCTAGAAAATACTACAATGAAAGGAAAACACCCGTTTGGATATTATCTCCATTTAAAAAAAAAACATTGTTAGCAATCACAAAGTCATAAAGGATATAAGAGGTTTCTTTGAATCGCTGTCATCTTCTACTAGCTTGTAGTCCAACATATTCTTTATCAATCCAGCTTCAACTTTAGCTCCATCTAACAAAGATAAACAATTTATATATACCACACATATACAACTCACATAGACACAACACTAGGTAATCTGAATGACACATGCCCCCAAAAAATGGAGAGCATAGAAAAAAATTTCCATTAAAGAAAAATAGCTGATACATCCAAAAAGAACTCCAGTGCTAAGCAGGATGCAGACACTTCTTCTTAAACTGCATGCTAATCTTGAGACGCTCCAGATTTTTACTCTCATCTACAAAATGTAAAGGCACATTCTGGAGGAACCGTATACAACACATCCTTTCCAACAAAATAAGAAACCTGGTAGGGAAAGCTTGTGTGAAGTAATATAGAATATCCATCTGAGTAGCAGTCACATCCACATTCAGATTGATGATCAAACGGGGGATACACTTGCGAGTGTTCAGATTAGACTGCTGATGCATAAAAGCAAGGTACTAGCAAAAATGAGCTGCAAGACGTACAGAGGTATCCTCTGAATGAGCATGCACCCAAGAAAAATGAAGGTAAGATTTCGAACATGCTGTAGAGTTAAGATTTTGAACACTTCGTCAGCGACAATGAACACATGCTGACGAAGTGTGTCACTATCATACCTTGGTGTATCCAACACTGATTGAGGAGGAAGGTTAATGTAATCGGAAGGAGAGGGGAATGGAATAAGAGGAGATCATTGTAAAGGAGGATAGGATAGATCATAAAAAGAAGAGAAATGAAGAGATAAGGAAGATGGAAGAGATGGAAAATTCAACAAAAACTTATGAGGGGAATTTGCTGAGAAAACAAAAGGAACAGGAGGAACTACATGAGGAGGTTCAGAAGGGGTAGGCGATGATGTTGGATCTGCAATGAAAGGACAAAAAGTAAAAAGGGGAATGTGAGGGGAATTAGAAGGAGTAAAAGATAACAAAGAATTAGTGTTAGGGTTGGAAGTGAGGAGGGAAATATACAACGGAAAACGATAGGACATAAGAGAATAAGACAAAAGATTAGTGGGATCTAATGGATAAAAAGAACAATGATAAGCAAGATCTTTGAAAAAATAATCAGTGAATAATGGATGATCAACAATATGACGCAACAGTTGAATTTGCAAAGGCTAGATATTAGATTTGTGGAATACACCCCTGAGACGACAAGGCTCCAAAGCAACATCCTCCAAAGGTAGATGCCAAGCATATCCTCTACACCAAGACGTTTGCTCATGATAAGATTTTAACCCTTCAACTAAAAGAAAGTCCATTGAATGTACATACATCATAGCTTGTAAGATGACATCTCCCACATACAAATTCAAATCCTCCTCATCAAGAATCTGCAAATGCCCCATAAGATACATGAAAGATAGCAACTGTACTTCATGCAAAATCAGCTCATCAATAAATCTATCAAACACAGACTTCAGCAAATCTGCAGACCACAAATTCTGCCACCCATCCTTTGCAGGTTCTAAATCCACATTGCTCAAAGAGATATAAAAGGCAAAACACTACTCATTATACTTGATCCAGAAAGATGGTGGGGGTGACACTAGCTCAGCATAACTAGTAAAATCATCCTGCATGTATTTCATATGTTGTTAAAGGCGTTCTACATTAGTAGAAAAACCATTACACAACTTCGCCTTCTGCTATGTAACTGGTCAAGCTCCTCGTTGGAAGATACTATAGTAGAAACCATAGGAGGTGGAGGAACAGAAAGAGTAACAATCTTCTGATTAAGCTCTGCAATCATCTTCTTCTATGACTCAACAATTTCCTGAGAAGACTGTAGCTGACCCTCACAAGTACCCGGCCTACTGGCTAATTCAATCATCTCCTCAAGGGTAGAATTCTTCTCTTTAGCAAAGTTGTTTCCATACCGAGGAGGAGATGTGAGCTACAGAAACACCAGAACTGGTGATAACTTTGTTGAAAACCAAAGGGGTAGAGGTTCCTTTCTGCAGGAGAGAAAGGATCTCCTCAACTTTCAATAATTGATTTCCACTAGGGACGAAAGACGCTGAAAGGGGCAAACACAACACATCACTGATATTGGCTCTAGATAAGCAAAAGCATCAGTTATAAACCAAGCCAGACTGGTTCTTGTAGGATGCCAGGAAGGAGTAGCAAATCATGTTGTCCACTAACAGAAACTTCAAAGCCACAAAAGGACGAAGACTAGCACCGTGAATGCAATCTGCCTCCAAGAGAAGAGCATAGTCATGCACCGACAACGGCACATGTTGGATGACAATAGGAGGAATAGAGGTAGATGCCATTCAAACTACATAGAAGACCCACACACACAACCAAGGAAAAAGACGAAAATTTTCATGCAAAACTCAAACAAATCAACACTGAGAAGAATATCAAAACAAAGGACAGACGACTAGACCAGACTGGACCAAACTTCCCCAAACAATCCACATCCTACGGAAAAAAATTTAACATGACCTACGTACTCGTGCAACCGAAAGCTTCATGCTATGCAACAAGCAGGCATCCTGATCCCACGTAATCAAGCAATCAATCAAAAGAAACTCAAACATACCATACCCCAGGAAATGACCAGACTCAAACAGAATCCAAGACTTGGACCAATAGAATAAAGACGGATGAATAAGACCGACATCTCTGACTTAACAAATCCCAATCCCCGTAAATGCATTGCGTAAACCTATGGTGCAGTGAACATGGATGGGTGAACACTATTGAATTCATTTTAACCATGTAAAAATTAGATTTCAATTCGTTATTAATTAACCATTAATGCATAGAGAGTCGATTCCACAATCCCAACCCCTACTTTGACTGACTTGACTGACTGGGGGTCTCTAAAAATGCAATTCATTGTTACAACTTATGTTATCTGTGGCACAAAAAGTGCATGCATGCGTGACAGCGGAGGTTCATTTTACAATTAACGGTCAGGTTCCTTTTAAATTAAAAATTAATAAAGTGCATTCTGTTTATTTGGTGGGTGTAATGGTCGGTTGATTTTATTACAATTACATGTGTGTTACGATGCAACGTGAGAGAGGGAAAAAGAAAAAAAGCCTGGCAATGGGTGGGGCTGTTTGTAAAGTCTGATACCACATCCTCAAAAAAAAAAAGAAAAGGTGTAATCCACAAATATTCCACACAACGGACAAAAGGTCGACTAAAACTAGTCGTCCTATCATACAGAAAAATGAAAAAACAACTAACACATTGACCAAAACAAATAATGAAACAAATGATATGTATGACTAAAATAAAATAAAATGATGGATATGTTGGGATTTTGTTTTGATTGGACTTTATTGTTATGGTTTTGGTGTTTGTTTGGTTGTGAGTTTTTTTAATTTTGTTTAAAGGACAAAAATGTGGAAAATAAAATGAAGAGCAATATGGTGGTTCCTATGGATGTGTATCGAAACAACAAACCAAGTGAGAAAACATGTGGCAGTTGAAATTTCAATGTGCGGAAAGTTTGTGATTTTGTTTTTTGTTTTTATAGTGTGTTTTGGTTTTTTTTTTCATAATATAAAAATGATATTTCCACAAATCAAACATGATCATCCAGTGTCAATAAGGTAATCAAATTTAATTCACATTTTTCAGCTCATTGTTGAGATTGAAAATGAATTTTGCATGAATTTGGGCAAAAAATTAGGATTTTGTCTTCAAATAATAATTTATCCATGGTATCTCCTAGATTCGAAATGAAAGAGTGGAGTTTGTTTGTTTGTTTTATATGTTGAGCAGCGCATCAAGGGGCTAATCCCTGTGATAGTAGGAGAGCTGCAGTGGGGCCGCAGTGTTTCTACCGAGAGGTTGCCTCCATGTATGTGATTATCGTGGCATTTATGGCCAATGTGTATGGGTTTAGGACTATAAAACTATAAAACTATAAAACGCATAGATTAGGCTTTAGGACAGTTGGTATTTTAGTAGCAGATTGATGCTCCTGGTCCGCGAGGCCATGAGGGTGTGTTTGTCTGTCATGAGCATGAGGCCCGGCTAGTGCCATAGCTAGTGCCGGCCCATTTCAGGTCCCATCAAACGAAAAATACGATAGTCAAACTAGGGTGGAGAAAAAAATGAAAAATGTGGGGAAAGGCTGGCAGGACACAACAGTCAAATGAAACTAGAATTTCAGTGAAAATTGGGCATGTTCACATGGAAAAATATTAGAAATATGCACAAAAATTATCTGAAAACGTGCAAAAATTAATAGCAGATAAACCATGTATCAGAAGGACAAGGAGAAAAAATGAAAAATGTCAGGAGGAAGATGGAGGACATGACTGTCACGTCAGATTGTTGTTCGAAAGCAATAAAGGTGTGTTCACATAGAAAACTGTCCAATTTATGAGAAATACGTCAAAAATTAATAACTCAAGAACCATTGACCGAAACAGGGGTTGGTAAAAAGGAAAAATAGTTTGGTCGTAGGGACAAATAGGATTGAAAGGTGGGATGTGGGTTTCGATGAACACAGGATGTGTTCTCATGGAAAATCATCACAATAAGGGATAAAGGGATAAAGAGAAGGAACGGCCCCAACGGTGGGTTGAACAGGGACGGATGGGTGGGGAAGGGACCCCATTAAGGTAAAATCAGGTCATGGCATATATGCAGGATTAAAATAAGGCATAGGCAGGGGGTATGCATCATAGATGCGCAGGGACGCATCCCCACACTTAAAACCTTAACGGGCAAGGTTAGATGCAGCAACACAACCTAGGACTCGTCAACCGATTGGACTCTAGCATCCCCACACTTAGAACATAATGTATACTTGCAATCATAAGGATAAGGGTAGAAAGACTTGGCCCGTTTTGCATATGGTCGAAGGAACCGTCACTGCTACAGAAGGATTAGAGTCTGCTACAGGAGGTACCACGGCTCGCTCCAGCATTCAGCCGGCATGGTAGGGACCATGCAACAACACCCAGGGAGGTAGCTGGTTGATGAAGCCCGTTAGGGGAGGTGTCGTTGACAAAGGATAGTCCCTCAGCTCATTGGCACTCAAATGGGATGAGAGAATAGTCACTCGCCCCATAACTTACATCACTCGAGTTAATAATGATGAAACCCAGATCTCACACCCGGTTTAGGAATCAACAAGGAAATGGTGCAAAGGAAGTATGCCAGGGTGTACAGTTGATGGTGCATCAGTGCGTCCAACCCGTTTGGCATAGGTGCAAGCAGGAAGGCCATGGAGCCTTGTAATGCAGTGCCCAAAACAGAGTGGTGTGTCATGTGATGATGGCAGAGACCCATCCCGTGGATGCATAGAGAAACAGAAACGTACCTGACTCCAATGGTCGTAACGTCCCTCAATCCTCACCTCTCAATAATTGATTGAAGAAACATCCGTCACACTCAGCCCACCCTCTGTCTCACGCTCTGTTGAAAGATCCAAGAGGGCCACCCATTCTTGAAACCCATTGATGTAATCCTTAATGGCACTTCTATAGAGGTTATATGCCTTGTGCACATTTGATGGTGCAACTATGCATCCCACCATGTGTCGGCATACAGTGCAAGAAGGAAAGCCAGGGGGCCTTTTGGTGTAGTGCACAGAAACCGATTGTGAATTGTGCATTGAGAGGCCCAACCCATGCGTGCAACACTCCGTTCACACATCTCGCCTCTCATTTGATTTGAAGGAAAGGACTGGTCACTCAGCCCACCCTCTATCTCACTCTCACTAATAGATACAAAGGGTAGCCCATACGTCCCCCATCTTGTCAGGATGAAATCTCACATCACTCAAGGGATTGGTGATGAAGATCATGTCAGCTGTTGTTGTCATCAGGATGAGATGCCACGATGATGCTGTTGAGTTGCTAGGAGGTTGGCTATGTCTGCATACCAGGGAGTAACAGTTTCAACTAGAAATAAGAAAGCATCAGGAAGGTTTGGATCATCCTATTCCTCTTCTGTAGTTTGAGGGATCTGTGATAGATGATCGGCTAGGACATGGAAACGGCCAAGCTTAGTGACCACTTCAAAATTGAACTCCTAGAATAGAAGCAACCATCTCATCAGTCGTCCTTTGATATCTGCTTTGTTCATGAAGAAGGACAGGGCTTCATGATCCACGTAGAACTTGAAATGCGTTGACAACAATTAGTGTTGAAACTTCTCCAAACACCATTGCTAAGCACTCAAGCTCTCTCACCGTGTAGTTCCATTCCCTATCAGTGACCTTTCGACTTGCATAATATATTGGTTGATCTAATTCAGAGGGGCCCTTTTGACATAAGACATCACCTAGCTCTTCACCTGATGCATCTATGTGCAAATGGAACTCCTTTGTCCAGTTAGGAGGCTGCAAAATAGGTGCTTGGATAAGGCACCATTTTAGGGTATTAAAGGCTTCTTCACAGTCATCAGTCCTAAATAAATCTGCATCTTTCTTTAGGAGCTTGTGTAGAGGGGCTACCATGGTTGCAAAATGTGCAATAAATCTTCTATAGTAGCCCACATGGTTAAGAAATCCTCTCAATTGATTGAGGTTTGTTGGTGCTGCCAAGGCGGAAATCTTCTCAATCTTTGCCGAGTCTGTTGCAATCCCTTGTGCAGAGACAATATGGCCCAGAAGAACTATTGATGAAACACCAAAGACACATTTGTCGGGGTTGAGAGAAATCCCATATTCTTGGCATCTGTCAAAACATTGCTCTAGGTGTCCCCAGTGCTCATGGATTAAGCTATAGACACAGAAGTCATCAAGATACACCCCAATGAAATCATACAGATGATTCTGGAAGGCATCCATAATTACTCATTGGAAGGTGGTAGGAGCATTATAGAGCCCAAATGGCATCACTCTATAGGCATAGCTCCCCCATTCTGTGGTGAAGGTTGTTTTGGATTGGTCCTCTTCTGCGATTTGGACTTGGTTATATCTGCTGAATCCATCCAAGAGGGAATACAGCTCATGGCCTGCCATTATGTCCAATAGTTGGTCTATAAAGGGGATAGGAAAATGATCCTTCTTCGTCTTCGAGTTCAGCTTTCGAAAGTCCACACATATTCGAAATTTCTTGTTATTCTTGGATACAACCACAGTGGGCGAAACCCATTCACTACTAGCCACGGGATAAATGAACTTGGCTTCAAGGAGCTTCAATAATTTGGCCTTCACCAGAATAGAATAATTAGGATTCATACACCTTTGTCTTTGCCTTACAGGTTTGGCATCAGGCTCTAGGTCAATGTGATGTTGGCATATTGTGGGATCAATCCCCTTTAGGTCTTTGTATGACCAAGCAAATACGTCTAAGTTCTCCTTTAATAGATCTCGGAGGATCACTAGTTCTTCTTCTGGAAGATTGAGACCCACTCTCAGGTGACATTCAGTATCGTCAGTATCCAGGAATGTCACTTTCCTTTCACCTTCCACTTCGCGGATAAATGTCCCATGGATTTCTTCTGGATAGAGGTCTGATTCTTTCAAGGAAGTAGTTGTTAGAAATGCGGGATCTAGAGCATGGCAAAAGCTATGGAGGATGGAAGATGAAGATACTACTCATGTTAACATTGACAAAGAAGACAACTGTTACACAAGTGAATTAGGTTTCAAGATTGAGACTTGAACTCATAAACACAATCTTGTGTAGGACTGACAATGACACAGAGACTTGACACAAAGAGACAAGTACTATTGCATTATCATCATATGAAAGTGATAGTCAAGTACATCATTATATAGGATTGCTTGGTAGCACATTTCATCCACTGTGCATATGGGATTCTGTCTCTCTTCCTAGAATAAACTGCATCTTCCTAACCTAGCTGTTCCATACAAAGGGGCATACACAAGGTGTGATTGACAGATTCTCAACAGTAGTGTCATCGACTAATGTTCCATTAGAACCAGTGTCCTCCTTCTGAACAGATGACTCATTTGTTTGTTGAGATTGCTGGAAGGGTATCAGAGCTTTATTTTCTCCTGTGTGATTGGTAATTTCTTCTCTACTTAGGGATTCATCTTCAGAGGATGCATGGTCTAAGAATATCATATAGCACGGACCTTCTAGAAGTCGTGGCTCTAATGGCTCTGGCTTCTGTTGATAGGGGACGACATCATCATCTTTTCTCCGGAATGAATAGTCAGGGCGATAGGAGCCACTAGTGAGCTTAATTTTTATGCCTTTGATCCATTGATTATGTAGATTCTGCATACTTTGTGGTCCATTGGTCAACCCAAATGGAACCATGGTCATTCCCTCCAACACCCTGAGATCTTCAGCCTCTGAGGTCTCTGTAGGGCCATCAACAAGATCATCCACTATTAGAGGATCTTCTTCATTTTCACTTTCATATCTTGCTTTGTTTTCTTCCTCATCATTTTCATCCTCTTCCTCTGGAGACTCTGTCTCCGCTTCTATAGAGACTATGTAGGAGAAGAACAGATCTTCCGCCTCTCCGTCTGCTTTTGCTTTTGCTTCTATCTCTGGCTCTATCTCTGCTTCTGACTCTGCTTCTGAATTTGTGAGTGAATCTGCTTCTGACTCTGTGATGAGTGCCATGTAACAAGGAGAACAGTACATCCATGCTTCTATTTCACTATCAGAGGTGATTTCAAAAGTCAATTCTAGTTGAGGCAGGAGGTATTCTCCCATGGACAAAGACTTTGGTTCCTTTGGTAGTTGGCTTACAGTGTCCACTATTAGAGATTGTGCCTCTATTTTTTTGGGAAAATAATAGCCTCTTCATCTCTTGATGTACCATCTATTACTTCATTGGAGGAGTCAGTTATGACTTCGATGGATGTGGATCCATTGCCTTTTTGCGATCTATCCAATTTCAACACCACTTTGTTGGATCCTCTACCTAGGGTTAGGGTTCCTTTGAACTAGTCCATCCTAGCTCTTGCTTCAAAAAGCCAAGGTCTTCCCAACAGTAGAGGATATGAGGTCCCGTAATAATTTGGTTTAACCACCAAATAGGTCAGCCAGTAGTCTCCTCTTGCAAGGGTTGTTTTTACGTATGGGAGGATGCCCAATGGTTTAATTCTATTTTGGTTTGCCAATTTGATAAGCCACTGTGTAGGTTGAATTCCTTGCAACCCTAAGTCCTTCATTGTCACATCTATCATTATGTTTACTCATGAGCCTCCATCAATCAATGCATCTGAAATAAAGCATCCTCCTATCCATACACTAATCTCTGGGATTCCAGGATCTAGGAAGGCATTAGCCACATCTACTTCCTTTACAGGCTCCGAGGCCTTATTGGTCTTTTTCGTTGTTGAAGGAGCGATCCTTAGTCCACATCTTCTTGTCAAGATGCTTTTGAATTTCTTTGGGCAGCTAGGAGACAGCATCAGCAACTGTCGGAATGTTAAGTTTAGTTTAAAAGTGTCTAGGTCTTTTACCAAGTCATATTCTTTGATAGGATCCACAGGCTATTCCAGCGTGCTGGGGAATGGGGCTACACCCATTTTCATATTTTCTTTTTCTTCTAGCAATGGCAACATCAGCACTTCCTCTGTTTCTGGAGGTGCTTCTGCATCGTCTATCTCCTGGACCTCTGGTCGTGTTTCTAGGACTGTCTCTGTGACTCTCTATAGCATTACAGTGCTCTGTACTGCACTGTTCTGTCCTATACTGCTCTGTCCCTCTGTTGGCAGGTTGAACTTCACACTCTTGGTAGGGGAGTTGTTCTCTTTGTGGACAACTGGTTCTTTCTTCTTGGCGCGCGTGATAGCGGAAACTTCCAACTCTACCAAATTGGAGGCAGGTTCTTGTGCCTTCTATTGGCTATCAGTGGCATTGGCCTTGACATGGGATGGACTTGGACAGTCCTTTGCAATGTGGCCTTCTCCTTTGCATCGGCTGCATAAGGGCTTGTAATCCACAGATCTTCTAGGGTTTGGACACTTCTGGGAGATGTGACCCTTTTCTCCACATCTGTAACATTCCACCTCGGATCTCTGACCACCGCTGTCGTAGAGTTCACGCAAGGGCTGCAGAACACGGGGTTCAAGATACAGCAATGGAAGAGACTCACAAGAAGAAAATTGAATTGCTGATGCCAAAGTACATTATCTTTCTTGTCAAGTGAGTTACATGAAGCTCATGTTCAGAAAATTCTGAACACATTCAGTTTTGCATACAGATGCTTGAATTCAGTTTTTCCATTGGCACTTGATAAATTCTGCTGAGAAATAATGTCTGTGAACAAATTTTCAG
The DNA here is from genome assembly GCF_053477565.2 of Lygodium microphyllum. Classification (NCBI taxonomy): domain Eukaryota; kingdom Viridiplantae; phylum Streptophyta; class Polypodiopsida; order Schizaeales; family Lygodiaceae; genus Lygodium; species Lygodium microphyllum. The sequence continues at coordinate 148,559,526 of NC_141146.1, read as the reverse complement.
GAATCCTACTGCTTAAGACTCCAACATCTTGATTCTCAGGGTAGATTGGAAGTAGGCTCTGCACAAACAGATAACTTAATAGTTTGAAAGACTCCTCAACCGCTGCTCTAATGTGTGTAGATCCGTTCATGCATTTCATGATTACAAGAGAGAATTTTATAGATTGATCCGGAGAATGCTGATGGTTTTCTTCAAAGGTTATCTTGACAGTGAGAGCAAGAATAGCAGCACATCTTAGAAGAAAATGGTCCTGAATTTTAGGGAATGGCAAAGCCCATTTCAATAAATTTCTCCATAACTCAAAATTCTCACAAGCAGCAACCTGTTCCAATGAAGTTCAGAGGCAAAAGATAGTTCTGATTACAGGTGATTCTCTCTGGCTCTGGACTTCAACTTCCCGTTTGTTACATACACGTGGAGAAGCCTGTTAATGGACCTGTTTGGCCCATTGAATAGCTGATCTCTCCCCTGAAACTCACAAAGAAACAAGATGTTTTAACTCACTGAGCAGTTTCCTCAGCTTTTTTCTGATGAGCAAGAGCATGGTCTTCTAAGTATGGTCGGCTATTCATTTTAGTCAACCTGCTTATAGTCCTGTCCTTGGCAAATCCCAATTCGTTGTCAACACAGAGGTCGGCATCATCACTTCGCCTTGATCTAATTTCAGTCTTGGGTGCTTCAGCAACAGTGATGCACCGCTTGAAGAGGCTGACAGGGTCAGCCTCTGCTGAGCAAAGAAGGCGAGCTTTCACCTCATACATTACATCAATAAGAGTCACAAATCGATATGCAGCAACACGATTATGTGATCCAAAGATAGGTACACCTTCCAGTTCCAAGGTATGGAAATTATTGAAAAGGCCAAGATAATCTGCTGCACCAAGTGGCATTTCACAAAGTTCATGAAATTGGAAATATGCACAACCATTAGCTCCAAAAGGGACCTGAAGTTTACGCCCCATTACAACTTCAACTATAGTGGGCTTTGCGACTTCTCCATCTGTTAGTATCTTAAACTTATCTCTTAGCAGATCAGATGCTCCTTCTCCACAAAAGTAGAATCCTTCTTCAGATGAATTGAGCTTTCTGTAATCAATGGAGATTTTTGAGAGAACTGAAAGCGGCTGGCTTCATCCTCAGAAAAAGATCCAAACAAAAACACCGGAACATGAAGAAGACCAGATTAAGCACGCAGGAAGCCGCCCAATCCTAAGTGTTTCATAAAAGGAGGAATGGAGGATGCACAGAATTTGTTGAAGCCCGTCAGCTCGAGATAGAAGAGCCTGGTGAGTGAACTGTGCAGCGTGCTTTGAGCAAACAAGACCTCACCGCGAGAACAGACACCGGCCGCTAGCAAAACCCAGAAATTTATCCAGTAGCCTCCACGAATAGGAAAGGTGACAGAAAGAAGAAACGAAGAGAGAGAGTCCGTCAATGCTCCCTCACGATTGCCTTTCTTCCGTTCGTGACCTCCCCTGCTTTTTCTCTCCTTTCTCCCCCAATTAGCATTGCCCCTTCCTTCCTTTTCGTCACACGCTCCTCTTTTCCCTCCCTTCTTAGCATTTGAAATCCTTCATTAGCAACACTATCGTCAAGTCTCTTTGCCAATAATGGCATGAAAATCTCTCACCAGCATTGGATAAGGGTGAGATCCAGTTACGGACCTTATAATATAGTGTGTAGTCTCTTCATTTGTAACCAAGTATCTTATTGCTTCTGATGCCACATCTTTCAACGTACCTGTACCAAACTGGACAGCACATACCTCAACTCCAAAAAGCCTCATTCTGAATACTTTAAGAGCCTGTCGTTCCATATCTTTGGCGCCCATGTAAACAACACATTGTAACCCAAAACAAGCACACACTGTAACAGTGATAACTCCATGCTTCTCATAGCACATTTCAATGCTTAGCCTCCTTCTTTCCAACTCCTGGATGTGGAGGGTTGTTATCATTAGGTATTTTTGATGTAGCTGGAGAAGGAGAAGACAAAGTCCTAACATGTTCATCAGCATCAGTTGTGCTTTCCACTCAACCTTGCTCAACATAGGCTGAAAGCATCTCATCACATTCGCCACTTTTGTCTCCAACTCCTCCCCACTATACTCATACGCATAAAATAAATGTAATCACAACAACTAAGTATGTACAAAGTACCAAATCCCATGCACAACTTTTGGATGGTTTACACACCTCGAATGCGCAGCAATACGACACCGCCACACTTTCGTCCTCTGTAACTTTGAGAGGGATATCTTCTTGGACCGAAATTAGGACCAAACTCCCTAGGCTTTGGTCCAATATCCTGTGTTTTCATTTTGGATTCTAGCAAGTCGAATCTTGCATTTTCATCTTTTTATCTTCATTCGTGCATCTCTTTTAGAGATCAAATATCCTTTGTATGGTTCTTCTGCAAACAGTAGGAACAAAAGGCTCCAGGAATGGTTGGTTTTCCGGTACATTCAATGGCTAAATGTCTCGCTTGATGACACTTTCCACACCATGTATTGGAATGCAGCACATCTCTCCCAGCTCCCGCAGGGGTGAATATATTAGCAGTATTCACCTTCAACGTCTCTAGCTACTCTGTAATCACATCCATAAGCTCTTTCTTGATACTTGCAACTGAGTTGGATAAGTAGTCCTTCAGATTTTCACCTCCTGAAGTACTTGTAGTAGGGTTTTGGGAAGCTTATGTAATTACTGCATACACTGATTGGGTTGATCCAGAGGTTCCTCTATTTTGGTTCTAATTCAGAGGTCCTATTGAGACTTGGGATTGTTGATTCCAGTTGGTAGGGTTCCATTGTTGTTGAGTCGCCATTGAAGGAATTGTTTGAGGCCACTGTTATTGTGGTTGAACCATCATTTGAGGCACTGTCGTCTGTGGTGACCACAGTGGATTCGGTGCATTATATTGTGGCATTATTTGCATCTAGGGATAGGGATAGGGAACTGTCCTTGGAACTGCATTTGGTGGGTATACGATTCCTAGCATGGGAGAAGGTAAGAATCCTCTTCCTGCAGTCATTGAAAATCTTGCTTTAACTTCATCATATAATCTTGCACCTTCCATTGCAACTTGCAGATTGACTGGTCTTCTCAATTCCACGAACTTGCGAACTTCGGGTTGTAGGCCTCTGAGAAACACTCCTTTCTGGATACCTTCATCCAAATGATGGTTAGTCCATTTCTTCAGGATGGATTCCATTTGCGAGACATAAGCTTCTACTCTTTCTCCAAAGGATTGACTTAGGTTCATGAACTCCTCTCGCATCTACTCTTCAAAACCTTCACGCCTGAATTTAGTGAGGAAGGCAAACTTCAGGTCGTCCGATGTGCCAAAATTTCCTACTGCTTGTCTCTCATACCATTGAAATGCCGCGCCCTTGAAAGTGACATGGAATATTGCTAATCGATGCTCAGGGGTTCTAGCATTGTTAGCCACACATGCTACCATAAACTCTGCTGCATGAAGATCAGGGTATTCATTGTACTCTCCCTTAAAAATTGGCAATGGGATTACATTTGTTGGCCTATCATCAATATTTCTAGGATGAATCTAACTAGGAAGGGGACCTTAAGTCGCCATGGGGACTTCTGTAAAGAGTGCTTTTAGGACATCAAAGGAGGCTTTTGCTATGAGCTCGTTCTTAGCCTTGATTCTTGCCTTCTCTCTTCTCACGCATCTATGGACTCATTCTAATGCTTGCCTCTTGATTGCATCATTTATTAGGGGCTTGGCTCCAACCAATTGTTCAGTACTCAACAGAATAGAATTAGAGAGGGACTTTAGTCTCTGGGGGATTCTCTAGCCAACATCTCTTCTACTTCCTTCTTTTCAACATCTTTGAATTTAGCTTTCAAACCACTATAGAGGGGGAGATATTCCGTTCTGAAAGTATCAAAACTCATTCTACTTAGGATCGTTGTTGTGCCATCGTTATGATAATGCTAGCTTCTGATGGTTTCAACAGTGTATGTTGTGAAAAACACTTTGTCTACCAACTTCCAGTGGGTTGCTAATTGGACAAACAGAAGATTGTCAGTGCACCAAGCATCCCATGTATCTTACTATTGAGCAGATTCCACGAACAAATTCCAACTCTTTTTCTTCTTATTTTTGTGAACCTCCATAGACCACGACTCCTGAAGCTTCTTCACGATCTCCCACTTGATGATGTTTGGAAAGTTCTCAATAAATGCCAAATCTGCCATGGATAGTCATTCTCTCTGCTCCTGCTCTTCAGTTTGTTCCCAAACAATTTGCCACCAAGATGCAAGTTTCTATTGCTTCAATAGGAAGAGGAAATAGTCCACTGCATAAAGCTTGCATCATGATGGTGATATGTTTCCGTCATTGTGGGATAAACTTCTTGTGGAAAGTGGCTTTAGAAATAAGAATCTCCAACTCTACAATGGAAGAGGGAAATTTGCAAGCATCCATTGAATTCTCCTCTTCTTGGTAATGACATTTCCTTCATTTTCAGCCTCTTATGATGCTTGTTGATGGCAAGTTTCCCCGGCTGCGCACCAAAAACATGGAGCCCCAAGAGAGAAACCAAGGAGGAAAAGGGGATTCTACTTCAAGAAAATCTATCTTGTAATATCAACAAGCTTTTATTTCATTATTTTGATGACCAAAACAAAGAAGACAACAATTCTTCACGCATCATCATAGTAGATATATCCCAAGGATTTGATAGAATCAACCATAACCTTCAACATCTTCATAGAATCCATCAATAGAAAAAGGAACATAAAAGAATACACCATTTTTGAATGGAAATCAATCACATAGTATTCATCTTCAATGTCTTCATAGTTTTCTCTTTCAATCTCTCATAGTAGATATATTGTTTTGATAGAATCGACTCTCTCTCTCTTTCTCTCTCTCTCTCTCTCTCACACACACACACACACACACACACACACACACAATAATACATCATCTCCTCACTATGATACTCAATAATGGCTCTCAATAATCCTTCTTAGGTCGTGGATACACCTCCCAAGAGGTATGTCTGTGTCGAAGAGGCACCAGAGCCACTACAGTAACCCTTCATATCTCACTACTGTCTCTGTCACTTCAGTCTCCTCTTCAGTCTTCAACAGCTTCTTCTTCCATTTGTTTTAGCTCTTTTGAACTTAGATTCATCCTTTCCAAAAGTTAGAAAATTTTCCCAATTCACACATACATTCTACAAAACACTTACATAAGATCTACAGAACAAATCATAACATGAATAGAGTAGAGACAGAAAAGAGAAATAGAGGCTCTACAGAAGGTTTACAGAGAGTTACAAAAGGTCATTAGAGAACAACAAATCCTCATAACTCATACTAAAACCATTCCAAACTATAAAAAACTATTCAATAAGCTTTCAAAATATTTCAACCTTCATCAATCATCAATCCATGCTTTGAAAACAGAAGCTATACAAAAGGTATCAGAACCAATCAGAACCTCAACAAAACCTACCAGAACATCACAGAGCTTTATATTTCCACTAAAAATCATCATGAACTTCCAAAACATAATCACTATCATCCAAAACACTCTCAAACACTTCCATTAACAACCATATATCACTCTAAATCCATAAAAAATCAACCATTCAGACCTCAAAAACAATAAAAATCAGTCAAAAATTCAGTCTTTTTCCACTCTCAACAATTAGTGGGGAGCATTATTGTGACCTTAGAAAAAGAGAATAAAAGTTCAAAATAATAGCTCGTCACTCTATCAACTAAGAAGGGATCTAGCTTCATTCCTAAAAAAGAAAACTTGTGAGATTTTCTTAATCTACATCCATCCATCTATGATCACCAAGAAACTCCAAAAAGTTATTTTCTTAAATAGTTTGAATATCCAATTATGATCCCATCATACAAATAATACACACAATGGAGACATTAAACACAAGATAAACATTTGAATGGCACCTCCAGAAGAGAGATACAACATTATAAAGTATTATAATACATCCAAGGATATCAATCAAGGCGATCCCTCTTAAAAGATTGGTGGTTTCGGAAATGATCCATGGATAGAGACTCATCTACAAAAGCCTTGGGAGGATTTTGGAAAAATTGCAAAAAACATATCCTTTTCACCAATACAAGACAGCTAAGGGTGCTCCTTGTGTATGTGATACAAGGTGCTAGACATCGTTATGTTTGGGAACTCCAATTACTTGGATTCAAGAAGGGCAACACATTAGACTACAATTTAGAGATTTTATCTATAAATGCATTCTTTGGTTAAACTAGTTCATTGTGTATATACGCTCCTGGCCACAAGACCGTAGGGTTGTGGTGAGTTTAAGAGGCCCTACTAGAGCCCTAGAGCTAGTGACAGTCCCATTTTTGGTCCTAACAAATGAAAATTGTTTGATCACCCAAAACCAAGAAAAATATCATTTTTCTCTTAAAATACGTATTTTTTGCCTTTTAAAAATTAATAATTCATAAGTACGGTGTCATGCCACTATTATGCAGACACAGTGTGAAAAACTCTAGAGTGCATCATCATCCGACTTTCTTATTAATCTAGAGAGTCAATGTCATTTGAGTCATCATTAGTGCTAGTGTCCGTGGCATGGATGGTCCAAAACTACTAGATTTTTGGACAATTTTAGCATAGTTTTGATATTTTTGATAATATTTATTGTAAATATCCTAAAAAGCTATGAAAACTTCTAGAATAGGGTGGCATGCAAAAAGCAAGTTACTTTTTTAGTTAGTTTTGGAGTTTTCATGAAAAAGTAAGAGGGGAAAAATCGTGTGTGTCACGATCGTAGTTGACAGGCAGAAAACGATCGCGTGTGTCACGATCATAGTTGACAGGGAGAAGAAGAAGGAGTGATGTGGGAGATTCCTAATCAAGAGTTATGCGGTTTTACCCCCCTTTTGGAGCCAACGGAGCCATCAGTTTTGGGTTTTGAGCAGTAGAGAGGAAGCTGTTGTTTTGATGCACGCGTTTGGTCTATGAGGGAGCTCCAAGAAATCTAATACTTGGAGATTGCTTCTGAGTAGTGTCAAACAAGGAATTTCAAGTTCTATCAATACATAGTGATTTGATTCATTGTGCTTTGTCTTTATCATGTTTATCTCTTGGCTATTTTTGTTCTTCTCTTCAATCTCCTATTCTCTACTTTCTTCTATCTTTGATCCCCGGTGGATACATCCTTTCGAAAAAAGCACCTCCGACAATGGACATGGATTTTGATTTTTATGGTTTGTATCCCTCAAATGCATCACAACCAAGCTTTAAACAAATTTTCATCACATACAAATATGATTAGTATCATGAAATGTTAAAAAAATCCAATTTTCAATTTAAAAAGAGGCTTATTGCCATTTTTCATGCTTTGGATCTAAAGAATTGATTTTACGAATAGCGACCAAACCTATCATCAATCTCCAAATAGTGCTAGTATTCACTACTTAGCATCCACATGGCCCCACATCAATCTAGTTCTAGTCGCATAATCGATCTCCATCCTGATCTTCTCTTCTATTCTTCACACATGAATAGGCCACAAGAGAAGAGAGAGGGAGGAGAAAGAAAGATTGATTTTGGATATTCATGATCAGTCTATTATTCTTTGTGAAGACAGATGCGACAATTGAAAGCATGAAAAATCAACAATCAGTGTATGTGGTTTGTTGCTATAAGTGTATTGAGCCTCCAATGGCCCCCTCTCCCCCCCGCCCCCCACTCCCTCCCCCCGTCACATGAAATTTTGGGGAGTAGGGAGGCCCCAATGATCATTGCCCCTATAAAGCCTTTTTACACTCTCTTTAAGCCCTCTTGCGCTTGGGCGGAGCCATCTCACATGATTGACAAACAAAATTGAAGTCCAAAAAGTTTCACATGTCCGCTTCAGAGTCCCACACTGCGTAGAGCTTATTCCACTCCATTTCTACACTTGAAAAAATTACTAAAAATCTGTGTGACTACTATGAGGTTTAGTTTCAAAAGCGCTTTTAGATCTCACCTTCCATTGCTGGTTAAAATTGTCAAATTTGCCACTTTTCTAGTGAGCTTCTATTTTCTCCTCAAATTAACAAAATTTGGCACTTTTTTTCTATTTTTTAATATTAAAATATCTCTCATTGGTGACCATGGGATAGGGCAACTTAACCTTTGAATCCACAAATTGATCTACACATATAGAAACCATAAAGAGTATCAAGCTAATACAAGAAAAATACATAGCAAAACACAACACAGCTCTCACTCTACCCCCTAACAAAATCAAGGCATGACGTCTATGAGGGATAGGCTAAGCATAATTTGATAAGAATTCCAGAGTTAGTTATTCACTTCTCCAACATAGACTGATAAAAAATGGATATCAAAGGAGTCATCCTAAGTGGCAGTTGATCTTCCTACCTAACCTAGGATAATTGAACCAAGAACTCCTACTAGGCGAGGACTCCTGTAGCCAGGTCTTTTATTTTTAGATACTTTTTATTTATCACTTTTGTATACTTCAAGACTTGATACTCTAGCATGTAAAAAGGAGAGAGTTGAGTATATTGTCACCAAAGGAGAATAGGGCATCGGCCTTAGGTCCTATCTCAGTATACCCAAGAATCTACCAAGCTCTCATAAGGTGACACTAAATCCTTGCTTCTTCCTCTCGATTTATTTTCACTCCAACCATTCTTATTTCTATGATCATGTACTCTTAATATTTTTCTTTCTTGATTTTTCTATTTTAGGGGGTTAGAATCCCTTTTTATACACCTTTGTATACTAGGTTTTCTAGATATATGTATCATTTTTTATCTTCATTTTTGACAAGCTTTCCTAGCTACCTCTCATAATTAACAAAAGCTCCTAGAAAAAACTATCTAGCAGGGTAGCAAGACATGGTCACTAAGGATTTCTCTAAAAATAAATCTTTTAATGCCTAACAATACCTTTACAGGAGGCAAGACTCAAACCTCCCCCAAATATACCGAGCCAAACCCGACTTCATGCCTTGACTTGCCGGTTCCCAAAAGAGAAAAAATCCCCAGAAATACATATACATTCAGATTAAGAGATAAAAAGCTCAAAAAGGAAGAATAATGCCTGGACTTGGCTATAAGAATCTTTTGTGCAACAAGAGGCTTCCTCTAGGCACTTCTTTAGACGTGTGTGGTGTAATACTAAAATAGAAAACCATCAAACACACCCACACCAAACAAACATATAGCCCTCTTGGCCTAATGAAATAAAGCACTTCACTATGAAAGAAATGGCTCTCTTAGCCTAATGAAATAAAGTATTTCATTAAAAAAGAAATGGCCCTCTTGGCCTAAAAAAATAAAGCATTTCACTACAAAGGAAATGGCCCTCTTGGTCTTATGAAACATAATTATACAGCACACCATTCAACAATCTATTGCACAAAGTAAACCCTTGGTCCTCACATAAACTCTACTGAAGCACAAAAATAGACCAAGGGATAGCCATTCACGCCCTATGCTAAATGCATAAAATTCTTAGCTAACCCCTTTTATAAATAGCAAGGGGTGTCTGATGAATATGTCATTGAACGATCCTATGCATCCCTAAAAGAATAGGAAGATGGTCAATCACTACTTGGCTCATCACCCATACTAACCATTGGTGGCCATAAACAAGATATGTCAGCAAGCACTCTCCATAGTAGTCTTGAGCTAATAAGATTGGAAAATTGTAATAACCCCATAGGATGAAAGGTGAGAAATACATCGTCAATAAAGGCATAATTCACCAACAAATCCACAAAGTGGTTCCACTAATAAGGAACCAGTTGACAAGTCACTGTCTCAAAAATCTCAAGTATATCCAAAGTTGCACGATGATACATCCGTAGAATGGAATCCCTCGCCCTATAAGTCCTATATTCAATTAGTCATGTCACTAACTATGAGTTTCCTTTCACTAATAAATGGTGGATGGTGCCACATCAAACTATATTCAACCCCATGATTAAGGCCTTGTCTATTGCTATGCTATTAGTAAAATTGGTGCCTAAATAGACTCCCATTTTCATATGGACTCTACGTTTGGGGTCTTTAATAACCACACCGACACTTGCATGCTTAGCGGGCACTCGTGAAGCTCTGTCAAAATATGAAGTATAGACCCATTCTTCATTGACAAGCCATGCTATACTAATCAGCCTACTCGTATTTATGGTAGTCAAAGTTAAGCAATAAACTCAATAGGGATGCTAATAAGAACCCTCACTAAACTCAATAGGGATGCTAATAAGAACCCTATGACAATGGTAGCAATAAACCTTAAAATCCCTTGTGAAAGATCCATCTTGCCACTCAATAATATGATAACCCTTACTCCACCAGATCACTCGATCTTAGTGGTAACACTGCTCTAAATACATATGTTCAAGATAAGGAATGATCCTGCCCATGTGATTGCCTTGGCACCTATTGCAAGTTTAAGCTACATCCTAGAAGACTTGCAAAGGCATCAAGTCCAACATCAGCCCCTACACATAATAGGGCTTCAAGTTATTAAAGTTTACTTTAGTTTTAAACTCTACCTCCTCCAAATATGCTAAAAATATTGTAGAGCCATTTCTTCCTATATGGATGATCTTATAAAGGGCCATTCAATTTGGGTTATAACTTGCTAGGAAATAACTCAGGACATGCATCACAAATTTATATCTTTTAGTACAAAGGTCATGAAGCAGTTTTATCATACTCTTCCCTACCTCTTGATGTAACAAAGTCTACAATAAGATCTTATCAAGATATGCTAGGGAGGTCAACCTTTTTCACAATGCTTCCTCTTCACGTAAATAATGATTCAATGCAAACCTCATAGTGAGAAACTCAATTTCCAATAGTACACTCTTTCCCATATACTAACTTAAATGGGGTGTAGCCTGTTACTCTCTTGAATATAGAATTATAAGCCCAAAGACAACCACATGAAGTTTCTTGTCCCAGTCGCACTTATCCTCAGATACAGTTCTTGAAAAAATCCCTACAAGCTGCTTGTTGGTACTCTCTACTTGTCCATTCACTTGGAGATTATATGGGGTGGTATTATTATGTTTAATTTTCAAAGCTTCAGTCAAGGATTCTATGACCTTATTCAGAATGTGTGTTCCATGATCAGACACTAGTTCTTAGGTGACCAAAACCGTAGACAATTTGTTCCATTATAAAACTAGATGTTTCCTTGGTATTGTTCTTTATCATAGCTCAAGCTTTAGACCATTTTGTAAAATATTCCATTTCCACAATGATATAATGCTTCCACATAGTAGAAAAAGGATGCACAAGTCCAACAAAATTGATGCCCCGCTTCTCAAAGGACAAAGTCACAAGAATAGGATTAAGCAACCACTTATGATTTTTCCTATCATCGTGTCTCTGATAGATATCACATGCTTAACATATACAAAAGCGTCTTAAACAACCATTGACCACTAATAGCCACCACGTAAAGCTTTCTAGGCAATGAGCCATCTAGCAAAATGGCCTTCACACAATGAATCATGACATTCCTCTAGAATAAAGGGTATCTCATTAGGCCCCACTGACAGCAACCCTCCCATGGCAGAAAATGAACATGAAACCAAGGTAGAAGCATGCAAAATCTATGCACATGGCTGAGCCATTAATCTCAAAACTGAAACGAAACAAAAAATCTTCCACTTAATAATGAATTGATTCGTTATCTTCATCATCTTCATCCATATCTTCAACCATTATACAAGAACAAAAGGGAAAAGAAGAATTTCTGCACAAAAGACAGAGGAGAGAGGAGAGAGAACAACTTTTTGCACCACCAAAAAGAGAATGTGCGATTGGACAAGAGAGGGAAGGGAGAGAGGCACATAACCGTTCGTGCACTCCACCCCACCTCTTCCCCAAAAAGCACACCCCTTCGTATTTTTATTATTTCTTTGAAACTTTGATACATTTGATATTATAAGACCTTTGGCCTTTAATTTTGAGTATTCCTACCCTTCATCAATGCATGCACGTAACACTTTTGTGTATACCATTTATTTATTATGGTGGATGTGGATGTGGATGTGGCCCCCTCATATCTCTATCTCTTTTTGGTGATTTTGTAACAATGTACTTGTTATCTTTTTTACAAAAGATGAAATTATGATATATGCATGGACATTTTTGTGCCTTATTTTTTTGCTTCTTTTGGTGTCATCATATTCCTCCCATACTGAAATGTGAAGCATCCTCGCGAACCTTGTCAAAGAAGAACCACTGTCTAACATAAACAACTTCCAAAATTGTTAGTAAAACAACTTCAATCATAAGGATGAGGCCTAGCCATGGTAGGGTATGGAACTCCAAATCCATGACCACTAGAGTAAGGGAACTCCTGCCTCGGTTACTCCCACACTGAAAAACTTGTATAATCTCAAAAAGATAGGGTTCTATCTTCAATAAGGGATCATGAGCACAACTCCTCCATTCCAATAGAGGAAAAAAATAATGATTCCCTTCATCATGTTGCTCCAAAGGGCACCTCATCAAAATAAAGCTCTCTCTTGTGTACGGAAAAAGAGGAGAGCATAGGAATATGCTCTTGTGAATAGGTCTTGTTGTAACGGATATGAATCTATGGCTAGGGAAGAGAGGAAATCATGGAAACATACCTTTAAATTTTAATGGAGGATATGTTGCTATGGTAATTGTTTTAAGACTTATATAAAAGGTTAATGTGGATGCATTATGTATCCACAAACATTAAGGATGAGGGAAAAAGCAAGAGGGGAAAAAGATAATCATTAATGTGGGTAAGGAGGTGGATAGAAAACTTTGCTGCTGAGTAGGTGAGGCCAATGAGGGAATCATGTAGCAAAGAGGTTGGACTCTAGAGCCTAGAAAAAAGCATTTTTATTGTATGTTCTTAATGTTTTTGTGTTTCTTAGATGTTAATATCATAATTAAAAAATGTTTTCTTGAATTTGTTCAAAGGAAAAATTATCTGTAGGTGAATGAAAGGGGCAAATGAGGGATGGGCAAACCCATCTTTTACTTCTGTAGTTTTCCACCTCGACATTGAAGTGAAGGGGTGTAGGTGGGCTTTAGGGTCTTGAAAGAAAGGGGTATAGAGGTAGATAGAGGGAGGAGAGAAATGCCCTGTTGCATGGTGCCTCGATCCTGTGGTCCAAAGGGGTTATTTGGATCATCTTCTCCTCTTCCAAGTATATGTTTGCGTGCTCGCTTGCTCTTTCTTTCCTTTTAGGGAGAGGTAGAGGGAGAGAGCATCAGCCTGCTGCCCGGATTCTTGGCTTTTCATTTGCAAGGCACAAACATAAGGATGCAGACGCCGACAATGGCAATGGTGGTGCCAATCCACCATTGCCAAAGGTCGGGCCGGTCGTCGTCGAGGGCTTAGCCCCAAAAGAGGGAGAGTAGGATGAAGAAACTGCCGTAGGTGACGTAGGTGTGCCCAAAGTTCTGCTTCTGGAAGGTGGGGATGATGCCATAGGCGACCAACACCAGTGGCCCCCAGCACGAAGAACACCAAGATGTTGTTCTTCCTTCGCCATTTCCAGATCATCCAACCCCCCGTGATCTCGTACACGCCCGTGGCCACGAATAGGAACAACGACAGCGGGGCATCCGAAGATGTGTACTCCATCTCTGTCTGTCTCTCCCTCATGTAGATGCCATGGTGTTTGGCCTTTTATTCCTCTACTTCCAATCTTCTTGATATGAAAGGCCTTCTTGTCGGTGAAGAATTTGATGGCCTCGATGAAGCCCTGAAAGTGGTGCTCACCTTCCAGGAGGACATGCAAGTGAATGGGGAGCTTCAGGTTAAAGGGGTACTCGCTGATGGGTTTTCGTTCCTGGAAGGGCTCGATCTACACCAGAGCGTGAATGGCGAGATGATGGGGTCAATGCCTGGGGGCTCTGCATATCCATGGAAGTAAGAGCAGGGATATCTGCCAGGGCGGCTGCTGCTGCTATGGGAGGAAGCTTGCCTGCAAAAGCAGATGATGTCTTGCTAGCTCCACCTCCATTGGTTGGAGCAGACAAGCTTCCCTTCTCTCCATCTCTCTTACTCTCAGGCCTTCATAGTTTTTATTGGACATAGGGCCCTACAAGGAATCCTATATCCACCATATGCCCTCGTGTTGCTACTGCTTCCATGATTATTATTTTTTGTAGTGGTCCCTTCCATTCTCATCATCGTGCTGCCATTTAAATGGCTACCCGATTATGACCTATAGCCCATCATTGCCTTCCTTGTCCCTTGGATCTCTCTCTGCCTTGGCGTGCTAGTTTTTAAAAATCTATCTCTCTCTTTCTAACTAAGAAGTTGGGGCCGATTGGTGAAAGATGACCCAGGGATTCTTGGGGCAGCGATGGAAGGTCGTCCTTTCTCTCTGCCTTAATTCTTCTTCTTATTGTTCTTTTTACAGTTGCTTCTGGTTGTGCCCAGCATTGCTCCATTTTCAAGATACCAAGCTCTTCTTCTCCGATGATTGCACCTATTTCGATTGGGGCCCCCCTCTTCACCATCGCCCAAGGTCTCCAATTTGTTTGCTTCAAATTGCATGGAACTGGTCCATCGATTCATATCTTGGATTGTGTTGACTTACTGTTCAACTTCTTCGTCTGTTACACCATATATATTTGCAAATCATCTTTTCTTCTTCTATGATTTCACATGATGGAAAGGAGACTACATATGTCTTGAGATTAGCTTTTTCCTTGGCTGCGCACCAAAAATGACAACAACCCTCCCACGGCAGAAAATGAACATGAAACCAAGGTAGAAGCATGCAAAATCTATGCACATGGCTGAGCCATTAATCTCAAAACTGAAACGAAACAAAAAATCTTCCACTTAATAATGAATTGATTCATTATCTTCATCATCTTCATCCATATCTTCAACCATTATACAAGAACAAAAGGGAAAAGAAGAATTTCTGCACAAAAGACAGAGGAGAGAGGAGAGAGAACAACTTTTTGCACCACCAAAAAGAGAATGTGCGATTGGACAAGAGAGGGAATGGAGAGAGGCACATAACCATTCGTGCACTCCACCCCACCTCTTCCCCAAAAAGCACACCCCTTCGTATTTTTATTATTTCTTTGAAACTTTGATACATTTGATATTATAAGACCTTTGGCCTTTAATTTTGAGTATTCCTACCCTTCACCAATGCATGCACGTAACACTTTTGTGTATACCATTTATTTATTATGGTGGATGTGGATGCGGATGTGGCCCCCTCATATCTCTATCTCTTTTTGGTGATTTTGTAACAATGTACTTGTTATCTTTTTTACAAAAGATGAAATTGTGATATATGCATGGACATTTTTGTGCCTTATTTTTATGCTTCTTTTGGTGTCATCACCCACATAATGGCAATAAATCTCAGCCACATATTTTCTAGATAAGACACCTGCTATTATTAGAAATCAAAGTGCTTGCTACTTAATCTTCCTCTTCTCAAATTTAGAAAGAGTTTCCACCATGTTGCTTGTTGATAGATAATGTGTGATAGATGTATACCATGATGGAATAGAGGTTGCATCAATTTTGCATAAGTCCTTGCAGTCACTAATATTAGCCCACTCTTCCTTACTCTCACCAAAATCTACTAGACACTCTATGATATCTTGCAGCTTTGGTGGCTTGCTCCTAATCTCATAGTCAAACTCCTACAAAGAGATCAATTACTTGTCTAGGTGATCAGGGGGTTGAAGCTTGTTCATAATAATAAGTGCAATCCCTTTGCGTTGGTGAAGAACACCACCTTCTCATAAACAATATAGTGTTTGAACTTCATGGTGGCAAACACCATAGTAAAGTAAACCTTCTCCAAATAGTTGTAATGAAGCTCTAAAATTTTCAACTTTCAGATTGCAAATGCAATAGGACGATAAAGTTATGCCTCCCAAATTTGAGATAGGCAACAACTAATACTACACTTTTTCAAAGCTGTAAATATATAGAAAAACTCACCGCTTTTGGAGCTTTTAACATCTTCAAATGCCACTTTTCATGCTTTTGTCCATTCAAAAATATGGTTGTGAGATAAAAGATTCGTCAAGGGTAACGAATGTTCAGCCAATGCATTAATTAATTGATGATAGTACCCCATCAATGAAACAAAAGTGTGAACTTTCCAAGGGCAAGTGGTGGGATTAAGGCCACAATATGAACCATCTTTTCAGGGTCAATGGCAATACCAACCACACTCATAATGTGACCCAATAGCAAACCATAAGGCACCCCGAATACACACTTTTGAGGACTCAATGCTATGCAATACTCATGATATCACTCAAAGCATGTGCATATAGCAATTAACTACCTTTGATGGATCATAAATCATCTATGAAAAGCTTCAGCTCTTCAAGGAATATATCAGCAAACGTCTTCTCAACCATTCTTTGCCAAGACCTAAGAGCATTACGTAGGCCAAAAAATTTCACATGGTACACAAAAGCACAAAAATTTGTAATGAACATCTTTAACTTATTCTCTTTAGCTATGGCCATCAAATTATAACCTGCAAAACATTCCATGTGAAAGAGTATATCTCTCACCCTGCTAGTTGATCTAAAATCTGATCAAGGGTAGAGGATAAAAGTCCTTCACTGTCTACTTGTTAAATTCCTTAAAATTGACACACAAGTAGATTTGGTTGTTCTTTTTTTTCTTATTACCACCAATGAGCACTATTTTTGTATGTTCAACATGAAATATCAGATTAGCCTTCCTTAAATGCATGGATTTCTCAAAAAGAGGCTCTCTCAACTCAAAAGGTATACGTCTAACCTTGTACCTCGATATCTTACTACCTTCTTTCAATGGGATCGTATGCATCATAACAGAGAGGGAATCCTCTTCAGTCCATTATAACTCCATGCAAATATATCCCTAAACTCCTATAGGAGTGACACACAATGTGCACACTAAATTAGTAAAGTAACATAGTGCCAAGTTTAATGGGTTGGGGATCATTGGGAGTCCCAAGATCTAGCTCTATCACATCAGCATCACGAATCATGTCCTTTGTCTCTATTAACTCACTGATACATGCTTGGTAAACCTCCTCACAGTAGTAGAACCCTCTTTAGAATCACTGGAACTTGAGGTTTCAATAACTGAGGCTCCCTCAAGTGCCTCCCACTCTGTTAATACCCTTCCATCCAATGGGTGCTCAGGATATGCATCTAGAATTATTCTCTTTAATTCACGGCCAAAAATCAGTTGATTAGCTGGGATATCCACCAAACGATCAGAATGTAATATCTAGGAATGTCCAAGCAACAACTAATAGCTTGACCTCCCAACAAATCAAATAACATGGAAGTCAAGAAATCACTCAATATTAACAACTGTCACATCTACTTGCACTACCATTCCTTCCCAATTGCCTTAGGTTATCATCAATCATTTTTAAAACCATTGTGACATCCTGTTGGATTGGTAGACCCAACCTTTTCAATAAATCCATACTCATAATGTTTAATTACAGATGAGCCGCTTGTCTATCAAGATTCCATTGTCATATGCTTACACCCTAGGGTAGTTCTTCACCACATGATCTCACCATTCACTACCCACTCAATGGATACCAAAAAGTTCTATGACATAACCCACTCGTAGGATTTTCTTGTGATCCTTTTACGGTTGTTTGGTGAGAGCTAGATTAGTTATAACAGATTCACATCCATTTTGACTTCACATAGCATGTTTGCTAGGTCAAACTTACAAAAGTTTGCAACTACTCTCTTCTCTTTCCATACTAGTCACTCTTTTGGCTTCTTGATAATCTTATTACCCTCCTTTTCTTTTGATTTTCATTTTCTCTTGACCATAGTCTCCTCTAAAATGCCATCATTTTTAAGAGGACCTGCTTGAGCATCCAATACCTTCTTATCATCCCTACTAGGTTTGGGGTTAACTTTTCTTGTACTAGGGTCATCCTTTTGATAATCTCTAGATTTCTAACCCCTAGTTACTACCCTGATTGTTAGGAGATACAATCTCACTGATTGGAAAAGTTTCAACCAAACTCACCCCACTGGTCGAGTGTGGCTTTACCCCATTGCAAAGTTTGCTTAGGGCCCTCTCCTTTAGTATTCTCATTATTTGTATGATGGTTCACAAGCCCAAGTTTCTAACTACCTTACTAGAGAGAACTATCCCTACTCCAATAGGTAGTGGATAAGTGACCAGACTTCCCACATATATTGCATTTGACATGACGACAATTATGAGCAAAATGCTACCCACCATACTATTACACAGCTGAATTGTGATGGGCCCACATCATCGGCTTTCTAGTACCCATCAGATTTTTTTGGCACTTTAAAAAATTAACATCTATGGTGATCTAGTGGTATTTCTCAGTGATCATATATGTATAACATTCCATAATATCTTTTACTTCCCCCTACAATGTTTAATGTCGAGGACTCATAATTAGTGGCTTTAATAGCTACCCCCCACTAGGTTGCACAACTTGCAAAGGGGGTGCTACCTATAGTGACCCTTGGTTTACAAAAGGAGCTCTTTGGCTAGCTATTGGCTTAATACTTGGTAGCACAACAGGTGGAATAGGGATAGAGGCTTGCAATTCATGAAAGACCTCTTTCATCTTCTTGGCATATGCTCAAGCATTTTCATGGGACTCTTGATGTGTTACATTTAGCACACATAGCTAATATTGTCCACCTCTCTCAACAAGGGAAAATTCCCTTCAAAAGGATGCAAAGAATAAATCAATTGTGGTTATGGTAGTGGCTTCTAAGCTGTGATATCACATTGTAGCCCTCCCTTTTAGAGTTATGTTAAAAAATATCATTAGATATCTCTCCTTCTGAATTCAATAATTAAACATGAGTTTTTGGAACTCACTAATGTAAAGCTCTGCATCCTCCTCCACTAATCCATTAAATATGGGTAGAGGGAAATAGTAAGACTTGCAAATATGGTGTTCATACAAGTATTGCAATAGGTCGCTCCATAATGACAACAAGATTTGCTAAAGGAGTTTGTAGTAGTGTGACTATACCTTGGCTTGAAGTGGATTGACTTGCTGGGAGAAGGGGAGTGCTAGAGCTTCCTTCTCCTCTTGATGGAGTGTTTGTGGCACTAGGATCATTAAGACCTCTCCCTCATAGGGGTATGTGACTGCGACATTGAGGGGAATGTCTCCTAAGGATTTCAATTTACAGTCTAGCACATTCAACTCTTTCTTGTATTTGGATATCATCTTAATAATGTTTTTTGAGAAATAATGGGTCTATCTCGATGCTCTCTGGCATAAACTAATTAACTAGTCCCTAATTAACCAAGGTTTAGGAACCACCACTTATTAGTAGCTCTCAACAAATGCACCACTTGGCGAGACCAAAAATGGGCCCAACACTGGCTCTAGGGCTCTAGTTGGGCCTCTTATACTCATCCAAACAACCCCACCTTCTCATCGCTGAGTGTATAGAAACTATGAACCGATTTATCAAAAGAATGTGCTTATAGATATAATATCTAGATTGTAGTCCAACATGATGCCCTTCTTGAATCTAAGCAAAGGGGGTATACTAAAACAAATAGGTAGCTAGCACCTCTCATAACTCAAACAAAGGGGGCATCCCCCAACTTATTCATGTGGCCCCACTACAACTCTCCTACATCCTAGGGATTGGCCCCAGGATGCATCGTCTCACATTACAAGGATATAGGCGCATAGCGACGGCAATTTCTGACGTAAATTAGCGGCATCGCTATTTGCATCGTAAATGTGACACAGATAACGATGGTACTCGGGTGAAAAAATGTGGGCCAAAATCCAAGCACGTCATTTTACGCGAACAAATGAAAGAGAGCGAAAGGGAGAGTGAACTACATCTTGCGTTTAAGAGGGAGAGGGAGAGAAAGAGACAAAGAGGGAGAAGGAAAGCTTCTCACTGCCACCGCTACCATTTGCAAAGAAGAGGAGGAAGTGTACGGAGGGCGAAGAGGAGTCACCGTCCTAAAGAGGAGCCACCGAATCCATCCTCGGGCCTTTGCAGTGAGTGCATTGTTTCCTCTTGCTTTGTTTTTGTTTTCTCATTTTCCTTTGCTTTGTTTTGTTAAAAATCATGTGTATTGAGAGAGAAAGAGAGGAAATAAGAGAGGGAGAGGAAGAGAGAAAAGGAAAGAAGGAACGAGAGAGAGAGGGAGAAAACATTAAACATAATAGAGAAAGAGAGAGAGAGGGAGGGAGAGAGGAGAATGAATGAATAAAAAACAAAGAGAGGGTAAGATCATGTTCTATAATTTATTCTTTTCTTGTTTGTAGTAGTAGTAGTAGTAGTAGTAGTAGTAGTAGTAGTAGTAGTAGTAGTAGTAGAGTTCTTTAATTTCTTCTTTTCTTATTTGTAGTGGTAGTAGTAGTGGTGGTGGTAGTAGTAGTAGTACTTTAATTTCCTATTTTCTTGTTTGTAGTAGTGGTAGTGGTAGTGGTAGTGGTAGTTGTTGTTGTTGTTGCTTTATTTCTTCTTTTCTTTTTTTCTTGTTTATTGTTGTTGTGGTAGTCGTAGTAGTTATTATTTAGTGGTAGTGGTAGTAGTTATTATTTAATTTCTTATTTTCTTATTTGTTGTTATTGTGATGTAGTAGTAGTGGTGGTAGTGGTACTGATAGTAGTAATAGTTGTTGTTTAATTTCTTATTTTCTTGTTTGTTATTGTTGTGATAGTCGTTGTTTAATTTCTTATTTTCTTGTTTATTGTTATTGTGGTAGTCGTAGTCGTAGTCGTGGTCATAGTTATCGTAGTAGTAGTAGTAGTAGTAGTAGTAGTAGTAGTAGTAGTAGTAGTAGTAGTAGTAGTTTCTTATTTGTTTGTTGCTATTATTATTGTTATAGTAGTAGTAATCATTTTTTTTCTTTTCTTGTTTATTGTTGTTTAGTTTTCTTGTTTGTTGTTATTGTTGTAGTAGTAGTAGTTTTTTCTTCTTTTCTTTTTTGTTGTAGTAGTAGCAGTAGTAGCAGTTGTTGTTGTTGTTTTTTCTTCTTTTCTTATTTATTGTAGTGGTAGTGGTAGTGGTAGTGGTAGTGGTAGTGGTAGTGGTAGTGGTAGTGGTAGTGGAGAGAGAGAGATGTTTTGTTAAAGGAAATTGGTGGTAGAGAGAGAGAGAGAGAGAGATGTTTTGTTAAAGGAAATGAGAGAGGGAGAGGAAGAGAAAAAGGAAGAAGGAACAAGAGAGAGGGAACAAACATACAACATAATAAAGAAAGAGAAAAAGAGAGAGAGATGGAAGGAGAGAAGAGAATGAATGGATTAAAAAAAAAGAGAGGGTAAGATCTTGTTCTTTAACATCTTCTTTTCTTGTTTGTAGTAGTGGTGGTGGTGGTGGCGGCAGCGACGGCGAGGTTCGGTGAGGTCTGGTACAATACCACGAGACAGGAAACACTCCGACATACGTTAAATTTTGGGTGGGTGGAGACTTTACATACATTAATTTTGTTGAGCTATAAGAAAAGAAATCCATTCTCAAACAATTTAAGAAAGAAAAAAAGAATGATAACAAGAACAATTTGTTTGTCGTAATGTAGACCAAATGGAAAACGATGAAGGTCATGATGTTCAAGATCGTGAGGCGTATCTTAATCAACGTGTCCCATGTCCTTGCTCTCAATGTAAGTTGGCAATTAGACAAAAACGTCGATTGTCTATAGAACATGTATGACGCTTTGGTGAGTTTCAATCAGAGATCATTGATCAGGTGATCTCAGATTTTGAGCAACTGGTAAGAAAAGTGTATATCAATCATGCATTGTATTCGCAAGATAATTTAATATCATATACAAAAACATTGGGTGTGGCTGGCAAATTTTCTATCCAGGGAGGTGACGTCTCGTCCTAAGGAGAAGCGCACCCTTTACAATCAATTAGAATAGTTTGTGGGCGTGTGATGGACGGAGTGCCTGAGCCAATCCACCACTTGGAAGGTACTACTCAATCTATACCGTCAATACCAGAGGAGACAGATAGCCTTCCAGACTTTCCTACAATCTTGGAGCCTGAGATGGAGGCAATGATCGATGCATTGATGCCCATGGATGTTGAGACATCTGATTCACTTAGAGAGGAAGCATCTATATCATCATATGATGGGTGCCAAGTATCTTGCCTGAAGACACTGCTTGCACTCCTAAGTGTGCAAGAAAAATACGGGTGGAGCAATGTGAGTGTGACCAAGTTATGTAGGTACCTTGTACGCACACTTCATTGATTTATTTTCAACACTCATTAAAAAAAATTATGCTTTTTCAAGGTGTTTTATGATTTTTTTAAAGGTTACTGAAGTATTATATATTACCACTTGCAAATACCATGCCTGAGTCTTGTGATGATGTGCGACATATTTTACGAAAGCTTGGCATGGACTACAATGGCATCCATGCATGTATCAACGATTGCATACTGTTTCGAGGAGAATACAAGACTATGGATATATGTCCAAAGTGTGGTGCTCATAGGTATGGACAGGACTTGCAAGGGCAAACCATCCCTCAAAAATTTCTTAGACCCTTTCCACTTATCCCCCTCATAAACCATATTTTTGGTACATTCGACATGGAGAGCTTGACAAGTGGTATGTGTAGAATAGGTCCACAAATGGAGCTCAACGAATATCAATGTATTTACATGCATGGAGCCACATTGACTCTACCTTTCCAAGCTCTACCCGAGAGCCAAGGAATCTTTGGCTCGGTCTTGCTATGGATGGTGAGAATCCATTCGGTCTGCGCTCATCTTCTTACAGTGTGTGGCCTATAGTCCTTGTCAACTACAATATCCCTCCATGGCTTTCTATGAAGAAAGGACATCTCATCCTTAGCTTGCTCGTTGCTACAAAGTCAAAAATATGGACGTGTATCTTCATCCATTAGTCGATGAGATTAAGATTTTGTGGGGGAAGGGGATGATAATGCAAGATATGAGCAAGAGCGATGGTCAATGGTTTGCCAATATTTGAGCCATTCTCATGTGGACCATGCATGCCTTTCGAGGATTTGAAGAATGCTCAGGTAAGTAGGCTTCCGTTCTCGTTGGTAATATCTATCATAGCTCATTCAAGTTTGTATTCACTAGATAGAGGTGTTGAGACAGGTCCGGTTACCTTAGATTATTATGCATGTCCATTGTGTGGGCCACAGCTAGACTCCCAAAGGTCACGAACCATGAAGAAGATGGTATATCAAGGACATGCTGCTTTCTTGCCAAAGGGTCATGAACTCAAGGAAGGTTTTCTTGGACGACCTCCAGCACGTATGAATGCCCAAAGCTGGTACGAGCTAAATTTGGTCCAGAAGGAGTCACATCCAAATAGAATGTGATGGTTCTCCATTTTCTACGAGTTGTCGTATTGAACCGACTTACAAATCAACCACTTGTTGGATCCCATGCATACTTTCAAGAACATGGGCAGCTTATTATGAGACCACATCATAGGAAAGAGAGACACTATAGGGGCACGAATGGATTTGAAGGAGGTAGGCAAGATGGAGGCGCTTTGGCCACAGTCGATTGGCCACAGTCGATTGGTCACAGTCGATTGGCCGTAGTTAGCCACAATTGAGTGCTGATGGTTGCTTGCAGCTACCTCGTGCTCGTTGGGTTTTGTCCACTAAAGAAGAGTGCATTGTGAAGAAAATAGTCAAGTCTATCAGCACTCCAACGGGTATGATGCATTCTCTCAGGTCCACATTTTCTAAAGATGACCAATTATCACGGCTAAAATCCCATGATTGGCATAAGATATGTCAGGTTTGTACTACGAATGGATTGTAAGTGGCCTGTGTATTTTTCTATTTGGAGTGTAGTCATTGTTCATAATGCTTCCTCGTTTGTGGTAGTTTGTACTACCAATCACGATCACAGGATGCCTTACTCCAGAAATACGCATGGCCATTTACAGGTTGTCAACTTTAGTGCAATGGATCTCACAGAAGGACATTAAGATGTCCTCTATTGAATCCACAAGGCGGGGAGTAGTGGAGACGGTCTGTCTCTTTGAGAAATACCTGCCTACCAATGTGCTCACAATACAAATCCACCTTCTTGTGCATCTTTTAAATGAAGTGGAGATTGCTGGACCTGTCCATATGCGATGGATATTCTTCTTGGAGCACTTCCTGAAAACCCTGAAAGGCTTTGTGCGACAACAAGCTCGAAAGCATGGTTGAAGGTTGGTTGGTCTAAGGCATTAGTGCATATTTCATAATGACTACCAACGGTGGATTCAGAAAACAGTATATTATGGTATCACTGAAGAATGATGATAGACTGACCAGAGATGTGGTGGTTGGAAATGGGGTAGAAAAAAGAATGGATGCTGCAATGGAGGAGAAAGTGAATCACTTTTGTATGTTGCACCATGCCTCCATGGAGACGTGGCTTGCTAGGTACCAACAAGCTAGGAAAGATCGAGAGGAAGTGCAATCTGAATTTCGATGTAGTACATGCCATCGACCGATTAAATATCCCAAGGGCATGAAGGAGATGTCATGGTTTATGTCAACATGATGGTTGCATGGAGCTTTGACCACAGCATCTCGCGAAGGGACGGAGGTCTCAACCGAGGAGTGGGAATTCTCGAGCGGATGTAGTCCAAAGGTGATGACGTGTTTAGGGTTTGTCATATCTATATTTTATATACGACAACTAATTGAGTGTTTCAATGTACAGTACAAAATATATAGTGTGGCATGGTCGCGCGAACGGCATTTCCACATGGAGCGTATTGACAAAATGTGCTCCACAAGAGGTTGTGGTATCATGGCAAAGTTTGAGCAAGAGAGCTGACAACGAGAAACGGATCCAAACATGGTTATAGATGAGATGAAGTATTTTGGAAACTTGCAAAATATTGTCACAGTGGATTACCATAGCTTCTCCATGATCCTATTTGATGTGCAGTGGTTCAAAGTTGTACTTGAAGGAGCTGGAGCAACAGTTCGACGAGGTTCATTTGGATTTCTTGAAATAAATTCCGAAGAAAAATGGACAGGTTTACGTGACACGTTTGTATTGCCGGCCCATTGTGAACATGTGCATGAACACATGTTTTTTTAATTATATTACAACATGGTACATGTCACAAAAGTTAAATCTCTCTTGTACGTGATTTTGAACATGTAATGTTCTATCCAAATCCTCGACAATCTCGATGGTGGTATGTTATACCTTCAGCTCCCCGAAGTGTGAGAATATATTATCAAAGCAATGTTCCGAGCATAGATAAGGACAGTATGCAAATAGAGGGGTCGATATTACAAGGGGTGGAGGCCACCGAAAGCTTGGAGCATGTAGATGAGCTAGAATTGGGTAACAATGATGGAAATAAAGGAAACCAAGAATTCTTTGAGAACGAGGTGGACTCATCCTTTTGTGGTGACATATCTATCCACATTCCAGTGTATGCGGAGTTATGTCAGGAGATTGACATGGGACCATAGGGTACTTCATACTTGGAGCATCCACCTACTCAATTCGTTTGACGAATCACTTATAAGGGTACATAAGATATGCATTTTAAGTAAGATCAGTTTTTAAAGATTTATATTACTGTGCTTTGTATGATTTATATTGATTATGATAACATAAATTTTTTATGTGTAGGTGAGCTTTGTGGATATTTTGATCAGTACGATGAGTCAAGGGATGAGCGACAAGGAGCTACAGGAGATCTTCACATGTATATCTCCAAATCAGATGGCTTGATTCAGAGATATGGCAGACTAGGAGTTGTCTCGGGGACACCATCAGACCGTTCTATTAGATCTACTTCAATGCGCTCTGATGCTTAAGTTTCCAGCAGACGAGGTCGATGCTCCAGACTTGGGCTAGACGGAGGGAGTAGTTCAGGGGGGTGTTGCAAAAACCTAGATGCAGTGAGCCCATGGTCCGCTCAGGATACAGGTGCTACTGCTCACTCTCGTGGCGGTTTGAGAGAGCATGGCTGAGGTGGTTGTTGTAGAGGTACCAACACATTGTCTTCGTCTCGTCGTTCTGTTGAAGTTGCATCACCTATAGGATTTGTCACACCTATGGGGATGTCTACTCCAGTCATTCCAGCTTTTGCTCAACCATCTGCAGTAGGTGGCACCTCTATGGGTGCTACTCCGAGAGATACTACCCCCACAGGTACACTAGATGTATAGGGGTCTCCTGGATATGCCTAGGAGCGTGGTCGCAGGTGGGAGAGGACACATCTTAGGCATACTACAAAGGGGTATGGATACCTTGTAGATGATAGGACAGGAGCCATCATCATGAATGATGAGGGGAGGAGGGTGATGGCTCATACGAGAGAGTTGTGCCAACAAGTTTTTCAGCACAACGTCTTGGATCATTGGAAGAACATACCGGAGGAAAGCAAGGACTACATAATAGCATCCTTGCATGAGGAGTTTCCGGTACCAGCAGCAGTAGATAGGTTTTCCATGGGCTAGATGATGGAGTGCATGCATGCGTACATGTCAGACAGACGAGCAGACGCATGCAAGGCACTTAACAGTGGGGGCTCAAAGCCAGAGTGGCTAGACATGGATGACTGGCGCCGACTCAAGGAGGAAGCTATAGATTCTCCAGGATGTTGGAGACAGCAGTGCAAGGTGGCAAGGGCATTAGAGGTAGGAGTGGTCCATAATCTTGGGAGTGGCGGCCACAGGACATATCTGGAGGACTTTGTAAGATTTTCTTTTGTTCTGCTTGCTTATTTTTTTGCAATATCCCTTGTACTGACAATCGTGTTTCTAACAATTGTATTTTGTTTTCTTTGCAGCACTCCATTACAAACCCTAATCCCACCAGCCTAGAGACTCGATATGCAAAGAGACACTATCTCACTACATTGATCGATCGATTGTATGGATGTGGCGGCCCTGTAAGTCACTCATCTTTCTTGTCCATAGTTATTAAGTTTAATTAAAATGCATTATTGTATGGTGGACTGATGTGTAGCTGTTTCTTTTTTTTGCAGAGTCTGTTCGATGCTCCTTTGTGGTGGGATGAGGTTTCGGATGGCGAGGATCTATAGCTCGCCCTTGGATCCCTCGAGCTCACATACTCTTCTTTTTTTGTCACTGATTTGTGTAGGCATTTTCTATGTAGTAGTAGTAGTATCTTGCCATGATTGTACCGATCATTTTCATCACGCGATCATGTATTTATTTCATGTATTAGTGTTATGATTTAAGTACACTTTGCCTTTATTTACATGAGCATTGTACACATTACTAAAACTATTTTGTATGGCCCAAATAAAGCACATAGTGCTACACAAAATTTTTTCCCCTGTTATCGTCGTTATTAGCGTCGTAAATTTACTACACGCGTCGCTATCAGCATCACAACATGTGTCACAAACCGTCATTATCAAAGTCGCTATTTGCATTGGTATCAGCTTCACAAATGCGACCTGATAAGGACTGTTCTATGGCGTCGCTAATACCATCATTTTTTGCGATGACGGGGGCAAATTTCTTTATGAATATTTTCGTCACTTTAAACATTGGTATAAGGCCTATATCTTGTAGTGTCAATTTATATCACATATGCACAAAGTCTACTCTTCACAATATTTGTTCCAAGAGATAGTATATTCCTCACCAAATCAATCCCTAATGAAACGATTATACTAAATGTACAGCATATGGAGCCTCACACTCATTGTGGATCAATAGTTTGAAACCAAGTGCTATGCATCCAGGAGATAATTCTCTTTATCCAATGTCAATGCAATGCAATGCAAAGTGGATTGCTTTGAGTGCACAAACACTTTACTTAAATGAAATCAGCATTGGGAATGTGCTTAAACATTCTTTCCTTGATTTTCCTTCACTAATGACTTTATTGTGATGATAAGGCAGTGTCGGAGTACTTCGTGCCACTCTACCTCTTAATACTTAAAATAAGATCGAAACCTATATAAAAAGTGCAGCAATCAAATTAGATTCTGAACTATAATCAATGCATAAAACTCGGTCTCTCCCTACCAATTAGAATTTTACTTGCGATGGGTAGATTATAAGGGGTGTTTCCATGTATGCTTATTTATAATGTAAGCAATAAATACACACTAAAACATACAAATGGGAATAGCCCCTGAGGTAAATCCTTGTGCCCTACCTCCATTATACTTAATATATCCCTAGTTTTTAATAAATTTTCATGCACAAAAACTATTTTTTTCATGTTTTCTTTATCCCAAAACCTCATTTTTTGTATTTTTTAAATTTCTATGTAAAATATGATTTTTTTTTTTCCAATTTAGAAAATTCATTTTGATTGTGGCCCATTATCACATTTAATATCATTCCACATGAATATTGTTTGATCACTTGAAACTAAGAAAAACATCATTTTCCTCTTGAAACACATATTTCGACCTTCTAAAAATTAATAACTCATAAGCATGGACATTAGTTCTACATTTTTATGGTTTGCAACCCTTAAATACATCACAACCAAGATTCAAACAAATTTCCATCACATATATAAACATGATTTGTACCATGAAATGTAAAAAAGAATGTGTTTCAGGTCTCAAGAATTGATTTTACGGATAGTGACCAGACCCAGCATTGGTCTTCAAATAATGTTGGTCATCAGTACTCAATGTCAACATGGTCTCCATCTCAATTTTCTCTTCTATTCTTCACACATGAATAACCCACAAGAGGAGAGAGAGGGATGCTAATCCCTGACAACAAAAATAAAATAACCCTTACATAAACATATAACATTATCTGCTTAAGGGGAAAACTCAAAAAGGGGATGTTACCACCTAGAATGGCCACAAGAAGCTTCTTTGCAGCTAAGGCTCCCTCCAGTGACTTCATCAACCTCTGTGTTTTAATCACTAAAATAGAAAACCATTAAACGTACCTGCACAAAGCAGATGTATGGCCCTGTTTGACCTAAGGAAATATAACATTTAACACCCAACAAGATTGGCCCTCATGGCCTAAAGAAATAAAGCATTAGATTTTGACAAAATTGGACCTCTTGACCTTATGAAATAAAACATTTAACCACCATTCAACACATCATACTGTTAAAAAAATCCCTTGGTCCTAACATTACTCTACTAGAGCACAAAACCGACTAAGTATAAGGTCTCATGGGCCCTACACTAAATGCATAAGGTTATTAGCTAACCCCCTTGTATAAATAGCAAGGGGTGTCTAACGAATATGATGATACACAATTCTATGCATCCATGATAGAGTAGGAACATGCTCACTTGCTACCTGACTCATGTTCAATCAGTGGCAGCCGAAATATGATGTGTTAGCAACAAGAAGACCCCAAAGTAGTCCAGAGCTGATGTTAGGAGGTAATTGCAAGAGCTCCCCTAAACCACAATTTAAAAATACATCTTCCACAAAAGCATAGTTAGCCAAGGAATCCGCAAAGCGATTCCATTGTCGAGGAACTAACTGACAAGTCACCGTCTCAAAGATATGCAACATATCCAAGGCTGCATGACGGTACATTCGTAAGATGGTAACGTTGCTCAAGGTACGGATGCTCCAAATAAGGAATGATGTGTCTCATCTACTCGTCTTGGTACCTACTGTAGGTTAAAGTTGAATCTAGAAGGACTTGCATAGGCACCAAGCCCAATGTCAACCCTTACACATAGTAAGGCTTCAGCTTATTAAAGTTAACTTTAGTTTTAAACTTTGCCCCTTCAAAATATGCTAGAATGGCCATAGAGCCATTCTTTCCTAAACGTACAATATTGTATGGTCCATATCCATTAGGGTTCTAATTTTTCTAGAAAGAGTTGCCTTCGAGCGTCATAATACATCACTAATTGACCTTTTGCAAATTTTTTCTCCTTAGCCCGAAGATCAAGCAAGGCTTTCATTCTCATCTTTCCTACTTCTTGATGTAATAAAGCCTGCAATTGAATCTCATCAAGATGCGCCAGGGAAATATACCGTTCTTGTAATGCTTCTTCCTCTTCTAATGAATGATTGAGGGAAAATCGCACAGTGGAAAGCTCTATTTCTAACGGTAAAATGCACTCCTCCCCATATACTAGCTTGAACAAGGTGTGGCATGACACTCCTCAAGAATAAATGATACCTCATCATCAGGTACTACACAACATCGATAAATATCATCTACTCCTCTCCTATACAAGACACCCGCTATGATCGAAAAGAATAATGCTTGTTGCTTAATTTTTCTCTTTTCAGACTTCAATAACACAACCCCAAATCCTCCTATAGATAAATAATGCATTATGGCCACATACTAGAAAGGGACGGAAGTTGTATCGATTCTAAACAACCCTCAAGATCACTCCCTCAGCCAGCATTTCCTTTGGCTCCCCAAAATCCACAAGGCATTCTACAATACCATGCAGCTTCGGTGGCTTTCTCCTAATCTCATAATCAAACTCTTGCAAAGTGATTAACCACTTTGCTAAACGATTAGGCAACTGCAACTTATATAGCTACAATCTGAGTCCTTCTGCCTTCGTGAAGAATACTACCTTCTCATAGAGAATATAATGCCTGAATTTCTTCGTCCACAAAGACAATCCCAAGGCACAATTTCTCCATGTATGTGTAGTTAACTTCATGTATCCCCAATTTCCCACTAGAGAAGGAAATTGGATGATACCATCTCTCCTCCCATATTTGGGCTAAATAGCAGAGCTGATACTATGCATTGTGGCTACTGAAAATATATGGCAAACTTCACCTCTTCTAGGTGCTTTTAGGATTGGAGCTTTTTCCAATTCTTTCATCACTTCCTCGAAGGATACTTGACAGGCTTCATTCCATTCAAATAGACAGTTAAAAGATAGAAGGTTCATTAGTGGCAACGCTATTTCTGCCAGTGCATTGATAAATCTTCGATAATATCCCACTATTGATGAGATAGAAAGTTGTGCACCTCCTTTGAAGTACACATTGGGCTCATAAAGACTATGACCTTTATCTTTTCAAGGTGAGTGGCAATACCAACTGAACTAACCATATGGCTAAGTAGCAAACCATAGGGCACTCTAAATACGCACTTCCTAGGGTTAAGAGTAATGCAGAATTGTCTACAATGCTCAAAACACTTCCTAAGAATGATCAATTGTCATTCCCTTCTAGTGGTTACCCCCAGATAATTAATAAATACTTTTAACTCCTTTGGGGATATATCACCAAAGGTCTTACCAACTGTTTGTTGCCAAGATCCAGGCGCATTGCATAGACCAAAGGCCATCATATGATATGCAAAGGTACCGAAGAGTGTAATAAATGTCATTTTCAATTTGTCTTCCTCCACAATGGCCATCTGGTTATATCCAGCAAAGCAATCCATAAACGAATAAATTCCCTACTCGCTAACTGATCTAAAATTTGATCAATGAAAGGTAATGGGTAGTAGTCATTAACTGTCTGTTTATTAAGCTCTCTAAAGCCTATACAAAGTCAGATTTGATTATTTTTCTTCTTCTTGATAACAAGTGAACAACATTCAGTGTGCTAAACAAGGAAGATTAAACCACTTTTCGCAATTCCTGTAACTCCTCAACCAACCCGTCCCTCAGTTCTAAAGGCGTACGCATTACTTTTTGACGCACAGGATGTCTACCTTCCTTTAGAGGAATGGTATGGACAACCAGGCTGGGAGGAATACCTCTCAACTCATCATAACTCCAAGAAAAAATATCACAGAATTCTTGAATCAAGGACACATAGCCCTTCCTTTCTTCTAAATTGAGCATGGACCCTAATTTGATTGGCATTGAATCATTCATCATACCAAGGTTGAGCTCGTTTACAACCACATCCCTTATCCTCCCCTAAGCCTCTATTGGCTCACTCAAGGTCACTTGGTAGATATCCTTTGTAGTGGACCTCTCATAGGATTCGTGGCTTGATGACATCTCACTAGTGGATGGAGCATTTGGCGTACCAAACTTTGACAAAGAAAAAAGAACTCTCTCACTCTGAGGAGATTCAGGATAGGCATCTACTACTACACATCTAGCACCTCGTCCAAAGATCAATCAACCAGCAGGTATATCAACCTAACAATCTACTTGTAGGATCCATGGCCTACCTAGAAACACTTGATAGCTAGGACGCCCTGCAAAACTAATGACCCTAAAGTCTAGAATGCATTCTACATTGGCAACAGCTATCACATGGACTTTAGTAATGCAACCTTCGGGTTGTCTTAAATTGTCATCAGCCATTCAGAGGATTGTGGAGGTATCTTTTTTTATTTCTAATCCCAATCTCTCCATCAATTCTAAACTCATAATGTTGATAGAAGATCCTGTGTCCACAATGGCATGGTCCACTAATATTCCATCAACATATGCTGCTACCTTGGGCAATGCTTTTCAGCATGCTCAAACCAATCATCACCTACTCGTGTTATTCCCAAGGGCTCAATGATATACCCAATGCATAGGATCTTCTTAAATACCTTACGCATTCCTAGAGATAAATTAATCAACTGTAGAAGATTTACATCTGGCTTAACTTTGCAAAGAGAACTTTCTAAATCAAATTCATGATAGCTAGCAAGAGCTCACTTTTCTCCCCAGCAGACCATCCTCTCCTTTGGTCTTTGAACTAGCTTTGGTGCTTCTTCCTTGGCTTTTACCTTCTTCTTTAGCAACTCCCTATCCTGCTTGGAGTCTGCTTTACCATCTACAAGCTTGAGACGTCCACCTTCCATACTGGGATTAAGGACTTGCATCCCCTTATCATCTTGCTTGGGGCTTCCCTCGATAGGTTTTGCCTTAGCTTTGTCGACTTATTTACCCTTTTGACCTCTTGTAACAACCTGTAGATTAGTAGCTTCCGTGCCATTAACACAAACCTCTTCTATAAGGCTAACTCCACTGACATTGGGTAGCTCCACTACCATAGCTTTCCCTCATTGTAATATTTTCTTCAATCCTTCATCTTGCTAGAGATTATTCCCTTATGCTCGATGATTAACCGGACCTGGCTGCTTACTTCCTTGCTTTGGAGAGAGCTAATATTACTCCAACAAGTAGTGGCTAACTGGTCAAACATCCCACATATGTCGCATTTGACATTTGGACAATTCCTAGGGAAATGTTGGCCACCACACCACTTACAGCTAAATCTTGATGGGCCACCCTCTTTAGGGCGTGGACTCCCTATCAAATTCTATTGCTTCTTAAGGAAATTAACATCGATGGCTATTTTTCTATATTTTTCGCTAATCATATCAGTATAGTGCTTCATCATATCAACTTTTCCAAGGACATTCAAGGCACTTGACTCATAGCCACGATCATCTACATGACATTCCATTGGCCTAACCACTTGATTAGGGATTGGCTATTGATTCCCTGGAACAACGGTAGGATTTATAGTTGGGCTTCCAATAGCTAGTGGAGCAAGTTGACTCATCATCGGCATGGTCACACTAGGAGGAGTTGGCAACATAGGCACATTCGAGATTATGTTTCCTCTCCCATTAGGAGGACTCATGGGGATCCCTTGACCTCTGTTTGTCAATGTTAAAGCATTTCCAAACCTTAAACTTAAGTTCTAGTTTAACCTAGAGGCATAA
Organism: Lygodium microphyllum; assembly: GCF_053477565.2. Lineage (NCBI taxonomy): Eukaryota > Viridiplantae > Streptophyta > Polypodiopsida > Schizaeales > Lygodiaceae > Lygodium > Lygodium microphyllum. Next base: position 148,525,919 of record NC_141146.1, on the reverse strand, counting down.
ACCACTTGTAATCATGATTCTACCTCTTTTGCTTATGTTATGGCCGTATCAATGTCGGCAAGAGCAACAATGCTCAACTGTACTTGAATGTTAAAGTCTAATCAATTCAGAAAATATTGCAGAGCTAAGAAACAATTCGAATAGGGATATAGGTTTGTAATTTTCAAAAAAACTCCTTCAATTTCTTGGCATACCCATAAACATTCTCACGGGGCCCTTGACATGTAACATTAGGGACACATAGCCAATGCTGACCTCTCCTTTTAGGGGAAAACTTCCTTTGAAAGGCCACAAAGAATAAGCCAATTGTGGTTATGGTTCCAACCTCTAGGCTGTGATACCACACTACAGCGCATCCTTTCAAAGTCATATTGAAGAACATCATTAAGTGTCCTTCATCTTGAATCCGACAGTTGAACATCAACTTCTGAAATTCATTAATGTGCAGTTGCGCATCTTCTTCTGATAACCCATTAAAGATGGGTAGAGGGGATCCCAAAGCTAGAAAATCCACCATTCCAGCAGGTATAGCAATAGGTTGTGCTACCATGGTGTCAACCAAATTTGCTACAAGGGTGAACAACCAGAACTATAGCTCTACTCGAAGTGGAGGGATGGATTAGAGGGGGGAAGTACTAGAGCTTCCTCCCCCTAACAGGCTCTGTACCGAGCTAGGGTTCTTAAGACACCACCCTTGCAAAGATATTAAGCCACTCCTTTGCGAAGAATATCTTCTATTTATCTCAGCTCGCTATCTAGCTCGTTCTGTCCTTTCTTTCTTTTGGAGCTCAACTTAAGGGTCTTATGAGTCTAGCTCACTAATTTTTGGCATACACTAAAGAATAGGTCGTCCCAATTGACCAAGGTATAAAAAACACCACTTCTATGTAGCTCCCAACAAATGTACCACCTGTCAGGACCTAAACCAGGCCTAACACTCACTATAGACACTAGTTGGGCCTCTCTAACACTCACAAGACAACCCCATACAGCCTTGTAGCCAGGAGCATCCAAGGGACACATTACCCTAATTGCTACTGTAGATATTGCATTTGTAGTGAAACGTAGTCCAACAATTGCCCTTCCTTAATAACACCATATTAGGGAATATGGGAATTTTCCATAAGTTTGGGACATGTGGTCAAATCTTTGGAATTGTCATAACTTGAACACTGTAACTCCAAATCGAGCATTCTATAGCTTAATAGATTACATTTTTCAAGCACTTTCCAATGATAGGTCACATCATATGGTTTTGAGAAAATTATGGGCATGTTATCCAGTGCCACCTTTTTAATATTGAAAAAGTGGGAATTGGGAGATTCCCAAACTCACTAATATTGTGTTTAATCCCTCAGAGAGAGATTCCACACATCTTAGTGTAGTACACCAACATAATACAAACATAAAGGAGGCACCCCTCTGGCTAAATGCCATGGCCCCACTACAGCTCTCCTACACCTCGAGGATTGGCCCCAAGATGCGCTACTATAACATAAAGAACATAAAAACACACTCCGCTCTTATATATTTCAAACGATCAAAGATATAAATGTCCTCACTTGAAAATTTTCCAATGATTCGATCGTCTAGCCTACAGCTTGGGTTTCCTCACAACTCAGCGTAGGTCATGTAATTCGCAATCAATTGCTATGCGTACAAGAGTTACCATTTGATATGCATCTTGCAATTTTGGATGACTATTGTACTCAAGAATTTTATCATTAGAAACCAACTAGGTGAAGTTGAATCATTTGATATGCATAGAAAAATAGATTAGAATTTGAATCATTTTCAGTAACTAACCACTTTCAAAAACCCTCTTCCCCCTATCATTTATGTTTTGCATTTGTTGGGTAGGTGTAACGTTCATTTTTATGTAGTTTTTAATGTAAAAATCGATAAAAACATACTCTAACATAGAAAAAAGGCATGACTGAGACTTAATCCTCATGCATTAGTCTTTTTATATGTTCGCGAATCTAAATTGTATTTTCCTCTATTTTTTTGGCACAAAAACTCAAATTTCCCTTAGTTTTCCTATTTTTTCTCATTTATTTGTTCATAAAAATATTTTATTTTCTAATTTATGTGTCTTGACTGATCATGTTGACTAAAAACTAGTTTTTATCAGGTTTTTATCCCATATGAACTACATTTCCCTACCTGAAACGAAAGAGACCCTCATTTTTGTCAAGATTGTGGGAGAGAAGGAAGGAGTCTCACTTGTAGCTTTCTTGCTTGCACAATGGGGGAATACACACAAGGGTGGAGGCTGAAAACAATTTTTCTCTTCTTAGTTGTGTAAGCCAAAAGAACTCTAATACAAAGAAATAGAAGAACCCTATATATGGGTCTCAAACCAAACTCAACTAACTAAGGTGGCATACTAACTGAGCCACGAACTAGAGTAGATAAGGATAGCTATCATGTAGCTATTATTCAGGGGCGGTGTACCAACCGCATCTGCAACTGACAAGTCAGTGACATAAATACACAACGGTCACCCTGGCGTATCACGAGTGGAGCTCGATATGTCAACACTCCCCCTCGAGCTCAATCCCAATTCCTGCACACCAAGCAGGTCTCTGAACTTGCGCAACTTCTTTGCGCCCAATGCCTTCGTGAATATGTCAGCTACCTGATCCTCTGTGCTGACATAAACTAGATCAATAAGACCTAGTAAAACCCTCTCTCGCACATAGTGATAATGCACCTCAATGTGCTTTGTTCTAGCATGATAGACTGGGTTATTTGCCAAGTGTATACTACTCATGTTGTCACAATAAATGACAACTGGCCCATCTGTAGACTGATGCATATCATAAAGTAGCTTATGCAACCAAGCTACCTCACATGGAGCCATTGCTGCACCCTTGTACTCAGCCTCTGTACTCGACAAGGCAACTGTAGGCTGTTTCTTGCTGCTCCAAGTGACTGCAGCACTCCCAAAAGAGAACACATATCCACTGGTAGATCGTCTATCAGAAATACTACCAGCCCAATCAGCATCAGTGTATCCATGCAACTGTATCTGAACCCCAGTCTCATAAAATAGTCCATACTGCAATGTGGACTTCACATACCTGAGTATGCGTCTAGCCGCATCCAAATGTGGTTTCCTTGGAGCCTGCATAAACTGACTTACCAATCCAACAGCATAGCTCAAATCTGGCCTGGTAATAGTCATATAAATCAAGCTTCCTACTATGCGTCTATACATAGTAGGGTCTTCCAGAAGCTCACCTGCATCTGCGCTCAGCTTCACATTTTGCTCCAAAGGAACTGAAATAGGCTTACAGCCTGTCATCCCATATTTGGACAGCATGTCCAATCCATACTGCCTCTGCAAGAGCTGTATCCCACTTGGTGATCTAATCACCTCAATGCCCAAGAAATAACGCAGCTCTCCCAAATCCTTCATCTCAAACTTCTACTTCAATAGCATTTTCATATGAAGGATATCTTCATCACTGTCACATGTCATAATCAAATCATCAACATAAATGACAAGTAGCATAATACCTTTCTCTGTTTTTCTCACATAAAGTGAGAAATTTGCCTTGGAAATCTGAAAGCCAATAGTGACAAGATACTGTCCTATCTTGTCAGACCATGCTCTAGGTGCTTGCTTCAAGCCATACAAAGCTTTCTTCAACCTGCAAACAAACTCAGGATGAACAGCATGCACATAACCTGGTGGCTGCTCCATATAGACCTCTTCTTGCAAATCACCATGCAAGAAGGCATTCTTTACATCCATCTGATGTAAAGACCATCCCTTTGATGTAGCCATAGCAATGACTGCTCTTACGGTTGCCATCCTTGCAACCGGACTGAATGTTTCTTCATAGTCAATGCCATATGTTTGTGCATACCCCTTGACTACTAATCTTGCCTTGTATCTGTTCACAGAACCATCCGCATTGTGCTTCACCTTATAAACCCACTTACAGCCAATTGCATTTTTACCTTTAGGCAAAGGTACCAATTCCCATGTAGCATTTGCTTCCAAGGCATCCATTTCTTCATCCATGGCTTTCTCCCATTTTTCTTTTCCCATGGCTTGCTCAAAAGAAGTGGGTTCTGGTTCCTGTATCACTTTGACCATATATGCATAGTGAATGGCTGTAAATCCATCATATTTCAGCCTATCCATAGGATACCTAGCTCTGGTAGACCTATGCAAAGTAGGCTCACTTCCAGGTGCTCTCAAAACATCCCTGGTCTTTCTTACTCCAGGTGTAACAATAGAGGGGATACCCAACTCATCATCAATGCTCTGTTCTGAGCCACTGGATTCACCATCCACATAAGAGTGACCTGCATTCACATCAAACATGGGCTGATCAACCTTCTCTTTTCCTTTTCGTGATACCTGCATACCACTATCTGCATTTCTTTGAGAAGATTCTCCTGATCTCAATCTGCCTGTCCATGGCGAAGAATGTGAACCACTGCTAGAGGATGCTCCAGGTCCACTAATATTTTGTGACTGCTGCTGTGAATTCTGTACAACATTACCATTTTGTGCATCTACATCATCAATCACATTTACTGGTTTATACCAGCTACTCATCTCATCAAAAACAACATATCTGCTCACTGTAAACTTACGAGTAGAAGGGTTATAGCATCTATACCCTTTTTGCTGCAGAGAGTAACCAATAAAGATGCACTTCTCAGCTTTTGGATCCAACTTGGATCTCAGCTCATCTGGCACATGTACATAGGCAATGCAACCAAAAATTTTCAAATGAGAAATATCTGGTTTCCTACCAGTATACCTCTCCTCTGGAGTCATTCCATGTATTGCTGCAGTGGGAGTCCTGTTCATTATGTAGACTGCTGTAGCAACTGCTTCAGCCCAATAAAAATCTGGCAAGTCTTTTTCATTGAGCATGGCACGAGATACCTCTCCAATATGCCTGTTTTTCCTTTCTGCAATTCCATTTTGTTGTGGGGTATAACTGCATGAATATTGCTGCTTTATGCCATGCTCCTGCAAGAACTTTGCAAACTCATTTGAGAGGTACTCTCCCCCTCCATCTGACCTTAGGCATTTTATTTGCAGACCTGTTTCTTTTTCAGCCATAGCTTTAAGGGTTTTGAAATGCCCAAAAACTTCACTTTTCTTTTTCATAAAATACACCCAAACTTTTATGCTATAGTCATCAATAAAAGTGACAAAATAATGACAGTCTCCAAGATATGCAGCTTTAGTAGTCCACACATCAGAGTGGATTAATTCCAATGGCTTCTCACTCTCTTGAACATGTCTAGGAAATAGTTTCCTTGCATGTTTTCCAAACTGACACGCTTCACATACCTTATGCATTTCTGCAACCTTGAATTTTGGCAATCCTGCAACAATGTTTTGGGCCTGCATTGATTTAAGTCGCTGTACATTAACATGACCAATGCGTTTATGCCAGATATCAATATCTGCAACTACACCGGTCCCATGTGCAAACATTGCTGCACTCAATTCAGACATGTCTGCATCCAACGTAAACATTCTGCCCTTCTTCTTTCCTTTTGCTATCAAGCGACCTTTATTTTTCATGTCCTCAACAAAGCATCCATGAGGATTAAATCTGACCTGCAAGCCCTGCTCAACCATTTGACCGACAGAAACCAGATTCTTGGTGATATTCGGGACATGAAATACATCGGACAGGTATTTCTTTTTCCCATCCTGCATAGACAAGGGAATTTTTCCAATCTGCACAATAGGATGTGCAGTATCATCACCAGTCTCCACAAATCCTGGTTTTTCCATTTCCCTTGCATCCTCCATCCATTCTGCATGACCTGTCATGTGGTTTGATGCACCTGAGTCAACATACCATACATCATTGCTTTCTTCTGTACTTGTCACAGAATTGTTCATGTGCTGCACCATGAACAAATGCTCATTTCTGTCATCACCCTGTCTGCTAGAAGATGCATAATTCCCTTGTTGCAGTTTTCCATTCATGATGTCATTCTGCTTTTTATAGCAGTCTTTAGCCATATGACCCATTTTACCACAGTAGTAGCATTCAACATTACTGTTTGTATTTTGACCTCTTTGCCATCCACCACGACCTCTTTGGCTCCCCCTGCCTCTAGAGTTACCACGTCCTCCTCCATAGGACTGGTTTTCTTGAGTTTGCTGCATATTCTGATTTCTACCACGGCCTCCAAATCGGCCTCCTCTACCTCTGCCTCTACCTCTTCCAGCATTTGAGTAGAAGACAGCTTCCTTTGAAGTTCCTCCTGAAGAAGATGCACCACCATTTCTCTGCTCCTCAGAAATTAGAAGAGCAATCAACTCCTCAAAATCAGAAAATCGTTCACGAACTGAAATGGATGTCCGAAACTGTGCATAATCCTTTCCTAGACCATTCAAGGTCACAGAAACTAAATCATCATCTTCCACTGGCGATCCAATGGAAGCAAGTGCATCTGCAATCTTCTTCACCTTCATGTGGTAGTCATTGATGCTCATATTTTCTCTTTGCACATTATGTAACTCTTGCTTGAGCTGCATTTTCCTGGCTTGCGTATTTGTGCTATACATTTTTGACAAAGTATCCCATGCCTCCTTTGGCGTACTTGCATCCTGAATATGCACAATCATAGAGTCTGAAATACTGATAGACAGCCAGTACATAACTTTCCTGGCTCTCTCATGCCATGCTTTGAATGCCTGCATTTGCTGTTGATTGGGAACATCAGGAAGAACTGGTTCTTCTTCATTTCCTGCAACAAATTCCCAATATCCTTTTCCCATAAGGAAATTCGTCATTCTAAACTTCCATGCTTGGAAGTTGTTCTTGTCAAGCTTTTCAGTTACAATCTGTGAAAGAGAATCAGATGCCATTACAGAATACTGCAAAAAATTCTGTCACTGCAAAAAACACAGCTTCACCCTCACAAGGGCAAATCTGCAAAACTGGCGAAAGTGGTATTTGACCACACAGTCACTTCCTAGTGACGATTTTGCATCAACAGGCAAAAGGGATGATTTTGTAACTCCCAATGTCTCTGCGCACAAGCATACAATGCAATTTTTACAGTAACTATTCATCGACCTGTAGAACAGTGGCTGCACAGCATAAAACTGGGCCTTTTCCTGAGTGCGTGCAGAAAACTTCCGCCTCCAAAACAGGCCCCGAAATGGCCTCAAATCAAAAAAACAAGGTCGCCAAGGGCTAAAGCACTCTCCCGCAGCATATACTGCCCTCTTGCTTCACCGCGAAGGGCGTCTCAACCTGAGACAATGCACTCCTGCACTTTCCGGCTGTGCTACCTGCAGAGATCTGCTCCCAGAACAGAAAATGAAAGCAACACTGCTCCTCTTACCAGAACACCGCGAGCTTGGCTTGCTTTCTTGAGCTCCTTACCACGAACAAGGCTCTGATACCATGTCAAGATTGTGGGAGAGAAGGAAGGAGTCTCACTTGTAGCTTTCTTGCTTGCACAATGGGGGAATACACACAAGGGTGGAGGCTGAAAACAGTTTTCCTCTTCTTAGTTGTGTAAGCCAAAAGAACTCTAATACAAAGAAATAGAAGAACCCTATATATGGGTCTCAAACCAAACTCAACTAACTAAGGTGGCATACTAACTGAGCCACGAACTAGAGTAGATAAGGATAGCTATCATGTAGCTATTATTCAGGGGCGGTGTACCAACCGCATCTGCAACTGACAAGTCGGTGACATAAATACACAACGGTCACCCTGGCGTATCACGAGTGGAGCTCGATATGTCAACAATTTTCCCTTTTAAAAGACACATTTCAGGTTTTACATTATTAATTACGATTATGTATGACTACGTGTTCTGCATGTTATTATCTACATCCCCCTCAAACATACTTCAAACATGATTTATAAAAAATTTCTTTCCATGTGCACATCATTAAAGCCATCAAACATCAAAACAATGAGATTTTCTTTGAAAAATTTGAGCATACCGCTTATTCACGTGTTGCATGTTTTTATGAAATAGTTTTGAGTAGCCAGCAGACCCATCCTCAATTCCCCAACAGTGTTGGGCATTGCCTCTAATCCTCCCTTTGATCTTCGAGCAGTCCGGACAAGCATCCTTTATCTCCCTTCTTGATTTTCTGCGTATGATCAACCCCTTAGAGGAGAGAGGAGGAGGAGAGAAAAAGATAGATTTCTAATCTTTGCATCCAAGAAGCCATTGCACAAATAGAGATGGGCATCGGGAGGTAAAAAATTTGAGGAATCCATTGATGCTCTTTATTGGAAGGGGTTGTGTTCAGGCCAACAATGGCCCTCTCCCAAAAAACATTGCCAACAAGGGGGGGGGGGGGGGGGGGGGGAGGGAGGACACATCACGATGTGCCATTTCAAAACAGTGCCCCCCCCCCCCCCCCCCCCAAAAAAGAAGAAGAAGAAGAATTTTTTAGGGGGCCCAAGGCCGAAAGTGGGACTTGGAAAGACAACCTATATAGTAATTAGGGTAGACTCCACTTTCAAGTAAGGGGACAAGATTTGATCATGTGGCTATATTGATAATTCCCAAAGTATATGAGAATTTCCAAATTCCCTAATTTAGTATTCTAGACTCACTAGTTGATATTGCATCTTGTTTGTTGAACTAAATATGGATTTGGAAGAAAAGACCCCTTAACCCTTTTCTTCTTCAATGTCTCTTGCATAATTTTGATGGGGGATGGGTGTAGCTTTGTCTACAAATCCCCAACCTATCCAAGATCCTTTGGATGCCCTCTTTATCTAGACAAGACCATTGTAGGAACTTTTCAATGGGCTGCTCCCTGGCCTTCTTAAACATCTTCTTGGTCAATATGCTCCTTACAACTTTAGGAGGAATGATGTTGCTGTAAGTTTTTTATGCTTTGTCCAGATAGAGAATGGCCTTGTTAGTTACAACAACAACATCATGGGGACAAATAATACAAGTAGTTCAAGGCGAGTGATTGCTATTATTCTTCTCATGCAACCTCTACCTCTAGTCTTGAGAGTCCATATTCTTCATACTTCTCTACCTCTCACACCACTCAAGATTTGTTTCCTTCCTTCTTGCTACATGTAGCTAGGTTTCGAGCCTCCCTATTTTTTCTTGGCTCTCCTCTAGTTGTTTCATCATTGTAGCCCTTTCCTAGAGTAACCACTGGTTTTGAAACTTCAATACATTTGAATGTCCTACTAGCTTCTTTGTATAAGCTAGAAGCCCTTGGCTATCATCTCCAACAAACCTCAACAAGAATAATTATGAGGAACACGAGAAGAATAGAAGGGTACTTCTCATTGTGGGATCCATAGGATACAACCTGCCATCAATCCATAGATTGATATTCTTTTTATCCTCTGATCTCATTGCTTTGACTACACTTGGTTGGTGTGTGAATAGACACTTGATTACTCTTGTGAATGGGTTCATACTCATCTTCTAGATCAATATGGAGATGATATAGATATTTACAACCAACCATGTTTGCAATGGAGTTAAAAGAGGTAGCAATCCACACTCACAATGTTGATGTGGTTCAGAGTCCTCGAAAAAAAGTCTTGAAAATGGAGAGGGAAGATTTTAAGAGAGTCCTCAAAGGGTAGTTTCTATGTGACTGTGAGGCATTAAAGATGGTGCATGTGATGCCTTCAAAGTTTGTCGTTGTCAATGAATGATAGACAATGAAAGTACCAAGCTAAAAGAATGGTTTGGTGGCATAAAACCACATGACTTTGTTGAATTTTATGTAGAATAAATCAATTTTTAGTCCCTTAATGAGATTGCACCTTTGGTGAAAATTAACCAACACACCAACCACTATGCTATGATCCATTGGGGCTAGAAGAGTTTTTTTTTTTAAAATAGAAGGATTAAAATATTTAAACTTAAGGACTAAAGTGCCACGGCCCCTATTAATGGCCGTTGTAACTAATTGTGGATGTGGTGGGGCCAAGAGTGAGGAGTCAAGGTCTCAATATCTCCTCTCTCTCTCTCTCTCTCTCTCTCTCTCTCTCTCTCTCTCTCTCTCTCTCTCTCTCTCTCTCTCTCTCTCTCTCTCTCTCTCTCCCTCGATGCCTCTCTATCTCTCTCTCAGTCTCTCTCTCTCCTCATTGCCCTAGCAGAAATGGCCATAACTTGCTCTCTCTCTCTCTCTCTCTCTCTCTCTCTCTCTCTCTCTCTCTCTCTCTCTCTCTCTCTCTCTCTCTCTCTCTCTCTCTCTCTCTCTCTCTCTCTAGTGACATAGAATCCCAATTACAACGCTTTCTAAGTTATGATGATTCAGAGCCAGTGTATCCCATGGATGTTAGTCCAAGCACCAATGCAATGTTGCAAAGAGATGCATGAAAAGAAGTAGAGAAACGGATCATGGCACCATTGCATGGCCACCAAAAATAAATTCAAGGGAGGACATTTGCTCAAATGTGGCATGATGATGGCATAAGCAAACTCAAGGTCTCCTAGTGGAAAAGAAAAATGATCTACTCCAGCTTTATTGGTGTGCAAATAACCTCTTAGCTCTATAAAGGATGTGCATTAGGGGAGTATACATTTGGCATATCTGGTAGGATAGAAATTCTTTGATCTTTTGAAGACATTGCAAACCTCTGTAGTAGTATCTAATATTTGATTTTACTTATAAGGATTGTACCCATTTTTATTTTTACCTTTTGGTTCTTTTTTGCAAGCTTAGAGGGAGTTTTGTATCTCTTTTCATGCCTTCAAAGAAACCCATGTAACAAAAAGTTAGAATTAAAATGGAATATAAAGAATTAAAAAAATGAAGCTCACATAGAGACATAGCTATCCACATGATTAGATTCATGAAATGATAGGGCTTCAAGGCTCCCATGGATCTGACACAGCTACCCACACATTTAGACTGTCAAATGTCCATGTGATGATTGGGCTTCCTACAGTTAATCTTTTAGGTCTATTCTTCCTGCTTAGTGAGGACTATTGCGCCAAGGGTTTTGCTTCCTAGCATCTTTTGTGACACTTGAAGGTGCAAAGCTTTACACTTTTAGGGTTCCATTTTCCCTAGCTGCTATGAGGCTGCCAACATGCAATTGTGCACTAAGAGCAAGCCCCATAGCCACTGCCCCAACCCCAAAGAGGATAAACAATCTCTTTAGTGAGACCATAAAAAACACCTTGTCTCAGCAGTGAAACAAATCATCACAATGAGGATGAGGGTTGAGCAGTCACATCGTTACTTGCATGATCACATATAGTTAGTTATAGGATGAGTTTTGGGTGCCATCCATCAAGTAATTAGATAGTTATGCATTGTAGGGAAAAAAAGGGATGAGTACCTAGTACTCAAAAAATTTTGATTTATAGCACATGAACTACACGAGGAGTATGGCCTCTGAGCCTTGAGGGAAAAGTCACTCGGGACTTGACAGATGTTGATCTTCGCAATAAACAATGGCTCTTAGTGTTCAAGCTACAACCTAAATTTTTTGAGGAATACAGATTTCTCTTGAATTTGAGGGATGTAGTGTTGCAAAAGAAGACCCTTCCCTGCATAAGATTATATGGACAAAGTTTATGACCATGCTAGAAATTTACAAAACCAAGCATGGAGGGCTAGAAAAGAAGTTGGACAATTGGAGGAGGGAAAATTGTATGGAAAAAGTTTAGGACCATGCTAGAAATATACAAAACCAAGCTTGGAGGGCTAGAAAAGAAGTTGGACAATTGGAGGAGGGAAAATGGTGTATTTTAGGGTACCCATGTCACTTGGTGGTGACCCTCGTGTGCATCGAACTCCCTACAGGTCACAACTAAGCAAGGGAGGTCCCTCACCAAGGTGGAGGGCCCCTGCATTGCTTGGTGGTGACCCTCATGTGCATGAATCATTGTATGGGTCACCACCAAGTGAGGTGGGTCCCTCACTATGGCAAAGGGCCCCCCTTCTCGCTTGGTGGTGACCCTCATGCGAACTTTTTTGAAGGGCCCCCCCATTGCTTTGGTACCTTTAAGGTATTTTTAATGTTTTTTGGTATTTTTATTTTTGAATATAAATATTATTTTATACTTTCCATCACTTATTAGACCCCCCATCCCTTGGTAGAGGCACCCCATCACTTGGTAATGACCCTCATGAGAACCTTTTGAAAGTGTCCCCAATCACTTGGAGCATGACTCCCTTTGCTTGGTACCTTTAGGGTTATTTTGATGTTGTTTGGTGCTTTTTATTTTGGAATATAAAATATTATTTGGTACTCCCTATTGCTTGGTGGACCTCCCATACCTTGGTGGAGGGCCCCCCATTGCTTTGGTGGTGACCCTCATGATAACTTTTTCAGAGGATCCCCCATTTCTTGGAGGACCCCCATCACTTGGTACCTTTATGGTATTTTTTATACTATTTAGTAATTTTTATTTTTTAATATAAAATTTTATTTGGTACTCCCCATCGCTTTTGTCGGACTCCCCATCCCTTGCCAGAGGCCCCGCATGGCTTAGTAGTGACCCGTATGTGAGCTTTATTGGAGGGTCCCCATCACTTGGTAGTTTTTAGTATTTTTGGTAATGTTTGGTCTTTTTTACCTTTTAATATAAAATATTGTTTGGTACTCTATGGTACTATTTGGTACTTTTTGCACACTTTTATTGAACACATTATAATGCATTTTGCACCCAACTATTTGTGCATTTTGATACCTTCTAAAACATTTTGGTATATGTTTTGTGTATTTTGGTACATTGTGATTTACCTTTTGGTGCTTTTTGATAATAATGGTACTATTTGGTACTCTATTGATGACATTTTCATGTTAAACTTGTAGATGGAATGTGATCCTGGCCGAGAGTCAAGAGGCTTTGATCTAAAACAATTTTCTTAAAAATACTAATTGCAAAACTAGAGAAAGGCAAAAGGTTTGTGTTGTTTCCTAGACCCCAATTTGTGGGTGAAGGCAACACAATCCATGTTTTGGAAATTTGCACTACTTATGGGGAGTCTTTAGACTCTACCTCTATGGTAGGTTCTTTCATGCTAGCCTACAGGCAATAGTACCACCCCCTATGTTTTGCTGCCACTCTCATAACAAATATCACTTGTGTGAAAGTTGGATGCAATCATCGAGTCTCAAAAGTGGCCAAGAGGTGGTCTCACAAGGGATATATTTAGAAGAGTAAATAACTATTTTCTTCTTTCTCATACTATCTGTCTTATTGTTATTTTCCTTTATTTATATGGGTAATCTTGTTGAACTTTGTAGATTGGAGGGCTATGCATACAACCATGCTACAGACAAGGACCCAAAGGGTCTTGGACATGACTCTAGTGATGTCAAGGATGAGGTACTTGGGGACCCTACAACAAGCAATGACTGGGGTGATGGGGAAATACCCACTAAGCATGCTGTGTATGAAGAGAAGAAGGGGCAGCTAGAAGGAGAGGAGGAGCCTACTACAGTCCTTGTCTTTGGAGAGCATGTGGAAATACCCACTGAGCCTACTATCTGTGAAGAGAAAAAGGGGGAGTTGTAAGGAGAGAAGGAGCTTGCTATGGTTCTTGTCCTTGGAGAGCAGAAGGGGAGTTGGAGGGAGAACGAGAGCCCACACTATGGTTCCTGAAAATGAGCACAGACCAAGTGAAGATAATATGTAACTCAGCCACTTCTGAGTTCAGTTATTTGTTTAGCATGCACATACCTAATTTGTTAACTTATTTTGTAGCCTTAAGAGCCTGGTGACTCGAAGAGGAGTCTATCATGGAAAGTAAACTTCTAGGTGATGTTCCTTCAACCAAGGGTAGATTGCTAATCATTGATTTCAATGCAGTGCTCTTGAAGGAATCAAAGAACCTTTTTAAAAATGACTGGCTATTGGAGGGGTCTAAACTAGTTCCAATTAGTGAGGATTGTTACTATATTGTGAGGCCTAGAGACAAACAGTTTCTACCATCATTAGGGACCAAAGAAAGTATCATGATTTAGAGTTGTGTTAGCAAGCCAAAGTCGATACAAATTGCTTCTGCATGCTTCCCCTACACATTGGCAAAATATAAAAGTCTTACAGGTAAAACTACTTGGAGGCTATCAATATTTCTATGTCATTTTATAGTCTTCCTATTGATTAACTCTTACGTTCCCATTTTCGTATGAGCATATGTATTCTCTCAGGAAGATTGTGAAGTGTTGTGAAAGAGTTTTTGCCAAATCCCTCATGTTGATGAGCAACATTGGAAGAAGCTTGTGTTATTAAAGAGCTTGCGAAAAGTGTGGGAAAAACATCCTTGATTCAATGCCAGCAACACCATACTCTTGGAGGACTATCGCTACAAGTTTTTAAAGAATGGATATGAAAACTATTTAGCTTCATCTCTCAAAAGAAGTATGCATGGGAGATTTTAAAATCATTTGGCATGATCTAGTGTAAGGAGATATCTACACCTATTGAGGTCAATGTGGAGTTATTCATTGAGGATACATCAAGACTAGCAGAAATTGGGAGGTACAGAGGTTGGCTGGTAGCCTAATGTCATTGCTTTTGTGAGAACATTGCTAAGACCCACAGACCACTAATTGATTCAAGTGTTTCAAGTCAAGAGTTATGGCTACCTCTCACATAGCTGTGCACACTCTCTCACATATGCGTAGTGAGCTTATCTTTAAATCTGATCAAGTTTCCTCCTCCCACAAATCTGTCAATAGGTCCATGATCCAAGATGTGCTTTCAAGCTCCAAGCTCTAGGCTCTATAGCCATGCATGCAAGAAGGGATAAGAAGAGATTCTCCATGGTTTCTCACTCTCTCACACACACACTCTCCCTCTCCATACTCAAGAATGAAGCAAGAAGCAAGAAACAAGAAGAGAGCAAGTTTGTGCCACACACCAAGAATGAGCTTCTTCATTCACTTTTTGACTTTTATACATGCCCCATCTCCTCCTTGGATGACCATCCCCTTTTTGGTCCTCCACACTTCTTCCTCCTCCTTCCTATTAGCATGGCTTAACCTATGCCTCTTGCTCTTTACAACTCACATAGGAGAGAGCTCCAAGCTCCATAGCAACACATGCAAGAAAGGAGAAGAAAAGAAGGAGAAGAAGAGCTTCTCCATGGTCCCTCACTCTCTCTCACATACTTTCTCCTCTCTCATACACAAGAATGAAGCAAGAAGCAAGAAGAGAGCACGTTTGGCCACACACCAAGAATGAGCTTCTTCCTTCACTTTTTGACTTTCATACATGCCCCATCTCCTCCTTGGATGACTTAACCCGCTCTTTTTCCTCATCCTTCCTATTAGCATGGCTTAACCCGTGCCTCTTCCTCTTTACAACTCACATAAGAGAGAGGCCGGCACTCTTTTATAAAATAAATTACCATGCATCTTGCACTCTTTTTGTAAAAATACTAAGGTGCACTTATTCTTGTGTGCCTCCCTCTTACATTTAGAATTTTTTCTTGCGCTTTGTGTATTCAAATTTTCCTTAGTGCACCTTTGTCCTTTGTATTCCTCTTGCCTTGGGACTGTCTTCCACTTTTGATTTTTTGGATTTTTTGTCTTGGTTTTTCGTGAGTTAACAGTACCCCCCTCCTAGTTGAGTGTCAGTCCCAAGGCACATTCTTATGCTGCTACGCACACACAGTGTGAAAACTCTAGAGTGCATCGTCATTTGGCTTTATTATTGATCTAGAGATTCAATAGCATATTAGTCATTAGTGTTTGTGTCCGTAGTATGGATGCTCAAAAATACTAGATTTTTGGACAAGTTTAGTGTATTTTAGATATTATTTCTTGTAAATATCCAAAATTTGTAGACAAATTCTAGAATAGGATGACATGTAAAAAAAGCAAGTGGCTTTTAGCCATTTTTGGGGATTTTATGCAAAAATAAGGATTGGCAAAATCACACAACGCACAATCGTAGTTTACAGGCAACAAACAGCACTCTGAAACTGGGAGCAGAACAAGGAGATATCTGAAAGAAATCTAACCAAGTGTCTTGTTATTTTACCCCCCTTCCAAAGACAACAGAAGCATCAGATTGGTAGTCTAAGCAGCAAAGAGGAAGCTATTGTTTTATGCAAATTTTTTGTCTACAAGATATCTATCTTTCTCAGAAAAGTCTAAGCTCATGCATGTAGGCATGCACTTGAAAGACACCACTGGAAATTGGTGGTTGACTCTCATTTTAGAGGAAAGGAAACCTACGACTTGGAAAAAGTTCAAGAAGAAATTTTATGCTCAAATCTTGCCTCCTGATTTTGAGAATGATGTGAAGAAGGAGTGGGATTGGCTAGGCCATAAAGAGCATGAGAAGGTCATTAGTTATTTGGACAAGTTTTGGTCTACTCTTCTCAAGGTTACTCCTTTCATGGAGATCAACGATGAATAGAAGAAAATGAAGTTTGAAGCTGGCGTACTCCCTCATTTACACAAAATCAGGGACCTCAAGCGAATGCAATCACAATTGTTTACCATAACGAGTTCATGGATTTACCCAAAATGTATGCAACTAATTCTAACTTCTCAACCAAATGGGATCAACTGTCAATTACACCTTACTTGATTTGAGATGGTTATTTGTATCATCGTTAAGTAACTTGTGTAGCATTACCATTGCAATACAAGGTAATGGATGAAGCACATGCATCTCCATATGCTGGATATAGGGGTATTCTACCCACTACTCAAGTATTGGAAAGATATTTCTTTTGGCTGACTCTTAGAGCTGACATTGAAAGATATGTCCATGAGTGCAAGTTATGCCAAAAAGTAAAGCATGACAAGCATAAACCACCTAGTCTATTGAAGCCATTACCTATTCCCAATGAGCCTTGGGAAAGTATAGCCATGTACTTTTTGATGGAGCTTCCTCGCACACAAGCAGGTAACAATGCAATCTAGACTATCATTGATAGATTCAGTAAGCAAGCACACTTTATACCTGTGTGAAAGACAATCAAAGCTGATCATATGGCTAAGTCATTCATTGCTCATATTTTCAAGCATCATGGCATGCCTAAGTCCATTATAAGTGATCAAGATCCCCACATGACTAGCCTCTTTTGGCAAGCTCTCTTCAAAAACCTCGAGACTTGGTTAAAGTTTTCATCCTCTTAGCATCCTCAAACGGATTGGTAGAGTGAAAGTGCTAATTCTACTTTTTTGGACCTTTTGAAATCCTATGTCTCTGATAAAGAGAATCGGAAAAGTATTTGCATTTAGTAGAGTTTGCATACAAGAACACGGTGCACTCTAGTACTGGTAAGGCACCCTTTGAGATAATCTATGGTAAGCCTCATTTACCACCCATTCTTCTTACAAAGGATAAGATCTTTGCAGTAGATGAGTTTGTTAGAGACATTAATACAGCTTTCACTCAAGTAAAAGTTGCTATCCAAAGGACACAAGAGAAGCATAAACGCGAAGTTGATAAGCATCGTTGTAAGTTAGGTCTCAAGTTTGGGATAGTATGTTCTTCTTAAGTTTAAGAAAGCTTGATTAAAGAAGCAGAAAGGTCAAAAGGATAAAGTGGTTAAGCTTTCTAATTCCTGTTATGGCCCTTTCAAGATCATAGATAAGATAAAAAATGTGACTTTTTGTTTGAATCTACCAAGTCATTGGAACATTCATAATGCTTTCCATATAAGTTTTCTACGTCCCTATCTCGTCCCTATATTAGAGAACCTCCAATGAAACCAATCAAGGAAGATTTACCTAACATAGAAGAAACAGAAGAGTTTCTTGTGCCTAAAAGAATTTTACACCATTAGAAAAATACTCTAAGGTCAGGTAAGATATTATGAAAGTATCTGGTTAAGTTTAAGTATTATCCCCCATTGGATGCTCAGTTTATGACTGAGAGAGAACTACAAGACTTTCCAGATCTTGTGAGGACTATGTATCCCCTCTACATTTGAGGTCAACTGTTTAGAAGCCAAAGGGATGTTACTAAATTGATTGCTTATTACACATTCTCTATTTAGTAAATTTATGTCAATAAATTCATGACTCACTTTTCTTTAAGTGTTTATGATGATCTAGCATGGGCATGACACCATTTAGAGACCAGTATTCCTAGTGCATTACTTAATGGGGTGATCGGAGCACTGATCTGGTGTAGTACAAGTTATGAAGGGGGAAGGAAGTATCTACCAAGTGTAAGAGTGTACACAAGAACCAAGGAGTTATACATAAATGAAGATGGATTGAGTTCTAAGAAGAGGAAGTGAATTAGCATTGTGCTTATGTATTTATGGGTGCATCCGGGGACGCCTAGGAACGTTTACTTGTGTGTAATGAGCATTGCATTCATTTGGAGTCATCCTCCCCCTTACAAGTCAAGGTTTAAGGTCTTTTCTCTCTTAATTAATTAAGAAGAGAAGTAATTCACTAAGAAAGACAAGAGAGGTAATTCTCTCACTAAGAAAGATGAGAGACGTGATCCTCTGGAAATGGAGAGAAGTGATTTCCCCTTTCTACACAAGCTTTTGTGTGGAAGTTAATCTTAAGGTTGAGGTCCCAAGAAATCCAATGAACTCTCCTTATCTATGGCTCAAGGTGGTTGCATGGACCATAAGTTAAGAATAGATTTTATTAAGATGATTTTCTTAAAATAGACATGGTGAATCCATTTTTAAAATATATCGCGATGGAAAGCCAAAGTCTAAAAATGGCCCACCAAGGTTATTAGAAACAATGAGATCTACAACTTTTGTGTTGGATGTTTTTCCACCTAAGCAACACACAGAGAGATATTCCAAAATTGATGCTACATAGTAGGTCCTGGAATAGCCACATCTTGCATGAAGATCAACCTTTGCAATCTTGGCACTCAAGTCTCTCTCCAAGAAGAGAAGCTCTTAGAGCCTATAAAAGGGAGGCTCTCCTTGGGTGGGGAGGAGGTGAAGGAAGCATCACTTTTCATGTGTTCAAGAGGAGGAGAGAAGGCGGTTCGAGTCTCACAAAGTGTTGTGGAAGATCTGCTGAAATCAAGCACCAAGAAGAGAGCCCTACACATATTGTGTAGGAGATAAGAAGATAAATCAAGAAGATCAAATGAGCCAACTTCTGTGCAAGTGCTTGTCAGTTGTATACCGTGCAAGGATCTGTGTAAGTTCAAGCTCATCAACCCTCAAGTTGTGCAAGTGTTGTAGAAGCTTTGCTGAAATCAAGCTCTGAGAGGAGATCCCTACGCATATTGTGTAGGAGAGAAGGAGAGACTCAAGAAGTATCAAAAGGTGCAAACTTCCAAGTTGTGCAAGTGTTAGCAAGTTGTATACCGTGCAATGAAAAATGATCTTATTCCCAAGATGATGGGACCTTAAATGGGCCGGCAGGGATAACCCCAATCATATTGCAGACATTAAAATGGAAGGGCCAGTAGAGAGAGATTTTGAAGCCAGCAAGGTTCCAGCAAACAGATGGTTAGAAAGTGCAGTTGGCAAGGCTTGGGTAATTCAAACGTTGTATCTGATAGGAGATCAGAGACTGGTAATGAGAGAAGGTCAGAACACCTAGCTGGGTTGGATAGTAGATCAGACACTAGGGTTTTAGATAGAAGATCAAAGACGATTGCTCCTGTAGAGGGTGATGAAAGAAAACCTTCCAGGATTCCCTTGCACAATGCAAATTTTGAAAGAATGAGGACAATAGCTCTGGATCAAGATTTGGACAAAGAAAACTTTCCGATCTTTGAAGAAGGGCATAGGATGCAGTACACCACATCATCAGACTGAGGGCTTTGATCAGGATTAGGTCTTTTCTTCTGTCACCCATTGGATTCAAGTGTTTTATTTTCATCATCGTAGTGTGCGTACATGCGCTTTCCTGTAGATCCAAGGTAGGTATCCATAGAGAGGTATGGACTGCAACACGAACGAAAGGCTTGATAGGGAGACTTGTCAAGTTGCTAGATAATGAGAGTGGTATTGCTGAGGATGATCAACCACTGCAATTGTAGCTGTCCATCTTCTCAACCATTGCAACTGAAGCTGTACGCATACAGGCAGCATTGATTTTGTCAAGCACAATAATTGCTTTCTCCTCCACTCCCATCATCAGGACCATCATCAGGACTACAATGTTGTGGGATATGTTTTCCCTTGAATTGTCTCATACGAGAATGCACTTGCTTGGGCAGCAATCCAAGTCAAGAAGACATTGTCTCCCCATGGCACTCCTTGTTCATCGAAACACATAAAATTGGAGGCATTGCAGGGTTGTAGATTGCATCTCTATCTTGGAAAAATCATCCATGCTAATACAGCATGAGCCCAGAATGTAGCCTACAGGAATGCACAAGAAACTTGAAGACATTGTGCCTTCCTCTCATAGCTATGATGTCTGTGAATGAATTGAGTTGATTACCAGCTTATGGACATATTTGAGAGCAGAGTTGTGAACCTCCTTATGGACAATGATGGAACTAAGGATGTATGACAGAGAGCAGTGGCTGCCAGGTGCAGATCGGCCCATGGGCATCCCCAGGCCTATCGGGGTTGAGAGGCGTAATGATAGACGTGGATTGTTGCATATTGATGGACAGAACATGACTAGATGGATGGATGGTCTAGTTTTGCCATGCCCGTAGGGAAATCATGTTTTATAGATAATGGAAGGCCCTGGTTTACTGCACCCTGAAGGTGCTGGCATTCTATGCCCCCAGGGCCCTGGTATATTGCACCCTGAAAGGGATCTCACTTTAAGGATGATTGATGGTGCTGCTATGCTTCACCCTGAGGATGACAATAGTTTGCAGAGAAGAGAAGGCCCTGATGTACTTCACCCTAAAAATATCAATGCTCTTAGGAGGATAGATGGTCATGGAATACTACGATCTGCTAGTGATAAGACTCTTAGGAGAAGGGACGGACCTGGTATGCCACAACCCAAAGATGATACTTTGAGGAGAATGGAAGGGACTGGGATTCCTGGTCCTGAAATTGATTATGTATTTAGAAGAGTACAAGGCCTCAATGTTAACGTAGATCATGGCAATGATTTTAGGTGGATGGAAGGGCCTAAAATGCAAAAGTAAGATGGAAACAATTTTGATAACCAAAGTATTGTACAATACGACTTTGGGCAACACCTAGGCTATGTACCTTGTCATGAGGGTGGATCATACTCCAATGGATTTGATTAGCAGTATGGCTATCACGGGCAGCATGATTATGGACATTATGGACAACATGATTATGCTTACAAGCACTCCTTTATGCAACAACATAGTTCTTATGCAAGTCATGATCATGGACATGTATATGGTAGCTCATACAGCATTGGTCAGCAGCATGCATATGGAGATTCTTATGCGATGTAGGAGCAGCAAGCCAGTGATTATGACCAGCATCATGCCAATACCTATGCTCATGGACTTGCTACTCATCATATTTATGGTCAGCCTAGGATGCAAGGACACCATTGTAGTCATGTTGGACAATCATCATGCAATCTTGGGCAGCATGTTTATGGGCAACATTTTGGCCAAAGTTTTGGTAATAGTCAACAAAAAATAGATGTAAATGAACAGCAGGGCTGTTATTACCATATGCAATATGGACAACATGAGTATCATTATGGGCAGCAGCCACATTGGTATGACCCTCCATATGGACAGCATGAGCATTATGGTCATGAGCAGCCATCTGTTGTACATGAGCAGCAAGATGACTATGAGTAGCATGTCAGAACTATTACTGAGCTGACCAATGGTGATGAGCATATGTGTGGACATCATGAGTATCATTATGAGTAGCAGCCACATTGGCATGACCCTTCATATGGACAGTATGAGCATTATGGTCATGGGCAGCCATCTGTTGTACATGAGCAGCAAGATGACTATGAGCAGCATGCCAGAACTATTACTGAGCTGACCAATGGTGATGAGCATATGTGTGGACAACATGAGAATCATTATGAGCTGCAGCCACATTGGCATGACCCTTCATATGGACAGTATGAGCATTATGGTCATGGGCAGCCATCTGTTGTACATGAGCAGCAAGATGACTATGAGGAGCATATCAGAACTATTACGGAGCTGACCAATGGTGATGACCATATGTGTGGACAACATGAGTATCATTATGAGCCGCAGCCACATTGGCATGACCCTTCATATGGATAATATGAACATTATGGTCATGGGCAGCCATCTGTTGTACATGAGCAGCAAGATGACTATGAGCAGCATGTCAGAACTATTACTGAGCTGACCAATGGTGATGACCATGTGTGTAGATTGCTATCTAGGGCTAAATGCATTAGACACCTTACTAGTGATACGATACGAGAACTGCATGCTACGGTCTTATGCTATCAATGTGCTAAGCCGATATCTTGTGATCATCAAGACAAATGTAGAGCATAGAATGCAAAACTCCTATTTGTGTTCAAATATCATTATGCCAAGGATAGGACAGATCTTGCTGAATACCATTTTGATGTGGATCTAAAGCAAGATGAACTTTCATTCAAGAAAGAAGATCATGTAGATCTTAAAGATCATGCTCATATTACGGATCAAGAAAACATGTCCTTCCAGGAGACCCTTTAGTCTGTACACATGTCATATATAAGGGTTGATGCAGTACACTTCTCAGCTTATGCAACCCCATGTGCTATTGACAGCATCCAAGCACAGACCAAGCTTAATCATATGATGCTTATGGTAGACTCGATGCAACAGCTAGTGGTACTGGCCATTCTAGCTTTACTTGTGGATGGTAATCCAATGCATGGAAAGGATAACCACTTTCCATTTGACCTCGGTGGTAGTGCAGAGACCCAAGCTTGCATGATGACCTGTATGCTGGTGATGCTTACCATGCAAGCTATCCATTTGATCTCCGGGGTTGAAAGAAAGCTCTATCTACATCAACACTCCCCGGTGCAGTCCCCTCACCTTGAGGCAGCAACCTTGGCTGAAGACAACTCAATTTGGGCATGTTTTGCAGTAGACAACCATCTACTTTCGAACAGTTTTGGGCCTGCATCAAGTGCACCCTTGCATGACCTACCTGGGCTGAAAGTACCCTCAACGAGCTTCGTTTTGACATGTCACATGCCTCAATCGGAGATGCCCATAGGAAGTTATGACCAGTTTTCTCCAGCACGCCTATTCTGGACAGCATGCTGTCCACTGTTTGTCATCCCCTAATTATCAAGAATTGGAGGCCAAACTCATATGCTATCAACTTGTACATGTCATATACATCATATACACAATTCTATGCCCCAATTCCACATGAGATTGTACTTTACCATACCCATATTCTCCTTTGTAATGCTGAGTAGAGTAGTACTTTGCAACCCCCCCTTTCGCTATGAGCCATAGGTCATCTTTTTGTTTTTGAGGGAAAAAACCTTCGGGGTTGGGATGGAATGTAAAAGAGTGGGGATAGATGGGTAGGACACGGATTAGCATGGGAATACCCAGTTATACTGACAGGGTATATAAGGTGTTGAGAGACCCAATTAGGGCATCAATTATCAATAATCAAGTCTCTCTTTTCTCCTTCCTCCTAGCTTTCATGGCTTCCTTCCTCTTTCTCTCTCCTCTCTGCAGTCTCTCCCTTCTCTCCTTCTCTCTCCTAGGTCTCCTTCATTACATAAGAAAGAACATAATTCATGCACATTTTTAGGTATCAACCAATTCAAACTCGCTTCTATCTTTTTAAGATCAACTTTAATACCATCAAAAGAAACAATATGTCCTAAGTATTTGGTGTGGATTTGGAAAAATTCACTATTTTCAGGGTTAGCATATAATTGATTCTCTTTCAATAATTTGAAAACCAAAGATAAATGTTCATCATGCTTGTTGTCATTCTTATTGAAAACCAATATGTTATCAAAGAAAACAATTACACAATGATGATGGTTCAAAAATATGCAATTCATCATACGATTGAATGTGGCTGGTGCATTAGTTAAACCAAAAGGTATAACAAGGAATTCATAATGTCCAAATTGAGTTCTAAATGCAGTTTTGAAAATATCAAGTGTATCCAATTGTACTTGATGATATCCAAATTTAAGATCTATCTTGCTAAATATTGTGGCCCCTTGTAGTTTATCCATGAGGCCGTCTACCCTAGGGATTGGATATCTATTCTTGACAGTAATCTTGTTTAGGGAATGATAATCAATGCACATCCTATAGGTGTTATTTTTCTTCTTCACTAATAGGACAGGTGCACCAAAAGGAGAACTACTGGGTCTAATGAGTCCGCGGGTTAACAATTCTTAAACTTGGGTTTGAATTTCTTTCTGTTCAATTTGATTGTGTCTATAAGGTTCTTTACATGGTGGTTGTGATTCAGGAATTAAGTCTATTTTATGATCTTCAGGACGTGTAGGTAGTAAGCCAGGTGGTAAGTCAGCAACAAAACAATCTTTAAATTGTGAAAGAAATTGTGCGTGCCTAGGATGCATCTGATTTTCCTTAGCTTAAATTTCATTCACCCATACTAAATATGATTTGCTATCTTTTCTTAATGCGTGTTTAGCCTATGTGTGACTAAGCAATGGAAAATTATCTAAAGTGTGTGTACCATGTAATGTGATTTGTTTTTCATTAGAATAAATCTTCATTCAATGTGTGGAATAATCTATATCAAGATTATATTTATGACGCCAAGGCATTCCTAAAATAATGTCACTAGATTGCAAAGACACAACCAAGAATTTTTTGCGCTCAACATAATCATTGATTTTAATTTCTAAGTCATGAACTTCTTGTGTACCATTGTATCTAGTACCTAAGAATGTAGCCTTTATGCGATAATGAGTTGGAATAGTATGTTAATTCAGTTTTTTGACTAATTTTGCAAAAATAAAATCTTGTGTGCTCCCATCATCATGAAAAAAAATCTTTTCTTTACCATGCACAAGACATTTCATCGTTAATAAAGAACGAGGATTTGGCATACCTGGTAAAGTATCTGAAGTAGTACCGATATCGTCATCAACTTCCGTGAAATCTGGCATTTCTTCATGGTCTTCATCTTTAGTCGCTCCCAAGTAGTTGATGTAAACAGTTGGCTTTTTGGATCGACAATTCACCGCTAGATGTCCAGGTTGATAGCACTTGTAGTAGACTATGGGTTTGGCTTTGGAAACATTATTGGTAATGGCTGGGAGTTTAGGTATTTTGGGATTTGGCTGGAAAGATAACTTAGGATTTGGATTTGTGTTTGATGGTAAAGCAGGGGGTTGTGTCTAGGATTTACGAAAAGAAGACGCAACAAAGCAATTTTGATTGAATCTTCGAATGTTAGAATTGAATTTCTGTGTACCGAAGTTACTGTTAGTTGGGAATTATTGTGGTTGCTTCTCTCATCCTCGAATTTTGTCTTCAGCATCATGGGCCAAAGAAATCCCATCCTCAAGAGTTGTTGGCTTGAACATGTTCAATTCCGCATAGAAGTGACCAAGAAAACTAGACATAAACTTGCACTTGTGGATGGCCTCAGGTACATCTTCAAGCATTTGAAGTTGCAATAAGGCATTCCAGAAACACTCAATGTATTGCGAAATAGGCTCACGATCTCTTTGTTGCAGAAGATCCCACTGTTTGATTACTATTTTGTGGAAGTAAGGTGGAAGAAAATTCTGTAAAAATTTCTTTTGAAAAGCCTCTGAGGTAGTAGGATAATCAATACTCTTGCGGACAACAATCCACCATAATGATGCTTTGTCCACAAAATGGTTAGTGACACACTTGAGTTTGTCTTTTTTGGCATACTGTTCTACATGGAAATAATCATCAAATTGACTGATAAAAGTGAGAACAGTCTTTCTGTCACATAGCCCATTAAAAGTACGGAATTTGAAATTTATTTTACTTATGTTGGCTGATAGATTTTGCTTCGAGTGTCGCATTGATCGTACGTCATATAACACCTTCAGGTTGTGGTCCATCTTGATTGACAATAGATTGTTGAAGAGTAGCCAGTTGAGCTTGCAAAGTTTGGCATGCTCTTCGTTCCTCTTGAAGCTACATCATAATTAAGTCCACCGTTGGTTCCGGTAAATCACCTTTGGCCATAAAATCTTCCATATTTTGATCAAATATCGTGTAAAATTTCAAACAACCTCACACACTCGAAATCTTATTAGCGGGATGAGCATAGCTCAAAGTTGGGTTTACAAGGCTTACTTTTTTAAAAAAAATTGATTTTTGCGATCTTTCTTCTTTTTTTGAGTATGAAAATTGATGAAGGTCTTCTTTCAAGTGGGAAATAGACTGTGCGTGTCAGTTTGCTTGTTGAAAACTGTCTCTATCAGAGTGTAGGTACAAACAGGGGCTTGCAAGAAGGCTGGAAATGAGTTCGGGATAAAATCAATAGTGTGAGCAGCTGCTAAGAAGGACATTTAAAGAGTAAAATTTCTAAGCTTTAATCTAACCTTAAGACCTTAATCTTAAGCTTTTTAAAAAAAATCTTTAACCAAACGAATTTGTTGCGACAGGATGTCAGGAGCTTTTTTATGACATCGACATCCTGCAACATGTCCTACCAAAGTTGATGATGAAGTTTGAGGGATTGAGCTTCTTTTTTAAAGCTTATTAAGCTTGATAAACTTCAATTCAATAATATTTATTCTCTGTTCTCTTTTAAAAAAAACTTCTTGATAAAGGAACTTCTCGGGTGGTCCTTTGAACAAAACCCTGCCACGGCACAAATCCCTAGCCAAGAGAGGCTACAAATACATTGCTAGCCACAAAAATCTGCAAGAAACCTTTCTTCCTCACCAAGAACCATTGCTCCAAAACACACAAGTGAATGGCACACAAGAAATTAAGAGAAATTCTTCCTTCCTCACCCTCTTCCTCTTCCTCACTCTCCATGAGATCTTGCAATGAAAGCACAAAAGAGAAAAGCAAGAACAAGAAGGCAAGTGTTGTGCCAAAATGGGAGAGGGAAAAATGAAGTGTGAGAGGAGAAGATAAAGGAAGAGAGAGGGTGTAACCACCTCAACCTCCCACCTCCCCAAATCACCTGACAAGCCTCTTCCTTTTCTTTTCTTGATATATTAAATTGAATTGCATACATTTTGGCTAAGGTCTAAAGACCCTTCAATTTTAGAATAGGACAAAAGGTGTTTGACCTTACTTTTCCTTTCCATATTTTAAGATGTGAGCCTTTTGGACTACACATTTTACATTGCTTCATATTTGAATTTTGACAAGAGGTACATTTGCAATTAGTCATTTTACAAAAATTTGTTTCCTTGTGAGCACATTTTGGTGCCTTTATTTGCACATATTTGTCGGTCATCATTCCTCCCACACTTAAGTGTGAAGCGTCCCCGCGAACAAACTTGATGAAGTACTACGATTAGCTCTTTGACAAAATTTGTATCTTCATATTTGGTCTTCATTGTCTTTGAATTGTCATTGGACAAGGAAGGGAAAAAAACACACAATAGAAAAGCACAACTAGGACATTGAGCCTAGCTCAAGAGCATACCACATAAAATCATACATCACACAAAAGATAGGGCTTTTCACACAATTTGCACATAAAGACAACTTCACACTTAGCATGAATTGAAAAATAACCAAACATGAAGCACAATAATAGGACTCTAAAAATATATGAATATGAAGCATGCCCTTACAAAGGATATGGCAATAGTGTTTTCCCACCCGATTCTTTTTAGAAAGGACAAGGAAGGAAGGTTCTATTAGAGATAAAACTAAAAGAAATAGAAAATAAAGAGGACTTGTGTGTATGCAGAAAGGGTAAAGGTGTAAAGGTCACAAGGATGTGGGTGAGAAAGGTTTTCCTTATTAAAGGTTTAAATCTTTACTCTATTAAAAGAAATTGAAGAAGGAGATAAGGTTGTGAATGCCCATCTATCATCCTGCATGGGAAGAAGAGAGTAGAGGAGATTGAGGTGCAGAATGGGAGCTTATCCTCTTCATCACACACTTGCATGACAGTCATAGTACATCATTAGTGATGAGAGAGACACAAATCTAACGTTGATGCAGTGAGGATTGGAGGAAGCGAAATGGGTAGTTTTTATTAGTCACATTTCCTTGCCAATCTCAGATGCATCAACACCACTTCTTAACCTTTTCAATCATCTCTTCATATTTCCGATACAAAATTTTTCCCTCTTTGCATCCTTACTACCATGAAATATGTGGCGATGTATGACGAGTAGAGGTGCACCATGGATATGGTGGGTGAGGGATATGGAAGGACAAATCGGAGGCATGAGAGGAGGAAAAGGGAAGATAAGGCGACTGTTATGAGAGAGGATGAGAGCACACTAGTGGTGGCATAGGCCAAAGCAACAAGTTCTTGATAAACTATGTGGCGGGCAGGGTGGGTAGGCTGTAAATTTTTCTTCTTCTTCTTATATAGACTATGGCGCCATGAACCTACAGCAAAAGCATGGACTAGCCCATATGTATGGTGTGTTTGGAGAAGCACAAATGGATAAGTGATATGGAGAAGATAGGTAGATGGCATAGAGGGTGAAAGAGAGTAGATGATGGATAGGGATGGGGAGGATGTTGGAGGCCAACAATCAAACAATTGATAGCATTCCCTCGTCTCCTTCTTCTTCTTCATGTGCAACATTCAAAAACCCCTCTTCTTCAACTTCTTGATCCTTGAAAATTAAAGATGGTTGAAACCTTGTAAAAATCCTTCATTGTGTTGGAATGCAGCCAAGAAAGATAGCTTTCTATGGCCAACATATAGACTGCAAATCCTTTTCTCTTGCAAGCTCCATGACCACCTCTTTCCCAGCCAGTGCACAAAATGAACAGGATCCCTCAGAGCAACGAAGAGGAGGAGGATAACCTAGACCTCCCTGATGCTTCCCTCTTTTTGGTTGAAATTGTAACCCCATGGTACACATATATAGCCAACCTCTCAGCAAAATCAATAGTATCCTCCTAGCATCTATAGTAGAAGATTTTGTTGGAATCAACCCCTTACATCATGTCAGGTGGCACACAAGAGGTGTAAAGATGAAGTGTTGCACAAATGTGTAGTAGGAGACAAGATCAAGATAGTTCTAAAAACCTCCCATAACGACCCCTGTGGAGGATACTTTGTAGGAGAAGCGACAACGAGAAAGGCTATGATCACAGGATGGTGGTGGCTTACATTACACAAAGATGCCTATGACTACTACAAATGTTGTGATGCTTTTCAACATATGGGAAAGGCTACCAAATCTAGCACTATGCCACTATAGCCCATGCTTCCCCTAAAGCCACTTGTGTTGGCCCATCAATTCACCAACCAAAAGAAAGCAGAACATATACATTTTGGTCTATATCAATTATGTGATGAAGTAGTGTGAAGCTAAAGCTTTGAAGCGCGATGATGGCAACAATGTGGCCATGTTCTTGTACAAGAATATTATCATCCATTTTGTAGTCCCTTAGAGATGATTAGTGATAGAGGTACTCACTTCCTCAACAAGATTATGGAGGAATTGACAAAGCTGTACAAGATAATCCATCGCAAGTCCACACCTTACTATCCCAAAGCCAATGGCCAAGTTGAAGTTACCAATCACATCCTCTGTTCAATCCTTACAAGGACAATTGCTACACATCACTATGATTGGGACGATCGACTTATAGAGGCCCTCTGGGTGTATATAACCTCCCATAAGGCTGTTATAGGATAGAAACCTTTCCAACTGGTGTATAGTATCACAAGTAGTTTTCCCGCTAGAGTTGGAACTACCTTCTCTGTGAATGGCTATCAAAGAATGCTTAGGCAATGATGAGTCACTACAGCGATGTCTCCTGTACTTGGAATGTCTGGAGGATGAGACTTGCAAGATGGCCTTAGAGTGTATGGAAGCTACCCAGGCTCGATAGAAGGCTTACCATGACAGCTTCATCAAGCATAAGAAATTCAAGGAAGGTGACCTAGTCTTCGCCTATGATTCAAAATTTGGCAAGCCCAAGAAAACTACAATTGTGTTGGATGGGCCCCTATAAGGTACTTGATGTCAATCCTAACGGCTCTATCCAAGTGTAGGCCATTGATGTTTCTGATAATCCCTCCCTAATTATTGACTATCACCTAAAGAAATACTTCCCTCCCTGGGGATCCTGACAATCATAGTTAGTAGTTCCTCTCCTTCTGAGATGTCGCTCCTTCTTACTTCTCTTATGCTGCTATTGATATCTGTCATTCTCATCTTGATGAGGTGGCCTCATTCTTCTAGCCCCTCACAGCCACCTCCCACTCCTACTTTGCTCCTTTCTCATCTGATCTAGTAGAGGTGGCAAGGATGGTTATGATATATGGTATTTTTGCCAATCTCCTCTTAATTTTATATATATATATATATATATATCAGTCATGGGAAAAAAGGACTTCGGTCTCTATCATGTCGACCTATTCTTTGAGAAAAGGTGGAAACACTCTTGGGAGTAGGGAAAATAAAAATCAAAATTATTATGATAAAAAATGAGGAAATTTCATGTCATAACAGGCCAGTTCTACGAAAAGGTGGCAAACACCCTTGGGCAGGAAGCTAGCTATGGAAAAGGAGGTAATACCTTGTAATCCAAATTAACTGATTCTTCATTCAATTTTTCAGGATGAAGTTTTGAAGCCACCTCCCTTGGTGTGTTGTATCCTGCAACTCCATAAGTGCATCTAACTTCTACATCAGACGACATGTCTCACACTTGCAATTGAAGGTCCAGATCTGTCGGCTACCTCCCTAGGTACGCCTCTTCATTAATGAACATTGCTTGGAATCATCAATTAGATGAAGCCAATCCTCATCAACAATATTTTTCATAACATGAGATTTCATCCTAACCGAATAGAGATGTGAGTACAGAGGCTACCCTCTGTACTTGTCAAACAAGTATGAGACACAGGGTGGGGTGAGTGATCAATCTTTGCCCTTTAAATACAAAAGAGAGGTGAGATGTGTGAATGGAGTATTGCATACACAAACTAGGCCTCTCAATGCACAATGAACGATCTCTTCCTGTGCACGTCACTATAATGCTCCCTGGCCTTCCTTCTTACATGTATACCAATATAGGGTAGGATGCACTGTTGCTGCACTATCACTTGCACACAAGGCATACAACCTATACATAAGTGGCAGTGAGGATTACATCAATGGATGTGAGGAACTCATTTGGTCATTCACACAAAACATCTTAAGCGATTGACTGAATCAGTACTATTTTTTCACTCCTTTAGTTTCAGCTCCTATCCAATCTTGCAGTACATTGCCTACTTTCCTTACAACGCCCAATCTTTTCAGAGCACATAGAGATGGTACTCTAGATATTTCAATTTCTTCTATGCAACATCTGGTGACAGGAGATGCAATTCGTTTTTTGTGCAAAGACATTCAAAGCTCTATTGAACTCTCAGTTACCACTTCTATTTAGTAACTCTATTCTTCTTTTTATGAGCAGGTACAATAGTCCAAGGAGGAGTTGAACAAGGCTAATACTGAGCTAGTCTCTACCACAAAAAACTTTTTTGACCTCTATACACAGATGGAGCAATATACTAAGATCATTGATGTCTAGAAAGTTGTAAGCTTAGTTTTGATAAATACCAAATCTACAATCATTACTGTGACTGAGGAAAGAGATAGGTTGTTGAAGGAAGCCCAAGAGCTGAAAGCTTTGATAGCTGTCCAAATGGAAGAGCTCAGATCAACCAACACTATCATAGACCAAAATAATACCCAAATTCAACAAATTAAGAAACAATTGGCTCAATCCCGTTCTACTTCACAAAGTCCTTTTGTGCAGCCAGTTCCTTCCTTATCCCTTAGATTTATCTATTGTTCGACGAAATGTGACATTATGTCCTTTATTCGAAGCCAAGGTGGAATGGCTTCAGTCAAGAATGGACTTTTTTTGAGCAATTTCAAGAATTTATTCCTCCATATCACTCCTTTTTGTGCACTATCAACAACATAAGCTGGCATTTTATATTAAGCTTTCCACAATAGATTTGTCTCCTCTAGAGGATAGTTGGAGTGGAGCTTGGTATTTTGATTTATTGTGACTAAGGTGGTAAGAATGGTCTTTGAAGATTCAGTGACTCCAGATACTATGCTTATGTCTTACATATACTTGCGAGGTGATTTGTTGATCCTAGATGATGAAGATTTGTCTTGCTATGTCGGAGATGTGGTATTGTAAGATGTTTTATATGTCAAACATTTGGAGTTGTAGATAGATAAGATGTTCCAGATCCAAAGTTGCTAATTGTCTTGAAACTTATATGCATACAATGATTGATTCTGTGATTTTGAATTAGCTTGTAATCAAATCCTCTGGTCATGTACAATACACTAACCAATTGAGGGTGGATCTCTCATTCCACCTTTCCAAAAAAGCTCCATTTGATTCGTCTTTCTTTGATGCCTATCATCGCAGATCTATGCTAGTTCCATCAGTGCTTTGTTTATCTTATTATCAAGCAGATGACCCATAGATATGAATTCTACCTTTTTATGTATCAATCTACTCCATAGATTATTTTACCCCTTGTTTTTCAACCCCAAGATGCCCCTCAAATCCCTATTTTTCCCTACTGTTCTTTTATTAAGAATCATGTATTTTCCCCTCCTCCTTCTTGTCCTTCCCCATCCATAATATGTCTTTCCATTTTTCCAGCATACTTGTTAACAGCCTTTTTAGTTGATTCCCCTAAATTAAAAAACTATCTTTCTTTAACCCATTCCTCCTTTTATGATTTTGCTTATCCATTCCTTCACCCTCCCTTGCTTGTTTCTCTTCCATCTCCTACCACTTTTATATCTCATCCCCCTCAGTTGGTTAGTGGTTACACAAGATGTGATCTCAAGATTCTTAGACATCAAGGATGGAGTTCAGCAGATTCCCTAATAAGACCTCAAATAAATTGGCCGCTAATTCCAGGGGAATGGATAACTTCGAGTCAAGCTTTTTAGAATTATCTACACTTTGCTCAAAGTACTTTGCATGCTCGTCGATCCTTGTTGCTGTGCAGGTCTCTAGAAGATACACGCCTTGCGGTCTACTTTGTTCTATCCATGTCTATAGTTTGGGAATTCCTAATGTGATTAAAATTTGGACACATGGTCAAATCATATCCCCTTAGTTGAAGGTGAAATTTTCCCTATATACTATGAAAGCAATCCCTCCAAGTTACACTCTCAAATATGGGGTTAAAATTTGGCTACTTGGTCAAATCTTTACTCCTTATTTGAAAGTGGAACTTGGGAGATTCTCAAATTCTCTAATATGGTATTAAAAATGGAATAAAAGAGGCTAAACAAACACAACATGAGGGGGGGTTCTAGAATTATGAACCCCCCATCCCCTCGTTATCTTTCCCTTGAGGTTTGATGAGGTCACCCTTACTAAAGGTTTGATTATTCTCACACTTGGTAGTGTCAAGTGTATCCTCTATGCTACATAGTCAGCCTCACACTTGGTCGCCCTTTTAAAGGGTCGTCCAAGGAGGGTTTCCTTTCCACAGCTAGCACTATTTGGAGGAACATGAAATAGGATAGGAAAGCTTTCAATTTAAATAGTTACAATGATTTTGCACTTTTCTATGAGTGCTTGTGGATGTCCCCTGTATGACTAATAGTTGCATTAGTCGGTGTGAGTAAATTTACTAGCCATACCCAATGTTTTTGTATATGATATTCAATTAGTTTTCAAATACAATGCATGATTGATATACACTTTTCTTACCGTTTGCTCAAAATCTGAGATTCATTAATCAATGATCTCTTATTGAAACTTGTCAAAGCGTCATACGTATTCTATAGACAATCAACGTTTTTGTCTAATTGCCAGCTTACATTGAGAGCAAGGACATGGGACACACTGATTAAGATATGCCTCGCGATCTTGAACATCACAACCTTCATCGTTTTCCATTTGGTCTATGTTATGACAAAAATTTTATTTTTGTTATCATTCTTTTTTTCTTTCTTAAATTGTTTGAGAAAGGATTTCTTCTCTTATAACTCAACAAAATTAACGTATGTAAAGTCTCCACCTACCCACAAATTAACGTATGTCGGAGTGTTTCCCATCTCGTGGTATTGCACCGGATCTCACTGCTTGTTTGGTCTATGTTATGACAAACAATTTGTTTTTGTTATCATTCTTTTTTTCTTTCTTAAATTGTTTGAGAAGGGATTTCTTCTCTTATAACTCAACAAAATTAACGTATGTAAAGTCTCCACCTACCCACAAATTAACGTATATCGGAGTGTTTCCCATCTCGTGGTATTGCACCGGATCTCACTGATGTTGCTGCTGCTGCTTGCTGCTGCTGCTGCTACTACTACTGCTACTACTAGTAACAAGAAAAGAAGAAGTTATGTACGACTTCTTCAAGGAGGGAGGGAGGGGGGACCAAACAATGCGAGGGTAGGTCTCTTAATTTTGGGACCTTCCCCCCTTACATTGTGTGGCTCTTGGCGTGGTCACTCCTCACCCCCCCCCCCCCCCTCCTAGCCTCACATTGTATAGTTGCCCCTCCCCTCCTCCTCCCAGTGAGAGTTGCAAGACACAGGGAGAGAGTGTTGAGATATAAAGAGAGAATATATGTAGACACACAAGAGGGAGAGAAGCGACACACCATATAAACTCCCAAAGACCACATCATATTGATCACAATCTACATATATATACGTGAGACCTAGTCTAGATAGGGTGAGCTATATATAGCTCCAACATTGTTGAGATGTAGAGAGAGAAGATATGTAGAGACACAAGAGGGAGAGAAGAGACACACCATATATACTCCCAAAGACTACATCATATTGATCATAATCTACATATATATATGTGAGACCTAGTCTAGATAGGGTGAGCTATATATAGTTCTAACACCCCCATTCAAACAAAGATCTCTAGCTGCAGATGAAAAAAAACATTTGGGGAGCACAAGGGAAAAACCGGAGCTCCTATATAAAAATGTACAAACATGATGAAGAAGGATTATTGTGTGCATGTAAAGTGAATCCGTGCATGTGAAGTAAAAATGAATATGTATGTACAAATATGACCAAGAGTTCTAAGAGGTGTATGTGTATATGTGAAGGGTATGATTCCTACAAGGAGTATGTACAATGGCACTACAATGTCATAGTAGATTAATTCCCAAAGATTGAAGTTGAGAAAACTCCAAGTTCGAAGTGTAGCAAAGTGAAGCATGCTTCATTGAGTCCTTTGGTGAATTTATTTGTAGTCATATGATCACTTGAACAATGTTTAATCATGATTGTGACTTTCTTTACTTCATATCAAACATAATGATAATGCACTGTAATATGTTTATACTTCTTATATGGAACATAGTCTTTAGCAAGACTAATAGTACTTTGGTTATCACATCGATGGCTCCAACATTGTTGAGATATAGAGAGAGAAGATATATAGAGACACAAGAGGGAGAGAAGAGACACACCATATACACTCCCAAAGACTACATCATATTGATCATAGTCTACATATATATAGGTGAGACCTAGTCTAGATAGGGTAGATATATATAGATCCAACAAAGAGGGGCTTCCTAATTTTGGAAACACCCCCCTCATGTTGTGTGGTCTTTCCTCCCCCAGTGGGAGCCACACAACTCAAGGGGGGTTTCAAAATTAGGAAGCCCCCCCTTGTGTTGTGCAAGTCCTCATCAAGGAGCATCACACAATGCAAGGAGGAGGGGTTCCAAAATCCCAAGGCCACGCCCTCACATTGTGTGGCTTTTTCTAGGGGGGATGGGACCACACAATGCAAGGGGGGGACCTTGAGATTTCAAGACCCCCTCCTCACATTGTGTTGATCCTCAGGGTTTTCCCTCAGAATCGGAACAATGTGAGGCAGGGGAGGTCCAAAATGTAGAAATACCCCCCTCATGTTGTGCAGGGCTTTGCTAGTGGGAGAGACTCACTGGACATTAGCACTGAGAATGTCTAGGATGATGCTACTATGGATATCTGAGAGGCATGCATTGTGCAAAATGAGTTTTTGACTTTCAAATTCAAGCTATATAAGGTGATTGCATGTGCTGACATCAATTGGTGCCACATTAATAAGAAACATTCTCCCACACGTGTAAAGATTAATGGTGCACATACATGCCACGTCTCCACCACCATGGTCTCTTTGCACGTGTGGAAATGATTGCATACATATCCAACACTTGTGTAATACCCAAGGCTATAAAGGCCTAAGTAAAGTAAGGGGCACACTCTCTCTCCCTCTTGCTATCAAAGGCCCATCCCCTCTCTCTCTCTCTCTCTCTCTATCTCTCTCTCTCTCTCTCTCTCTCCGCCTTGGCTCATGTTGTGCATTGACCCTCTTCTCTACCTCTTGCTATCGAAGGCCTACCCTCTTCTCTCCCTCTTGCTATCAAAGGCCCATCCTCTTTCTCTCCTTAGGTGACGCCCTTGGTGTGTTCTTTCCCCCCCTTTTGGTGCACAAATCGGATGCTGGATGCGTAAGTAGTGAGGGCCAAAGGTCCCCAAGAACAAAGAACTTTACTTAAGCTCAAAAAACAAGAAAGAAGATTTGCACGACATGAGGCAATAAGATAAATTGGGTACAATCTCCCCCCATGCCTTGTGTGACCGCTTCACAAGGCATGTGTTTATAATTTTATTCCTCTCAAAGCTCAAAAATAGCCCAAACCATGCTCTAGCTTTTATGTTTGCTTTTATCCAAATAAAGAATAAAGCAGTTGGGCGGCCCAAAAGTCGGGCTATGCCAAATATAATGTTTCATAATGAAATATTTAAACTGTGCATCCATGCGTATACAAAATAATAAATATTTGTCAAGCGCTTCAATAAATAAATGCACCTAAATAAATATTAGCGCTACGCCTTTAACAATAAGATGCACACCCATCAAAAACGATAATTTCTTCTAGATAATTTGAATACACGCTATCGCCCAGTGCTTCCCAATGCCACCGCCGCGTGCTCTACACATCAACTGAAGCATTCACAGTTGTTAGATAATAATAAAATTAAACCAACAAAAGTGAATACCTAGTAGTCTTCAGCTACAAAATAAATAAATAGGTTGGAACTCTGTCCTAACCTTAATTTAAAACGAGTGCACTCTAAACGCATAAATGTCCATTAACTTAAAGATGTATTTTGCAAAATCACCCAATGTAGAGTCACCCACGTGCACATAAAATTAAGATGACACCCAAAAAGGACAAACATCCATGTCAACTTCTCGCACAAGGAATCCACCTTGTGTACGAGCCCCAGCAAATAAATATAGTTTTACAGGATCCACTGCAAAACCTCACAGAATCCACAGTGGAATAAAAACTCACAGAATCTACCGTGGTCTTACGAAATCCACCATGGAATATGCCTCCTGGCATCATACCCCTGAGGTGGGATATCAATTGTTCTCAATTGCTATTAGCTCAATATGGAGCAAGCAGTGAGGGGTAAGCACTTAGGTCACAGGCGTGCATCCATTGGGCCTCTTCAACAGTATGATTTTTAAACTTAACCAAATATCTCGAGTATCTACAACCAGTTCTAGTGGTCAAAAAATTAGTGTCTAGAATAGTTTTAGGTTCAAGGATTTCAGTTTCTTCTTCTAACAAAGGAGGGTTTTCATAGACAAGGTGAACAGGTAATTGGCCTCTAAAAGGCCATAACAAACTGATATGAAAAGTATTGTGGATTTTTCAATGTTGCGGTAGTTCTAATTTAAATGCATTATCATTGATTTTATGAATGATCTTGAAAGGTCCATAAAATCTAGGGGCTAACTTAACAACAGGGTGTTTCTCAACACTTTGTAATCTTCTCTTTTTAATGCGTAACCAAACATAATCATCAACTTTGAAAGTCATAGCTTTTCTTTTCTTGTTAGCTTGTTTTGTATAGGACTGCTGGGCTTTCGTAATCATATCTTTGACTTCAGCAAAAATTGTAGCATGTATATTGGCAATATCATCAGCAGCTTTAACTTTGTTTGACAATGATGTAACATGTGTAGGCAATCTATGTCCATAAATGATTTCAAAATGTGCTTTCTATGTAGTTGTATGGGGTGTATTTTTGTATGCAAACTGAAGTAAATGCAAGTGTGTATCCCATGTTTGTGGTTTTGAAATTGTGTATGCATGCAAAAGATCTAAAATTGTACTGTTAGTAGCTTCTGTTTGCCCATTTGTTTCAAGATGAAATGCATATGAGAAATCAATCTTTGTAACTAAATTAGCAAACAAAGTAGTCCAAAAATTATTGCAAAATCTAGAAACACGATAAAAAATAATAACTTTTGGCAAACCATGGATAGTGAAAATATTTTTCAAAAACAATTGAGCAGCTTGAGATGTAGTTAATGTTTTCTTGCATGGAATGCAATATGCTTGTTTGCTAAATCGATCTACAATGGTCCAAATCCTATCATGATTAGCTTGGGTGTTAGGCTGGGTGTTAGGCAAACTAGTTATAAAATCCATTGAAATATGTTCTCATGGCCATTCATGAATCAGTAAAGGCATTAACAAACCATATTGCTTACCATGGTGTCGCTTAACTCTTTGGCAAATTAAACACTCAGAGACAAAGCTAGAAACATTAGATTCCATCTGTGACCAGTAAAAATCTTCAACCAATGTATGCAAAGTAGAAATAATACCTCTATGGCCTTGATATGGGGGACAATGAATTTTGTGCAACACAAATTATCTAAATGGAACAGTTACACACAACCTTTTCTCATAAAACATAAATCCATCAGTATAAGACAATGAATCTATTGGAATCCAATTATTTGCAACTAATTTGTTCCAATCAGCTTGAAAATTGGGGTCTTGATCATAGGTATCTTTCATAGGGATAAGGGAATCAAAAGATATAACAAAGATATTATGGATACTTGGTCTTCTACTTAAGGTATCAACAACAACATTCTCTTTTCCAGGTTGATATTTGATAAGTGGATGAAAACTTTGAATAAAAGCTGCCTATTTAATATGATGGCCAGAAATTTGTGGCTGACTAAGGAGATATTTGTATACTTTGTTGGTCAGTTTTGATCATGAATTCAAATCCCATTAAATAGTGTTTCCATTGACGTGATTGTACTACGGCTAGCAATTCCTTATCATAGGCAGAATACTTGAGTTCAGAGGATTTAAGTTTGCAGCTAGAGTAGATTTTGGGATGTGAATCTTGCATAAGGACAGCTTCTATTCTAGATCCACTAGCATCAGTGACTACTAGAAATAATGTCTATTAAAGTGAGATAATTGCAATATAGGGGCATGTGTTAAGGCATGTTTCAGTAAATCAAAAGGCTTTTGCTGATTTTCAAACCAATTATACACAATACCTTTCTTTAATAATTTTGTCAAAGCCAATGCAAGCAATGAAAAATTTCTCACAAATTTTCTGTAAAAACTAGCAAGATCTAAGAAAGAACGTAATTCATGCACATTTTTAGGTATCGGTTGATTCAAAATTGCTTCTATCTTTTTAGGATCAACTTTAATACCATCAGAAGAAACAATATGTCATAAGCATTCAATCTGGATTTGGAAAATTTCACTCTTTTCAGGGTTAGCATATAATTGATTCTCTTTCAATAATTTGAAAACCAAATATAAATGTTCAGAATGCTCATTCTCATTCTTACTGAAAAACCAATATGTTATCAAAGAAAACAATTACACAATGCTGATGCTTCAAAAATATGTGATTCATCATATGACTGAATGTGGCTGGTGCATTGCTTAAACCAAAAGGTATAATTAGGAATTCTTAATGACCAAATCGAGTTCTAAATTCAGTTTTGAAAATATCGGGTGTATCCAATCATACTTGATGATATCCAGATTTAAGATCTATCTTGCTAAATATTGTGGCTCCTTGTAGTTTATCCATGAGGTCATCTACCCTAGGAATCCGATATCTATTCTTGACAGTAATCTTATTTAGGACATGATAATCAATGCACATCCTATATGTATTATTTTTCTTTTTAACTAATAGGACATGTGTACCAAAATGAGAACTACTGGGCCTAATGAGTCCTCGAGTTAACAATTCTTCAATTTGGGTTTGAATTTCTTCCTGTTCAATTTGATTGTGTCTATAAGGTGTTTTACATGGTGGTTGTGAACTAGGAATTAAGTCTATTTTATGATCTTCAGGACGTATAGGTGGTAAGCCAGGTGGTAAGTCAGTAGCAAAACAATCTTTAAATTGTGAAAGGAATGGTGAGTGCCTAGGATGCATCTGATTTTTCTTAGCTTCAATTTCATTCACCCATATTAAGTATGATTTGCTACCTTTTCTTAATGCACATTTAGCATGTGTGTGACTAAGCAATGGAAAATTATATAAGGTGTGCATACCATGTAATGTGATTTTTTTCCCATAAGAACGAATCTTCATTGAATGCATGGAATAATCTATATCGGAATTATATTTATGATGCCAAGGCATGAACTTCTTGTGTACCATTGTATCTAATACCTAAGAGTGTAGCCTTGATGCGATAATGAGTTGAAATAGTATGTACAGAAATAAAGTCATGTGTGCTTCCATCATCATGTAAAACAATCTTTTCTTTACCATGCACAAGACATTTCATCGTTAATAAAGAATGAAGATTTGGCATACTTGGTAAAGTATCTAAAGTAGTGCCGATATCGTCATCGTCTTCTGTGAAATCTAGCATTTCTTCATGGTCTTCATGTTTAGTCGCTCCCAAGTAGTTGATGTGAACAGTTGACTTTTTGGATTGACAATTCACTGCTAGATGTCTAGGCTGATGGCACTTGTAATAGACCATGGATTTGGCTTTGGAAACATTATTAGTAATAGCTAGGAGTTTAGGTGTATTGCAATTTGGCTAGAAAGATGGTTTAGGATTTGGATTTGTGTTTGATGGTAAATTAGGGGGTCGTATCTAGGATTTATGGAAAGAAGATGGAGCAAAGAAACTTTGATTGAATCTTCGAAAGTCAGAATTGAATTGCTTTGTACTAAAGTTACTATTAGTTGGGAATTGTTGTGGTTGCTTCTCTCATCCTCGAATTTTGTCTTCGGCATCATGGGCCAAAGAAATCGCATCCTCTAGAGTCGTTGGCTTGAACATGTTCACCTCCGCATAAAAGTGACCAAGCAAACTAGACATAAACTTGCACTTGTGGATTGCGTCAGGTACATCTTCGAGCATTCGAAGTTGCAATAAGGTATTCCAAAAATGCTCAATATATTATGAAATGGGCTCACGATCTCTTTGTTGCAAAAGATCCCACTGTTTGATTGCTTTTTCGTGGAATTGAGGTGGAAGAAAATTCTACAAAAAATTCTTTT
Source organism: Lygodium microphyllum (assembly GCF_053477565.2). Taxonomy (NCBI): domain Eukaryota; kingdom Viridiplantae; phylum Streptophyta; class Polypodiopsida; order Schizaeales; family Lygodiaceae; genus Lygodium; species Lygodium microphyllum. The sequence goes on along the minus strand of NC_141146.1, from coordinate 148,484,607 downwards.
GAAAAGCCTCCCAAATAGTAGGACAATCAATACTTTTGCAGACAATAGTCCACCATAGCGATGCTCTATCCACTAAATGGTTAGTGACACACTTAAGTTTGTCTTTTTCGGCATACTGTTCTTCATGGAAATAATCATCAAACTAAATGATAAAAGCGAGAACAGTCTTTTTGTCACGTAGCCCATTAAAAGTACGTAATTTGAAATTTCTTTTACTTATCTTGGCTTCTTTCCTGATAGATTGTGCTTCGAGTGTCACATCAATTATATGTTGTATAACATCTTCAAGTTGCGGTCCATCTTGTTCGACAGTAGATCGTTAAAGAGTAGCCAGTTGAGCTTGCAAAGTTTGACGTGCTCTTCATTCCTCTTGAAATTGCATCATAATTAGGTCCAATTTTTGCTCCATTGTTGGTTTCGGTAAATCACCTTCGGTCATAAAATCTTCCATATTTTGATTGGACATCCTGCAGAATTTCAAACAACCTCACACACTCGAAATCTTGTTACCGGGATGAGCATAGCTCAAGGTTGGGTTTACAAGGCTTGTTTTATATATATATATGGATTTTTGTGGTCTTTCTTCTTTTTGCGGGCATGAAAATTGATGAAGGTCTTCTTTCAAGCGGGAAATAGACAGTGCGTGTCAGCTTGTTCGAAATTGTCTCTATCAAAGTGTAGGTACGAACAGGGGCTTACAAGAGTTGTAAAACCGGTTCGCAAGTGTGAACAACCACTATGGGAAAGATTGAGAATTTGAATTTTAGCCTTAGTAAAGCTTATAAGATTTAGACTTTATATAAAGCTTTAAAGAATCCCCAATTTTTGACGCCAGGACGACGGCATGTCTTGGACTATGCCGACATCATGGAGTACATCCTCTCGCCGCATTCGATTAGCTTTTGGAGTACTTACGCTTTATTATAAAGCTTATTAAGATTTCTGATATCTGATATAAAAAAATTTATTGATAAAGGAACTTCCTAGGTAATCCTTCGTCAACAGAGAGTGGTCCTTCGCGATCCAACAACACAGCAGGGGGTTCTTCACCGCCAAGAACACACTGGTATTGATGGTTCCTGATTGTAGAGCCTATTTGTTCCAGGAGCTCCACCTTCGTACAAGATGGTAAGCAATTAGAAGCCCTTGATCTTAGCTTCTCTCTAATACCACTAGTGCGCAAATCGAATGCTAGATGCGTACGTAGCGAGTGCTGGAAGGTCCCCAACAAAGAACTCTACTTAAGCTCAAAAAACAAGAAAGAAGATTTGCATGACATGAGGCAAAAAGACAAATTGGGTACAATCTCGCGGGCCCATGCCTTATGTGAGCGCTTCACAAGGCATGTATTTATAAATTTATTCCTCTCAAAGCTCAAAAATACCCCAAATTTTACAATAAGCATGCTTTAGCTTTTGTGTTTACTTTTGTCCAAATAAAGAATAAAATGGTTGGGTTGTCCAAAAGTTGGGCTGTGCCAAATACAATGTTCCATAATGAAATATTTAAACCATGCACCTATGCACATACAAAATAATAAATATTTGTCAAGCGCTTCAATAAATAAGCTTGCCTAAATAAATATTAGTGCCACGCCTTTAATAATAAGATGCGCACCCATCAAAAATGATAATTTCTTCTAGATAATTTGAATATATGCTATCGCCCAGTGCTTCCCAATGCCACCGCTGCCTGCTCTACACATCAACTGAAGCATTCACAATTGATAAAATTAAATTAAAAAAAGTGAATACCTAGTAGTCTTCAACTACAAAATAAATAAATAGTCATTTTAATTGATGACTCCCCTTGCCATATTTATCTGATCTATATGTACCGGTTCAATCTATAGCTTGTTATCGTTACTCGATTGCTCTTGAGTGGGTTAATTATGTTTATCAGAAGTGAGTAAGAGACTTAGGAGGAGGATGGTGATGTTCCTATAGCTTTGCTCCCCAGCTTCCTTATTGGTGAAAGGCAATATGTTCTCATGACTCATATCTAAGCTCTTTTTAACATTAGAAAGGACTACCTAGCCATTCTTACATAGGATCTTGGAATAGATGGAATCTTGGAACAGATTTTGAATTTATTGTTCTAGATTGGGATAAGTATCTGCTTGTGGATTCAAATGTCAAGGAAGCAAAATACTACTCCATGGTAGAGACTTTGACCATCATATACAAGGATGCACTCCAATATGAGTCATCCCTTCCTTTTGAGGAGTTCGAAGGAACACAAAAAAAATTTGAATGTATCTCACTTGAGCATATCAAACAAGGACTTGACTCCTAAGCCTTTTCAAATCGGCCAATCAAGCATTCAAATATAGAGTGAGGAGTTGCTGATTTTAGATGAAAATTATAAGGGTAGTTTCATGGGCTATTTTCATTTGGATACTATATTGATTTCCATAAGAATTTTGCAATAATTCACCATGTATATTTGTTATTTTTTAGCTTGTTGTGTATGAGATGGGTTCATTTGTTGTGCAAGTAGAAAATAAAAGGGAGCTTTAGGCAAGGACTCTTCCTTGGGCCATTATATTAAAGACCTCACCTTTCCAAAGTTTGTTGTTTTTCATCACAAGTTCTCGAGGGATAATGCAAAGTTTCCTCTTTTTACATTGAAGACCCTATCAAGATATCGTAGAGGGTATCCTATTAGGTGTAACACAAAGAAGATAATGTTTTTGGAGAACCATGAAGCTTTACAAATTTTTGGTCAAGGCCTTGGTATGCACATACAATATGATAAATACCACTCATTGTATGTATCATTTGGCATGATGAGTGGGATCATCGATCCAAATGTGCTTGCAGAATATGGAAAAATGTGCTTACTTAAAACTAGATGAGTTCCAAAAACTAATAAAAAATCTTTAAAAGAACTAGAGCAACAATTACAAGATGAAGCTAGGCCATCTTAAAAGAGTCCATGAGTAGAGGAGTGAGCTTTGAGCATTGACTATATTGCGACTTTACTCAGAATTAATGATTTTTCAAAAAAAATGAGACATATTTTTATTGTGTAAAAAGAACATTCCAAAAATTGATAAGTGTTCCTTTGTGTCAAGATTTCTCTGAATCTCCTCTTGTATTTATTTCATTGTGTATGAGCTTTGAGAACTTGTTGTTTATGGATATCCAAGCCTTTCTTTGTCTTTTTCTAATTTGTTGCCACATAATATGTCTCACTGCATTAGAATTCTCCCATGATTTCTTTTGTCTTTGTCTCTCTAAATGTTGCATTGCTTTGTTAATTTCAAATGTTCTTAGTGCTTCTTTTTTATTCGCTCTATCAACAAGCTTTCTTTAGGTCCATTGGTGTGATTCTTCTAAATAATTAGCTTTCTCTACTCCTCCACTATGTCTTGTATGGTTAAAATAGTCAGTACCAACTTGATAATGGGTGTTCTCCATACCTTGAGTTGACCATACCGATAGACTACCATATTCCTTAGCCAATGGGGTTGTAGCTCAAGTGGTTTGAGTGTGTGGGTGTGTACATGGGTGTGTATCTTTCAAATTTCAAGTCTTTCTCTAAAAAAAGGGGTGTGATGATATATAATGTGCTATCAAAGAATAAGAAAGGACACCAAATTAGTACAACACTTTTAATTAAGCTATTATACTTTCTCAAACATTATGAAAACAAGGTACCATGTAGTGGGTTATGTGTTGATCTCTCCATGCACTAACCATTGACTTTCTAAACTCATCTAATGTTTTTTTCAAAGGCTTAATAGTCATGTGAGTTCCATATTTGCATGTAACAAGGCTTAAATCTCAAACATTGACCTTATGTAGTTGTGCTTCACCACTATCAGCATAGTCCCCCACAACCGCATTATGGATGCACTTCCATATGTTGAATTGAATTCTTTGAGTGGACTATATTACTTGACAAGGATTATTTGAGGGTGGTACAAATAAAAATCTTCGTGCTTTCAAGCCTCCAATGGAAAGTCTCTTTGGCATGTCTCTACCATCCTTTGATATTTTCTATCATTTTCAATCTTTACATTTCCACTATGCAAACCAATGTTTGGTAATGCCTTCTCAAGTGCTGCAATTGCCTTGACTTGCACAGACCTAGGTTGAATTGTTATACATATATATACATATACATATACATACATACATACATACATACATACATACATACATACATACATACATGTACAAGAAAAGTGATTTGTCAATGATTTTGCATAGACCATGCATTGTGTAGATATGGACTTGAGATAAGGAAATATCTAAAATTGTTCTAAAATTGGGATCTTTGATGTCGGGCTCCTTTTTCCAATTCTTTTTGTTGAGTTCCTTTGCAGTACACATGCAATATATGCATGGGCTCTTCGATTTGGCCCCTTTTGAGACATGGTACATGCACTTTCAGGTCTTCAGATCACCTGTTGGATGCCACTCTACTTTGAATCTTCCAAATCCTTCCTCATCTAAGATTCTCCCATTCCTTTTCTCACTAATGATCTAGGGTATAATTATCTTATGAAAAATCTAGTGCAAGGTTTTGAAATTCTTATATCTAACCTAGAATACACTCATATTATAAGAATGTCACATACCCACACTATTAGCACAAGTAAACTTCCAATAAAAATATATTGCTAACCTCAAAGGACCCAAGAGAGAATATATTGTTCTCTGACTAGACACTAAACCATATTGGCTTGTACTTTGAAATTGTTGGATCAAGTGCCTTGTTCATCAGGGTGATGGTGACCCATTCTAGCCTTGTATCCTTCACAATCTTGCACTCATCAAGCTTGAGTACAAATTTCAAGACACCATCACATTCATCTGGAGTCACCTCAAATAATTGAATGGAGTATGACTGGTAAGGCCTCCAAGCTGTAAAATATATTGTTGTATTTGTTATCCATTTCCTCCCTTATTTCTCCATAGTACCTATCTTTGATTAAAATGAAGCTCCTAGGAGGTGTAGAACTTGATCGTTCATTTGTTTTTGCATTCTTTTGAGTGATGTTGGGTTTGGTAATATTGATCCATGCAGCTTAAAGTCTTTCATCTTTGATTGAAGAGATTTGTTAATAGTTGTGTATCCCCTTCTGGATATACATGCCTCATCCATCAAAACCTGCATATCGCTTGCACTAAGTTGGTTCCTTCTCATGAAGGCCTCAATCTCCTATTGTGTAAGCTTTTGATACTTTGGATCCTTCAAGGTCTCTTTGATAGCTTCCTTATTAAGAAGCATTTTAATGTGTTAAATTGATGCCTCCATGCTTGAAACCTTTTCTTCATTAGGTTGTAGGATATCTTTGTATTTAGAATCAAAATGTTCAGTTATCATATGGTGCATTTTTAATACATTATAATATAGAGAAAGAAGTAAGAAAGAGCTTACTTATTTCAATGAGTGTATCCTTGTCTAAATATTACCGCTTTGTAACTTTATACCTTAAATATTTTTAAGTTCCATGTATCATTTACAAAACCCCAATAAATATTGATTCTTTAAGCCTCAACTAATCTCTTTGTTTCTTTAACTCGAAATAGTCTCCTTCTTCTATAGTAGTTTGTGCTTACATTGCTCTAATGCTAGCTTTAAAGAGGCATTCTCCTTCTCTAACAAATCTCTTTCTAACTTATGTACATTGCTAATTGCATCCAAATGTTGTGTGTATCCTAGGAGGCCATTATAACCATTTCCAACAAACCTTACTAAGGATGTAATATTCCTTAACATAGGTGTAGAGTTATGCAAAGGATCTTTTAGATACAATTTTCAATCATTCCATAGATCTATATTCCTATTTTCTTCTAATCTACATAGTTCTTTGGATGTAAAAGATATGAGATAGGGTTTATTTTTCTTTCTCAATGGCTCATACTACTCGCTGATGCCAGGAGGCATATTTCACGGTGGATTCCGTCAAGTTTTACGGTGGATTTCGTAAACTTTGTTATCCGAGGCTCATACACAAAGTGGATTCTTTGTGCGAGAAGTAGAGTTCTTTTGCTGGTGCACAAATCGGATGATGTATGCTCGCGTAGTGAGTGCCGGAAGGTCCCCAAGAATAAAAGAACTCTACTTTTTGCATAAAACTCAAGGTAGAAAGCATGCATGACATGAACAAGAGACCAATTGGGTGCAATCTCCCCCCATGCCTTGTGTGAGCGCTCCACAAAGCATGTATTTTATGTATTAATCATCTTCAAGCTCAAATAATAGCCCAAATTACAAAATAGCATGCTTTTGGCTTTTGAGTTTGCTTTAGCACAAAATAGAAATAAAGCTAATGGGCGGGCGCCCAAAGATTCAGGCATACCCAATACAATATCCAAATACAAATATCATAATCGTACGCCCATGCGCATACAAAATAATAAATAAATATCCAACGCCTTAATAAATAGGCGTGACAAAATATAGGCGCCATGCCTAAGGTATGCGCCCCAAAAAAATATAAGTGATATCGAATACACGCTGTCCTCCAATGCTTTCCTCCGCCACTCCTGCTATCTCTACACATCAACTGAAGCATTCACAATCGTTAGTAAAATAATACAATTAGACCGACAAAAGTGAATATCTAGCAGTCTTCAGCTACATAAATAAATCAACTAGTTAGAAATCAATCCTAACCTTAATTTATCACGAGTGCGCACTCTAAACTCATAAACGTTTATTAATTTAATATGTATTTTGCGGAATCACCTGCTATGGAATCAGCCATATACACACTAAATTAATGAAACGCCGGAAAAGGATAGGCGTCCCCATCAACTTCTCGCACAAAGAATCCACTTTGTGTATGAGCCCTGGATAACAAAGTTTACGGAATCCACCATGGCAAGGAATCCACCGTGAAATATGCCTCCTGGCAGATATCATCAAAGAATACTATAACACAATACTGCTATTTCAAAAATATGCGATTCATCATTCTACTAAATGTAGTAGGTGCATTAGTCAATCCAAAAGGCATCACTAGAAATTCATAATGACCAAATTGTGTTCTAAATGCAGTTTTAAATATATCAGATTTATCTAATCTCACCTGATGATAACCAGATTTAAGATCTATTTTACTAAATATGGCAGAACCTTGTAATTTATCCATAAGATCATCTACCCTAGGAATTGGATATCTAGGTCATATTGTGTCATCAGAAGGTATTAAGGTTGACCCTAAGAAGATAGAAGCAATATTGAACTGGTCTATACCCAAAAATGTGCATGAGTTACATTCTTTTCTAGGTCTTACTAGTTTTTACAGGAAGTTTGTGTGAAATTTTTCATTACTTGCTTTGCCTTTGACTAAACTTTTAAAGAAAGGTATTGTTTATCATTGGTCTGATAATCAGTAGAAATCTTTTGATTTATTGAAACATGCATTAACCCATGCTCCTATATTACAACTACCTGATTTCAATAGACCATTCTTTTTAGTAGTTACTGATGCTAGCGGATTTGGGATAGGAGCCGTACTTATGCAAGATAATCATCCGATAGCCTATTCTAGCTATAAACTGAAACCATCCGAACTTAAATATTCCACATATGATAAAGAATTGTTAGCTGTTGTATAAGCGTTAAGACAATGGAAACATTACTTAATGGGTTCTGAGTTTATGATTAAGACTGATCAACAAAGCATTAGACATCTCCTTAGCCAACCCCAAATATCTGACCGACATATCAAATGGGCAGCTTTTATTCAGAGTTTCCATCCTCTTATCCAATATCAACCAGGTAAAGAAAATGTAGTAGCTGATGCTTTAAGTAGAAGACCAACCATTCATAATATTTCTGTCATATCATTTGATTCTCTAACTCCTATGAAAGATACTTATCATCAGGACATTACTTTTCATGCTGATTGGAATAAATCAGTTGGAAATAACTAGATTCCTATTGATTCACTGTCTTACAATGATGGATTCATGTTTTATGAAAAGAGATTATGTGTTACAGTTCCATTTAGATCTTTTGTTTTGAATGAGATTCATTGTCCTCTGTATCAAGGTCATAGAGGTATTATATCTACTTTGCGTACGCTGACTGAAGATTTTTATTGGCCATATATGGACACTAATGTATCTAACTTTATTTCTGAATGTTTGGTTTGTCAAAGAGTTAAGAGACCTAATACTAAAGCTAACCATGATATGATTTGGACTGTTTTGTAGACAGGTTTAGTAAACAAGCATATTTCATTCCATGAAAGAAAACTTTAACAGCATCTCAAGTAGCACAATTGTTTTTGAAAGCTGTTTTCACTAATCATGGATTACCAAAAGCTATTATTTCTGACCGTGATTCTAGATTTTGTAATAATTTTTGGATTACTTTGTTTGCTAACCTAGGAACAAAAATTGATTTCTCATCTGCATTTCATCCTGAAACTAATGGACAAACAGAAGCCACTAACAGTACTATTTTAGATCTTTTACGTGTTTACACTATTTCTAAACCACAGACATGGGATACACATTTACATTTACTGCAGTTTGCATATAACAATACACCACACACAACCACAAAGAAAGCACCGTTTGAAGTGATTTATGGTTATAGATTGTCCACACTTGTTGCATCTTTATCAAATAGAATTCAGAGTGCTGATGATATTGCTAACATGCACGCTACTATTTTTGATGAGGTTAAAGACATGATTGCCAAAGCCCAGCAATCATATACAAAACAAGCCAATAAGAAAAGACAGCCCATGAATTTCAAAGTTGATGACTATGTTTGGTTACGAATAGAGAAACGTGGATTACAAAGTGTAGATAAACACCCAGTTGTGAAATTAGCATCTAGATTCTATAGACCATTCAAGATCATTCATAAAATTAATGACAATGCATTTAAGTTAGAACTACCACCACACTAGAAAATTCACAACACCTTTCACATTAGTTTATTACGACCCCTTAGAGGCCAATTACCTGTACACCCTGTTTATGAAAATCCACCTTTGCTAGATGAAGAGACTTAAATCCTTGAGCCTGAAGCTATCATAGATACTGACTTTATGACCACTAGAACTGGCCGTAGATATTCTAGATATATGGTCAAGTTTAAAAACCATCTTGTTGAAGAGGCCCAATGGATGCACGCTAGAGACTTAAATGCTTTACCCACTCTGTTAGCTCCACATTGAGCTAATAGCAATTGAGGACATTTGCTATCCCACCCCGGGGGTATGATGCTAGGAGGCATATTTCACGGTGGATTCCATGCCACGGTGGATTCCGTGAGGTTTTACGGTGGATTCCATAAACTTTGTTATCCGGGGCTCATACACAAAGTGGATTCTTTGTGCGAGAAGTTGATGGGGACGCCTATCCTTTTCGGGCGTTTCATTAATTTAGTATGTAGATGGGTGATTCCATAGCGGGTGATTCCGTAAAATACATATTAAATTAATAAACGTTTATGAAATTAGAGTGCGCACTCGTGATAAATTAAGGTTAGGATTGATTTCTAACTAGTTGATTTATTTATGTAGCTGAAGAATACTAGGTATTCACTTTTGTCGGTTTAATTGTATTATTTTACTAACGATTGTGAATGCTTCAATTGATGTGTAGAGATAGCAGCAGTGGCGGCGGAAAGCATTGGAGGATAGCGTGCATTCGAGTTATCACTTATATTTTGTTGGGCGCATACCTTAGGCATGGCGCCTATATTTTGTTGCACCTATTTATTAAGGCATTTGATATTTATTTATTATTTTGTATGTGCATGGGCGCACGATTATGATATTTGTATTTGGATATTGTATTAGGTATGCCTGACTCTTTGGGCGCCCACCCATTAACTTTATTTCTATTTTGTGCTAAAGCAAACTCAAAAGCCAAAAACGTGCTATTTTGTAATTTGGGTTGTTATTTGAGCTTGAAGATGATTAATACATAAAATACATGCTTTGTGGAGCGCTCACACAAGGCATGGGGGGAGATTGCACCCAATTGGTTTCTTGTTCATGTCGTGCATGCGTTCTACCTTGAGTTTTGTGCAAAAAGTAGAGTTCTTTTGTTCTTGGGGACCTTTCGGTGCTCACTACGCGAGCATACAACATCCGATATGTGCACCAGTGGTATCAGAGTGAAGCTGAGATCGAGAGCTTCCAATCGCTACCCATCTTGTGCAAAGGCGGAGCTCCTGGAACGATCGAGCTCTATAATCAATTTCATCGCGAACGGTCGATACGGGTGGATTCCTGGTGGTCAAGAACCTCTGTCTACAGCCTCTGATCGCGAAGGACCGGCCTGTGAGGAAGTGGAGGACCACTCCTACATCTCTTCTATCAAGACATTTTTATACAGTGACAGTAAGCTCATCTCCATAGCTTTAAAATTCATTAAGCTTTAAAATAAAGCTTAGCAAAAGCTTGAATAAGAAGCTTAGGAACTCCAAGTGTAAATTTCAGCAATAGGCGACAGCATCCCGTGATTTTTGCGGCTAAAAATGCCCCTCCCCCTAAAATTCGACGTGGCACTGAGATTAAGCTCCAAGCTTAATCAATTAAGTTACAAGTCACAAAAATCTCCAAAGTTTGTCAAGTACATTAAGTTCTGCAACTCTGCAAGTTGTGCAAGTCAACAGAGGCCAAAACTGACTTATGCTAAAAACTCCCATAAGGATTGTTCCTGTGCAGAAGCACTGAACTGCAAAGTTGTTCCCTGGAAGACTCTGTTCGCATACGCAGACTTGCTGAACCAGTTTCAGCACATGCAAAAGGTCATACGCAGATTTTACGAAGACTTTAAATCCCGCAACCGCAAAAATCGAAGACCGTAAAAGCCAAACAAAAATCTATAAGCCTTGTATACCCGACTTTGAGCTACGCTCATTCCGCTAATTGGATTTTGAGAGTGTGAGGTCTTTTGAATTTTTACAGGATGACGGAACAAAATATGGATGATTTAATGGCTAAAGGCGATCTTCCTGAACCTACGATGGAACAAAAGTTGGATTTAATTATGATGCAGTTGGATGAAGAATGAAGAGCCCGGCAAGCTTTGCAAGTTCAATTGGCCAATTTACAACGATCGACTACCGACAAAGATGGACCAAAACCTGAAGATCTTATCTGATGAACCATCGATGCGACTCTCAAAGCTCAATTCATCCGCCAAGAAACAAAGATAAGTAAAAGAAATTTCAAATTCCGTACTTTCAATGGAACTCGAGATGGAAAGACTATTCTTGCATTTATCAGTCAATTTGATGATTACTTTCATGAAGAGACATACGCTGAAAAAGATAAAATTAAATGTGTCACTAATCATTTAATGGATCGAGCATCTCTTTGGTGGACCATGGTTCGTAAGAGCATAGATTGTCCCACTACCTGGGAGAGTTTCAAAAAGAAGTTTATGCAGAATTTTCTTCCTCCACAATTCCATGAAAAAGCCATAAAGCAATGGGACCTTCTTCAGCAAAGAGATCGTGAGCCTATTTCCCAGTACACCGAACACTTTTGGAATGCTTTACTCCAACTACGCATGCTTGAAGACGTATCTGAAGCGACTCACAAGCGCAAGTTTATGTCTAGATTACTTGGGCATTACTATGCTGAAGTCAATATGTTCAAGCTTGCAACCCTTGAAGATGCAATTTCTTTAGCTCATGACACTGAAGACAAGCTTCGAGGAAGAGACAAGCGTCCACAACAATTTCAAGCAAATGGTAACTATGGTTCTAAGCTATTCAATTCAAATTTTAGAAGATTCAATCAAAGTCGATTTCCTTCATCATCTTTCCGTAAGTCTTAGACAAAAGCACCTCCTTTGCCATCAAATACCAATCAAAACCCTAAGTCATCTTCACAACCAAATCCTAATATTCCTAGACTTCCTACCATTGCAAGCAATGTATCTAAAGCCAAATCTATAGTGTGTTACAAATGCCATCAACCTGGACATCTAGCAATCAATTGCCAATCGAAGAAGCCACCTATCCATATCAACTATCTTGGAGTAATGGAAGATGAAGAACATGAGGAAATGCCTAACTTTACGAAAGATGAGGACGATATTGCTACCCCTTCGGATACTTTACCAGGTATGCCAACTCCACATTCTTTGTTGAACAATGAAATGTTTAGTGCATGGAAAAGAAAAGATTATTTTGCATGATGATGGTAGTACACATGATTTTATTTCTGCAAAGTTAGTGAAAGAAATGAAATTACAAACTGTTCCTATGCATTATCGCATTAAAGCAGCATTCTTAGGCACAAGGTATAATGGAACACAAGAGGTGCATGATTTAGAAATTCAAATTGGTGAATACACTGAAAGAATGAATTTTCTAGTTGTACCATTACAGTCCAGTGATATTATCCTAGGTATGCATTGGCGTCATCAGCATAATCCTAACATAGATTATTCCACGCATTCAATTAAAATTCATTTTCAAGGAAAACACATTACATTGTATGGTATGCACGCATCCAATAATTTTCCACTGCTTACTCATACTCAAGCTAAACGTGCATTATGCAAAAGTAGTAAATATTATCTAATTTGGGTGAATGAACTTCAAGCTAAAGAAAAACATATGCACCCTAGGCATAAAGAAATCCTTGCACAATTTAAAGATTGTTTTGCTGAAGATTTACCACCTGGACTACCTCCTTCACGTCCTAAAGACCATAAAATAGATTTAATTCTTGGTACACAACCACCCTGTAAAGCACCATATAGGCATAACCAAATTGAACAGAAAGAAATTCAAAATCAAGTTGAGGAATTATTAAATAGAGGATTAATCAGACCTAGTAGTTCTCCATTTGGTGCACCTGTTTTGTTGGTAAAGAAGAATAATAATACTTATCGCAGGTGCATTGATTATCGTGCCCTAAATAAGATTACTATAAAGAATACATTGCACCCAATTGGTCTCTTGTTCATGTCGTGCATGCTTTCTACCTTGAGTTTTGTGCAAAAAGTAGAGTTCTTTTGTTCTTGAGGACCTTCCGGTGCTCACTACGCGAGCATACAGCATCCGATCTGTGCACCACTCGCAATCAAGCTCGATATGAAGGTGATATACCTCTCTTATGTATCTCTTTGATGATGATTCAAGCACCACCATCTCCATTTGTGATGTTTATTTCACCTCAACCATATTCATATGTGATGTTGATTTGGCCCCAGTCATCATCCTATTAATTCCACCCCAACCATCTCTGTTTGTAATGTTGTTTGTGATATTTTATGAAGTTGCTTTTGAAAAATAAGACAAAATACATTGAATGTTTCAAAACATAATGTGGCAAGCACAAGTCAAGGCGTTATGTTTTCTTGGGCTCATCTTTTGATAAATACAAACTAGGCTATTAATCTTAATCAATCTAGATATGAGCCATCGAGTTCTGAGAGCATGGGGCACTTAATTCCAAGAACTGACCTCTAGACTCTTAATTAAGGCTAATTGATACTTAAAGGCTATGGGCTAATTTTTGTATTTTGGAAAAAAAATGAAAAAATTTTGATTTTTTGTTATTTTTAATGATTTTTAAATTACCTCTCTCTATGCTAAGTTGGAATTTCTTACAAGGCCCAAACTTGAGTCCAAATCTCTCCTAATGCACCACAATCTTGTAGAGCCCTCAAGCAGCATACGAATCACTTTAAGCTTTTCAATAGCATTATGTATACCACCACTATAAGCTATCCATTCCAATTTCTTGACAAACTTATTTGCATCCTCATTTTCAGTACAAAAACGAGGCTCATATCCAATATCAGCCAGATTTGACTTTGTGTATAAGTTGGAATCCAAACCTTACACCTCCCAAAACTAATATGGTCAATGAGAGATCCTCAATAAAGTTGCCAAACTATAGTAGGTGAATAGTTTGAATGGCTTTTTTTTGCCTTGAACCCAACCCCACATAACAAAATTGAGGATTTATTATTAACAAATTACCAAAGTAAACATTATAGCAAACACACCAAATTCCTTTGTTTTTACCTCCAATGTATTCAAAACTCTTCCTAGGGTTTCATTAGTTTAGATTCTTAGCAATGTAGTTTTTCACGATCTAAACATTTATTGGATCTATAGTACAAGATTACAGAAATGGTAAAAATATGTGACTACAAGATTTCAAGAACTATAGAGTTTCAAGACTTAAAGAATTGCAACCTTTACATGCCTATTATTCTTGAACTCAAACCTCTATTTCTATATGGAATTTTATATATTTTATCAAGCTGTTCTTTGATGAAACTTCTACAAAATAGTAGTATAACTAATATTTCATTCATTAAAGGTAATACATCAAACAATCACCTTTGATGACTCATTTTTTTCAAACAATAGAAAGGAAAAGAAGATGAAATTGGTTCACTTCCTTGTGTCAGTTGTGGGTCCAATAGGGGAGACCGTACCTGTGATAGCCAACAATCTAGATGAGTGGGGTCCAATTTAGTGTCAAAGAAATGAGGAGTTTGAGAGGGATCTTGGGAGAGAATGGCAAGATCTTTAGGGCAAGATTCTCTTGGTTTGGGATGGGAACCACAGGCTAAAATCATGGTGGAGATGTATCAAAGAAAGTAAGTAATCATTTATGCTTTATTCGTTATACATGTAAGCATTAAATAGTTGTATCCCATTCCTATATTAGTTGATTTTCAATTATAGAGTACTTCAACAATGCTCAATTCCATATTTGTTTATGGTATCAATTCATTGAGGTGTCAAAGGAGAAGGAAGCTCCTCATTATCATATGTTATGATTACATTCTCATATTATGCTTATGTTTTTTTCCAATAGTATTTTTAGGGTGCATGTCTATCCAAATATTGCACATGAGGTGCACGTGTTCCAAAATTTTGGTATTGCAAACAAAGAATCCATTGTAGATAGATTGAGTCCAGACATGAGGAAGTGGACTAAGGTTGAGATAAGTATAGAGGGAAGGTATTATCATGGAACCGCTCCATGGTATAACTCTCCTTGTGGTTTAATATCTGATCTTGTATGGAAGGTGCTCTTCTATCTCCAGCTCTCTTGTATGGAATGTGATTTTCTATATTTGGCTATAATTTTATTTTTGGCATGATAGGATGAATTCCATGCCTTGTTTCAAAAGAAATTGCTAAGGTTGATGCTCTTAGTACAGATGAGGTAGAGAGGAAGAAACATTTAGATAAGTCTATAAGAGTGGAAGAGAACTGCCCTAAAGATAGGGGTTACAAGTACTTATGCATTGCCAATCCCCAAAATGGGGGATCATTTCTTTAAGTTGTTGTTTAGCATAAGGTGGGATGATGCGAGCATGCTCAAGATTTCAAGACAAGTTGTATTGTTTTACAAGCTCAAAAATCTCTCTCTGGAGGTAATTAATATTTGTTGAGAAATAGACAAATGATGTATGCTCCAGGAAGAGATGTCCTGAATCCCATATGCACAGTGAGGAGAGTAGAACAACCCAGCTTCTATAAAGCATTGTACTTGACTATCACTTTCACAATGATGAATACAATATCATGATGCTTTCCTCTTTCAGTTAGCATCATTGTCATTGTCAATATAATACACAAGATTGTCTTTATGAGTCCAAGCTTCCATCTTGGAACCTAATTCACTTGTGTGACAGTTGTCTACTCATTGTCCATGTCAACATGAATTTAGTCTTCACCTTCCAACCTCCATAGCTCCTATCATGCTCTAGATCCAACTTTTTCACAATATGTATAAAGCAAGTTGTGTGTGTGTTGCTTTTTTCTTCATAAGACAAGGATGATAGCAAGTTGGCTAATGCATGTTTAAAGAGTGATATGGAAGAAATAAGGGGATACATAGGAGAGATATGTGAGTAGGCCAACTAAAAATTCTTGATATCATTTGAAGAAGCTCTATGAACTTTTTAGAAGAAGTAACCGTATTGAGAATGGAGTATCTGAGCTACTAGCTTGCACATACGTCAACTTGTGTGGAACAAATAGTGAATCTCTTGATGCACATGTGTATAATTAAAAATCTCTCTCAATAGATTTTCAACCATGTTAATCCAAATGAATCATAATATGGCTTCATCCTCAATACAATAGTTTAGCAATCATTTGTAATCTTTCTCTTTATTTTGGTGAATAGTTTAGATATATTTGAAACTTTTATTAAACTTTAAAAATTGCCACAACATTTGAGATCTAACTTTAACATGGAATTTAAAGCATAAAAGTGACCTAGGAGCTGTAAGGGTGGCAATTTTGGCAGAGAATTTGTTGATCACATATTGAGGAGTTGGAGTTTTCTAGCTGCATTTCGATGCCCGAAATCCAATCCGAGTGTCCATTTGTTGATTGGAGTCTATTTGACCCCCCATTCAATGTTCGCAAGGTTTGGCTTTATAAAGTAGCTACTTGATTGAGAAGGTAGAAGAAATAGCATCTAGAAGGTGAGGATAGTAGTTTTTGATGCCAGAAACATGCTTATGTTTTTAGATTTCAATTTTGAGTCTGTTTGGGCCTCCAATTTCAAGGAAACCACTTGCCAATAGTGCGAATGCAAGGGAAATGAACCAATTATTTGCTAATTAGTGATTAAGAAGGGACATAACTCAAAATCTTCATGAGAGGGAAGGGGAGAGGGAAGGGACATTTTTTCGTGCATCCCTTCAATCCCCATGAAATGGAGTTTGGTAGCAGTAGTCGATGGAATCAGGATGAGTAGCATGGTGGACCATGGCTTCTTGCAAATTTTCACTCTATTTCATTGTAACAATCAAGAGAAATGATACACTGAATGAAAATATTAAATTCTAGTATTTCTCTCTCTTCTTTCTCTCTCTCGCCATAATTGTTGCTCGTATGGGTTGAGAGAATAAGGGGGAATGGGTGCTAGTTTGTGACAAGATGGAAGCAATGGAGTGAGGAAGCATGAAGGTGAGTGTCAACGGTAGCTGTGTGTGATGGCATCAATGGCTCTATTTTTCAAAATATGAAGCATCACATGTGCAGGATCTAGCATAAGTGTTGATTTATTGCATATTATGTCCTATCTCTTGTGTCTATCATGGAACAGGGTTGAAAATGCCTGAGTTATTTTTGTTGATGTCTAAAATCACAAAAAACTCAATCAGTTTTAGTCATTTATATAAAAAATATTAAAATCACAAAATAAAAATTTAATGCAAAAATTGAGATTTATGTAGGTTTTGAGGGTTCAATGTTGTTTGCATGGACTTATAATTGATATACTGATGGTAGTCCATACTAGTGACAAATTGAAAAATGAGGAGAAATCAGTCATTTATATTCAAATAAATGAAAAAAAATCTTGAAAATTAGTCTTTTTGAAGAAAAAATATGGAAAAATAGTTTGAATGTGTAAAAAGTTATAAAAAATTAAGAGAGTTTGTGTGGATGTATAATGAGAGTAGAGCATAAGGATTTGCATCAATCTACCTCCATTTAGGTGTGAAAAGTTTGTATTCAATGCTTATTCTTACAAAAAATGACCATGAAACCCTTTTACATCTATGCACGAAAGCAAAACCTAAGTGGTAGGGGAAAGAGGGCTGAAAAGAGATAAGATTTGAATAAGTTTAGATTTGATTTCATATTATGGCATATAAGCTTCGATTTATTTAAGTTTGAAGAGGAATAGTAGCATGAGTTAGCCCGATATTGTCCCTTTGCAGCATAGCATATGCATTTGGTAAGAGACGGGGAATACATGAATAAATAATGGAGGAAAAATACCTGCTACATTGGTGAGTATATAAGACGTAAGGGACTTGAAATTTTTCTCATCATATTATAATAACAAGTGTTCTTCATCTTCTCTCCCTCTCTCTAACTTTCATGGCTTCCTTTCTTCCTTTTCTATCTTTCTCTCTCTTCTTCTAGTATTTCTCTCTCCTTGTCACTCTCTCTTCTGCTTCTCTTCTTCTCTCTCTTCTACAGTCTTCTCTCTCCTCTTTCTCTCTCCTAGTCCTCTCCTTGACAATTGGTATCAGAGCAATAGGTTCTTGATCCAGTTAGCCAACATTCCATTCAGTTATCCTTTTTTAGTCACACAGATCTAAGAGCCACAAGTACATGGGTACATACATGACATGGAGCAACAGTGCAGTTATCAAGGATCTCTGGATCAGAAGGACTGCATGTCAAGAGCATTAATGGTAGCATGGACCAAGTTTGGAGGTTGGAAGACCAAATTTAGCAACTCATGAGTCATTTTTGGCCAATTTTGAAGGTATTTTCCT
Source organism: Lygodium microphyllum (assembly GCF_053477565.2). Lineage (NCBI taxonomy): Eukaryota > Viridiplantae > Streptophyta > Polypodiopsida > Schizaeales > Lygodiaceae > Lygodium > Lygodium microphyllum. Next base: position 148,466,380 of record NC_141146.1, on the reverse strand, counting down.
ACAACCAATGGTAAATGGAGTAGAAGAGGGTATAGTCTTGGTTACTTTTCAGGAAGAGTCTTCTCTATCTTCATTCTCAAGCTCTTGTCAAGCTTCCATGGAGGAAAATCAGTTTAGATCTTTTCACTCCCATCTCCATTGATCAAAAGGCTTCTACCAAAGCTTCCTGAGGACTCTAAGCTACATTTCAAGCAGTCTATTAGTCATTTCGACTCTTCCCTGGCCTACAGGAGGAAACTCAAATATCACGACACAGTCCATGCTGCCTTACTTGATCAAAATCCTAGCACTCCTCAGCTCAAGCTCCTAAAAAATGTCCATTCCTACCTCCTCTAGCAAGTTGTGAACAATTGGAAACTTCCCTGCATTGTTCTTTGACTCTCTTGAATCTCTAAAACCCTAGACAGGTGCACACCAGAACAGTCATGAAATTTCTTTCTAAGATCTTCAAATCTTGAGGGCTTTTGCTTCTTTTGGTCCCAAGAGCTTGTGACTATAGGGACATTTGAAGATTAGAGCATCAAGAAGCATGGATTGAAGGAGGAAGCATTGGGGCAGCCATATCCATAGTGCAAGAACCTCAAGATTCTTCAAGTTACCTTCAATTTTTTGTCATGAGGCTTCAAGATTGGAGTCTACACAACCATTGGAGCTTGCTTACAAGTTTGGAAGAGCCTTTGATGCTTGGAAGGCATTATGGGATACATTTATGGAAGATCTCCCTTCTATGTCCATCTACACAAGCTGTGAGCTATTGAGAGCTCAATCCTTCCATCCCAATTGAAGAATTTTCTTCTTCAAGCTCAAAGATTCCTCTCTTGGCTAAGCATTGCAACCATGGAGCTTATTGGAGCATAATGGAGCATCTTGGAGCACTCAAAAAGGGATGAATCATTGATTGATTGCTATTTTCATCAAGCATCATAAGGTACTTGGTTCTTGAACTCTTATTCTCTCAAATTCATCCTCTTATTGAGCCATAATCAATTGCTTGAGAGAATGCAAGAGCTCACAAGAGTAAGCATTAGGAGATAGAATTAATGCTTGTCTGCTGTCCAATTCTTCACAAATCATTTTGACTCACTCTCATTGCATTAGAATGGATAAATTCATGATGAAACTCATTCAGGACAATTGTTTGTGCTTACCTTAACCAATTGAGTTGTTGTTTTTTGATTGAGCCACTTAAAATATTCACTGTATAGGGTAAGTCAATAGTGAGTCACTGCTTGGTAAGCCCCTACCCTTGATCCCAATTTTCCATTCCATGCATTTCATAAAAAGGTTCAATTCCTACTTCCAAATGCATCTCATGTTTGGTGTTTAATTAATAAATGTCTGCCATGTATATTCTGGGTGAGGAAAAAGTCAAATGCCAGGCGAGGTGTCAAAATAAAAGAGAGGTGACTCCCCCTTGCCATCAAAGACCCTGAAGGGGTGTTAGCTTTCATGGATGCAGATAGAGAGCAACACACAGAGTGAAGCAACATGCTTCCTCTCTCTCTTCTACTCATTTTACTGAAAAGACATAGGTCAAGTATTTACAAGTCCAGAAGGACCATTCACACCAACCATAAAGACTAGAGTACCAACTTATTTAATATACCTGACTAATATAGCTAGACTAGCTGTGTCCAGCTCATATCGGTCAAACACATATGAAAGAGCTTGATATTCTAACACTCCCCCTCAAGCTCAAGACAACATCTATACTCCAAGCAGCTATCTAAAAACACAGAACTTATCTTTACCCAAAGACTTGGTAAAGATATCTGCAACCTGTTCATCTATCTTTACATGCATAAGATCCACTCGTCCTACAAGAACCATCTATCTGATGAAATGGGAGTGTACCTCTATGTGTTTTGTCCTAGCATGATAGATTGGATTCATAGCCAGGAGTACACTACTCAGATTATCACATAGTAATTTCACTGGAGCATCTACCTGTATGTCCAAATCAGCCATATGCTTGAGCAGCCATGAAATCTCGCATGCTGCCAATGCAGCACCCCTGTATTCTGCCTCAGTACTCAACAAAGCAACCGTAGGCTACTTCTTGCTGCTCCAGCTAATCATGCTGCTACCAAATCCAAATGCATATCCAGTTGTAGATCTACGGTCATATGAGCAACTGCCCAATCTGCATCCGTGTATCCAGTCAATGTCAAGGGCTTATCTCTGACATAGAACAGCCCATACTGTACTGTGGACTTAAATATCTCATAATGCATCTAAATGCATCCAAGTGCGGCTTTCTAGGCTTCTGCATAAACTAACTTATGAGCCCTACAGCATAGCTCAAGCCAGGCCTAGTGATGGTCAAGTAAATCAAGCTGCCAACCATCTGCCTGTACATAGTCACATCCTCTACTTCAGCCCCAGTGTTCATGTCTAGCTTGACATTCTGATCAAGAGGTGTATCCAACGGTTTGCATTCAGCCATGCCATACTTCTTCAGCATCTCCATGGCATAGTCCTTCTCCATCAGCCATAAACCGTTTTTAGCTGGAACTACCTCAATGCCCAAGAAATACTTCAGCTCTCCTAGGTCTTTCATGTCAAATTCAAATTTCAGCATCTTCATTACATGCTGTATGCCCAAGTCATCATCACCAGTGATTATCAAATCATCAACGTATATGACCAGCACTACCAAGCCACTGTCAGTCTTCTTTGTAAATAGGCTGTGATCAGCCGTGCCAACAGCAAAACCCAATCTCTGCAAGTAGTTACTGATCCTAGCATGCCAAGCTCTCGAAGCTTGCTTCAACTTGTACAATGCCTTTTTCAACCTGCATACATAATGCTAAAAATCACGGTGAACATACCCTTCCGGCTAAACCATATAAACATCCTCTGCTAGGTCACCGTTAAGAAATGCATTCTTAACGTCCATGTGCTGCAATTTCCAGCCTTTAGCAGCAGCCAAGGTAATCACAGTGCAAATGGTTGCCATCTTGGCAATAGGGCTGAATGTTTCCTCATAATCAAGTCCATACTATTGGGCATACCCCTTTGCAACCAGCCTGGCTTTGTATCTCTCCACACTGCCATCTGACTTGCATTTAATTTTGTAGACCCATTTGCAACCAATGGTCTTTTTCCCTTCAGGCAGTGGCACTAAATCCCATGTCTTATTTTCAGCCAAGGCATTCATTTCTTCGTCCATGGCTACACAGCAGTTCTCATCTTTCACTGCTTCAGTATATGTACCTGGTTCTTTAACCTCCATCACTTTTGTCATTGAAGCATAATGCTTTGCAGAGTAGCCACTGTATGTCAACCTGTCAACAGGATATCTGACCCTCTGCGAGCGTCTAAGCTATGGTGCACTACTCAATTCCCCTCTCTCATGAGGCGGAATATACCAGCTCTGCCTCGTGCCAGGCATATAGACAGTCAGAATACCAAGTTCGCTATCTAAAGTATCAGCAGACTCATAGCCAGAAGTCATTCTGCCAAGTGTCATCATACCAGATGCATCCTCAATAACTTTCTCTTTTCCTTTGCTGTCCAAGACATCATGTCTTCCCTTCACTGACATATTGGTGTCAGTGGACGGTGAGCTCCTCAATCTCCCTGTCCATGGGGATATTGTCTGACTACTAGGTCCTGTCATAGCAGTGCTCTGTTGTAAATCAACTGTAGAGACATGAGTGGAAGGCATATCCGATGGCACTGCAACTGGTGATACATACCAAGAGCCCATCTCATCAAAGATAACATCCCTGCTCACCAAAGTCTCCCTGGTAGAGGGATCATAGCATTCGTATGCCTTCTTCTCCTACGAATATCCAATGAAAACACACTTATGTGCTTTGGGATCCAGCTTCTTCCTTTTCTCATCTGGAATATGCACATAAGCAAGACAGCCAAAGACTTTCATGTGACTTACATCCGGCTTATAGCCATACAGCTTCTCAAACGGTGTCATCTCATGAATACTTGCAGTGGGAGTCCTGTTCAGAATGTATACAGCTGTCATAACAGCCTCTGCCCAATAGTAAAGCGGCATATGCTTTTCATTCATCATGGCCATAGCAGCTTCCATCAGAACCATGTTCTTTCTTTCAGCTACTCCGTTCTACTGTGGAGTGTAGCTGCAAGTTAGCTGCCTACGAATGCCATTTTCAGCCAAGAAATCATCAAATTCATTTGATACATACTCCCCACCACTATCAGATCTCAAGCAAGAGATGTAGCATTGAAACTCCTTCTCAACCTGTGCTTTAAATTGCTAAAAAGCAGCAAAGACCTCATCTTTTGTTTTCAATATGTAAAGCCAGGTATAGCGACTGTAGTCATCAATGAAAGATACATAATATCTGGAACCTCCCATAGATGCATTATGAGCTGGCCCCCAAACATCAGAGTGCACTAACTGTAATGGACGTGTACTTTGCCTTACATGCCTGACAAACGGCAGTCTAGACCGCTTATCAAACTGGCAAGCATCGCATACATGACCAATATCTGAATATTGGAACTTGGATAAACCTTTAACCAGCTATTTCTTCTGCATAATTTGCAGCCTTTGCAAATTGACATGCCCCACTCTCTTGTGCCATATTTCCAAATCCCTAACAGTGCCAGAACCATGGGCAAACATAGCTGAATTGAGCTCTGGCAAAGAAGCATCAAGAGTAAACATTCGGCCATTCCTATGACCACGAGCTATCAACTTGCATCCATTGCCAAACTCTTCAATAAAGCAGCCATGTTTATTGAATCTAACCTGCAAGTTCTGCTCCGACCGACAGACAATAAGTTCTGCTCCCGACACACAATAAGTTCTTCGTAATTAAAGGGACATGCAAGACATCATGCAAATTTTTCTTCGTGCCATCATGAACCACAAGAGGCACTTTGCCTTTATGCTCAATGCTATGCTACGTGTCATCACCTGTGCATACATAGCCATGCTTTTCAGCCACCATATCAGTGAACCAGTCACCGTGAGGGGTCATGTGATTCGACGCCCCTGAGTCAATGTACCACACTGCATCATTAGATGATTTTTCAGTAGCCTTATCTTTGACATATTGCATGGCAAACAGTCTATCACAAGAGTCATCTACCTGACTGGACGTAGCATAGTGTCCATGCTATTTGCCCTTCTGGTTTCCCTGCTTCTTCCAGCAGTCCTTTGCAATATGCCCATACTTTCCGCAATAATGACAATCCTTATCCTTGTTCAGATTATCAGATGAACGCTACTGCTGCCATGAGCCTCTGCCACGAGAGTTAGATCTCCCCCTGCCTTGAAAATTTCCACCACCTCTTGCATTTGATGGTGGCTGATTGCTATTACCATAAGATGCATTCTGATGGCCTCCTCTGCCAGATCCATAGCCCCTACCACGGCTACCATGGCCACTATGATTCGAGTAAAAAACTGCATCCTTATTCTTTGAACTGCTTGATCCTGTAGCTAAGCCAAGCTTAACCTCTTCATGAATCAATAATGCAAGCAGCTCATTAAAGTCAAGCATTTCAGCCCGCACAGACACTGAAGTGTCAAAAGACTTGTATTCAGGACCCAAGCCATTCAAAGTCACTGCAACCATATCTTCATCTTCAACCTGTGAACCAACATATGCCAACTGATTTGCTATGGTCTTAACCTCTATGACATAATCATGTATGGATCAGCTCTTCCTCTCCATGTTATTGAATTTCTACTTCAATTGTATATTCCTGGCACTTGTGGTTGTGCCATAGTATTTGACCAATATATTCCATGCATCTGCTGGGGATTTATAGTTCATGATCTGCATCACCATAGCATCCGAGATACATAATGACAACCAATGTAAAAACCTGCGAGCTCTTTCCATCCAAGCTCGATGTGCTCGTCTTTGATCAACTATAGGATTCCTTTCTGGAACTTCAGGTTCAGCCTCAACACCTGTCACTAAGTCCCAGTATCCTTTGCCTATCAGAAAGTTCTCCATGCAGAACTTCCATATTGCATAATTGTTGCTATCAAGCTTTTCTCCCACAATCTGGGTTATTTATCAGTTCTATCAGCATTTGCCATGTTGTAGACCTTGCCTGACTACCTGCAAACCAAGATCTTCTTAACAGTTCAACTTCAGCCCGAAACTGTCTATGACAGTTTTCTGCAATTAATTGCAATAAAAAAACCAGGGTGTTTCAGCCCACTGACAACCCAAAACAGCCTACAAACAAGCGGCTTAACCTGTAGGTAAACAGACAGTACAAATGCTATGTATTTACTTTGGTTTGAACTCCTGCAACCTCACTGCCAGGGTACATACATCCAAGTCTTCAAGTACCTGTGGGGCTAACCAAATCAACGAGTTCTTCCAAGAACAGGAGTAACCAATTAGTGCTTTATGTCTGCAATTTTTTTCCGTTTTCAGCCTATCACAAACTCTCAGATCAGGTCATTCCAAGCTCCAAATTTATGTCAAAATACCCAAGAAATATGACATGTCTTCTACCAAGCATCATGTGCTACATTCAAGCTCAATGTACATGCCAAAGAGCATCCAAAATGCAGACACCACAAGTGTATAATGTCCCTATAACTCCAATAACAATTCATCCATGTGTATTCAGATCTGTACAACTCTATTAGAGCTCACACATGAGCTCCCACAGGGGCAATAGTAAAGTACACCCTTCAAGAACCTTCCTTGGTATGCATCCATGCTCTATGCCACTTGACAAGTGCTTTTCACCTTAAATCTCTGCCAATGAGAGCAGCCTGTCCACAGGCATAGTCCACACAAACAGTTCAGAGTATATTCAGATCAAATTTGATGGTAATGATGATGAATGCCCACTTGTTGATGCTCAATGGAGCCTTGGTGAGCCTCCAAACAAGCCACACACTTGTTAATGCTCAATGGAGCCTTGGTGAGCAGCCCATATTGTAAATCCCAGCCATGGAGTTCAGCCTGCAAAACAGGCGCAATCATGCTGGCTGGACTAACCTCTTCTGCTGCACGATTTGATGATTATTATAATGATAAAGCACTCACTAGTGCTCAACCAATCCTTGGGAGACTCCTCAGCAAGCCACGACTCCTCCTTCAAGCAATGAGAATCCAATGCTTAACAATCCATACCTCTGTGTGACCATTGATGGAAATGACTATCAGTCCTCTTCCTTTTCTAGCCCTTCAGGTCAATCTTCAAGTCTTCTTCTTCAGTGCATTCCACCAGTGAGCCCATTCATGGCTCTGATACCATGTTAGCTTTCATGGATGCAGATAGAGAGCAACGCACAGAGTGAAGCAACATGCTTCCTCTCTCTCTTCTACTCATTTTACTGAAAAGACATAGGTCAAGTATATACAAGTCCAGAAGGACCATTCACACCAACCATAAAGAAAGAGCTTGATATTCTAACAAGGGGTGCACAACCTAGCCCAAGGGAAACTTTGCCCACCTCTCGGTGATCCGAAGCCCAAAATTACTTGCAAATGCAGGTATCCACTTGAAGAAGTGAGATATTAACTTAGCACTAATGTATGAGATGTATTTGTTCATGTATGGATGTATTATTTTCTGCAAATGTATGGGAAAATACTACTAAGGATCTATTTGCAAACATGAGAATACATATGCTGTCAATAGCTATGAATACAATGCTTGTGATGGACCTAAAAATGGGCCGGCACTGGCTCATGCACTAGCCGGACCTCGTCACTATGCGCAAGACAACCCCTCGGCCTCGCGGCCAGGAGCGTCTATCAAAATCTCTGCCTTCCTAAACATTGCGTTTGTAATACGTTGTAGTCCAACTGATCCTAACCCAATATTGCTCCTCAGAGGGAGTCCCTTTCACATAGCCAAAAGGCTCGAATCACATACACATATGGGGTTCCTCCTACGGCTGAATGCCGTCAACCCTCTGCGACTCTCCTACACCTTGGGGATTGGCCCCTCGATGCGTCGCTCAACATTTAGACATTTCGCACAAACGTCGCTCAAGGTACCAAATAAACGTATCCAGGAATGTACCATTGTCCTTACTTGACTTCCCCTTTATGATCCCACGACTAGCCTACAGCATAGGAACCTCACGCTCTCAACGGTGGGTCACAGGCCTACTGAAAACAATTGCTATGCATATCCAGGAGCTAACTCTGATACTTTTAATTTCCTCTAAATGATCATGCAAAGAGGTGTATGCCTAGTGCTCAAACATTTGAAAAACCAGCAGCGTGCAAGTGCAAAACATCTCTTTCATGCTTTTCTTTCTAACCGCTTTGTGCTTCGCTGCAATCACCTAGCACCGAAGTGATCTTCGTGCTACTAGGTGTTAATTTTTATCATTATTATTCCGTCCTAGATGCAATGCATATAAAATCAGCAAATTATTCATCATGCTCAGCGGCATTTAACCATTTTTTCCACAACTCTTCCCTCCCCCGTTGATAGTGCATCATTGCATTCATTTCTTTTAGGGTTTTCCTTGTCATTTTATGTGGAGAAAGGAAGGAAACACGCACCAAAACATATAAACAAGGCTGAACTGAAGCATAACTTCATGCCCCAGCCTTGCTATACATCAACAAACATAAATCCTATTTTTCTATATTTTTCGTAGCCCCAAATGTATTTTTCCCCTATTTTTCAAGGGTTTTTTATCATTTTCCCGCCATTTTCTTCATTTTCTTGTATTTTTTAAATTGCTGAAAATGAAAACCAGTTTGTGGGCTGTGGCCCTTAGTTCATTTACAACAAAATTGAAAGATTAGTTGATGTGTATCGACGGTTTTCCCCATTTATATGCCCAAAACCCTTGTTTTTCCCCATTTTTCATGCGTTTTCGGGTTTCTTGACATTATTTCGAGCCATGAAATGCATGTTTTTCATAATTTCTGGTTATAAACAGTAAGAACTCAGAAGAATCAGCAACATAATCAAATCTTAGTCCATATGAACGGCATTCCATCAATCAAAAGCATAAAACACTAAATTTTCTTTGTAATTTTTTGGTTTACCGCTTAAACGCGTGTTTCGGGTTTTGTGTCCATGGCTGTAGACTTGGAAAACAGCAACACTTCATGTCCAGCAACATCACAAATCACCATTCTCAGCCCGTGGAGCAATCCGGTCCATGCCGGACAAGCCTCCATCATTCTTTCTTCTTCCTTCTTCTCCCCACATGATCTTGCCTTTAGAAGAGAGAGAGGGAGGAGAGAGAAAGACTAGAATCAGAAATTTCAAACCAGGCCACCATTGCGCGAGCGAAGGGCGGCGATATGATCAGCAGGCAGAGTGTAGGCAAGGGCCAATGTCAAACAGGAGGGTTGTTTGCAGGCAGGGAGGAGCCATGATCAACATGGGGCGCAAATTTCGGCGCCTGTCTGCTCACGTTTCTTCCACGATTTCATCTCCCACATTTCATGTGAAATGTCATGCTTCATTTAAATGTTGGGCTCCCAAGGGTCACTTGCCCATTTTGGCCAATTTTTGTCCACCTCTTCGCATCTTGACCGGTTTCTTGGCCATTTCCCCGTCCGGACTCGGAATCAAGCTCTGAAAAATCCTGGGCGTCCGGCTTAGCATCCCGCATTGGCCAGTAGCTCGTGTCAACCCGCACGTCTGTCTGAAAAATTATGAAAAATCACCAAGTGTCGCTCGGGCGCCTTTAAAGCACTTTGGCGCTTAAAATCGTCCTAGATCGAGCCGCCGCCTTTGACAGTGAATATTTTTCCCTTGATCTTTATAATTTTTAGCTATTTTTAAGCACTTCCCGTCACCTAAATTCCGCTCTCATTGGCGACCACGGGATAGGACGACTCAGTCCGTCGAACCCACGAACATATCTGCACATAAACAACCAAAGAAGCATCAAACTGATACAAAACAATTATCATCATAAAACTCAGCACAATGCTCCCCCTACCCCTAGACAGAACCAAGGCATAACATCCACAAGGAGTAGGCCTAGCATCATCTAATAGAAGATCCGAAGTGAATCACTAACCAGCTGCTCGAACACAGCCAAACGAAAAAGAACTGCCAAAGAGGTTGCCCTAAGTGGTAGTCTGAACTACTTACCAACTAAAGACAACACTACTAGGAGCTCCTACAAGGCGAGGACTCCTATAGCCTGATCAAAGAATATTTTCTTTCAGTATATCTCTTCTTTTAGGGTTTTTATTGGATGAACATACTTGGGCATGTAAAAAGGAGGGAGCTGAGCGTAGTGACCCAAGGAGAACAGGGCATCGGTCTCAGGACCTGTCTCGGCACCCAAGAACCTACCAAGCCCTCGCAAGGCGACACTTAATCCTTTTCTAACGCTCACTTTTATTTTTGCTCCAACCTTCCTTGTTTTGATATTATTTTTCCAGCAAGAAGCCACCCCGAGGAAGACAAGGTATCGGCCCCGGGTCTGACTCGTCCCCAAGAACCTACCAGGCCTTCGCAAGGCGATGATCAACTGCTTATATATTTTCATTTCATTTCTTTTCATTGATAGGGGTTAGAACCCCTTTTTACACACCTTCGCATTTATATTCATCTTTTAGGACAGTCAGGATTTCTTAGCATCATCATTATTATCTTCTAGCAGGCTTCTCTAACTGCCTCACTACTAACAAGAACTCCTAGAACGGCTGCCTAGCAGGCTGGCAGAACAGGGCCACTAGGGCTTCCTTCTAAAACAGGTCTTTCAATGTCGAACAATGTCTTTACAGGAGGCAATGACTACTCCGACTTCCCTCAAACATACTTAGCCCAAACCTGGGACTTCATGCCTTGGTTGCCAGTCCCAAACAAAAAGTATCCCCTCAACAAGTACAAATACACATATAACAGGAAAGAAAGGTACTCGTAAAGGAGAAATATCACCTGGAGTGGCCACAAGGAGCTTCCATCGCAGCAAAGGCTCCTCCAGGCTCCACCAAATTCCACAACCCGCGAAACCTGTCCAGCACAACACTAAACAAAAACCCAATTAAACGCACCCGCACTAGACAGGGAAATGGCCCTCTTGGCCTAATGAATGCAGACATGACTTTGCTACTAAACTGTATCGGCCCTCTTGGCCTAATGAAATAAAACAATACTATGCATAACATCCTCCTGGAAACAACCATGATAGACATCAAAGCATACTATTCCCAGGGGAACAAAGGCGCATAGCCCTAAACTAGGTGCATTAAATTATGACCTATCCCTCCTGCGTATATCGCAAGAGGTGTTCGCATCACATGGCGTCGAATCAGTCTATGGGTCCCCGATAATAAAGGTAGATGAGTCTCGCTTACCCTCTGCATCACCCAAATCAACCATCGTCTGCCAAAAAGGGCATGTTCAGAAAGCATACCCCACAAACGACCAGGTCCTGTCTCACCATCAATAGATATATCGAGACAAGGGCCACAATTAAAGAAGAGGTCCTCTTCATACGCAAGATTAGCCAATGAATCGGCAAACTGATTCCAATTCCGTGGAATTAGCTGAAAAGACACTCTATCAAATTCGTCTAGTAGGCCTATAGCAGTGTGATGGTACATACAAAGGATCGGGTTCCGCACCATGTACGTCCCATTGAGTTGATTTAAAACCAACTGAGAGTCCCCTTTTATCAACAACTGGCGGATACCACCCTTTTTTGCAATATTCAAACCCATGATCAGGGCTTTGTATTCGGCCATATTATTAGTAAAATTCGCCCCGAGATAAGCAGCTAACTTCATGACAATGTGTCGTCGGGGGTCTCGGATGACAACTCCTACACTTCCTTTTTTGCATGCACCCCTGGACGCCCCATCAAAGTACAAGGTATACGTCCATAAAGGGTTTAAATATCCTGCCATCCTGAACTCTACTCGTAATTATGGTAATCGAAATTCAGCATATTCAACGGGTGGACTGTAGGCTCCATCCCTCCATCATCATTGAATTCGACAGGGATGCTCGTCAAAATTTGTAGGCAGTGATGGCAGAAGACCTTGATTTCCCAAATAAATGTCCCGCCTTCTTGCTCAATCACCTTGTATCCTTTGCTCCACCAAATGAGCTTTCCCTGATGATACCTCTGTTCCAAATATGGGTGTTCTAAATAAGGGATCAGACGACCCATCAACCTTTATCACGATTTCCTTGCAGATGTTTGATCAATCTTGCCTAGACCTGCAAGGCAGTCATAGCATTAGAAAAATCAGAAGTAATAAGGTTTAATCTTATTAAGATTAACCTTATTTTTAAATTCTATCCCCTCAAGGTCAGCTAACAAAACTGTGGATTTATTCTTTTCTATTCTAACGATCTTATAGGGCCCATCCCATTTGGGTTCTAATTTGCCTGGAAATAATTCTCGTCGTGCGTCATAATACAGAACAAGCTGTCCTTTCTTGAAGGTGTATTTCTTGGCTTTGAGGTCGTGTAGCTTCTTCATTCGGCGCTTCGCCACTTCTTGGTGCAATAAGCTCTGCAACTTAAGCTCATCTAAATGTGCCAGTGTCGTCAAGCGCTCAAAAAGTGCATCGTCATCGCTTAGAGAATGATTGATGGCAAACCGAATGGTCGGCAGCTCAATTTCTAAAGGCAAGTCACACTCCTCCCCATATACTAACTTAAATGGGGTATGGCCAGTGGCTCGTTTGAAAGTCGTATTATAAGCCCACACTGCCACGTATAACTTTTTATCCCAATCCCGTTTCTTTTCCGACACAATTTTGGACAGGATGCCTACAAGCTGCTTGTTGGTGCTTTCGACTTGCCCATTGGCTTGCGGGTTATATGGAGTTGTTTTGTTATGCTTGATGTTCCACAACTCTGTCAAACCTTTGATCACCTTATTCAGGAAATGAGTTCCACGGTCCGACACTAATTCTTTCGGAGGACCAAACCGGCATATTATCTGCTCTAAAAGGAAACTAGCAGTTTCTTTAGCATCATCTTTCCTTGTTGCACGTGCTTCTGACCACTTTGTGAAGTAGTCAGTTGCTACAATGATGTACCGCTTTTGCGTAGTCGATGACGGAGTAATAGGACCCACAAAGTCTATTCCCCACTTCTCAAATGGAAGTATCGCCATAATAGGGGTGAGTGGTCGTTTCCTATTCTCTCGACTATCATGTCGTTGGCAGATATCGCATCGCTTAACATACGCAAACGCATCCTAGAAGATGGCAGGCCACCAATAACCCGCTCTTAAAGCCTTTTGTGCTGTAAGCCGTCCAGCAAAATGGCCACCGCAAGCAGAATCATGGCACTCTTCCAAAATGAATGGCACCTCGTCAGGCGTCACACACCGGCGATAGATGTCATCAACCCCTTGCCGATATAATGTACCTGCGATCAAGGCAAACTTTAACGCTTGCTGCTTAATTTTCCTTTTCTCAGCCTTAGATAATTCGGATCCCGCCTCTCCTGTTGATAAATAATGCGTTATTGCAGCATACCAGGAGGGAATAGATGCTGTATCTATTTTAAATATCATCTCCATGTCACTACCTTCAGCCACAGATTCTTTCGGCTCCCCAAAGTCCACTAGACATTCCACGATGCCTTGCAACCTTGGTGGCTTACTCTTGATTTCATAATCAAATTCTTGCAAAGTGATCAACCACTTCGCTAAATGATCAGGCGGCTGTAACTTGTTCATCAATAGTCGAAGTCCCTCCGCCTTCGTATAAAGCACAACTTTCTCATAGAGAATGTAATGCCTGAACTTCTTGGTCCCAAAGACCATCGCTAGACACAGCTTCTCCATGTAGGTGTAATTGATTTCGGATACCCCCAGCTTCCGACTGGCAAAAGCAATCGGGTGGTACCACTTCTCTTCCCAAAATTGGGCTAAACAGCAGCTGATACTATACATGGTGGCTGCTGAAAATATATAGAACACCTCACCTCTTTTAGGTGCTTTTAAAACGGGCGCTCTTGCTAGCTCTTGTTTCACATCCTCGAATGCTACCTTACAAGGGTCACCCCATTCAAACGAACAGCTAAAGGACAATAAATTTGTAAGTGGCAACGTTCTTTCTGCTAAGGCGTTAATGAATCTACGGTAGTAACCAACCGAAGACAGAAAGCTATGAACTTCTTTCGGAGTGCGTGGTGGACCCATGGCAACTATAACTTTGACCTTCTCAAGGTCTGTCGCAATTCCTACCGAACTGACCACATGGCCCAGCAATAGCCCATAAGGTACTCCAAAAGCACACTTCCGTGGGTTTAGGGCGATGCAAAATTGTCTACAGCGCTCAAAGCATTTTCTCAAAATGATCAACTGCCTTTCTCTCACGGTGGCGGCCCCTAAGTCATCAATAAACACCCTCAACTCTTCAGGGGATATGTCACCGAATGTCTTATCGGCTGTTCGTTGCCACGAACCAGGCGCATTGCATAAACCAAAAGCCATCACATGGTAAGCAAAAGTGCCAAATACAGTGATAAAAGTTGTTTTCAACTTGTCCTCTTCTGCAATTGCCATTTGGTTATATCCTGCAAAGCAATCCATAAATGAATATATCTCCCTACCCGCTAATTGATCCAAAATCTGGTCAATAAATGGTAATGGGTAGTAGTCCTTAACTGTCTGCTTATTCAGCTCCCTAAAGTCTACACATAAACGGATCTGATTATTCTTCTTCTTTCTAATCATAACTAGCGAACACCATTCCGTGTGTTGCACAGGAAAAATCAAACCCGCTTTTCAAAGCTTCTGTAACTCTTCAAACAGCCCGTCCCTCAATTCGAAAGGCATACGCCTTACTTTCTGCCGTACAGGACGACTGCCCTCTTTCAACGGAATTGTATGAACAGCAAGACTAGGAGGAATGCCTCTCAACTCATCATAACTCCAGGCAAAAATATCCCGGAATTCCTGAATCAAGGCCACATAGTCCTCCCTTTCTGATGTGCTAAGCATAGAGCCTAATTTGATTGGCCGCGAATCATCAAACGTACCAAGGTCTAGCTCGATAACATCAGCATCTCTTATACGATCTTGGGCCTCTATCGGCTCATTCAAAGTGATCTGATAGATGTCCTCTGTGGTGGATCCCTCTTTGGACTCATCACTCGATGATGTCTCACTAGCAGATAAATCTTCTAATGTCTCCAATTCTGTAGAAGATAGAGGAGCTCGCTCACTCTGCGGGGACTCAGGATAAGCATCAACCACCACACGCTGGGCACCTCTGCCGAATATCAATCGACCGGCAGGTATATCCACTTGGCAATCCGCTTGCAAGATCCAAGGTCGTCCGAGTAATACTTGGTAACTTGGCCGCCCTGCAAAACGAATCACCCTAAAATCCAACATGCATTCTACATTTGCAACAGTGACATGGACCTTAGTAATACAGCCTTCCGGCTGTCTCAAACTGTCATCTGCCATTCTGAGAATTGTGGAGGTATCTTTCTGAATCGCAAGACCTAACCTTTCCATCAGTTCAGAACTCATAATGTTAACAGATGATCCCGTGTCGACAATGGCATAATCTACTAATATCCCATCGACATAGGCTGCAACCCTTGGGCAATGCTTCTCAGCATGCTCAAACCAGTCATCACCAACTCGCGCAATACCCAAAGGTTCTACGATATACCCGGTACGTAGGATCTTTCTAAATTCCTTGCGTACTCCTGGGGAAAGCTTAATAAGCTGCAAAAGGTTCACATCCGGCTTGACTTCGCAAAGAGAGCCCGCCAAATCGAATTCATGATAGTTTGATAGAGCTCGCTTTTCACGCCAAACCATCCGCTCTTTAGGTCGCTGAACTGGCTTTATTGCCTCTTTCTTAACTTTCACCTTCTTCTTTGGTGGTTCCTTATCGGCTTTACTCTCTACGGGCTTCAAAGGTCCCCCTTCTAGGGCAGGATCCAAAACTTGCGTTCCTTTATCGCCTTGTTTAGGGTTTCCGTCGACAGGCTTATCCTTGTCGGCTTCTCTACCCTTTTGACCTCTTGTAAGGATAGCTCGTAGATTAGAGGTTTCAGCATCATTAACGCGTACAGCCTCAATCAAACTAACCCCACTACCACTTGGTAGCTCCTCCACTGTAGTCTTTGGTCGTTGAAGTATTTGTTTAGGCCCATTTTCTGGCTAGGAGTCATTTCCTTGGGCACGATGATTAACAGGCCCTGGTTGCCGACTGCCACGCTGGAGGGAACTGATCTTACTCCAGCAAGTAGCTGCTAGATGGCCGGGTTTTCCACAAATATCACACTTAACATTTGGGCAATTTCTTGGATAGTGCTGCCCGCCACACCATTTGCAACTAAACCTCGACGGTGCACCCTCCTCTGGGTATCTACTTCCTATCAAATTTTGTTGTTTTTTAAGGAAGTTGACATCAACGGCTATTTGTCGATACTGCTCCGTAATCATGTCGGTATAATGCTTCATCATGTCCTTAACCTCGCCAAGAACATTGGAAGAACTTGACTCATAGCCTTGGTCATTACCATGTCGCTCCATCGGCCTAACAATTCGATTAGGCACTGGTTGTTGAACCACAGGCATGGGATTAGAATTGACCGCCTGGCCCCCACCACTTGGAGCCATTTGGCTGCCCGTAGACATCGACATGCTAGGGGGAGCTGGTAATAAAGGCACATTCTGCATCATGTTCCCTCTCCCATTAGGGTTAGCCATCGCTATCCCTTGACCACTACTGCCATTGGCCATTGCCACATTATTTCCCAATACTAAACCCATATTCGAATTGCCTCTAGAAGCATAGGCTGCTTGTAGTCGGGATTCCACCTCTTGTGCTCGTGTAATGGCAGTGTCTATATCCCCCAAGGGGACACTACTCAACTGCAATTGGATATTAAAGTCCAACCCATGTAGGAAATATTGCAATTGGGCAGCTGCGGGGATAGGAATAGAGGTGTCCAACTTACGGAAAACCTCTTTTATCTTCTTCGCATAAGCACGAATATCCTCGTGTGGTTCTTGGCGGGTCACGTTGAGTACACGCAACCAATATTGCCCACCCCTTTCAGGGGCAAACTCCCTTCGAAAAGCTCCATAAAATGCATCAATATTCAATATGGTTCCGGCTTCTAAACCATGATACCATATAGCGGCTCTTCCTTTGAGAGTCATGTTGAAGAACATCATTAAATGTCCTTCCTCTTGAATGCGACAGTTAAACATCAACTTTTGAAACTCCCTAATGTGGAGTTCCGCATCTTCCTCAACTAGCCCATTAAAAATGGGTAGCGGGTAACCTAGAGCCGGCAAATCCGTCGTTCCTGCTGGAATTGCAATAGGCTGCGCCATGACGCGGATTGGATTTGCACTAGGAATAAAGACCGGTGGGGTTACACCTCCCGTACTTGACGTGGACTGACTTATAGAAGGAAGGGGAGCACTAGAGCTTCCACCTTCTCCTAACTTACTGCTTGTGGTCCCAAGACCACTAGATCCACTCCCTCGTAAGGGTTCAGCACCGCTACGCTTAGGGGAATATCTCCTAAAAATTTCAGCACGTCGCCTAGCTCTTTCGTCTCTTTCTTGCTTTTGGATTTCTGCTAGACGATGCTTATCAATAAATAACGGGTCAAGCTCAGTATCCTCTGGCATAAACTGCTAGTTGGTCCTTAAACAACCAGGATTCGAGAACCGCCACTTTTAAGCAGCTCCCGGCAGACGCACCACTGATGGACCTAAAAACGGGCCGGCACTGGCTCATGCACTAGCCGGACCTCGTCACTATGCGCAAGACAACCCCTCGGCCTCGCGGCCAAGAGCGTCTATCAAAATCTCTGCCTTCCTAAACATTGCGTTTGTAATACGTTGTAGTCCAACTGATCCTAACCCAATATTGCTCCTCAGAGGGAGTCCCTTTCACATAACCAAAAGGCTCGAATCACATACACATATGGGGTTCCTCCTACGGCTGAATGCCGTCAACCCTCTGCGACTCTCCTACACCTTGGGGATTGGCCCCTCGATGCGTCGCTCAACATTTAGACATTTCGCACAAACGTCGCTCAAGGTACCAAATAAACGTATCCAGGAATGTACCATTGTCCTTACTTGACTTCCCCTTTATGATCCCACGACTAGCCTACAGCATAGGAACCTCACGCTCTCAACGGTGGGTCACAGGCCTACTGAAAACAATTGCTATGCATATCCAGGAGCTAACTCTGATACTTTTAATTTCCTCTAAATGATCATCCAAAGAGGTGTATGCCTAGTGCTCAAACATTTGAAAAACCAGCAGCGTGCAAGTGCAAAACATCTCTTTCATGCTTTTCTTTCTAACCGCTTTGTGCTTCGCTGCAATCACCTAGCACCGAAGTGATCTTCGTGCTACTAGGTGTTAATTTTTATCATTATTATTCCGTCCTAGATGCAATGCATATAAAATCAGCAAATTATTCATCATGCTCAGCGGCATTTAACCATTTTTTCCACAACTCTTCCCTCCCCCGTTGATAGTGCATCATTGCATTCATTTCTTTTAGGGTTTTCCTTGTCATTTTATGTGGAGAAAGGAAGGAAACACGCACCAAAACATATAAACAAGGCTGAACTGAAGCATAACTTCATGCCCCAGCCTTGCTATACATCAACAAACATAAATCCTATTTTTCTATATTTTTCGTAGCCCCAAATGTATTCTTCCCTTATTTTTCAAGGGTTTTTTATCATTTTCCCGCCATTTTCTTCATTTTCTTGTATTTTTTAAATTGCTGAAAATGAAAACCAGTTTGTGGGCTGTGGCCCTTAGTTCATTTACAACAAAATTGAAAGATTAGTTGATGTGTATCGACGGTTTTCCCCATTTATATGCCCAAAACCCTTGTTTTTCCCCATTTTTCATGCGTTTTCGGGTTTCTTGACATTATTTCGAGCCATGAAATGCATGTTTTTCATAATTTCTGGTTATAAACAGTAAGAACTCAGAAGAATCAGCAACATAATCAAATCTTAGTCCATATGAACGGCATTCCATCAATCAAAAGCATAAAACACTAAATTTTCTTTGTAATTTTTTGGTTTACCGCTTAAACGTGTGTTTCGGGTTTTGTGTCCATGGCTGTAGACTTGGAAAACAGCAACACTTCATGTCCAGCAACATCACAAATCACCATTCTCAGCCCGTGGAGCAATCCGGTCCATGCCGGACAAGCCTCCATCATTCTTTCTTCTTCCTTCTTCTCCCCACATGATCTTGCCTTTAGAAGAGAGAGAGGGAGGAGAGAGAAAGACTAGAATCAGAAATTTCAAACCAGGCCACCATTGCGCGAGCGAAGGGCGGCGATATGATCAGCAGGCAGAGTGTAGGCAAGGGCCAATGTCAAACAGGAGGGTTGTTTGCAGGCAGGGAGGAGCCATGATCAACATGGGGCGCAAATTTCGGCGCCTGTCTGCTCACGTTTCTTCCACGATTTCATCTCCCACATTTCATGTGAAATGTCATGCTTCATTTAAATGTTGGGCTCCCAAGGGTCACTTGCCCATTTTGGCCAATTTTTGTCCACCTCTTCGCATCTTGACCGGTTTCTTGGCCATTTCCCCGTCCGGACTCGGAATCAAGCTCTGAAAAATCCTGGGCGTCCGGCTTAGCATCCCGCATTGGCCAGTAGCTCGTGTCAACCCGCACGACTGTCTGAAAAATTATGAAAAATCACCAAGTGTCGCTCGGGCGCCTTTAAAGCACTTTGGCGCTTAAAATCGTCCTAGATCGAGCCGCCGCCTTTGACAGTGAATATTTTTCCCTTGATCTTCATAATTTTTAGCTATTTTTAAGCACTTCCCGTCACCTAAATTCCGCTCTCAGCTTGGAATGTATGGGAGATGCCTATGCATGGGGAAATTATGCTAAGAGATGCTTATGACATGGTAAATTCTGGATTAAGGTTGCAAACAGTGAATTTGGATGATTGGGCAATGTATTATGCCATGTGGGATGAGCTTTCAGTCATGCATTGACAAGTTGATCCCTTGTAACCCTTTTCTTAACCCCCACAGGGTGTTGTAAGCAATTTTCTTTCATTTACAAAAGTATACCTACTCCCAAGAACTAAGGTGCAAGTCTTGTAGAGGGTCCACAGGTCCTACTAAGGGCCTTGATCAGTTTTGGAGCTCTAGTTGGACCCTACAAGATACTTACAGGTCAAAATAGGCCTCCTACATGTGTAGACAGGGTGCTGAACTATACAGTACAGCAATACTTTCCCTATTACAAAATTTTATGTATAAAACTTGGGAGCACATGCTTATGCTCAATTTGAAGAGGGCATCCTTGGCTTTGATTTGAATAAAAAATTAGGTCAATCGGAGCTTCCTAGCTCAAGTTACGAGCAAAACAATGATAGGTGGTCTAACGGGACTACACCTAACCATGGTAGGGAATCAAGGAAAAACCAAGGCCAATGAATATGTTCAATGGAGAGACTTTTCAAAGGCAAGAGGACCCATTGGGAAATTCATCACAAGGAAATTCTCATCTTCCATCAACCCCCATGCCTTCAGCAAGGTTTCAACAGCCCCTGGGTAGGAATACCTCCCATAATAGTACCATTTTTAGCACTCAAAATGATCAATTTCAGTTGAGAGAGTTTGGATAGGCCACTTCTCATGAACAAGAGATAAGAGATAAGGTTATCTTATCCAAATTTAATGGCCAATCCTCTTCCCCAGCTGAATTGGAAAAATGGCTTTCAAAGCTTGAAGACTACTTTGATATATTGCCAAGAAATAATGACCAAAAGATCCACTTTGCCACGATCCACTTGGAAGGATTTGCTCATACATGGTGGTGGTATATTAAGAGGGAGAATCAGCAAGTTGATACTTGGGATGCATTTAAATCACTTATGGTTCAAGTTTTTGTGTCTCCCATAGAGAAAGAGAAGCTAGCCCGGTAGTGGTACAGCTTAGAGCAGCATGGCTGGATAGTTAGGGACTACACAAATCACTTTCTTAATCTCACAATGTATGTTGAGTCCATAAATGATGATGCAAAGCTCCATAAGTATATATACGACTTGGATCCTTAGTTATCAGTTGATGTTTTAGCACAATCACCTTCCGATTTGTTCAAGGCTATTGAATTGGCTAAAAGTTACTCTCGTAAGTATCGTAGGGATACTGCAGTTCAGTCATAGTATGGACATTAAAGATGCTTGCCTCACTCAGCCATCTTTTGGGTAGCCTAGAGGGTTTATGTAGTTCAATTTTGGACAGCAAAGAGCTTATGTAAGGCAAGGTCAGTTTGGCACTAGTTATGGTGGTGCAAATATGCTATTTAGCACGCCTAGAGTTCCCACATATCCCACCTTCAATGCCTCAAGGCAAACCAGTAATTTGAGGGCACTAAACAATGGTAGGGCTGAGAATAAACAAGGGGATAGCAAGAACAAGAATGCCTCAGCCTTTGGAGGCCAATGATCCATTCCCATGGATTTGTACAAAGAAAGAAAAGAAACAGGGCATTGTTTCAAGTGTGGGGAAGAGTACACATCTGAACATGCTTCCAAATGTGTTTATAGAAATGCAAAGGCAAGAGTCCAAAGTATGTTTGTCTTTAAAGACTCAGAGGATGACCATGAGGATGCAAGTGCCTTTGTAATCACTGCATAAAATGATGAGGCTGATGAAGAAATTGGGCAGGAAGAGTTCTTTGACCCCATAGACACCTTTTCTTTTGACCCCAATGATCATGTACATGTAGATATGGGTGACAAGAATGACTCACATGCTGCTGCCACTATTTGTACTATCTCCCTAGATGCTTGGACAGGATCAAAGAGTCCTAATACTCTTCATCTTCAAGGCAAGATTCATGGGAAAGATGTGTTTATCTTGGTAGATAGTGGTAGCACACAGTTTCATAAATAGAGCAGTCATGGATAGGCTGAAATGTTTGTTTGCCATGATTTACAGTAACCAATGAGGGTGCAAGTTGCCAATGGGAGTGAAGAAATTAGTCCTCAAATATGCCCAGCTATACATATTCATCTTGCTAAAAATTGTGGACAGAATGTAGACTTAATTGCACTTGACATGGGCCCAATAGACATTGTGTTAGGTTGTGATTGGTTGAAGACTTTGGGCACCATTTCCATGGATTTCTCTTTACTATATATGTAGTTTTTCAGTGCTAGATAGCTTCTTCACTTGCAGGAAATCCAAAACAACAGTGAATATCAGCTCATTATAGCCAAAGAACTTAAGAAAGAGTTCAAGAAACGCTATCAGATTTTTGTATTGTAGTTTAACAAGGAAAATACAGATCAGTCCAGCAATATGCAAGATAATTTAGCTTTAAAGGATCTTCTTGATGACAAGTACAATGATTTGTTTCAGCTACCTACAACACTACCTCCCAAGAGAGTGGTTGACCACCCCATTGATTTGGAACCACACTGAAAGCCAGTGAACAAGTCTTCTTACAGGTTTTCCAAATGTGAAAGAGAAGAAGTGGCCAAGTAGGTCAAGGATTTATTGGATATGGGTTTCATAGAGCCCAGCTCATCTCCCTATGCATCATTGGACTTGCTAGTCAAAAAGAAAGATGGTTCATTTAGAATGTGAATAGACTATAGCGATTTGAATAAGATCACCGCCATGAAGAACAGATACCCTATCCCTAGGGTGGATGACTTGTTGCATGAGCTGAAAGGGGCTAAATATTTCACAAAGATTGATTTGAGATCTGGCTACCATTAGATATGCATGCATTAAGGGGATGAGATTAAGACATCATTGAGGACAGATTGTGGGATTTATCACTTCTTGGTTATGCCCTTTGGTTTGACAAATGCACGAACCACTTTTTAGAGTCTAATGAATAAATACTTCAACCATTTTTATTCAGATTTGTGTTAGTATTTTTTATTACATTAACATCTATAGCCGTTCATTGGAAGCTTATCTATTGTACATGAGGGAAGTATTTGATGTATTTAGACAGCATAGACTCTTTGCTAAGGAGTCAAAATGTTCCTTCATTGTATTTGGGCCACATTGTTAGTGAGGCAGCCATTAGAGTTGATCCAAAGAAAGTGCAATGTGTCAGAGATTGGCCTACACCTGCAAATACCACCTCTTTGAGAGGATTCTTGGGTCTCTCTTCATTCTACTATAGATTTATTCGACATTACTCTACTATTGCAACTCCTCTCACTGATAGATTGAAGAAAGAAGTATTTTTCTGGGATGCCATTATAGATAGAAGCTTTAATCAGCTAAAAGGTTTACTTACTTTAGCCCTGTGCCCTGATTTCTCCAAGAAATTTACCATTTAGTGTGATGCCAGTGGGCGAGGTATTGGTGTAGTATTACTGCAAGAACATGGGGTAATAGCTTTTGAAAGCCAAAAACTTACTGAAAATGAGATGATAATGAATGTTTATGATCAGGAAATGTTGGCTATTCTTCATGCCATAAAGAAATGGCACCATTACTTGTATGGCATCAAGTTTAGAGTCAAGAGTGACCATAGGGTCCTCAAATATTTCTTATCTCAGTCCAACCTTACTCCTAAGCAACGTAGATAGGTGGCCACATTGCAAAATTATGACTTTGACATTACTCATACTCGTGGGAAGGACAATGTAGTGGCTAATTCCTTGTCTAGAATGTGGGCATGTAAAGTCACTGCCATCATGGAACTTCATAGTGATTGGATACATGAGCTTTAGGAGGCTTACCTATAATTTCAGCAATATATTTCAGAAATTACAGCAAGGTCAATGCATATAAAACTCTCCATTTTCGCTAAAAAATGGGTTTTTATGGCTTAATGGCAGGATTGCTATCCCTCACACTTCCCCATTCAAGTAGAAGATCATGTAGAAAATGCATTTAACACCTACAGTTGATCAATTGGGAGTGTTCAAAACCTATGACAAAATTTCCAAGAGTTTTTATTGGAAGGGTCTTTGGAGAGATGTTAAAGAATTTGTCTTGAGCTGTGTGCCTTGTTAGCAAAATAAAGACAGCACATTAAAGACGGGTGGGTTGCTACAGCCATTGCCTACACCCCATTAAAGCTAGTATATGGAGAGAAGTGCGTTCTACCTCTAGAGATCGAGTTGCCAACGATAAGATTCGCAATCAATCATTCTTTGGGTGACGGGGATGCCCTCTTAGAGCGCTTTATGACTCTGGCACACCTCAATGAGATTAAATTGCAGAGCTTGCTACATCAGGAGGTGACCAAGTGTCGGATGAAGCAGCTCCATGACCTAAAAGCAAAGAAATATACTTTTAAGAAAGGACAACTAGTGTTGTACTATGATGCGCTTAGAGAATTATTTCCGGGAAAGCTGGAGCCCAAATGGGACAATCCTTATAGGATTGTTAGGATCGAAAAGAATAAATCCAGAGCATTATTGGCAGATCTTGAGGGTGTGGAGTTTAAGAATAAGGTTAATCTTAATAAGATTAAACCTTATTAATTCTGATTGCGCTAATGACATAAGTGCCTTGCAGGTCTATGCATGATTTATCAGACATCTGCAAGGAAACAATGATAGAGGTTGATGGGTCAACTGATTCCTTATTTGGAGCACCCATATCTAGAGCAGCAATATCATCAGGGAAAGCTCATCTGGTGGAGTAAAGGCTATAAAGTGACTGAGCAAGATGACGGGATATTTTTTTGGGAGATTAAGGTCTTTTGTCATCACTATTTGCAAATTTTGATGAGAGTCCTTGTAGTCTTTAATGATGAAGGTGGGATGGAGCCGTCAGCTCATCCGCTAAATATGTTGAATTTTGACTATCATAATTACAAATAGGGGAGTTCTGGATGGCTGGCTGTGTAAACCCATTGTGGACGTACACATTATATTTTGATGGGGCATCCAAGGGCCCTAATAAAAAAGGGAGTGTTGGAGTAGTTATCCGAGATCCCCAATGTAGAGTTACAATGAAATTAACTGCTTATCTCGGGATAGGATTCACTAACAACATGGCGGAGTATAAAGCGTTGATTGGGGCTGAATATTGTCAAGAAAGGTGGTATTCAGCAGTTATTAGTAAAAGGGGATTCCCAACTACTCTTAAATCAACTCAATGGGACATATATAGTCAGTAATCCCATCCTTCGTATGTATCATTGAACTGCTATAACCATATTTGATAAATTTGAGAGCGTCTCTCTTCAGCTAATTCCACATTATTGGAATCAGTTTACGGATTCATTAGTCAATTTTACTTATGAAGAGAACCTCTTCTTCAACTGTGGTCCTAGTCGGGATGTTGTTATTGATAATGAGACCAAACCTGGTCACTTGTGGGGAATGCTATTAGACTACGCGTTCTATGGCAAGTGATGGTTGATATGGATAATGCGAAGAGTAGCCAAGATCCATCTACCACTATTATCCTAGACCCACAGGTTGATTCGACGACATATTATGGTACACCTCTTGCTATGTATGCAGGAGGTATAGTCACAACTTGATACATTTAGTTTAGGGCTGAGAGCCCTATTTTTCCCCTTGGAATAGAGTGTATTTTTGTATATCCGCCTTCTTCCAAGGAGGGATCTATATGGGCTAGTTTGATTGATTTCGTTAGGCCAAGAGGGCCAGCTAGTTTGCAGTACAAATGTGCTATTTCTTTAGGCCAAGAGGGCCCTATATCTTTTTGGTACAAGTATGTTTAATGGGTTTTTGTTTTAGTGATTGCATCATACAGGTTGATGAAGTCGCTGGAGGGAGCCTTTGCTAGAGAGGAGCTTCTTGTGGCCATTCCACGTGGTTTCGTCCCCTTTCCGAGAGCTTTTTTCCTTAACCAATTAATGATACGTATGCATGTGAAGGTTACTTTCTTTTTGTTTGTTGTGGACCGGCAATCAAGGCATGAAGTCCTAGGTTTAGGTTTGGTATGTCTATGGGAGGTTTGAGTAGTCATTGTCTCCTGTAAGGGCATTGTCAGGCACTGAAAGACCTGTTTTAGATGGAAGTTCGAGTGACCCTGTTCTATTGACCTGCTAGGCGGCTGTTCTAGGAGGTCCTGTTAGTGTGAGGCAGTTACAAAAGCCTACTAAAAATACCCAAAATGAAAAACCCTAAATATCTGAAAGGAACTATATGAATATACGGAGGTGTGTAAAAAGGGGTTCTAACCCCCTAAAACAATAAAAAAGAGAAGAAAGAAAAATCTTTGTGTTGGGAGTAAAGGCGCCTCCGCCTAGCCGCCCGTGTATTACTACATTGACAGTACCCGCAACTACACACTGCAAGTGGCGAGCACCCATCACACTCACTTATTCTTTATTCTTTTAGTGACAGTTTGAATAAAGAAAGACACAGCCACACATTGTGGTTGTTGGAGTTCCCATTTCTTGTCTCTCTCTTTCTTGCTCTTGCTCTCCCACCATAGCTCTCGCATGCAAGCTTTGATCCTTCTCATCGTTCAACTAGTATCAGAGCAGGTCCTTTGCGAGCACTTCTCGGCCTTCCCCGACATCTACACGAGGTATGAGAGCTTGCTTCTCACTCAGTTCTCAGCCATTATTTGACATGAACAACAGGGTTTCATGAAGAGGCAGCCATAGCTTCCATCATTGAAGCTTGTTCTCTTCACCTCTTGCTTGGACTTGTCCTAGGCTTGTGTAGGCCTATTGTAGGCCTTCATTGGGCTCTTGCTTATCCCCTACCCACCTTGATTTGGCCCCTCAAGTACAGCAGCATGCTCACGTTTTATTTGTACCTATTTGCAAAAATGGCTCAAAAATCACTCTTTTTGTCATATCTCAGGCATTCGGAACCCGATTCAGGCAAGGTAAGAATCTAAGTTGGGGTTTTGGCACGCTCCAAACATGATGGTGATGTTGAATTTTCTGAATTCTAATGAAAAAATATTTTGCAATAGATTTTAGGTCTGAGACAGCATGTATTTGTATGTCTATGGCTTATGTGATGCTTCTACTGATGTTTATTGATACCGGATCACTTGTGGATGTTATGCCCCTTATGTGAGATGCATTTGGAGCTGATTTAGCTCAGCCATTGATTGTTTTGAATAGTCCTAGTTCTGGCCAAAATAAGAGCACTTATCTCTTGAAGTCAATGCTTATTGGGATTGATCACTTGATGCATATTGATGCCCGGATGATGTCTACATGTATGGAGATGCTATGTTAATGGATTGCCATCATTTTGGTACTGATTTGAGGCCTAAAATACTCAGTCTGGAGAAATGAATGTTTATTGTAAATAGTTGGGCTGAAGCTATTCTACTCATGTATGCTTATGCCTATGCTATTCGGGTCATGTCTTGGAGATGTACATTGATGTATTGACCATTGGGGATTGGAAAAGAGTTCAACATTGCTTATTAATCATTGGTTGAGCTTGAGCTCCACTTTCCATAGCATTTGGATATTTATCTTGGATGTATCTTGACACTTATCAGTCTATCCTTGACCACTTTGGACATGCACTTATGCTCATGTCACCTACCTATGTCAGTCACATTGTTTGAGCTTGGATGCTATTGGAGCTTTACTTGGGCTTGACATTCGATTGTGTAGAGCATATTTTGGAGATTTATTGGATTGCCAAAGTTTATTTTGGGATATACTTGATTTCTATGGATGTCACACTGCCTCCATGTCTGGGATGTCTCATTGATGCTTGATCTTGGACACTTATCACTAGTGCTTGTACATGCTTTGCTCGAGCTTTGTTGCTTGATATTTACGGCCTTTGTGCCAGTGGAAGCATCTTTGGATGCTTGATAGACATTGAGCAGGCGGTCTTTGCTATTTGAGCTTTTGAGACTATTTGGGATTTCTTACCCTTTGGGCTGATGCATGGTTCATAAGTCTTGGTTCCTTTCGATGCTTATGAGGTGACTCTTTGACTTGGGTCCCTTTCCTTGTGAGCTGACACCTACTTGCGTTAAGTCTTGGTAGTGGCAGGCACACTTTACTTTGTTGACTGGGGGGTGTGCCTACTCACTGGCAGATATTTCATGGCATGTTCGGGTGTTGGATTCATATTTATCGACTATCATATGCCTATATTATGCCCGCATGATGCTGGTTATGGTCTTGGCAATATATGATTGACTTGGGATTCGCTTCTGGCACAGTTAGCTCTCATTTACTAAAATTTGTCATTTATTACAGCAAGCTGAAATCTGCAGATTTTGAGCACTTCTCTGAGAGTAATGCTTACTATTTGATGTTATCTTGGTCATATTTGGTGGACAGGTGCTTCTCTTGGTAAAATCCACTCTTTTAGCTAATTTTAGCAGTGTTTTTAATGCATTTTCTAATAATTATAGCAACCTGTAATTTTTCCTTTTTTGTATTGATTTGGGACAATATGGCTAGTCTAAAAGACACAGCTCTCTTTAACATTGCCAAGTTGGATGGTACCAACTATGGGTATTGGAAGTCCCAAATATGGCAGGTTTTGGTATAGAAGTTGCAAATTAAACCCTTGTGTTTCAAAGGTGTCAAACCTGAGGATATGGATGATGATGTTTGGATGGAAGTTGATGAGCTATGTAAGTCTACCATTATTTTGTCACTCTCAGAAGAGGTCCATCATAATGTTGTTGAAGATGAGAATCAGAGTGCATGGGATTTATGGGAGAAGATTCAGGAGCTCTATGCGCAGCAACGTCTTGTGTCACAGATGTATTGGCTGAAGCAGTTAATGGACCTTCGCATGAAGGAGGGGACCTCCTTTTCATCTCATTTCAGTCAATTTCATGCTATCATGAAGAGTCTGTTGTCACAGGGTATTGAGTTCAAAGACAACTTGCACCCGTTGTTTCTGCTTGGCACCTTGCCTGAATCATGGGATGGCTTCCGTACTGCCATATGCATGAACAAGCTTGATGAACTGAAAATCAAAGATGTTGAGAGTGCTTTATTGACTAAGGAAATCAATAGGAGAAACAATGATGCTTCCCGCTCTTCGCATGCATTGACCATTAGAGGTGGTAGACATGGCAAGTATGATAATGATCACAAGGGCAGGGACTCTCAAAAGTCGTCGCGTGATCGCAGTAAGTCCCGTGGGGACGGAAGTCTGATCTTACCTGTCATTATTGTGGGAAAGCAGGACATATTAGGCTGCAATGCCTTAAAATGCGCGATGATAAGCACAAGGAAAAGGGAAAAGAAAAAGTGCAGGAAAATTCTTCTGAGCACAATATTGTACCTACCAAGTCTAATCTGATGATAGAAGAGGTTAATGTCACACAGGCCACTGATTCAGATGATGATTACATACTTGCAGCTTCTTCATGTGATGCCTTACAGACTTCTAAGATATATTCTATGTATACGCAGTGCTAGCTCTTGGATTTGGGTGCATCCTTTCATGTGACACCCTGTAGAGATTGGTTTCATACCTATCGTACCATGTCTAGTTCTATGAGTCTTGGTGATGACAGGTCTCTTGACATAGTGGGCATTGGAGATGTTCGACTGCAGTTTCCTTCTGGAAGTTCTTTTGTTTTGCATGATGTACGCCATGTACCTGCATTGACTCGTAGCCTTCTGTTGGACAACTTGATGATGCAAGGTATTTTGTGTCTTTTGGAGACTCTGCATGGAAGATTACTCGTGGTAGGCTTGTACTTGCAAGAGGTGCCAAGTCTAGCAGCCTCTATCCCTTAACTGTATCAGGAGCTACATTGGATCATGTTTTGTCTATGGGTTCTATTCCCCATGTATCCCTTTGGCATGCTCATTTGGGGCATATGTCTCTTAAAGGAATGAAAATGCTCCATGCTTTGTAATACCTTCCACCTTTTGACTCTTCGCATTTTGATTCTTGTGATCATTGTTTGTATGGCAGGTAGACTAGAAATACGCATAAAAAGTCTGGTAAGAAAACGCATGGGTGAGCACTTGGCTCTTGTGCACTCAGGTGTATTTGGACCCATGCCCTCTCAGTCACTTGGTGGGGCAAAGTACTTTGTTACTTTCATAAATGATTACTCACGTAAGGTTTTGGGCTTATCCCATAAAGAGAAAATCCAATGTCTTAGACACATTTCAGCCTTGGCTTGCATTGGCAAAGAACTAGTCTGGAAAAAGGCTCAAATGCCTAAGGTCTGATAATGGGGGTGAGTATGTATCATGTGCTTTTGAGCAGTTTTGTGATGAGCAGGGTATTGAGCGTCAGTTGGCTGCCCCTTACACCCCACCCCAGAATGGTATGGCTGAGTGCATGAACAGGATTATTCCGGAAAGGGTCCATAGCATGCTTAGCCAGGCTCGTCAAGATGACCACCCTATGCTTAATCTTGGCCTTGGTTGCACAGCTTGACTTGGACTTGTACCAGATGGATGTCAAGACGGCTTTTTTACATGGAGACCTACATGATGAGATTTACATGGAGCAACCTAAGGGCTTTGTAGACCCTGGCAAGGAACACCTAGTGTGCAAGCTAAAGAAGAGTCTATATGGCTTGAAGCAAGCACCTAGGGAATGGTACCATTCATGTAGTCACAGGGCTACACCCGCAGTACTATGGATCCATGCTTGTACACGAAGAAAGCCCATGACGGTTCTTTACTAATTTTGGTACTCTATATGGATGACATGCTTTTAGCAAGGACAGCTCATGAGGAGCTCGATGCTCTTAAGGCTCAGCTCAAGATGAACTTTGAGATGAAAGATCTGGGATAGGCCTCTCATATACTTGGTATGCACATCACGCGCAATAGATCTCAGGGACTTCTCTACTTATCATAAAGGGAGTACATACATAAAGTCCTTGAGCGCTTCCGCATGCAAGATGTTAAGCCTATTGGTTGACCATTACCTTCTCATGTGAAGGTTTCACAGGCCGATTATCCACAGACAGATGAGCAAAATGCCAAGATGGCCAAGATTCCCTATGCATCAGCCAGCCATAGGTAGTCTTATGTATGCCATGATAGCCACCCGTCCAGATATTGCTTTTACAGTTGGGGTTATGGCACGTTATATGGCTACACCTAGCAAGAAACATTGGGATGCTGTGAAGGGTATCATGAGGTACCTAAAAGGCACAGCAGATATGTGTCTTTGTTATGGCAGCTAGGATACAGGAGTCATGGGGTACACTAACTCCGATTATGCAGGACATGCAGATAGTAGGAAGTCCACTTCTGGCTATGTGCTCACTTTTGCTGGAGGGGCTGTCTCTTAGATGTCCAGGGCGCAGAAGTGTACGACCCTTTCTACTACAAAGGCCGAGTACATTGCAGCCACAGAGGCTTGCAAGGAGGCTATCTAGTTAGGCCGTTTGATTGCAGACCTTGGTATGACAGATACTATGCCTACACTGCATTCGGATTCTATGAGTGCCATTCAGTTGGCCAAGAATCCGATCTTCCATGCGAAGACGAAACATATTGAGGTGAGGTATCACTTCATTCGCGAGGTCGTTGAGGACAGATCTGTTGACTTTGTCAAGATTCCGACTGAGCTGAATCCTACCGACTTGCTCAGGAAAAGCGTCATTACCGAGCGCTTTGCCTTCCTCAGGAGATTGATGGGCATTGGATGAGATGATGACTTTTTCCTCATCCTGTTGTACATGTGTACATGTTGTACTATCTTTTCCTTTTTTCTCTCTCACTAGGGCAGATTCACCTTTGAGTGGGAGGTTGTTGGGGATAAAGGTGCCTCCACCTAGCCGCCCGTGTATTACTACACTGACAGTACCCGCCACTGCACATTGCAGGTGGCAGGGCCCGTCACAGTCACTTATTATTTATTCTTTTAGTGACAGTTTGAATAAACGAAGGCCCGGCCACACATTATGGTTGTTGGAGTTCCCATTTCTTGTATCTCTCTTTCTTGCGCTTTCTCTCTCGCCATAGCTCTCCCGTGCAAGTTTCAATCCTTCTCACCTTTCACTTTGAGCAGTTGTTTATCACCTTGCGAAGGCCTAGTAGGTTCTTGGGGATGACCCAAGGCTGGTGCCTTGTCTTCCTAGGGGTGGCAACTAGCTGAAAAGCAAAGAATAAAAGAAGGTTGGAGCGAAAATAAAAGTGAGCATTAGAAATGGATTAAGTGTCGCCTCGCGAGGACTTGGTAGGTTCTTGGGTACCGAGACAAGACTTGAGGCCGATGCCTTGTTCTCCTTGGATCACTACACTCAGCTTCCTCCTTTTTACACGCCCGAGTATGGAAGATACCGGCCTGAAAGGACCAACGTGCTACAAGAAAATATTTGTTGATCAGGCTATAGGCGTTCTCGCCTAGTAGAAGCTCCTAGTTGAGTTGTCCTTAGTCAGGTAGGTAGTTCAGACCACCACTTAGGATGACCTCTTGGATAGTTCTTTTTAGCTTGGCCATGTTGGAGCAACAAGTTAGTGGCTAGCTCTGGCCTCTTATCAGTTTATGCTAGGCCTACTCCTTGTGGATTTCATGTCTTGGTTTTGTCAGGGGGTAGGGTGAAAGCTGTGATGTGTTTTGTTACCTATATTTTGTATCAACTTGATGCTCTTTGTGGTTGTCTTTATGTGTAGATTCATTTGTGGGATTCGACAGGCTAAGTTGCCCTATCCCGTGGTCACCAATGACAAATGATTTTTTATGCCGAGAAGTGCTTAAAAATAGCCAAAAATTTTGAATTTTAGGAAAAAATAGACTTCCTCGAAGGCGGCAATTACAATCAGTACAATTTTAAGCGGCAATGCCCAAAAGTGCTTTAAAAAGCCACTAGACGGCAGTCTGTGAATTTTCATAATTTTTCAGCATGTCAGAAGAGACCTTGAGAGATGCCCGACAATGGGGGACTTTGAGTCGGATGCCCAAGAATTTTCAGAAAGTTATTCGGATGTCGGACAAGGAAACAGGAGTGCTCGGGAGGCCAAGGCCAAAGTGGGCCAAGTGGGAAAAGACTTGAGAGCCAAAGGGGTGTGCCTTTTGGGGGCTCCCTTTGTGGGCTAATTTCTTGAATTTCGGGGTGTTTTTTTCGGCAACGTGTAGAGATGAAGGCGCAAACTTCATGATTTGATGAGGAGGGGAGCTATGGTGGCTGCAAACAACCCCCCCAACTGATCTGATGCACGATCTTTCTACTATCTTCTCTCTTCATCGCTTGTCTCCACTCCTCCAATGGCTGCCCGGTTGCTGAGATTAAAAACCAATCTTTCTCTCTCCTCCCTCTCTCTCCCCTTAAGAGGCAGTTCATGCCCATGAAGAAGATTGAAGACCGCTTGTCCGGCATGGTACCGAATCATTCCCGAATTGGTGGAGGGCTAGAGTTTGCTATTCGAAAGAGGGCTGAGCCTTGAATGAGGGCTGATCTACAGTCCCACATCAGATTTTAAAACCTGCAAAGAAGGAAAAAACCAGTAATTCTATTTTAAAAAGAAAAATTGCTTATTTTTGGCATTTGATTGAGCCAATGTTGTTCTTATGGAGTGAAAATTGGTAGACATGATGTTTACTGATTGTTCTATGCTTGCATGATGAAAAAATTAGGAAATATGAAGTTAAAATGCTGGAAATAATTTTTAGAAACCCGTAAAACACGGTTTTTATGAGGAAAATGAGGTTTTTGGTATTTTCGAGTGGGAAAAACCAATACACATGGGATAAAATGCTAATCAAGTCTATATTTCTATTGTTCTAAAATCAAGAGGCACAAATCTGAAAATATATCAATTTTTAATTGGAAAAATAGAGAAAAATGGGAAAAATAAGAGGAAAAATAGGAATATGCCTTAGAAAAATATGAAAAAATATAATTAGTGGTTGCGGATGTATGGTGGGAAAAAGCATGAGGTTGTGCCTTAGTTTTCCCTATCTTTTTGTTACAGTGTGTGATTTATTGCTCTTTATACACTAAATCATGACAAAACAACCTCTATACCCCTATACAACGAAGCAAAACTTAAACGGTGAGGGGGAGTAGGATTTTGTACAGTAGTTTGGGGGCTGAAGTAATATAAATGCTGATTTTTTTTTCTATGTATAGCATTTAGGAAATGGCCTATTTGGAAATTAGGGATCTAGTAGTACAAGGTTAGCCTTGGTGCTAGATTCTTGCAACGAAGCATACGCGTATTAGTTGGAATTCATGGAAAGATTGTTTGCGTACTAGCACATAGGTTGATTTCGAAACATAACTATTTGTGCACGATGAAACATCCACTATTGCATTAATCATACATGTGGTATCAACTCCTAGAAATCATAGCAATGGTTTGAATTATACTTGACCTACGCTTGAGAGGGTGAGATTCCCCTTGCCGTAGGTTAGCCATTCATTCCTTGGGGAAAATTATTTGGTGAGAAACATGGTATCTCCTGGATCTCGCTGACAAAGAGGGGAGTCTTGTGTGAATGTGTTTATATATAAAAGTAGCGCATCGAGGGGCCAATCCCCAAGATGTAGGAGAGCTGCAGTGGGGCCATAGCAATCAGCTAATGGGGTGCCTCCTGTGTCTGTGATACATGGCACTTATTGCCAATATGTGTGGGATGCCCCTTTGAGGGGTTTTGGGGAAGGTGTTGTTGGACTCTTATCCAGCTATAAATGCAATAGTAGATGTATCTAGTATACATTTAGTTATTACATACGCTCCTAGCCCGCGAGGCCATGTGGTGGTGGAGTTGTCATGTTGTGTGCATGAGGTTCGGCTAGTGCCATAGCCAGTGTTGGCCCATTTTTAATCCCATCATGTAGTCCCATTGCCCATATTTAAGGGAGAGTACAATGAAGAGCCCGATCTTCATGTAGTAGAGTATATGGTAGCATGTGTGGCTAACAATGCCAGAATTCTGAGCATTGGTTGGCAATATTCCCTGCCACTTTCAAAGGTGTGATATTTCAATGGTATGAGAGATAAGTAATAGGAACTTTTGGCACATGGGACAACCTGAAGTTGTTGGCCTTCCTTAGGAAATTCAAGTATGAATGTTTTGAAGAGCAGATGCGAGAGGAGTTTGTGAACCTAAGTCAGTCCTCTGGTGAATGAGTAGAAGCCTATGTCTCACAAATGGAATCCATATTGAAGAGATGGACCAACCATCACTTAGATGAAGGCATCCAAAAGGGAGTTTTTCTTAGAGGTCTACATCCAGAAGTTTGTAAGTTTGTGGAATTGAGAAGACCAATCAATCTGCAAGCTGTAGTGGAAGGTGTAAGACTGTATGATGAAGTTGAAGCAAGGTCGTCAATGACCTCAAGAAGAGGAGTCCTACCTCCTCCCATGCGAGGAATAGCATACCCACTAAATGCAATACCAAAGAAAATTCCCTACCCCTACCCCCAGATGCAAATAGTGCCACAATACAGAGCACCGAATCCATAGTGACCGCAGACGACAGTGTCTCAAACAACCATAACAGTAGTAGCCTCAAACAATTCCCCTAACAGCGACTCAATAACAATGGAATCCTACCAGTTGGAATCAATAACCCCCAATCTCAACAAGAGCTTTGAATCAAAACCATTATAGAGTACCCTCTAGATCAACCCAACTAGTTTATGCAGTGATTACAAAAGCTTCTCAAACCCTACTACAAGTACTCTAGGAGGTGAAAATTTGAAGGACTACCTATCCAATTCAGTTGCAAGCATCAAGAAAGAGCTTATGGATGTGATTACAGAATAGCTACAAATGCTAAAGGTGAATACCACCAATATATCTATTCCTACAGGAGGTGGAAGAGATGTGATGCAATCTAATACATGGTGTGGAAAGTTGCATCAAGCGGGACATTTAGCCACTGAATGTACCCGAAAACCAACCATTCTTGGAGCCTTCTATTCATATTGTTTTAGAAAGAACCATACAGAGGATATTCATTCTTTGAAGGAGATGCACGATAGAAGAAAAAAAGATGAAGAAGCAAGATTTAACTTGCTAGAATCCAAGATGACCACCCAAGACATTGGACCAAAGCCTAAGGAGTTCGGCCCTAATTTCGGTCCAAGAAGGAGGTTTTCCTCTCAGAGTTATAAAGGATGGCAGTCTATTGGCAATGGCCAGAGGTCAGAAGTGGAGTGTTATAGATGTGGAGAAAAGGGTCATATTTCACCGAACAAGTTGTTGCAATAACGCGTGCAAAGAAAGGAGAACCCATAGTTCCAAAAGAGAATGTTCCCTCTATGGAGACATGAAGTTCAACCTTCCTAGGAAGAAACAAAACACTACAGCACAGAATAATGTAGTACAGAGCACTACAAAGCCACAGAGAGCTACAAAGACAGTTGCAAAGACAAGACTAGAGGTCCAAGAGATAGAGGATGCTGAAGTACCTCCTCACGGAGAAGAAGCACAGATGTTGCCACTCCTAGAAGCAAAAGGGAAGATAAAAGTGGGTGTGGTCCCATTTCCTAGCCGAATGGAGAAGCTTGTGGATCATATCAAAGAATATGACTTGTTCAAAGACCTAGACACTTTTAAACCTAATCTAGCATTCTGACAGTTGTTGATGTTGTCTCATAGTTGTTGTCGAAAGAAATTCAAAATCACATTGACAAGAAGACGAGGCCTATGGATTGCTCCCTCCGCAGCAACCAAGTCCAACAAAGCCCAGAGCCTATGAAGGAAGTGGATGTGGCTAACGCCTTCCTAGATCTTGGAACCCCTAAAGATTGGCATATGGGTTGAAGGATGCTTTATAGTAGATGCATTGATTGATGGAGGCTCATCAATAAACATAATGATAGATGTGACAATGAAGGATCTAGGCTTGCAAGGAATGCAACCTATGTAGCAGTGGCTTATGGCGGCAAACACTTTGTAGGAGAAGAAATAGCCAAAAAGGCCTTGCTTGCAGGATATTGGTGGCCAACCCTCCACAAGGATGCCTGTGACTATTACAAATGTTGTGATGCATGTCAGAGAATGGGAAAACCTACCAAGTCTAGTGCCATACCCTTGCAACCTATCCTTTGCCTAAAGCCATTCGAGAAGTGGAGAATCGACTTCATTGGTCCTATTGATCCACCAACCAGACATAAGTAGAATAGATACATCTTTCTCTGTATGGACTATATGACAAAGTGGTGTGAAGCCAAAGCTCTGAAAAGCGGGATGATGGCAAGAGCATGGCCCTGTCCTTGTACAAGAACATCATCACCTATTTTGACAGTCCCCTTCTAGAGCTCATCAGTGTGATAGAGGTACTCACTTCCTTAACAAGATTATGGAAGAATTAACACAGTTGTACAAAATCCGCCATCGTAAGTCCACACCCTGTTACCCTAGAGCCAACGGCCAAGTCGAAGTTACCAATCATATCCTCTACTCAAACTTGATAAGGATGATTGCTCTGCACATTGCTATGATTAGGATGATCAACTTACAGAGGCCCTCTGGGTGTATAGAACCTCCCATAAGGCTGCTACAGGATAGCCAGTTACTGGTGTATGGACAGAAGCCACTTTTCTTATTGAATTAGAATTGCTCTCTCTACGACGAGTGGCTATCAAAGAGTGCTTGGGAGATGACAAGTCCTTGCAATGTCGTCTCCTACATTTGGAGTGTTTGGATGAGACACGCTAGATGGCTCTATACTACATGGAAGCCACGCAAGCTCAATGGAAGGCCTATCATGATAGCTACATCAAGCACAAGGAGTTCAAGGAAGGTGACCTTGTCCTGGCCTATGATTCGACATTTGGGAAGTTCCCAGGAAAGCTCCAACAACGCTAGATGGTCCCCTACAAGGTACTTGATGTCAACCCTAATGGATCTATCTAGATACAGACCGTTGATGCCTTTGATGATCCCTTCCTGATCAATGGCTATTGCCTAAAGAAGTACTTTCCTCCCTGGGGATTCTAACAATCACAGTCGACCGAGCCTATCCCCCTTTGGAGTTGCACTGTAATTCTTCTGATGCTAGTTCTGATAGCCATTCTTCTGCTACTATTAATGAGCCAGATGCAGCCCTCTACCCCCTCAGCTCCACCTCCCGCCCTATTCTCTAACCCTCTATTTTAAATCAACGGTTGTGGCAAGGATGGTATTTCTGCCATTCCTTTCCTTATGGAAAAAAAAAAGAATATATCGATCATGGGAGAAAAGGTCTTAGGTCCCTATCATGCTAACCTATTCTTTGAGAAAAGATGGCAACACTCTCAAGAGTAGGTAAGAAAAAAAAATTATATGGAAGAAAAGGAAGCAATTTCTTGTCATATCAGGTCTCAGTCCAAGAAAAGGTGGTAAACACCCTTGGACGTGAAGGTGGTTGTGCAAAAGGTGGTAATACCTCACAGTTCAAGATAGCTAAATCACCAGTAGAGCTTTTTTAGAATCAATTCAAAGCCACCTCCCTTGGTGCATTGTCTCTGCAACTTCATCAGTCTGTCTTACCTCTCCCAATAAACGACATCTTCTACAAACAATCGAAGTACTAGACTTGTTGGCTACCTCCTTGGGTATGGCCTGACTTCAACACCCTGATGTCAACAATAGACACGAAGTGATCTTTATCAACAACCCTTGGAATTATGTGAGCTTTCATCCTAACCGGATGGGAAAGTGAGTATGGGCTGCCCTCTGTATCTATCAAATGAGAGCAAGATAGAGGGTGGGGTGAGTGACCAGTCCTTTTCCTTTACATTCAACTGAGAGGTGAGATGTGTGAAATGGAGACTTGCACGCATGGGTTGGGCCTCTCAATGCACAAAGCACAATTTATCCATGTGCATTGCACTATAAGGCTCCCTGGACTTCCTTCTCGCACCGTATGCTAGCATAGGGTGGGATGCACTATTGCACCATCAATTGCACACAATGCATACAACCCCTGCTCAAGTGACAAAGGATTACATCAATGGATTTCAAGAATAGGTTGCCCTGCTATATCTCTCAAAAAAGCATGAGATAGAGGGGGGGTTGAGTGTGACAGGTGTTCTCTTCATCAATTATTTGAGAGGTGAGGATTGAGGGACGTTCCAACACTTCGATATAGGTACATTCTTGTTTTCCTATGCACACATGAGACATGCCTCCTCCACCATCACTCTACACCTCATTCTATTTGGCGCACTGCACAATAAGACTCCCTAGCTTTTCTTCTTGCACTTATGCCAAATTGGCTGGGATGCACTAATGCACCATCAACTGTGCACATTGGCATACTCCCTCTGAACCATTCCCTTGATCGATTTCTAAATTGGATGTGAGCTACGGGTTTTAATCATTATTCTTTGAGTGACGTTTACCATGGGGTGAGCAACTTATCTATTATTTCCACATGAGTGACTATTGAGATTGAGTGTTGTATACCTCACCTCGACAACTTAACCAACATTTCAACAACAAAGCTACCTCCGTGGGTGCTACTCTGTGGTCCCTGACATGCTAGTGGATGAGTGCAACGTGGCGATCTGTAGTACCTCCTACTGACGACTACAATCCTTTATGCAATAGCGATGGTTCCCCTCGATCATCTACAAATTGGAGCAAGTTTTTATCACCCTATCCCTTTTGATTTCAAGAGTCAGCCATGTCTTAAGTGTGGGGACGTATGTGTATGGGTTATGATCCCGTGTTAGGTCCCTATCTCATTGTTAATTTGATCTATTAAGGTCTTAAGTGTGGGGATGTGTCACTGCGCGTCCATTGTGCATATCCTCATGGAAACATCCCTATTGGACAATTTGAACATACCATGTCCTGGTCCTGCCCTAATGGGGTCCCTTCCCCACCCGCCCGTCCTCTTTTCCCCCATCCATGGGGTTGTTCCTTGTCCATTTCCCTTTGATCATTGATTTTTTGCTTTTCCATGTGAATGCACTGTACGTTCATCGGAACCTACCTCCAACCTAATAGCCCTATTCGTCCCTTTAAATTGGCCACTTTTCCTTTTTATAGCCCCATGTTCTAATTGACGATTTTGGCATTATTAATTCAATGTGTTTCCATGCGAACGCACCCTTTCACTTCAAAATGCTAGATGGATATATATATATATGTGTGTGTATATATATATATACAGAGAGAGAGGATGGTGTTCCCCTAGGTAGTGCATGGATATGATGGGGGACATGGTACAATGAAGGAACGAAGAAGAAGAAGAAGAAGAAGAAGAAGAAGAAGAAGAAAATATATAATAGCAGTATCAATCTCATGATGATGACTTCAACAGTGGGTCATGCACGGGCCATCCTTTGCATAGGAATAAAAACTGAAGAAGAAGATAATCATCGTCATCAGAAGCAATGGACAAATTAGTGCCAATTAGAAACCCATATTGATGAGTCAGATTGAGGATTGGGATAAGAGGAATCAAATGAAGCACGAGAAGAAGAAGAACAAAAAGACGCAGGCAGGCAGGGGGTCACCATAAGAAGCCCCTTCATATCCTTCTTCCCCTCTCCCTTCTCTTTGTTCCAAGCACTCCCGCTTCACTGGATCGAGAGGGAGAAGAAGAGAAAGAAGATGGAGAACTATCATTGTTGACTTATACCCTCTATGTTGCAGCATTCGTCTTCTCCCAACTTTGTTAGTGCTTCTCCTACACACGCAGCATCATGATTCCTTCTTTTCCTTATCCCTAATTCTTTGTCTCATATAACCTTCAATTTCTAATAGAATCCTTAGGGAGACATTCAATTTACTCATCTTCATTTCAAACCAAACCTTCTTCTTATGCTTCTCCCTATTTTATCCCACTAACACACCCCTTTCCCTCCCTTGAATCTTAGTCTCCCTCCATCAATTTCACCTAAATCTTAACTCATCTCATGATGCAACAGACATCACCAAGGACAAATAAGTTATTATTGAAAGAATGAAATCAAGCATTTCTATAATATAACAATCAACACATAAATATTTTTACTAATAAACATAAAAATATACCACTAAAATGGCTATTTCTAAGTTGTACCCTCTCTACCTATAGATCTCCCTCATTAACCTCACCTACTCACCAAAGTTTTCTATCCACCTTCTTACCTACGCTAGTGGTTGCCTATTCCTCCTCTTGCTTTTCCCCTTTCTTAATTTTTTCAAGCACACAATATATCCACATTGATGTTTTAAATCAAGTTCAAAGAAATCACAATAGAAACATATCTTGTGTGAAAATTCAATGCATGTTTCCATGCTTTCCTCATTCCCTTCAGTCTACACAAGTGAGAGCTTCATTTTGATCAGGTTCTCTTTGGAGCTACATGATGGAGGGGATCATTATTATTTCCTCTATTGGGATCTCAAGTAAGTTACTCATGAATATATGTGTTCATCACGTGGGTTCAAGATAATGTATTTTTAAAATATCATTTTTATACATTTTTTACCTACATAAGAGTGTAGTATAAATGTATTATGT
This sequence comes from Lygodium microphyllum, assembly GCF_053477565.2. Taxonomy (NCBI): domain Eukaryota; kingdom Viridiplantae; phylum Streptophyta; class Polypodiopsida; order Schizaeales; family Lygodiaceae; genus Lygodium; species Lygodium microphyllum. The sequence continues at coordinate 148,425,181 of NC_141146.1, read as the reverse complement.
ATAGATTGAATAGAAAAGGGTTATATTTTATTCAAAAAAATCACAAATAAGGATATTTATAAATAGGCCTTGAATGCACGTGATGTAGAGGATATACATATAGTAACTTCCTCGAGATTGGGATGGAGAAATTATCCTTGTGAGGCCATGTTGAAAATAGAACCTTATGTTTTCGAGACTATATAAGTTTTTCAATGTGGAAGTGTGATGGAGGCAGGAGTTCCCTCACTCTGGTGGTCATGGATTTGGATTCCCATACCCTACTATGGCTAGGCCTTGTGATTGATGTTGTTTTACTAACAATTTTGGAAGTGTTTTGTGTTAGACAATGGTTCTTCTTTAACAAGGTTCGCAAGGACACTTCGCATTTTAGTGTGGGAGAAAAATAATGACACCAAAAGAAGTGTAAAAACAAGGCATAAAAATATCCATGCATATATCACAATTTCATCTTTTGTCAAGGAAATAATATTCATTTTGTTGCAAAAGCACTAAAATACACTCTTACACATGAGGGGGGCACATCCACATCCATCATTAATAAGTGGTATACACAAAAGTGTACATGCATGCATTTGCAAAAGGTTAGAAAGAATTGGAATAAGAAGGCTAAAGCCTTATGAATACAAATGTATCAAAAAAATCAAAGAAATAATAAAAAATATGAAGGGTTGTGTGTCTTTTGGGGAAAAGTAGGGGTGCAGTGCATGGTTGATTATGTGCCTCTTTCTCTCCTTTCTTCCAAGATACACACATTCTCTTTTTATGGTGCCAAAATTTCTCTCTCCTCTCTCCTCTGTGCAAAAGTTTTCCTCTCTTTCCTCTTTCTTTTTTGTGGAATGGAAGCTATGGATGAAGATGATGAATTTGTTCATTATTAAGAGAGATATTTATGGTTTCTTTTTAGTTTTGAGATTAATGGCAAAGCAATACACATAGATTTTGTGTGCTTTGTCCTTGGTTTTGTGGTTGATTCTGTTTGTGGGAGGGTTGCTTTCATTAAGTTTAGCTAGCTGGATGATTTTATATGGGGGACTAGTTTTATCAAGTGGAGAAATGCAATGCTATAAACAAATAGCCAATGGAAGAATTAGGATAGATCTAATCAAGATGATGACATGAGAATATGAAGATTATTTTGTGTGGAGGGGAGTTTCAATACTTATTTATCTAACCCTTTAACAATGTACTAGTCAGTGTATGATTTATGTGCAACTTTGGTTATCATTTTGATTTAAACATTGTTTCATCCTTATATTGACAACTCTTGGAGTTGCAATATCCACATACATAATAGGTTGTTTCATACCTAATCTATCTATACATATTCGTTTGAAATCAAGGAAAGTAACAAATATAAATTGATTGAAAAAATTAGACTTTCAAAAGTTTAAGTAATTACAAAAGGAACACAAAACAAAACTTTTAAAATTAAAATAAACCAAAAGAAACATAAACATTCCAGTCTATATGAGAGTCCACCCACATGGGATGGGATGTTAGCACTACATAGTGATTTCACGAGATGATGTGTGTGTGCATGATTGGTGAATTTCAATATATATGGTGACTACCTAAGAATCCGATAGAGTTTACTCCCGTAACTTTGCCACTTTCTTAGCGATGTAGGGTAGTTGAGTAACAAGGTTCTCTCCATGAAATTTTGACTAGGGGTAGCGTGGATTAGATATGCTAAGCTGGTTGGTATCATTGTCTTTTCATTTGCCTAGGCAAGGTGAATGATATTATGTGCTAGATTAAATTCCTCGAGTGTACCTGTTGAGCTAAAATGTTTGAAAGTTCAATTTAGTGATGAATTCCTAGCCTTCTAGTCATTCCTATAGGTCAAGAAACTCAAAACTAAAATAACAATAAATTAAGTTTAGGAGAGTATATCTATTTATTCTTCTAGGAAGAAAAAAAAAACCCTAAAGACTACAGGGGACCAAACGAAAGAAAAAAAAACAAAACCAAAAGAAGATAACCATCGCCTCTGAGATTCTAGTAGGCTATAGGGATTTCCTTGATAGGTGCCTTGCGTCCGATGCCTTGCATCTCTTTGGGGTGGGACCTTTTGGAAAGGAGACTAAATATATATACTCTTTTGACTACAAGTTATGAAATTAAAGCTTCTAGAAGAAAAAAGAAAGAAAAAAAAAAGAAAAGAAAAAACAAGGAAAGTTGGGAGTTAGGGACCATTGACTGGTTGTTCTAGTAGAACATGAAGGATTAGCAATTAACCCATAGGAGTTCTATTTGCCTATGGGTTCTTTGATGGGCATGGACCTTATCAGTGACATTATTTCAGAAGCAATATTTCTAGTAGGAAAGTAGTATGGCATTTTGTTGCCTAGAGAGATTATTGTTGCTTAACGGCTCTAGAACGCTTCCTAGTTGGTATGCTCCATGCATTGGATGCAGCTATGTTATGCACTTAAGTGGGAAGAGTGAGTTAGGGGAATATTAGTTTGCACCAATTTTTATATAACCTAATTGAAAGATTTGTTTTGTTTAATTTATAATTAGACACAAGCCAGTTCTTTTTATACCTTGTCAGTGTCTACTAGTCTTTTATGTGCTATTTTAAAAATCTTGTAGTTGTGCTTGCGAGGACACTTCGAAACTACGTAGGAGAGAGTATATTTTTCTTTTTTTAAGATAAGTAGTGGTGCTTGTGATCCTCTATGTTTGTGATGTTTGTTGTAGCCATGCTCATGAGGACACTTTGCAATTAAGTAGAGGAGAAATGACAACACCTAGAAACATGCAAAAAAATTACAACCATTTTAAACCAATTGTATCTATCCGACACACTATTACTGTATTTTTGAATAAATTCTACACAGATGTGGTTGTAGTTGTTGTCTTTGGTTCGATTCCCAAAAGGAACACCAAGTAAATAGGGTTTCTACTACAAGAAAATCTATATTGTATCATCAACAACCATCTTTTTCATATTTTATATGATCTCAACAAAGAAAACAACACCAAGAATAAGAAATCTTCATGTAGCTTCATAGAAACAATTCTCCCATGGCTTTATCTTTAACAAAATCCATCATTATCTTCATATTCTTCATACAATTCATTGATTGACATTGAAAACACAAAAGAATACTCCACTTTGAATGAAAAGATATCACATATGATTCATCTTCAAAGATCTCATAGCTTTCTCTCACAATCTCTCATAGATAGATACATTGTTTGGCATAGAATTAGCGCTCTCTCTCTCTCTCTCTCTCTCTCTCTCTCTCTCTCTCTCTCTCTCTCTCTCTCTCTCTCTCTCTCTCTCTCTCTCTCTCTCTCAATAGTACATCATCTCCTCACTACAATACTCAATAATCACTCATAATAATCCTTCCTTGGTCGTGGATGCCCCTTCCAAAAGATGTGTCTGATATGAAAGGTCACCAAAGCCACTACAGTGACTCTTCATAGCTCATCATCACTGTCACTTCACTCCAGTCTCCTCTTGAGTCTTCAGCAACTACTTCTTTCACTTCCTTGATCTCTTTTGAACTTAAATTCACCTCTTTCCAAGGCTAGAAAAATTTTCCAAAATCTCACATACATTCCACAAAATACTTACAAAGGCATACATAATAGAACAGAACATAACAGAAACAGAGGCTCTATAGAAGCTCAAATGAGGGTTACAGAAGGTCAACATAAAGCATTAGAACCATATAACTCATACTAAAATCATTCCAAACTATCAAAAACCATTAAATGAGCTTTCAAACAACCTTAACCTTCATCAATCATTACTCCATGCTTCATACAGAAGAAAAACATAACAATACAAAAGCTATCAGAATTAATCAAAACCTCAACAGAACCTATCATAACATCATAGAGCCTCATATATCTATTGAAAATCATCATGAGCTTCCAAAACATAACCGATCTCATCCAAAACACTCTCAAACACTTCCAAAAATACTAAACATCATTCAAAATCCATCAAAAATAAAAAATCTTTGAAAATATAGCTCTCGAACAAATCCAATATTCAACCACCATGAACTCGTCACATAGAGAAATTAACAACACAAACACAAAACAACTATCTAAATGGCATCTCCAAAAGAGAGATATATCATTATAAATCATAAAAGATACATCTAGAGGTATTAGTGAACATGATCCCTCTTGAAGGCTTGATAATTACGAAAAAAATCCATGGATAAGGATTCATCTACAAAAGTCTTTGGAGGATTCTGGAAAAATTGAAGACAACACATCCTTTCTAGCAAAACAAGGTATCTGGTAGGCAGAAAAAGGGCATGAAAATACAGTACATCTAGTTGGGAATCAATGTTCACATTAACATTCATGCATAACTTTGGAATGTCTTTTGGATCATTATGTATCAAAATTAAACCCTTCAAATCCACTTTGGATCATTATGACTACCAGTTAAGCATATCAAAATTAGTGGATCATTATAACTACCAGTTAACCTTTGGAATCTTCTGATCAAACCCTTCATATCCACTAACCAACTAAAGGGACTGAGGAATTGAAGAGGTAGGAGATGGAGGAGTGGGTACAAGAGGATGAAGAGATGGGTAGTCAAAATCATAAAATGAGGAATAAGCTAAAGAGGGATTAACTGATAATTTAGGCAAATTGGTTAAGAAAGGTGTTAATTGATAAGCAAAAAAAATGGAAGGAATATGTATGGATGGTGAAGGACAAGACAGAGAAGGGGAAAATACTCAATCTTCAATGAAAAAACAATAAGTAAAAGTTGGAATTTGAGGGTCATCGTGAGGTTGAAAAAGGAGAGGTAAAATAACTATTGAGTTGGATTTATAAAGGAAAAAAATAAGCATCATATTGATGGGCCATTTGTTGATAATAAGATAAGCTAGGAATGGATGGACCTAAGGCAGGGATCATTGATAGTAAGCATCAAAGAAAGATGAATCAAATGGATGTTGTTTGGAAGATAAGCTAAAAGATCCACCCTTAGTTGGTTAATGCTCTGCACATGATTAGAGACTTTGTTCTATCTTTGGTTCAAGACTACAGAATCAATCATGGTATGCCACAAAGTGTCAAGGCAAGCTGCCACTTTGGAAGAATAACACTAGAACATTTCATCTATTAGCAACTCCAAATGTTTGACATACAAGGCAACCTGTAAAACCACATCCCCAACATACCAAGCTAGATCTTCATTGTCTAGAATCAACAGATCACCTCTCAAATACATATAAGACATCAACATGGTATCCAAAGTCATGTAGACTTCAAAGACCATTCGGACTACTTCAATCAATAAATTAGAAGACTAGGCTCCACTCCATCCATGCTCTGGAAGAGGTAGGCCCATAGTTTGAGAGCTTAATATAGAAGGCCAACTTCTGTAGCTAATAGTGCACAAAAAATGAGTGATCTGGACAAACGTACTCTTGGAACTGCTCAAATGAAGACCATTATAAGTCCATCTAGGAGAACAAATCAACTATTTGAGTAGGCATAGCCTAGACTTTCATGAATACACCATGTGAATATAGCTATCCAACAAAGTGATGCTCATACAAGACTTAAACCCACAACCTTACGATTGTTAGACCAAGTCTCAACCATTAGACTATCAAACTTAGATATTCAACAAAGTGATGCTCATACAAGACTTAAACCCACCGCGTTACGATTGTTAGACCAAGTCTCAACCATTAGACTATCAAACTTAGATATTCATTAAATGCTTTCAAGCATATAATCATAGGGCCATATCATCATCAAGTTCAAGCAATTTCAATATATCAATACACATGAAAATCAGGGGAATTGCCGCATTCAATTTGTGTAGCCAAAATTCTGCAAGTTAATATGGGACAGTTAAGAAGTTCGGCATGAGTAAATACAACATTTTGCCTATCCAATGCACATAGATTAGAATAACTATTACACATCATAAGGTAACTGAAGAAGGGTTTGTGTATGTGTGTTACAACAAAGCCAAGGAATACCAAGCAAGGTCAAGATTATAATGATCAACATGATGACGATCTATTACAAACACATTTCCCTAACATTCTATTATAGACAAATAGACAACATAACAATAAAAGTTCATGGATAAAGGGGTTCATTACCATAATGCTTAGCATTACATGGATGTACCATTGGGCCCATAAAAAGGCCAAAGAGATACAATGGCTTTTAATAAGAAACTGTTGAAATAACTCATTATATAAAAAGAAATGGAAAGGTTGCACTTGTTACTTTCAAAGCTAGCCAAGTAGATGATTAATGAGAACAGTGCAAGCTATTCTATGTTGCATGTGGTAGGGGCACAACCTATTTGCTATCCCTATCACCATATTCCTATATATACCTTGTTCTCATTGACACAAATATGTATGCAATAGACTCAACCTTGGACCATTTTTGCAATCAAAGAGAAAGGTGAGGGTGCATGCCACTATATAGTAGATGTTGTTGACTCACAAAGATAGTAAGATAGCTCAATTTTAAGTGGCTCAATGGTTATTTTAGAAAGAAATGCATGCCGTACATGTATGTATATGTGTGTATATGTGCACCTATGTGCATGTGTGTACCTTGTGTGTGCGTACATAAAAGTCAATGTCTATGTGATTATTTGATCAAGTTAGATTAATCATAATTAGAGGCCTAATAGCAAATGCCAACTTGGAGGCTTAAGGTATCATAGAAAACAATCCAATTTTCCAATAATCTAATAGTGCTATTGATTTACATGAGAACACAAGTATCTAAAAATGGTTACAAATAAAGAAATAATTAAATTACAATGAACTTGAAGCATATTATATCTTGTTAGTATGATCTGCATGTGCAATGAATTCTAGTCATTAAGGATTATCATGACTATTGGTAGTTGGACCAACAACGCTACAAGTAGTTATATGTTCACAAGCATGACTGTGTACTAGATGTGTATGACCATACATCTAAACAAGTACCTTATTAGTTCAAATTCCTAGTGACAAAGTGTGAGTTGCAAATGTGCAAAATACAAACACAAGGTGTACAAAGGATGTCACTATGTTTCTATGTAAGTCAAATATCCTATGCAATACTTATGCACATGTTTATGCATGCATATCAAAGTGTCAATAAGGGGGGGGGGGGGGGGGGGGGGGGTCTACATGCACACATGTACATGTGCAAGTTGCATTTGTGGGCTCGCAATTCAAATGCCATTTTAACATAACATGAGACTAGAATTGACTCTATGATGATGCTTATATTTAGTGGTATGGGGGGATTATTGTAACTAAGCATAGAATTAACTCTATGTAGATACTTATATTTAGTGGTATGGGGGGATTATTGTAACTAAGCATAGAATTGACTCTATGTAGATACTTATCTTTAATGGTATATAGTGTGAACCAATCTCCTCAAAATGGTAAAACAAGCATAATCAACACCATAAAAGACAAGTGCAAAAATGCGCCCATGATTCAAAAATAACACCAACTTTGTAAAGGATATTTGATATTACAAAATTGTACAATTACAAATGCAAAAGATAAATAATGAAGAAGTCTTATTACAATGTGGCTAAGATTTTCAATTACTAAGTTGTAATTATTTAATAAAATGATTATGTGCACATTTACAATCGTTTCATGCTCATGTGATCTTTAATTTTTTGGCATTTTTTAATAGATTGAGAAGTTATGAAGATTGTCGATATGTTTCATGTAAGAGATGTATTGGCAACATGAAACAATCTTTGTTATGGAGCATCATAAGACGTGATACTGTGAGAAAATGACCAAAAATGGCATTTTGATATTAGAATTAGAAGTTGTCTTGGAGTTCCAAGAAGTTTTTGACATTTAGCACAAAGCTTGTATGGTATGTGTGGCTTTGTCTCACATATGAACAACATTATTAAAACTCTAAACTTTTGCCTCTTTCCATTGAAGCATGATTCTTGAATTTTGTGCTTGAAAAATGTGGAATGCATGTAATTTTTCATTGTTTGCAAACATTCTCAACATGTGCATGGTCTATATGAAAACTTTAGGCAAGGTGATTACAATAATAAGAAGATAAGTAGGTGGTTCTACTACAAATTCATGAGCTTTCTTTGCTTATTTCTTTCATAAGAGTGAGAGGAGAGGCATAGTCAATTTAGAGCTATATACAAACCGACTATGTGAGAAATAAATTCAACCATAGGTAGGTTGGAACAACTTGAAACAATAAGGGTCCTTCAATGTCCCATTGTCTAGAGTAAACAAAAGCATTCGAAGGTTTCTTTCTAAATGTCCTAATATGATCACAACCAAGCTTCCAAGCTACCCTTCTATGATATCTAAATCAAAGTGTGCTAGGATCATCTTATCTTATTACTATATTATTTTAGCTATAGGTTTGGAAAGCCTCGAACCTCTAGAGGGCTTCTCGAACCTACCCCCTTTTCCAAACCTCTTTTCTTTAATCAAAACCCCCTCCCTTCCTCTCTTTCTCATGTGTAATATCTCATTTTCTCTTCCTCTTCCCTTTATTCATTAAAGCCTCCTTTCCTCACCTCCCTTTTTTAAATTAAAACCCCCTTTCCTTTTTAATTAAATTCCTCCCCCCTCCCCCCCTCTCTCTCATGTGTAGGGCCTATGTTCTCTCTCTCTTTCTCTGTGTGTGTGTGTATGTGTGTGTGTGTGTGTGTTATAGATCAAACTTTTTATTTAAATTTTTTAATTAAATATTTTTTTAATTTAAAAATTTTCGAACATAGTTTTTCACACACTTTGAAAAGGAGATAGAATAAAAGAGAGAGAGAAAAGAAGAAGAAGAAGAAGAAGGATAAAAAGAAGAAGCCAGAGAGAGAGAAGGGGGAGAAAGAGGAAAGAGAATAGTCTTTTTTTAATTAAACATTTTCTTCTCCCCCTCCCCCTTCTCTCTCATGCGTAGGGCCTAGGTTTTCTCTCTCTTTCTCTCTGATTAAACTTTTTAATGTAAACTTTTTGTTTAATTAAAATAAGGAGGGAGATACACACATACACACAAAGAGCAAAAAAGAAAGAAGAGGAGAGGGAGGGAACAGAGAGAAAGAGAATTATAGAGATAGAGAAAATATAAAATTTAAGAGAGAGAGAGAGAGAGAGGAAAAGAAAAAAGGAAAAAAGAGGAGAGAGGGGGGATAGAGACAGAGAGAAGAAAATGAGAGAGAGAAAATAAGAAGAAGAAGAAGAGAGAGAATTTGAACACATAGAGAATTATAGAGAGAGGAAATATAAAATTTAAAAGAAAAATAAAAGGAAAAAATTTAAAGAGAAGAAAAAAAGAAAAAAGAGGAGAGAGAAGGAAAGGAGAGGAGAGGGGGGAGAGAGAGAGAGAAAGAGAGAAGAAGAAGAATAAGAATAAGAAGAAGAGAGAGGAAAAGAGGAAGAGAGATGGGAAAAAAGAAAAAAGAGAAAAGTCTTTTTAAAATTTAAATTTTTTTTTTGAGAGAGAGGAAGGGAGAGAGAAGGAGAGAGGGGGAAGAGAGAGAGAGAGAATATAAAATTTAAAAGAGAGAAGAAGAGAATAAAAAGATAAAATTTAAAAGAGAGAGAGGGAGAGAATAAAAAAAGAAAAATTAGGAGAAAGGGGAGAAGAAGAAAAGGGGACGGAGAGAGAGAGAGAGAGAGGAGAAGAGAGAGAATATAAACATAAAGAGAGAATTATATATAAGGAAAAGATAAAATTTATATACTTTAAGAGAGACTGGGGGGGGAAGAAAGTGAAAGAAGAAGAAGAAGAGAGAGAGAACGTGTAGAGAGAATTATAGAGAGAGAAAAGATAAAATTTAAAAAGAGAGAAAATAAAAATAGAGGAGAAAGAGAGAAGGAAAAGAGAGGAGAGAGAGAGAGAGAGAAGAAAAGTGCAAAGAGAAGAAAAGGAGAGAGAGAAAAGAAAAATTTTAAAAAGATTATGAAGAGAGAGAGAGGAGAAGAAAAAAAAGGAAAAAAGAGGAGAGGGAGAGAGAAGAAAAAGAGAGGAGAGAGGGGGAGAATAAAAAGAGAGAGAGAGAGAGAAAAAAGCGGGGAGAGAAAAAAAGGAGAGAGAGAGAGAGAACCGGGAGAGGAAAAAAATAAACTAAAATAGAAGGCAAAGAAAGAGAGAGAGAAAAAATTAGACATAGGGAATTTGGGGGGGAGAGAGAGAGAGAGGAAAAAGAGGAGAGAGAAAGATGAGAAATGGATTGTTGAGTGAAGTTGCCGTGCAGTAGCATATTGCACGGCAACTTCGCTTGCCACTTCAAGACAGCGAAGCTGTTGCCGCAAAGCAGCCTAGCGCGCGCAGAACACTAGTCTCATTTATTTTGCCACAAAAATTTCTAGTATTATGTACTTTGAGTGTGCATGGAAGGGCTATTATATTATCGATTCAATGGGCAGGCATGCAAGCATAACTATCTTTCTAGATGGATTAAATTTTGGGGTCCATGTATTTTTCTAAGCTTTAAAGAAAGATCATTTCGTGTTTTCTTCTCTTAGTCTTTCTCTTTCTCGTATCTTCCTATTCCTTTTTCTCCTTGTCTAGTCCTAGTCTTCTCCTTTCTCCTCTTCACTTACCACCAATAAGAAAGTCTTTTTTAGATATGGTTGAAAAGTAGTTGCTCTTCCTCTTTATCATCTTCCCCTCTCTCTTTCTAAATACTCATCAAATATAATCAAGTTACAAGCATATATTTATAACTCATGGTCCCTCACAATGATATTGCCTTGTTATATAGTTGACTTAACTTATCAACTAGCAAGAAGCAATTGTAATGCATTCATAAGTTGTTGGTGTGGTAGGGAGGGTAACTTCTAGGTTGCAAAGTTGTTGGTGTGGTAGGGAGGGTAACTTCTAGGCTGCAAAATTGTAATGCATTCATAAGTTGTTGGTGTGGTAGGGAGGGTAACTTCTAGGTTGCAAACTCACATGGTTATGTGAAATGTTGATCCTCCTTAATCGATCTCCACACACACACGCACACATACACACAAGTGTAATACATTCTTTAAGGCCACCAAGTTGTAATTTAGTGCTCACAATATGATAAAAATCTCAATAAAGTGTGTATATGATCATTTAAGCACTAAGAACAATGAGAAACTATGTTTTTACATGTATACACATATACACTTATATAAGAGCAATTAGCCCAAAATAATCCATGCACTCTCTTTTACCTCCAAAAACCACTAATTTTCATGTTGTCAATTCGTTTATATATGCATAGATACATGAGAGAGAGAGAGAGAGAGAGAGAGAATGTGTGTGTGTGTGCGTGTGCGTGTGCGTGTGCGTGTGCGTGTGCGTGTGTGTGCGTGCGCGTGCGAGAATGCCATTCAAGTGTCCTTTTGAAAAATCGGAGTTAAATCTGACTCTAGGATAAACATCCACCTTATGTTTGGGGTAAAAGCTAGAGGAAGACAAATAATCATTTCAGCAAGTGATGCAATTTTGAAAAGAAGCAGATCATATTAAAAAGATGTTGAAAACAACTCACATACTAAAATAAGTAGATCGTGCAAAAAGGTGACAAAATAAATAGATCATACACTAAAAAGATTTTGAAAACAATGTAGATACTTCGTAAATAAAGTTTGAGGTGGAAAGGAATGTAGAAAGCGGGGAACACTTCATCTAGAAAGTATTGCAACCCCTAGTCTATGAAACTTTCAAACATTTATCTATGGATGGTATGACCCGAAATTTCTAGAAGATTTGAACTTGTACACTTTCTCAAAATTCATATTTGAGTCATGCTCATGAGATTTCTCCCACAATAATATGGTTTGGTCATCTTCTAGAAATGTTATGAGTAATAATGTCACCGTGATTCATGTAAGAGGTGCATTGCAGTAGTATGTATGTATGATCAGATACTTCTCTTGCCTTGTCATATTCAATGAGTGTCTCTTTCCTTGTCATATTCAATAAAAATTAGAAGTGGGCTACATGGGATTTTCAAGAGAGGAAAGGTTGGCCACTCTAAATCTCTCAACATTGACTCATCTTGTTGAAAGCATTATGCTTGAAACCTTTATAGAACATCCTATGCTTGAGAATGTGAAGCGTATTTACATTTCCTTGGTTGAAGGGGTTGTTCACATTGTGGAGATCTAGTATAAGAAAATGCAAGTGAATAAAAACATCTAACTTTTTTAAAAGGATGTTTGTTGATTAAACGAGTTAATTAAATATTCATGTAATGAATTGCACTTTATATGCTTGAAAAAACATGGTCCTATATAAGTTCTCCATATTTTTCATGAAAACTAGTTGAACAATTTCTCATAAACATTTGCATGCTCTTTATGGATGAATTATTTACCTAGTAGTGTAACGTGTTTGAAATGCATGTTCTAGGACTATTGAGTTGTGTCCTTGGTTGCATGAATCCTTTTATGACAAGGCTACACATGGAAGCTTAAAACATGTAAATACATGCATACATGCTTAAATACACTATTTAGGAATTAGTGCCAAAGGAAAACTAAGTTGTTGATATCACACAATTTTTTGTATTTGTCTTCTATTTCACAAGAGAAACATGACACAATTGACAAATAAAATTTCAAACAATTGAAGACCGAAAGCTTATAATCATTTAGGTTTTTAGAAAGAGGCCAAGTGCCTAATCTAAAAATACCTTATGTATAGCATGTGTGAATCATGTCAAGGTAATTTGATGAGTGGTGTAGTTTTGTTGAGCAAAATTTGATGTTGTTTGGGGTGGCTTCCTTGAAAATTCCCCAAAAACATTTTTATCATGAAACAATTTTTCAACATTTGTGTGATAAACCTCTCCTTGATGTGCTTACCCAAATTGATCCATTGAACAACTCAAAGTCTTGATTAGTTACATAGATGCATGCATGGTTTATATTAGTGACCTTTATTTGATCCATGTGTGCATCTTACTACTTGTGTTAAAAGGAGACATGATCCACAACTACAAGTTAGCTTTGAGACACCTTATCAACGTGAATGATGGGCCATGTGTTGTTCAATGGCTAGGAGAGAGGGGGCATCAGTAGGTCACTATCGTGCCTAGTTGATGTTGAAGGAAATGGTGGTTGCTGCTTCAAAAGGTTGGCAAATGAGGCATGTCACATTGAAGCTTCCATACGTTTCTTTCCTCAAGGTGTAAATGTGAGCACAACCAAGCTACCCTCTTAAGGCATTTCAAAGAAGTGGGATAGTCTCGTCCCTCCTAAAAAGGGACAAGGAAACTTTTGTAGTACCACACAAGGAGTGTGTAAATGATTGATCAATGAGCAAGCATGCAAGCTCCTTATTTAAAAATTATATTTTTGTAGATGGATCAAATTTGGGCTAGATGATTTTTTGAAATTGTGAATAGGAGCTAGCTTTTTTTTACTATTTTGCCAACTTTTTGGATTCGATTTTCTTTGTTTCACTTATGCATTACAACAAGAAATTAGAAAATGAGAATGAGAAAGATTGAAGGCTCATACAAATGCAATCTCCATTACAAAGCTCATTTGTACGAATAGCATGTAGCATACAAACATAGAGCAAAGCTTTAAGTTGGCTTCTGTCAAGTAATGATTCTTGCATTTCTCCTTTCTAACCCATTCCTACATGTAGCTTTAAGACTTAAAACCGCACAAGAAAAGAGCAGCTAGTCTTCCCAATTGAAGAAAGGGAGGTGGCACAAACACATTAGTACAACACTCTATTATATCATAAAGGCATTATCATTCTATTGGTCTAATGACCTAGTTTGCTTGTATCTCTCAAGTGTTACGCCAACCCTTTTTTTTTCAAGGGGTGGGGTGGTCTCAAATTTGTTGTCCCTTTTGCAAATGTGTCACAAGGTTTAGTTTGAAGGGGATTATGAATAGCAAACAGAAAAATTCATGTGTTCAATGATTCTAAACAATCTACAAGCTAGAGTATGTGGATGTTATGGAAGTAGTGGTGAAGCTTAACTTGTGGTCCATCCTTTGAATGTTAAAGAAAGATATGTGTTTTTCCATAGGATTTACTTACATTTTTATCCCTTGTACATTTCACATAGCATGACCTACCTATCTAGTTATTGTTCTAGTTCCTCTCTTATATCCAAGCAAACTAGATAATGGCACCTTGGACAAGGTCATGGCACAATGTAAGACATCCCCAATAGAAATGTACTACCTCCACCATACATCTTATTTGGCACTCACCCAGTTGAACCCACTCATCGTTTAATCTTCTGTAAAGTTAATTTTTCATATAATCTATAATTTTATTTGAAGCATACAAGTCATTATGTTCCATGCTTCCACCATTGTGAGGATTGAGTCATGATGAGATTTCTTGATCCATCTAGCTAATTTTCTAGTAATAGAAAAGATTAATGGAAATGTAATCATCGCATAATCAAAGGTCAAAATCAAAATATTTTAGCTACTACAAAGTAGAGATGAATGAGAATAGGGGGACTACATGCAAAAGGTGAGAAACATCTCTAGCTTTCTTTGAAATCCTTTCCTTCTTTGCATACATGGCTAGCAATAACTTTCATCTAGTGGGAAACAGGATCATCTAATCTATATGACCCAACCTAAAGAAATATACCTTATTAGTTTATGTTCTATAGGGCTATTACCAAATATCCTACTTGTTTGAAAATTGACATGTGCCTCAAAATTGTAATATTCCTCAAATATCAAAACTCTCCCATAAACCTCTCACATTCATCTAAATTTCAAATATGCCTCTCCATTGTGCTCATGTTTGCCATAATTGCCCAAAATACTACTTAAATTTTGCCAAAGTTGCCAAAACCCTTGTAATTCATAAAAAATACTGAGGAATAGTACTTTTTTCACACAAAAATTTGAAAATAATTTCGTTTCACCAAGAAGGGATGATACATTGAAGAATTTGTACACTAGAATGCATTAACGATTTGAAATAGCTCATGATTCATGGGACTAAGAACCAATAAAATTTAGCTCATGAAAGGTTATTCTATTGGAGACAATAGAGGAGCATGGACCATGAGATTTTTAGAGCTATTTTGATAACTCCAAGTTTGAGAGCATGTGGGTATTTTTAGGCATTTAGTAGAGACAAATACATAACATATGTTTGAAAATATAAATAAGAGTTCCTTATAGCGAAGCTAAATAAAGGATAGAAGATAAATTTAAACTCTAAATAGTGGTATTTTAGACTTGAGAATATTGTTCTTAGCCCTATTATTGGCATATCTTCCTAAAAGGTGGAGCAAGAGTGAAAGCACACTCAAAAGTAAGAGAGAAGCAAGAGCTATGGAGGTTCAAGCAAGAGAGAGCAAGACAATATGTGGAAACTCCAATAGTCACAATGTGTGACTTGCCCCCTTATTTTATTTCCATGTAAAGAATAAAATGACACTAACAAGTGGCCACTACTTGCAATGTACAAGTGTGCAGGAAATAAGACAAGTAAATGTAAGTGGCTAGGCATAGGTGGCCTTTAACCCCCAACAACCTCCCACTTAAATGAGAATGTGCTTGAGTGTGGAGAAAACAAGAAAAAAGTGACAAAGGGCAATGTGTACATATAAATACAACTAGATGAGGAATAGATGTTATCTCATCCTATGCCCATCATCTTCCTAAGGTAGGTATAATGTTCCACCAAGAGGCTTTTAGTGAGTAGATTTACAGGATTCTCATCAAATTGAGATCTTGATAAGCTGTATCTACTTGTTCTCAACCATCTCTTTGATGAAGTGATAACGAACCTTGATGTACTTCATCTTCACATGGGGCTACGCGCCAACTGAATGGTACTCATAGAGTCTAAATGCAATGTAGGAGTCATAGTCATACACCAAGGGCTGCCACCAAACGGCCTAACCATAGGGCCTCCTTAAAAGCCTCAGTGGTTTGCAATGTACTTAGTCTCGTAGTAGACAAGGCCATGCATTTCTATACCCTCAACATCCAAGAAATAGCACTTCCAACAAAAGTGAAGACATATCCAAAAGTGGATTTCCTACTATTTGCATGTCCTACATAATCAAAGTATGTGTAGCCCATGTCTTCATGATTCTGGCCACTATAACAAATGCACATATCTAGAGTCTCTTTAAGGTATCTCATGATACCCTTCATGACATCTTAATGTCACCTGCCAGGTGTCACTATACAACAAGCCACAACTCCCACTACAAATTCTATGTTAGGCATATCCAATGTCCTTCATCTTAAAGCTCTTCTTGAGCTAAGTCTTCAACATATTTAGCTCTTCATGAGCACTCCCAATAATCAATATGTCATCAACATATAGCACCAAAATTATAAGATTACCATCACCGTCCTTCTTCATTTAAACACAAGAATACATATTACAATGGGAATAAACTTGTGAATGCATAAAGGTATCAAACTTATAAAACCATTCCCTAGGTGCTTACTTAAGTTCATAAAGACTCTTCCTCAACTTGCACACTAGTTATTCCCTACTACCCTTTTCCTTGAAGTCCTTAGGCTACTACATATAAATGTCCTCATACAAGTCCCCATGAAGAAAAATCATTTTCACATCTATCTAATACAATTCCAAATCCATCTATGCAACCAAGGCCAATCCCAAGCGGCAGTTGTCTTGACCATGAGAGAATATCTCATCAAAATTAACTCCCTTCTCCTACTTAAAACCCTTAGCAACCAATCTGGCCTTATATGCTAACTTAGGGTGACCATGGATGCTCTTCAACTTGTGCATCCACTTGCATGGCAATTCGTGTTTCGCATTGGTCAAAGGAACCAAATCCATGTAGTTTTTTTGTGCAATGAATCATACTCAAATTGCATGGCCGTCACCCAAGAGTGACTATCACCTCTATACATAGCCTTCTTATAAGGGACTCACTAGAATGTCTCACCATAACATAATGCATAGAGGGCTTAAAATGATCAAGAGGACATGAGGCTCTAATGGAGTGCCTCAAGACTATTTGTGGGGCCTCTATGGCCTATCCTCTCTATCCAACATCATGATCCTGCATAACATGAAGATCATGGACTACCACATCATCAATAGCTATGTAATTGGAGATGGTTATACTGTAATAGGAGGATCCTCCTAAAAGATCACCCTACATACCTCAACTACTTGCTCTAGTCCCATATGCATCTTTTTCTCATAGAATATGATATCATGGTTGTGGATAATCTTCCGAGCCTATGGATCCTGAAGGTGAGAGCCCATCTCACTTGCATCACGATATGTAAGAATTATGTATTTAACACACCTCAAATCTAGCTTATTGCATCTGTCTTTGGGAATATGATAGAAAGCCTCACATTTGAGGACATGCAAGTGAGCATACAAGGGAGATTTACTAGAACATGCCTCCTCTACAACTCTACCACCAAAAGCAATGTATGGGGATCTATTAATCAAATGAATGGTAATATTAACTACCTTAGCTCAAAAGTATTGTGGTAAGCCTACCTAACTAAGCATACTACAGACATTTTTGTTAGCAGTCCTATTCATGCACTATGCAACATCATTCTAGGGTGGGCTATACGAGGTGATCAACTGACGCTTAATACCCCTCTCATAACAAACTTTCTAAAATTCCTTAGAAACATATTCACCCCCATTATCAGATCATAGGCATTTCAACTTATGCATAAACTGGTTCTCAACCATAGCAAGAAAGTGCTGAAATGTAGCCAAGATATCAGACTTCTACTTTATGGGATAAGCTTAAACCTTATGCAAATGATCATCAATAAATATGACAAAATATTTAGCACCACCTAATGATTGATAAGACATGGGACCACAAACATTTGAATGCACAAGAGCCAATGGCTCACCTATATGCACATAACCAAAATTTTTATGCAAGTTACGAGTCTACTTGCTATATAAACAATGATCATAAAAGTCAAAACATAAATAGTCAAGAGATGGCAAGTGCTATAAATAATTGAGCACTTTCATTCCTTCAAGGGACATATGCCCAAGATGGGGATGCCAAAGAGATACAATAGAAAGATCAATCATCACTGCCAAAACATGATTAATAGAGCTAGATACAAGCAAGAGGTATAGGCTAACAACCTTGGCAACTCTACCAAATATGAGGTTGCCACATGTAATCTTCCATGGAAAATCATCAAAAGAGACATGGTATCTCTCATTTGAAAGTTAGAAGCAATAATGGTAGAAGCAGTAATGCCCGCCACGGGAGAGACTCTCAACAGTCTCACGCTCAGTCACATGGACAAGTCTCGCATTAAGTCTTGTGGCTATCATTCCTCATTGACTTGTCATTACTGTAGAAAAGCAAGACATATTCAGTCATAGTGCCATATTATGCACGAAGACAAGTGCAAGAAAAAGAGCAAGGGTAAAGTACATGACAAGAATGATAATTGCAGCATTGTCGTTGTAAATCAATCATTAAGATTGAAGAGATTAATGTTGTGCAAACTGATTCTGATGATGATTTTATAAAAGATATCACATTCCACTTTGTGTCTTTTAGTTGCCTTAACCCTAGCTAGAATGCTCTCTTTCATCTAAAATTTTGGGCTCAAAAAGGAAATAAAGGGTTTCTCTAAGGGGCAAGGGGGGATGTCATATCTTGGATGCCATTATTTTTCTTATGGGAGAAACCTAAAAGAATTAATAAGCACTATATTTTCTTTCAATCAATTTTGCAAAAGCTTACATTTGGCTTGAGTGGAACTTTCTTCCCCAAATCTTATAGAATATATGGTCTTGGAAAAAGAAAAATGTAGAATATGTCAAAATCTTTATCAAATTTGTTTCCAACCATTTCTCATCTACTCAATACCAAGTCTCCTTTGTGTCTCCATAATCTCCTCTTTAGTTGAAAGTTCCTCTAAGTGCTTTTAAGCTCTCTACATAGGCAAATATCAATAGCCCTAGTAGCATCCAAAAAAAATTGGTATTAGTGTCTAGGAAGAAATATTCTTCATTGGAATCACCCACAATGTCCTTCCCTTTTGGAGATTAGTTTATAATGATTCCCATGCTGAAGTCATCCTTGAGCCTGTGAATTTCTAAACATCATCAAAAGCAAAATGAATTCCTTCCCAAGTATGAGAAAGGAGGGAATATTTTCTAGAGTGGGGGACTTAAGACCCATTGGGATGTCTTTATACTCCTCATCTTCCATTTTATTCTTCTCTTTCAAGTTTACTATATGTCAAGTTCCCTTAGCATAGCCTCCTCCTTCTCAATGGCCAATTAGATTTAGGATTGTAGGAATGCAAGTACACAACCGAAGAAGAAGAAGCTTGAGAGAGCACAACTCAAAGTGCATTGAGAGATATTAGGAGAGAAGGTTTACAAGACTAAGTATGCCCTAAAGTAAGTATGTATATATACAATTCCAAAGCAAAACAACTTCCTAAAGAGCGAAAAAAGTGCATCGGTGGTCCTAAGTATGTTCACACATATTACTACCAAAATATGATAACAAACCCCCCTAGAAGTGATGTGGTGAATAAGAGCTAGCACTCATATATTAGGAAGTACCAAGGTTGATGAAATAGATCAATCCTCAAAGGGGAATAAACCCAAAGCTTTACAGAAAGCTTCAAAATTCTCGCAAGCAAATTTCCAAGATTGACCTTTTTGTAGCAAAATAGATACCAACTCATCAAATGACAAAGCATTCAAATTTCCTTTCATCATCAAACAAAGAGTAGATGCAAAACTCTAATAAGAATGAAGAAGTACATTGAGAACAACCTACACAATTGAACTGTCTAGCAAAATCTCATCTACAACAATCGATAGTAATCAACATGAGCCTAATTGCTTGCATAGGTAAGCAACATGAGCCTAACTTCTTCATTGGGTTTATACGAATGTGCAAGTATATACCAAGCATCCTTAGCTATCTTACATGAGTGAATATGTGAGCATGTATATCTCTACCATCCTAATGTATTTTCTTAAGAGTAGATAGTGGTGCTCTAGTATTAATGGGAGTAGAACTAAAATCTACGACATCCTCAATAGAATCTATTTCTCTTGTTTCTCCTACACTTGCAACTTTTGAAACACCATTACGGCATTTTTCAATCCAACTAATATGTGGTGTATAAAACAAGCCCACAATGGATAGTTGGTTCCATCCAACTTGTCCTCAACAACCAACATATGGAAAACATAATTGTCGGGAGCAATGGCTATTGACTATACTTGATGAAAAAGTTTCTTGTATAGAGAAAAATATGCACAAAACCAAATTGTCTTGTATAGCATAGTACAAAGGAGACTATAAGGGCTCTTATCTACAGGATTGACTATTTTCAAGAACTTTGCACAAAAGAACAAAATAGCATTCATAATACTAGTAGGAAGTGCAAATGAAGGCCAAAGCAATTCCGAATAAAAAATCTAATGATAGCCTCTGCCCTTACATGCTATCCTACAATATTTGTCAACCTATGAACACTCCCAAAATGTTGCCCCAATCTAAGGAAACCAAATAAATGATGTTGATGACAAAGCCTGCTCTAATACCAATCATTGGATTTAGGGTTACAACAATACAAATACATACCTAGGAGAAGAAGAAGCTTAAAAGAGCACAACTTATAATGTATTGAGAGGTATTAGTGGAGAATATTTACAAGACTAAATATTGCCTAAAGTGAATAGGCATGTGTACCAGGTTTGCTGGAAAAAACCTCCTAAAGGGGGAAAAGAAGTGCCTTGGCAACCCTAAGTGTGTTCACACACATCACGGTCTCAAACGGCCTAACCATAGGGCTTCGTTGCAAGCCTCAGTGGCTCCAATGTACTCGGCCTCAATAGTAGACAAAGCTGTGCATGTATGCACCCTAGACATACAAGAAGTAGCACCTAAACACAATGAACAATAGGTTTGTTTTGAATACAATGAATAGCAAGTTTATTTGTAACACAATGAATAGTAGGTTTATTTGTAGAGCAACACAATGAATAGTAGGTTTGTCTTAAACAAAGGGAACAATAGGTCTATACGAAGAACAGAGTGAACAAACAAGTCTGAACAATAGGTCTAAATAGCAAGATTGAACAGTAGAATCCAAAAGAGGTGAAAAATATAAAAAAACAAGGATAGCAAATCAAGGGTAGATCACAATGATGGTTGGTAGTTGTTTGCTACAATGGCTAAGCTCAATTACCACTTGGCAGGGGTCAAAAGATCTAGAGAAAGGCCTTGATTAATGTTGAAAAGGGTGGGGAAAATCGAAGAAGTGATAGGACTGATGCATACCTCAATGAGTGGTTGCCATGAAAGCTATGAATGAAGCTCTCTTCTTGGACTGAAGTGAATGTCAATGAAGCTCCTTGAGTACATGCTTTTATATTGGTTGAAATGTGGAGCAAAATGTGAGAGTACAAGTGGAAGCAAGAGCTCTGGAGGTTCAAGCAAGAGAGAGAGAGAGCAAGACAATAAATCTTAGTAAAACCTACATGATTATATTTACAAAAGGGGTTTTCAAATTACAATTTGAAAAACATATGTAAAGGAAAGGGCATCATTTTATTACCTTATAGCATGTAAGGAAAGGTTATTTTCTAATATCCTTTGAATGCAAGTGATATAGAGGGTTTACATATAGTGACCCCTCTCTCCCCCCCCCCCCCTTGGACCTACCTTCCCTATTCTATTGTCATATAAAGAATAAAGAATAAAGTGATAGTGATGGATGGCCACCACTTGTAGTGTACATGTATGCAAGCACTATGTACAAAGTAAATATAGACAGCTAAGCACAAACGACCTTTAACCCCCAAAATATAGAAAAAAGTATGATTTTAGGAAACCCCATGGGGTTCAAAGTCACCTTGAAGTAGAGATGGTAGTGGATCATTGCTTACGTGAAAAATAAGGAATGTCAATAAGATAGTATGTAGTAAGTTGTGGCTTTTCATTTGATTGTATTCAAGCACGTCATTATCCCTACTACTATTTGTTTTCCAACTAGTTTAGAGACCTCTTGAAACTAGCCTTAGCTAGGTAGAATATTTGTTGTAGTTCCTTATTTGATGCCTCGAGAGGGGGAGGGGGGGGGGGGACTAATAATTAAGTTGCTTAAAGTTTCTTGGAAGATTTTCATGCTTCTTAGGAGGAATGAAATTTTGGAGTTCTTAATATTTCAAGAATGGGGGACAAGCTAGTTTCCAAGCGGACCTTGACAAGCTAAAACCACTCTAATGAAGTTTTGGTTATCCTCTTGCACTCTAATATAAAGAATTTGTCTCTTCAAGACTACCATAGATGGAAATTCCAATTTGCACTATTATGTTAAGTTAATTTCTCTTCAAGCCTAATCATGCCTTGAGAGCCTAAGCAACAAACCCTGTGTTTTTCTAAATGAGTACCAAGAAGCATTGCTTAGGAATAGTCTCTCGATGGACCACTATATCATGCCTCTTCAAGCAGACACGTTACGCATGGTATTAGAGCAAAAATAAATAAGGTAGCACAATAAGCTATGTATGTATTGCATTTAACATTTTGACATACAAATTCAAGAGTCAAAGAGTTGAAACTATTCTAAAGAAATTGCCTAAATGATATGATTATTCTATCAACATGGATTCTAAGCTCCAAGAAAAGAAGTTCCTCTTGAAGAAAGTCAAACTGCTTAAGTTCACGAAAAAAGGATCAAATGTTGAGACTGATGTTGAAGTGTGGATCAAAATCCTTGAGGATTATTTTGATGCAATAGGAATAAGTGTAACTAATGAGGATATAATTGCTAAGTTGAAGCTGTTAGGTGAGGAATGCCCATGGTAGAAGCAATGGTGCTGAGACAATGCTACCAACAAAACCCTTGTAAGCTAGAAAGACATCAAGAAGGCCATGAGATAGAGATATTTGTGGCCTTCCTACCATACCATCAAGATGAATGAGTTCTTTTCCTTATGCTAGCTATATTTAAGCCTTGAAGATTATTATTCTCGGTTCATGATACTTGAAAAATATACATCACCTATGGATACTACCCAATAGGTGGCTAAATTTTGCAATGGATTGAATCAACCACTTGATGCTTATCTAGAATCCCTAAGGTTGACTAGCTTTCAAAATGCTCTTATACAAGCCAAACCTTTGGTAGGGCCTTATGGAGATCAACTTCTTGAAGATGACTACTTCCTAGCAAACGTCGAAGAAAACTATACTGACTCAAAGGACCAAGAAAAGAAGTGTCATGAGTGTGGTGAGATCTGGCACATCTGAAGGAGATACCCCAATCGCTAATGCTTCCTTTGCAATGAGGTGGGACACATCCATGCTGATTGTCTTGATCTGGATTAAGAAGCTAAGGAATTGACCACAAAACTAAGTTGCACAAGTTCTACATTTGGCTTTCCTCAAGAATTGGATAGTGATGAAGATCTAGAGCCCACTGGAATCTTTGAGGATGATTAGAAGTCCTAGAAAGATAATTATAAATCCTATACTTGTAATGATTCCTTACTATTGCAGTAACCATTGAGTCAAAATACATTGCAATAAATTTATATTTGATATCATTGTATTACCTTTAAGTTTGAGCGCTTGTGCAGGATTAGAGTTGCATAGTAGAAGCATGGTGTGTCCTAACCCACAAGTCCTACAATCCAACTTATCCTAGCAAAATGTTTTAAAAAAATTAAAGCCTTACCTTAAAATACCTAATTGTCGGATTTCCATCACCACCCCAACTCGTTCACCGTCATGCCGCAAAACCCACACTAAACTCTTTGTCTGGCAACCATGAAAGTCCACTAGTTGGTTTAGCCAAAATCACCACTCTCACAAGCATCATTCTCCCCTAGTTCGCTATTGTAAAATAGACAAACCCCACCATGCACTAAACACGTGACATTATTGCAAAGATAGTGACAGAGACAAAGGGATACCCCCTCCTTCTTCAAGGCTATAAAAGCATCATTAATTAAGGTGTTGGAGGGGATAATAATTTGAGACACTACTAAATGGAGAGAGAGAGAGAGAGAGAGAGAGAGAGAGAGAGAGAGTAGGAAGAGGAGAAGAAGAAGAGAGGTGTGGAGTAGAGGGAAAGAGAAGGAAGAAGAGTAGGAGGAGAAGGGAAGTGAAAAGTAGAAGAAAAGAGAAGAAGAAGAAGAAGAGATAGGAGGGGTGGAAAAAGAGAGGAGAAGAGAATAAGAGAGAGAAAGAAGAAGATAGAAGAGGGTAGAGAAGTAGAAGAAGGGAAGAGGAGGAGGGGGGAAGAGGGAGAGAAAATAAGATAGGGGAGGAGAAGAGAAGAAAGAAGAAAGAGATAGAGGAAGAGAAGAGAATAGAATGGAAGAAGAAGAGTAGGAGGAGAAGAAGAGAGGGGTAAATAGAAGGAGGAGGAGATAAGAAGAATAGATGTAACATTCTACCGTCACCAAAGATTCTCCCCCCCTTTTTAACAAATTAAAAAACAATTTTTTTAAAAATTACATCCCCCTGTCAACATCGTCGGTTGGTGGAGGGAGGCGGAGTTGAACTACGCATCGACGAGGGAGCCGTAATAGGAGGAAAAGAAGATGATGATAACGGGAGCTGCAGTGATGGTTGTCAATGACGATGAGGATGTTGAAACCAAGACGACGACGATAACGGGGGGAAGGGCACATGTGTGCCACCTCTAGTCCCCCCCCGGTTACCCCTTCTTGATCAGCTGCATGGCGACAAACACAATGGCCGTGGAGTGGAGCTAAGGCCTCCTCATCACGATGCCTTCTTCCCCCCCAAATTAATAGCCACTTCTCCCCTATATAATCCCTCCCCCTCCTTAAGAAGACACACACACTATTCTTCTTTTCTCCCTCCCCTATTACCAAACTTGAGATAGAGAGAGAGAGAGAGAAAGAGAGGGAGAGAGAGGGAGAGAGAGAGAGAGAGGGGGGGAGAGGGAGAGGGAAGGGGAAACGTAGAGAGAAAGGAAGAGAGAGAGAGACAGAAGAGGCTCAAGAACAATTCCTTTCTTGGGCGAAGGCTCGAGTACCCTCTCTCTCCATCGTGAGTCCCGTAACCTCTCCATCGATTGCCTCTAGTTGACAAGGAGATCGCAAAAGTCAAGACAAGGCATAGGGAACTCCGGCAACAAGGAGTCCTTTGAGAGGAGTGAAGGACGCATTCCAAGCTCTGAAATGGCCCCAAAGTGTAAACTCTCCCAAGTAACTAGAAAAGCTGCGACTACAGAAGGAGGATGGGGCAAAGATGCCACCACGAACAAGTTACTAGGCATAAACACTAATTCGACACTCCAAAAACAGGTATCGCTACTGTGTCTACTACTTGAAACCGAACATTTAAGCATGGACATCATTAGGAAGAAGTCATACTTCTAATCGGGTAACTTGCATAACTTGAAAGATAGTTGAAAAGGCTTAATAACCATGAATTGTCGCAAATAGACTAAGCATCTATAGGTTGTCGTGTAATTAAGCCAAGTAGTAGGTTTGAACTTTCACAAATGCATCATAGATTGC
Organism: Lygodium microphyllum; assembly: GCF_053477565.2. Taxonomy (NCBI): domain Eukaryota; kingdom Viridiplantae; phylum Streptophyta; class Polypodiopsida; order Schizaeales; family Lygodiaceae; genus Lygodium; species Lygodium microphyllum. The sequence goes on along the minus strand of NC_141146.1, from coordinate 148,399,705 downwards.
CGGTGTACATAAATATTCCGTATAGGTCAATTGCATCTTGTAGACCATTGGAGTGAATTAACTCGCATTTACAATGAACACATGTACACTCGCATTTAAATACTTAGGTCGCGCCTTATGAATTGCATAAATGCACTAGAAGGAATCTTCATGAATGGGGATCCCGCATTGTTTCATCAACTCATGAAAGACTTGCATCTAGATTTGCATGGCATCATGGATAGCCTCAGTTGCACCACATAATAGGGAGGCATCTAAAAAGGTAGATTTAAGTTGTGCATGTGAAATGTTAAGCTTAATTGCAAGGGCTAGTTTGGTAAATGAAATCCTACATGATAAGTGGGGCTAAGATTTAATTCGACTCAGCTAGGATTTAATCATAAATAGTTTAGATTGTTATTATGACCATATTTTGACTTAGAGTCAACATGCTCTTTGGTCTCTAGCCCAATGATCAACTGCAATGAGTCCAAAGCACTCTAGGGTATATCATTTTCAAAATATGATACATCTCCAAGCTAGCACAAGAAAACTCGAATGTTTTATCCGCAAGAAGAACGACCATTCGCCATGTTACATTTGATGCTTGCAACTATTTAAGGATTGTAAATGGGCTTAGTTTACTCTTGACTTGCAAGAGAAATGAACAAAAGTTTCTAAGTTTCTGCTTTCTTGAGGGAAGGAAACCCTAGGGTAAACTTAGAACTCTAATAAAATTCTAAGGTGGAAAAATAGTTACCAACTGACCAATTGAAATCCTATTTTGAATCATCTAAGACCTGGACCTTAATATAAGAACCAAAGGTTAGCAACTTAGGGAAGCTACCATCCGAAAACTATCGGATATAAATCCAATAGCGTAATTGCTCGCTCCTATTACATAGGAGTGAGGTCAAGAAGAGGGTATTCTCTATCCCTTAAAAGATAATGGAAAATGACGCCAAGACAAGAAAGACCCAAGAAGGGCAACACTAAGCGTTCAAAGATGGGGACTCCACCTTAGCAAATGTCCAAGCACTCGCCTTCATTGTTGTTTGTGCTTGTAAATCTAGAATCGCTGTCTATGAAAGGAATGTATGTTCCAAGATCACAAAAGAAATTTGAATAATGAATCAGGTTGAATTCATGGAGGGCGTGCCAAGCCACCCCCAGCCGGTCGCCAATCCTACCCAAGGGGATTTTAAATAACCATAACGGGAACGTGGTCTAAACCCGCCACGAGAGGTCTATCCATGGGTTAGTTTGAACATAGGAGAATGCTTGGATGCCAAGGGGGCTTTGGCTGTAAATTCCCTACCTTCGGGTCCTACTCAAACAATCTACATGACTTGTGATAGTTTCTTGAGGCCCTGTTACTAGTGCAAGGATGGAAACTTAGAGGAAATAAGACCCATCCTCACGGATTGCGAGAAACGTACTTTTTGAATAAGATTTGTATCTTAGTTAAAATGTGAATATAAAGTTTGCTTTCAAGGAACCTGTTTGAGCTGTTTTCATGTCAGTGCCATAAGTTACGTGAACAAACCTTATTCCCTAAAAGGCTTAATTAAGGAAGTTGATTTTAAATGTCACATGCAAATGTGATAGGACCTAATTAGATAACTAAAGAATGCCTATTGAGGGAAACGGGTGGGCGGAACCCTCGATGGGTTCATCCTATGGAAGGGCGGTCCCAGAAGACTAGGAGGCTTCTGACAAAGTTCTACAGTCATACGATCTTTAGGTAATAGTAAGTTAAAACCCGATTCATGCCAGTTTAGGGGACCGGAATGGGACTATGCCCTACGGACAGAGAGGTTGGGCGGTGCATCCATTTTTTTCCATTCTCTTTGAACCAAGTGCGGCATGGATTTGCTTCGGCTTGTGTATCTCTGCGTAAAGTAGGATGTCCAAGATTCGATGCTAGAATGCTGTTAGGAGACCTTGGCAACTAGGAACCCAGATTTCAGGTCGATCCTAGTGGGTTCGACTGCGAACATTTTGTTGTGAGACGGACTGGGGAACCCCTAGGCGACAAACCCCAGAACATGCCATGGGCGTGCTGGGCAACGACGCTTAGATTTGATGGACCACTAAAAACATGCCCGAAAAACTGTTAGGCAGGCACGCTACAATAGAAGAAGAGAAGATAAAAGAAGACAAGAGAAGAAGAGAGTGAAAGAAGAAGATCGAGGAGGAGAAGAGAAGAAGTGAAGAAGAGAGAGAAGAAGAAGAGACAGGTAGAGAGAGAGAAAGAAGGGAGGAGAAGAGGGGGGACAAAAGGAGGAGAAGAGGAAAGAGAGAAGACAAGGAATAAGAGAGAGTTAGAAGTAGAGAATAGGGAGAAGGGAGATACTTTATGTAAGTTCTCTATAGTAAGCTTCATCACCTCGCAAGTTCTTCCATTGATCCTTGTCATCACACAACAAAAAATTGGAAGGTAATCCATAGACACAATACCGAGTTTAGTTCGTACAAGTACTAAGGCCTTCACAAGTGGAAGTACACTAAAGTTTGATAGTACCAAGCTAGAGACCGCAATCCATGACTTGTAAGGGAACTTTAGGCGCTCCCTATGAAGTTGACTTTCTTTTACTAGGCCAGCTTACCATTGCATAGGAATGGTAGAATGGTCTCTCATTTATATAAAGATTATTCATGGAACTGGAACAAAGAGAGTTATACATGGGGTACGCATGATAAAGTGTTGAATCCTTGCTATGTAAAGAAAAAGGTTGAAAACATGTTACTCTAATATATGATTGTTATATATCACTTTGAAATTGCACTTTAATGGAAGGATAAGTTGTTATAGTTTGCATATTTCCTTGCAAAGTATTTAAAGAAAAGGGATTAAATCTTCATTTACAAAGCATTGGACAAAGGATGTGTTTTGGATTGTTGAATTTGTCTTTAGAGAAAAGACTAGTTATTTTGTGGAGGAGATGGTCTCCTTATTTAAAGATAAAAATCGATTTGATGCATATGGAGTATTTGGAATGATTACTGGGATTGATATTATAAAATAAATATTTTTCTAGCTATTAATAATAAGCTAATTGCTTGACTCTGTATTTATAGAAGTTCTTATGCCCTCATGGGCGGATTTATAGTTATGCACTGAACCTCCCCCAAGTTTAGTGGAGGGAGCCCTTCACCAAGGGGCTATTTGACTACGCTGGAGGTTAGGAATGACCCTAGATATGAGAGGTCTCTTCATAGGGAACCCTTGGGTAGAAAGAGGTGAGGGTGCTAGGGGGGCTCTGGCTAATAAACCCCACATGCTCCTAGGAATTACCCGATCCCTTCATAACCCAAGATAGACTTCCTAGAAGGCCTTAATACTAGATAAGGGTGGATTAGCGGATCGTATGTTTGAGATTGAACATGAGTCCCAGATTAAGGATGAAATGTCAGATTGACATTGTACCTTGGAGAAGGTGCAAGTTAAATATATTGTTTTGCAATTGCTTTCAAAGGATTTTCTAACATTGTCTTTGTGTTGGTGACCATAATTCACGTGAAGGAATCAATGTTTAATAGCTAATTAAGGAAGATTTCTTTCATATTAAACATAAATATACTAGGATAATTAAATAATTGAGGAAAGTGGGAGGGCAAGATCCCTAACCGATTTGTCCTATAGATGGGTAGTCTCGGTGAGTTGAGAGTTTTCCTTTAAGGTGCTATATTTAAGAGGAGGCCGAAATGCATGACTATTTAGTGTCTTAGACCTTGATGAATGCCATTTTAGGGAAACGGAGTTGAGACTATACCCTATGGGTAGAGGGGTGTCGATGTGTATTTTTCCCTCTTATTTCTCACTCACTATGAACCAAGTGCGATATTGATCTACTTCGAATTGAGTTGATTGGAAAATGCAATGGCTCAAGAATCGACGCTAGTTAAGCTATTATGTGACTTTAGTATCAAATAGTTAGGAACCTGGATTTAGGTGATCCTTATGGGTTATAACGGGTACCTTCTATTTTACAAAGTGGACTCAACAAAGCCTAGGCAACAAACCTTGTGTTATCCTAAGGAGTACCGAGCGACGTTGCTTAGGATTTGTCTCTCGATTGACCACTAAATCATGCTGCTAAGAAATCTTCAAGTAGGCATGTTACATAGTTGCCCTTTCAGGAAAACAAAAACTACAGATGTGAGAGTCAATCTACTCTCTTTGATTGGTTAGTCTTTCACAATCATCATAATAGAATAGTCATACTATTGAATGCACACAATATATTCCCACTAAGACGACCTCCTTTTTGCATCAAATTTGCAATGTATGGGTGGAATGAAGCTACTAGGTAAAGCTACCCCACTTCTCACTTGTGATATGAGCACAATAAATTTTAAACACATGCCATTATAATTCTCACATTATGAATTACATCATGAGCTTCTATGAGGGAGGGACACTTGAGGCCCTACCCCCACCACATCTAGCTAGGTATGCCATGTCTCCCAAGTAGAAGCTCATGACGTTGAATAGTATAGGGAAAAACAACCCCTTTTCTAATTTGGGAAAATATTAAAAACTTCTTATGAAGGTGGTAGTCTTAGGTCTATTCCAAACTAGGGAGATGGACAAATGATCGCTCAACACCTCAGTTCATTAGGCCTTTTCAAACTAGGGAGGTGGACAAAGGATTGCTCAAGACCTCAATGCACTAGGCTAAATTTAAGCTATTCGCCTTACTTTTGACACTGGTCATTTGATTTAGTGATACCTAGTCCTATTTATGTGTTGGACCACATAGGTTCAAGCCTTGGCAACATAAATTGTTGGAAAAGAAGTAAATGTATTATGTTGGTTAGTAGGAGCAATCATCTTTTTGCGGGTGGGTTTCTTGTTGCTAAAAAACTTGTGGCCTTGGATAGAAATCTTCACGCCATGCCAATTTAATTGTCTGTCTTGATATGAAAACCTTTTTGGATGTGGGTTTCTTATTGCCCAAAAAACTGCTAGGCTTGGATAGGAATCTTCATGCTATGTTAAGTTTTGAAAACAAACAAGAGGGAGGAGAGGTGAAGCACCCAAGAGCACATACACAGAAAAGTAATAGAGACTTCAGAGCACAAAGAGATCGGGCTGAAATCTTCTTCTTCTTCTTTTTTCTTCTTCCACACCAAAGAACTAAGTCTACAACATGATGAAAGACTAATATGAAAGTACCACAACATATGTGCACGCGGTCACTAAGTGCGAACATGTTAGGAAAGAAGAGGTGGCACAATAAATGTGCCATATGTAGAAATTACACAGCACAACAGACCGAATCTGAGCAAGGATTAGAGAATACACAACAAATATGAGAAAAATTGAGATTACTTTAATTTCAAACGAACTGATACAAAGATGGCTCTATCCACCCGTGCGCTTCCATTGTGAAGCTTAGATGGCGATTCAAACAGATGATAGGCAAAGAGCTTAAGGGTAGTTGGAAGAACTCTGACTAGGTGAAAGATAGATTGACGATGGGTTTAGAGGAGGGTCTTCCTTTTATAGCTCAAGAAGGTAGTCTGGTCGGCGTGTCTGACCATATTATGAACCTTCCCTAGTCAACCAAGCACAATGCATCGAGTTGCGAGGTGTGAGAGTTATCAAGCACGTAGTGGATGCTAGCCCATGTAAAGCTCAACATCTCAACAAGTTTTCAATGTTAATTGTTTGCTCTCATGTGAAATTAAATGCATCATACATGGATTGTTTACTATTTGTCCTTTTAAATGTTATTTGTCCTAATTTGAAACCCCCCACCCCTTACTCATGCTAGTTACACACTACCCTGAATGGTCAAGGCAGTGCAAAACCTATCTGAAATTTTTACAACATATATGGCACACCCATTTGAAACAACCAAAAGGGATTGGCCTGCTAGTAATAAAGTGTTCTTGAAGTTGATTGACATAGGTTCACTTGGGTGTTACACTTTTTGGACGAAAGACGTTGTCATCCTAGTGCTTTGGGCAAAGACAAAAATCTCTGCTAGGGGTCTCCCCCTCACAAAAGGGTTTGTAGGCTGGATCAAATAAAAATTGAACATGTGACACTTTGGAAAGTTTTCATATGGGAAACCTGTCCTGCACCCTTTGTGTAGGCCGCCTTAGTGCCTCACCCTAGAGGCCCCGCGTGAGAGCCTCAAAGGGCGGTTTAGAACTCTCGGAGTCTCGGGGCCCGGGGCTGAAATCGGCCGCGGCTCGCATTACGTAGCAAGGAAATCACACGTGACGCGCCTGTGCCAGGCTGCCAAGCCGACCCTGCCGATGACGTGTAGCCACCACAAAGGCGGTCCGACGGAGTTTGCCTGAACACCAAATAAAAGGCCCACCCTCTCCATTTACCTCTTTCATCGTTCTCATCTCTTCTCTTTCTCTGCTGCCTTCGGTGCCTCTCTCTCTGTCTCTGTCACATATATTCTTTCGACTTTATTGTTCTCTCCCTCTCAAGTTTCAACTCCTCGCTCTCTCACACAGGCCTTTCTCCATATTCTTTATCTTTCTCCAACCAGTGCTCTCTCTCTCTCTCTCTCTCTCTCCAAGCAGTCGTCCTTCTCTTTACAGCCTTTTTCCATATCCTCCGTCTCTCTGCAAGCAGTCCACCCTCTCTCCCTGCGTGTCTTCCTTGCACGAGTGCCAAGCGTCTCCCTCTCCGCCTCTTCCTTTCCATATTCTTTGTCCCCGCTGTTTTCTTGCCTCGAGACCTCCTCCTTTCCGCCATGGCCGCTCCCTTCGACAACCAGGACGGCTTGACCTGGGCCGACCAGTGGGACTACAAGAACGACAATTCGAAGGCCTCCGTCGGCGCCGACCAGAAGCAGAACTCCGGCAACAGCAAGCTCGCTGATTACAACAAGAAGATCAAGACGGCGGCAAGCACTGGCGTGGACAAGGCCAAAGTAGTGGCCTCTGCAGGGGCCAAGAAGGTCAAATCTGGCACCACCTCCGGGATCCGTTGGATCAAAGAGCAGTACCAGAAGAAAACGCAGAAATGAGCATTCCGGTGGATCAAAGGGCAACATTAGCAGATAATGTAGAAGCGAGAATCCGAACGTTGTCCTGGTCTTTTCCTTCTTTTTGGCCCGGACCTTGCAGAAAAGGCCATTATTCAGATGACATTAGAGTATTGCGATTACGCTATGTAGATCTAAGGTTGTATTTTATACCTTTAGAATGGCCTGCAAGCTTTGTTGCTTGGCCTGAGGAACAGATTCAGTTTTTGGATGATTGCATTGAGCAGCTTGCATAAAGTGCCTTTTGTGGCCAGAGGTGCTTACTCTTTCTTTTCTTTTTGTAGATACATACCTTCATCATTCGTTAATTCAATTCACATGTTGCACTTAAGCGCCAAGGCTTGTTAGATTTCCTGTTTCTGGTCTGTTCCACTTCCATGATGTTCGGTTTTCCACGGTTTTCGGTCTACACTGCAATTGATTCAGAGAGCGTTTTCTATTCTGTCAGTTTTTTCTTTACTTTGAAAACAAAAGTCATACCAAAACGCTTTTCTCAGCGACGAACGTTTGTCAATGTGCTGTTATTGGATCAGATTGTTCCTTCCTCTTCCTCCACCCTGGCATCATGCATGTCTTTTGCGTTGGTTGGATGCCAGAATACGTTTCTTTGATCATTTGTGACGAGTCACAAACAAAGAACGAATTATGCACGAACTGGTTGAAGTATGTGAAGCTAAAGTATGTGGACGATTGATAAATAAATCTTATCTGCATCCCCCTTCCCGCCGCGGGGGCCCGGGCTTCTTCCCCGTTTTCGTTAAGGCGGTACAATGTTGCGTCAGGTATGCGAGTCTTGTATGGTATGTATACAAGAAAGTGAAGCCAAGTTACGTGTGCCACCGCTGAGTTAGTAAATCGTTGGATGGAGGAGCTATAATTATCATCATTATGTACGTTAATGAAATTGAAGGAATAATGAAATTCAGTTCCAAGGTTTTCTCACGAGTTTGCGATTGTGAGATGCAAAGGTTGCGCGTAGTTAATTATGCAAAACGTGAAATGCTTTGAGACGTGCTGGTCATGCTTTTCTTCGTAGGGAGTATCATTGGTTGGGGCTAGCCACTAGAAGCGATGGTGCGTTTCAACAACCTTGCAACTTAATAGGGGGATTTCATGCATGACACTTTTTTTCGTTCTTTGGAGGGTTACTTTTGGATTTACTACCTCTACTTTCTCTCCATATATTGGAGCCATTTTCCTTATCATGTGAACTTTGAGGATCACACATGTTAACCCTAAATTGTTTGTAACATAAAATACAAAATTGTGCATTTTGTGTGGTTAGATAGTCTGACTTTCTTGATGAAACTTTCAAAGCCTTTTTGGATGAAGGTTCCAACACATTCCTTGATGAAGGCTCCAATGATCATTAAATTGGACACCATAGTTGTGTTGCTACGAAGACTAACTAGGATTAATGGGATATCTACTAGTGTGTTTGAGTAATAATTGGTGTATTAAATGTTGCAATTTGCAAATTTGACTTTGTTTAAAATTGAAGCTCTACCTTCAACATTTTCCTCTAATAGCTAGACATACAAAATTTGCAAATCTAACTTTGTCTAAACTTGAAGCTCTACCTTCAACATTCTCTTCTAATAGTTAGACATACAAACCCTACTTCATTGGTCTCCCAAATTTAACATTGGTATGGGGGAAAGCTACCTAGGCAAGAGTTCAAGTTTTGTAAAGATGGATTAAATCTTTGATGATATCCCCTTATGTCATTGATCTAAGACATTAGGAGACTTCACAAGACTAGTATTTGTATTTTGTAGATATAGGACTTACATACTAGCATGCCAATGATTATAGTGAAGCATTAGAGAGCTAATTGTGGTGGGCTCATTGGACATACCAACTCTAGATGCACATTGTCCTAATAGAGTGAAGGGCCAATAAAATACTGATACCAAGTAGCATCAAGCTATGAGTTCACAAGCAAACCAACTAAATGACAATATTTCGGTAGTTTAGTAGAGGAACATGTTAGCCCACCTTCCCCCCCACTTTAGTTAGGAGCTTGCAATTAGAGACTTGATTTTTATTGTACAAGGTCAAGTTTGTATTTCAAGGCATTAGATATAATGGTACATGAGAAAGTAAAGGGCTAGAAATGTTTATGGGGTACATATAAAGAAAGTGTGATTTCCTAGTTGGACATCTTTAATCATATGACATTATCTTGGGTATGCCTTTTAGACATTAATCTATGCATTGATTACAATACACACACTATAACAATAACAATTACAATACACACACTATAACAATAACAATTACAATACACACACTATAACAATAACAAAAAGAGACCTTCATAGGACTTGAAATGGAAATTAAAAAATAGCACAGAATAGGCACATTAGAAAGGGACAAAAAATGTAACAATAAGAAATCCTTGTATCATTCAATCGAAAGGTATAATATATAAAGCATGTGTTTAAACTATACTCTTGTGGGCTCAACAATGTAATGACCTTAATAAGTTTTTTTCCCCTAAAAAATGCAAGTTCTCTCCCTCAATCGGCGGGTTGTCACCATGAAAAGTCATCATCATCTTCAACTACATTGACATTATCCACTCTGTTGTCGCGAATTGTCAGATCATGCAAAGTCATCAAGCTTGGCTACACTAGCTAAAGAAATGCCAAATTAGATCTGCAGAGATCTACATAGAACCAAGACACACTCATCATCTTGGGGTTCATCTCACTGAAAGTCGGGACACACACCATACAATGTGCTATGTAATGAGGTGAAGAAAAGCTATATAATGCCTTAGAACATAAGGCTTAGAGAGTAATCTCATTGGTTATTCATAAAAATAGTCTAATGTGCTAGAGAGAGAGAGAGAGAGAGAGAGAGAGAGAGAGAGAGAGAGAGAGAGAGAGAGAGAGAGAGAGAGAGAGAGAGAGAGAGAGAGAGAGAGAAGTGGAGAGAGAAATATAGTGAGAGAGATAGTGAGAAGAGAGGAAGATAGTTAGAAGAGAGGGAGGTAGAGAGAGAGAGATAGGAGAGAGATAGTAGAAAGAGAGGGGAATAGAGAGAGAGAGTAGGAAAACAGAGGAGAGAGAGAGAATTAGAGAAAAAAACATAGAGAGAAAAAGAATTAGAGATAGTGAATAGAGAGAGAGAAAGAAAACATAGAGGAGAGAGAGAGAATTAAAGAGGGAAAGAGTGAGAAAAAAGGGATGAGATTTTGAAATCCCATCAACAATTCCCTCTCCATATGCTCCTAATATCGTATTATCCATCTTCATGAAAGCTAGAGCCCAAGTGGAAGCACACAAGCAGAAGCAAGAGCTATGGCAGATTGAGCAAGAGAGCAAGAGAGAGAGACACAAGATGTGGGAACTTCAATAGTCACAATGTGTGACAGACCTTCCCTTATTCAATATTCATTGAAAGAATAAAGAATAAAGAATAAAGTGACAGATGGGTATCTGCCACTTGTGGTATACATGTGTGTGGTAACGATGTGTAGTAAATACAGGGTAGCATAGGCACATGCATCGTTACCTCCAACAACCTTCCACTTAAAGGTGATTATGCCTCGAGTGAGGAGAGAATAAGAAAAAAGTGATAAAGTATAAATGTACGTAAAGTACAACAAGATGAGGAATATATGCCATCTCATCCTATACCAAGTCATCTTCTTAGGGAAGGCAAAACATTCCACCACTAAGAAACTTTTAGTGAGCAAATTTGTAGGATTCTCGTCAGTTGGAGATCTTGACAAGCTCAATAGATTTGTCCTCTATCAGCTCCCTAATGAGGTGATAGTGCATCTCAATGTGCTTTGTCTTCACATGGAAGATTGAAACTAAATAGCACTCATAGAATTTGAATGCAATGTAGGAATCATAGTAATACAAAAGTCTGCCACCAAATGGCCTAACCATAGGGTCTCCTTGCAAGCCTCAGTGGCTACAATGTACTCTACCTTAGTAGTAGATAAGGTCGTGCATTTTTGCACCTTGGACATCCAAGAAATAGCACCTCCAACAAATGTGAAAACATACCCAGAGGTAGACTTCCTACTACTACATATCCTGTATAGTCGAAGTTAATGTAATCCATGACTGTGGTATCTTGGCCACCATAGCAAATGCACATATCTATAGTGCTTTCTTTCATGTATCTTATGATTCCCTTCACATCGTCCCAATGTTGTTGGTTCTAGGTGTAGCCATAGAGCATGCCACAAATCCTACTACAAATGCAATGTTAGGGCAAGTGGCTATCATGGTATACATCAAACTACCCATTATAGATGCATACGGGATCTTGGCCATCTCGACCTTCTATTCATCTGATTAGGGACAATCAATCTAACTGACTTTCACATGGGAAGGTAAAGGATAACCAATAGGCTTAACATCATGCATATGGAATCACTCAAGCACCTTTTGTATGTACTCTTGCTGACAGGTAAAGGAGCTCCTTAAAGCGATCACACTTTGTGCATATACTAAGAATATGTGAGGCATGTTCCATGTCCTTCATCGCAAAGCTCTTCTTGAGTTGATTCTTCAAAGCATCAAACTCTTTATGACCCCCCCTAGCAATCAACACATCATTGACATAAAGTACCAATATAATAAGGCTAATATCATGAGCCTTCTTTGTGTATAAACATGGATCCATATTACAATGAGTATATCCTTGTGAATGCATGAAAGCATCAAACTTATGATATCATTTCATAGGTGCCTACTTAAGGCTATAAAAGGCTCTTACTCAACTTGCACACTAGGCATTTCTTGCCCTTTTCTACAAGCCCTTAGGCTATTGTATATAAATATCCTCATGCAAGTTCCCATGTAGAAAAGCCATTTTCACATCCATCTAATAAAGGTCCAGATCTAATTGCACAACAAGGCCAAAACTAATAGTAGAGTAGTCATTTTGGCTATATAAAAGTCAACACCGTGCTTCTACTTAAAATCCTTAGCAACTAATTTGGCCTTATATATTGGCTTGGGGCATCCAAGGGTACTCTTCAACTTGTACACCCACTTGCATGGCAATACATGTTTCCCACTAGGCAAAGGAACCAAAGCGCATGTATTTTTTTTTTACAGTGAATCAAACTCAGACTGTGTGGCCCTCTCCCAAGAGTGACTATCACCTTTGTGCATTAATAGGAGGCTCCTCCTAAGATCACCTTGCATACCTCAACTACTTGCTCAAACTGCTTATGCCTCTTCTTCCCATGGAAAACAACATTATGGCCACAAATAATCTTTGGATATTTGGATATTTGGATCATATGTAGTGGTTATAGCCTATCTCACCTCCATCCCCTTATCTAAGAAATATATCTCCTCTATATATGATCCAAAGATATGTCACATCCAAATATCCACAAATAAGTGTATGATGGTGGTTTTTCAGAACATATCTCCTTTGCAGCTTTACAACCAAGAGTAGTGCACGATATTTGCTTATAAAATGTATAATAGTAGTAATTGCCTTAGCCCAAAAATAGTACAGTAAACCTAACTGATTATGCATACTATGGACTCTTCCTGAATGGCCATGTTCATGCACTTGGCAACACCATTTTGGGGTGGGATGTATGGGGCAGTCAACTAATGCCTAATACCCATCTTATCACAAAACTACTCAAATGCTTTTAGAGATAGATTCACCTCCATTGTTAGACCTTAGACATTTTAGCCTATACCCAAACTGATTCTCAACAAGAGCAAGCCAATGCTAAAAGATAAATAAGTCATCCGATTTTTTCCCATAGTCAAAACATGGTCAAGAGACCCATATATAAATAAAGGATAAAGGCTATTGGCCTTGGTTTCTTGAGAAGCAAAGACAAGATTCCCATATGTAATCTTTCATGCAAAATTATCAAAAGATACATAATAGCTTACATCATCCAACTGTGCAATAGATAGAAGGCTTTTGGTCAAAGACAGTACACGATGCACATTATGAAAAGTAAAGGAGTTGTCTGGGGGAAAGTGAGCCTTACATCCCCAATACCACTTCCCAGTCGTACAAAACCTGTCATGCTATGATAGAACTAAAACCAATCCCTATGTAGGGTAACATGAAAGAAAGCTCCTAAATCAAGCAACCAACATTGAGAATATGTGGATGCAACATTGGTCAATTGAGAAGCATCAAGAGAGGAAGCTGCTAAGATGTATTCATCATCTGAGTCTGGCTGGACTACATTTATCTTTTCAATCTTACATTGAACTTACTAAGGACAATGCTGTGATCATCATACTTTTCTTGCTTTTTTTCCTTACCTTTTTCTTTGTGCTTATAATTGCACATCTTATGACACTATGGCCAAATATGACCCTGCTTCCCGCAATAATGACATGTCAAAGAGGAGGACTTATGACCGTGGGATTTATTGTGAGATTGCGTTTGGGACTGAGACCTCTGCAAGTCTCTACTACGGTAGTCATTACAACTCTTACCATCATGTCCACACCTAACAATCAATGTATGAGAAGTATGGGAGATAAAAAATAAAGTGATAGCGTAGGTACTTGCCACTTAGAGTGTACATGTGTGTGGTCACTATGTGTGTAGTAAATATAAGGCAATATAAGCACAAGTGCTTTTAACTCCAACATTTCATTACTACATTTTCTACACTTGCCATTAGCCTACTCTCCATACTTATCATTGTATCATTTCTCTCTCTGACCTAACTTACAAACAACCCATCAAAGATCTCCAATCCCTCCACTTTACTAAGGCATAGTTTCGATGGCAAAGGAGCACTTGAGGATCGGCAAGGACTTGAGAAAGAAACTACAACAAATAATACCATAGGAGATTTTATATGAGAAGGATGGCTTCTAAGTGAAAGAATGTCAAAGTTGTAAGAGAAGTGGTGCAAAAGTTTTCTAGGATTCAAATAGGGACTTGCTTTAAGTGCCACACTCAAAATGTACCAAATTGTTCAAACAAATAATGCCCCTGTTGCTACAAATGAAGTTAAGGTGCCCAATTTGTGTTTGAAAGGACAATTTAAATACAATAAAGGAGTGAATGTGAAGGATAAAGTATTACATCAAAACCCTATAATATAGAAAAGAATCAAGATATATTAATTAGATTTGCAAGGAAATTTTATATATGTCTCTTTTACATATAAATTGACTATTTTCCCTTTGTGAAATATTACAATAATTTTTTTGATTATCAGTATGTTTTTAAAGGGGATTTGTACTTGTTATGAAATAGGAAATGTTGATGCATGAAAAGACTTGTTTGAAGTATTAAGAAGCTATGTTACTAGATTTGGAAAGAGATTCTTTCCTAGATGGGATAGGTTGTTTGCCTTGTTTTTTATTGAATTTTGGGAAAATTCATAAGGCAGTGAGTGGATGAATTGTAAGTCTCTCACCACGATTCCCTCACTAATAATAAATTCTTTCCTAGAGGTTATGAGCAATGCTAATGATGAGAGGCCTCTCCATCTTGAGGCATGTGGAAACTAGTGGGACTCTACTTGTAATTCCCATTGTGTGCTTGATAGTGGACTAGGATAGAGTAGAAACCCCACGAGCTTGGGATAGGTTCTCTTGAAGGCCCCAATGCTAGTTAAGGGTGGATTGGTGGGTTGTATCCATGGTAGTTGGAAACGGGTATCCAGGTACTTTGGATATGGATCCCAGTGTAAGGGGTAGAATGCTAGTGTGGCATTGCACATTGAAGAATGTGAAGATAAATATTCTATTTGTAACTATTTTCAAAATATTGTTTGAAATCATATTCGTTTCTATGCATAATTTATGTAAAAGAACTTTATTTGAAAGCATTAATTAATGAAGCTGATTTTTATGTCTAACTAAACTGAGATAGGGTAATTAGAAAACTAAAGAAATCTTTTGAGAAAAGTAGGTGGTTAGATCCTTGATAGGTCTTTCTAATGGTAGGGTAGTTTCGATTAGCTGAGAAGCTTCCATCATGAACCGAATATTAGAAGAGGCAGAGCTAGGAAGGGCCGAATGTTGACTATCCTAGCGTATCGCCATTAGAACCCAAGCAATGTTGTTTTAGGGGGCTGAAGTTGAGACTATACCTTATAGGTAGAGGGGTGGATGCACATTGCTCCTCCTCATTTCTCACTCTCTTTGAACCAAGTGTCATAATGGCTCACCTTAGCTTGAGGGATGTAGCAATGTATCCACTTTATATTAGTCTCCTCATTTTTAAAGGTTGATTCTTATGGGGTTGAGGCAGAAGTTCCCTTGCGAGGTAGAATCAAATAGTTCAAGGTTATGAATGTTCAATTATTCTAATGATTTTTTGTTGTAGTAATCTTAATTACTTCTTGATGAGCTACTACAAAACACACTATTGATATTCCTTAGATAGGCATGTTACACTCAATATTAGAGTGAAGGTTAAGTATTGTTTGCAAATTGTTAAAATTAAACAAGTGTCAAACTGAGAAGAAATTCATTATACCACTAATTCTTAATGAATTTTGGATCAAAGTGATGAAGCTTGGAAAAGATTCTTAGTGTTTCGGGCTATGCTTATATCAGGCTGGCATGCACTCTCTGAACTTTGATAGGAGAGATCAATTCAAGCTTACTTTGGATCAACTTTATAATCCATCTTTACTATATTGTAAAAGACACTGGTGTGAAAGACACTTGATAGTTGAATGCATATGCTGCCTCATTAACATTGATCATCTTGCTTACATCTAAACAATTCTAAAGCAAATTTGTGGATGGAAAGTCTCAAGGTTATCTACTTATTTATTTTTGAAGAATCTAAATCAAAATCTACCTTCATATAGATGAAGGAAAAATTCAATAAAATTGCTATGCCTATGAGCAAGTGATTCAAGTTATTCCCATTGATAGAGTTGCTAGCCTAGGCTACTCTCGCTACATAAATTATTGTAAAGAAGGCTACCCAAAGCTTCCTTCCAAATATAGAATCCTAGAAGTTTTTTTTTTTTTTTTGATGAGCCTCTTTGCTATCATACTATGGATGTATTAGATTTCCATGGGTGGATATTCATAGTAGAACCTTCATCATGATGTAATGCCTCTGGCTATTGTAAACAATTTGAATAAAAGGTTTCTTTATTTTCAACATGTGCAAAAACCATACTTCTTTAAGAACATCTTAAGATAAAATGTGAGTAAGATTTATGATGCATAGTAAATGAATTCCTTACACATTGCAAAATTAGGATATTCTAGTTGTTATTGATCCCATTGAACTATAAGAGAAGCAATCTCTTCTCAAGCAGATAAAACCTCTTGAGTTTGATGGGAAAAGTAAGTATGTGGAAACATACACTAAAGTTTGGATTGAGTAGATGGAAGATTATTATTGAGCTATATGGACAAGTGCTCCTAACTAAGCCATGTTGGCAAGCTAACATTAATAGTGAAAGTATGTCTTTGCTCGAAGTAGTGGTGTAGAGATATTGAAGTCTCACAAACTATTGCTACATGGGAACTCATAAAGGAAATTGTGAATGGAAGGTATCTTTTGCTTTCCTATCGTGCCTTGAAGATGAATGCGTTCTTCGAGCTTTGCAAACTTGGATTGAGATTGGATGCGTATTACTCTCAATTTTTAACTCTCTAGAAGTATGCTTTGGCTATGGATATTGCTCAATATTGCTTAATTGGAATCCATGAGATCCACAAATGTTTAGGACACTCTCCTAAGGAGCTATCTCTATGTAGGTCCATTTGCTCGAAGGCCAAAGCATACCCCAAAGCTCTGAAACAGCATCATCCCATCATCCATCCCCCCTACCCCCCACGAGAGAGAGAGAGAGAGAGAGAGAGAGAGAGAGAGAGAGAGAGAGAGAGAGAGAGAGAGAGAGAGAGAGAGAGAGAGAGAGAGAGAGAGAGAGAGAGAGAGAGAGAGAGAGAGAGAGAGAGAGAGAGAGAGAGAGAGAGAGAGAGAGAGAGAGAGGGAGGGAGGGAGGGAGGGAGGGAGGGAGGGAGGGAGGGAGAAGGAGAAGAAGAAGAAGAAGAAGAAGAAGAAGAAGAAGAGAGAAGAAAGAAGAAAGAAGAAGAAGAGACAAAATCAAATGTATAACACCCTAACATTTCCTCTTTTTGGATGATTCCCATCTACTTTTTCCTTTTATAAACTAGCTTGAGTTTTGATGGATTCTTGAAGTTTTTTGCCTTAAGGCTAAATATAAAATGGTAAATAAAGGAAGCTTGCAAACTAAACATGAGATGAAGTTAAAGCTTGTTGAATAGTCAAAATAAGGAGAATGGAATCATGTTTTGGAAAGAAATGCAAAAAGAAATTGTAAGCATGTTAGATAGCAACAAGCTCATTAAAAAGGAAAGCATATAGACCCACATTTTAACCCATCAAGAAAAGATAGTTCTCATTATATGTTTGCCCATTGAACCCATAGTCTACATAGCCCTTCAATGGGCACCCAATGTATATAATCCTAGAAATTACTTTGTTTTACCATCTGAAGAAAACATTTTGATGCTTTCATTGTGAAATATTTAATTTGCCAACATTTTTAAGCACGAATGACCATTGACATCTCACCAATCCTTTTAACTATGCATGACAGTGATATATGGACAACATCCCTCCTTTGTTAGCCATGGAGTGATAAACAGTTGGCCCATCTTAGTTCACAATCATTACGTGTCTTAAACTTAATTTCTAGCCATAATGTAAGCAAACTCATGTTGTTCTAATTCAATGAATCAGAAGCACATTAAAAGAGGTTCATGAAAAGTCAAAAAGTGTTTGAGCAATAACAATACACTTGAAGATCCTCATATATTTCTTAGAAATAAAACTTCAACACTCCTTGGAAGTATGAATTGCCTATAATACTAAATTCACAAATGGTTCGATTGAAGAAATTGAAAAATGTAAAATATTATAACAAAGAAAGTAAAGTAGAATAGATTTCTTTGTAAGTAGAAGCAAAAAAGCACATAAAGATTTCAATCAACATGGAAATTAAATTCTAAAAGTTTTGATAGTTGTCTTGCATGGGTCATTGTGTAGTGATTTGGGTGTGGGTTGAGTTACATGGGTATGTGAGTTCAAACCTTGTGCATTGTGTCCCCAAAAGGCATAATAAGATCTATATTCCCATCTAAAAAAGTACATAAAGATTTTAATCAACATGGATATTAATTTCTTAAATATTTGATAGTTATTTCGCATATGTTAGCCTCAGAGTATGGACACACTCATGTAAAATGTACTTACATGAGTATGTAACCTATGCAAGGTTGAGTGGAACTAAAAAAACATTAGTTTTTGTACCAAAATCATATGTAGTACCCTAAAAAATGAGTGTAATTGATTTAATATTGGAAGTTTGTTTGATGGGAGGAACATGATAGGCTCCTCAAGGATTATTTTTGCCTCTCCAATGTTTACATTTTTTTTGGGTAGAAGATTAAAAAAGTCTTTAACTAAGAGTTTTGGAGGGTTATTTGTCAATTTTATAACAGTTTTTTATTTTGTAAATTTCAAGCTTCTAAACATTCTTATTTGAATTTTGGAAGACTTTTCAAACTTTGCAATTCATTTTATATTACAACTCAATTTTGTGTGAACATTATTTTTCCCTCTCCTCCTCCCCCCTCTCTCCATGGCTCTCTCTTATCAATGTTAAGAGAGTGGGGCCTAGCCCATGGATGAGACTTTCTCAAAGTTATGCCACCCACCTTGTAAGTCAATAGACCTAGTGTGATAGGCTCATTTACATAAACTTTGGACCATGTCACACACATACTTGCTATGCTTTCTAGAAGTAGAACGAGTAAAGTAAATTGCTTTTGGGACTTTTATCCTCCTTCTTAGTAGGGGATTACTTTACTTCCAAACTTTTAAAGTAGCCTATTTATTATTTGCATGTGATGTGACCCTTTGTCATAAAAAGTAAGTAAAATGTGTAACAAGAACACAATTTTTCTACATGGTTCTAGAACATATATTTCAAACTCAAAAAATAACTTGACTATATAATTTCCAAATGTTGAGAATGTCTTCAACCAAATGAAAATTAAATGCATTCTGCATTTTTAAAAATCAACTTCCAAGTATCATGCTTTCAATGCAAAGAGCCAAAAGTTCAAAGTGTTAGTAATGATGTTCATATGTGAGACAAAGCTCACACATACAATGTGCAAAACTTGATTCCTAGTAAATCCCATCCACCTAATTTTTGATCACATAATTACAACTCAATAACTAAACTTTAGCAACAAGTCTTAACAATACATCTTTCTACTTTCTGGTTTCTAGTTTCTAGAGTGGCAAGTCCTAATAAGAATTATTTATTATTTATCTTTCCTATCTAATTGTATATCTGTTCAATGTTAAAAACTGATAACCCCCCAAAATTGTGCAAATTTAAACACAAGTATGATCTTCATCGGCAAATCTTATGTAGTTTGATAATTTAACCTTGTAACTTCATTGTAAAATCTCAAGACAAGCATTGTAAAATGTATGACTAGATATTATAAAGTCATTACCTTAAAGTATATGTGTGTTTATTCTCCCAATTTGGAAGGTTGAGAAGTGAAAATAAAGGAATCTTCTTGTAAGGTGCAAGTAACCATGTAAAACAAAAATCTCAAAGAAATGAAAAGGTGGAAATGAAGAGCCGTGCAATTGTGGGAAAAGGTGGTTTGGGGAGTTACAACTTCTCTTCCTCTCCTTTATCTTCCTCTTGCACATATCTTCTCTTCTCTCTTGCATTGGCACAACTCTTGCTCTCTTTCCTTTCTTGTGCTTTCTTGCTTTATCTCTTCCATGGATGAAAGAGAGAGTGAGGATGAAGATGATGGTCATATTTCTTGTGTGCCAGATTCTTATGTGTGTGAGCATGGTTTCTTGTTGAGAGGAAGGGTGTTTCTTGCAGGTTTTTGAGGACATGGGCATTGTAGATGCCACCATGAGGCCTACTCTCTTGGTAGATTAGGTGCTGTCCTTGGGCTGTTCAAAAAGTAATTGACACCATCGATGCTATTTTTGAATTATATGAGAACTTTCCACACTTTTCTTTTATGGTGGTGATTATGCTTATTTTACCCCTTGTCGCCCCCAAAAAAGAATATGTATCAACAAAAAAGTTGATTCTAGATTCACGTGGTTAATTATGACATTTGAATTGTGAGCACATGCACATGAATATGCACGTGCACGTGCATGTGTGTGCAAGCACATGTGCGCACACGCACACGCGCGCGCGTGCGCGCACGCACACACACACACACACACACACACACACACACACACACACACACACACACACACACACACACACACACACACACACACACACACACACACACACAAGACACACATTTATTATTATGCATGCACACCCTTACAATTAAAAATATTTATTATTTGAATAGGCACACAAGTCAAATACTAGCACACTATTAGATAGCGAATTAGTTTTTTGTAATGCAACCCCTAATATTTATAAGATATTGAATTATGTATAGCATCCAAAAGGATGTTTCTAAGCATATTAATAGCTTCTATATAAAATGTCATCTATTCCATTAGTACATTTAAAACCCCCTTTATATTTTAGATAAAACTTTTTAAAGCCATTCTCTATATCATCCTTGAAAAATCTTAAACTACTTCTCATCTTACTATTGCGGATTGACCATATATTCCTCAAAATCACTCTTGTAATGACTATCCAAAGTCTCTAGATCTCAATACTTAGCTTTCCTCTATCTCATAGCAAGGGCTACTTAAATTTTTTCATGTTATGAAAGCAAACTTTGGTCATGAACTTTTCAAATATACTCTCCTAACATGATTACACTCCCAAAGGAGATGAAATACATCCTCTTCTTTGTGGCCACAAAAGAAGCACATTGTCTTGATTTCCCTAAACTTTCCACTTGATTTTTTAGTTAGAAGATTTTGAAATGTTACTCTCCTCAAAAGGATATTTAGCTTGTTGATCAACATGGACAATTAGACTCTAGGACACCTCCTAATCAATATCTTGATAGAATTATTTAGAATCACTTCAACCAACTCTTGTACATATGTCTCATACCCTACTATTTGAGGTCCACCTTGTTCTTCAACTTGTGCAACCTGATCATTCTTCTATGTGTTGCCCAATAGGACAAGTTCTCACCCTTTTAACCACTTGTGCAGCACTAGGCCATGACTCTTCTTAATTGGAGAGCACTTCTTGCATGCAATCTCACACTCCCTATCTATAAGGTTGAACTTAGACTTGATCTCTATCCCATTCTTCTACTAGATCCCACTTGCATCCAAAAGATCAAGCCAAACCTTTACACCTTTTGTTGCTATCTAAGTTGCTAGCTTAGGCTTATCACATAATAGAGGGTAGTATTTTTTATATAATTCATGCATTGTTGAGGTTGATTTGACAAGCAAGCGATCTCTCCTACTTATATCACTTGATCAATGACCTCCCTCGAGCTACTAACAATGGCTTTGTCCTTGTCCAATCCCTACGTCTTTAGTTTGTTTTCCATCTAGTTGAGCTTTGACTTCCACCTTGGGCACTATTGAGCTACTCTAATAGAATATTTGAACACTTTAGACTAGGATTGAGCATCCTCCATCCTCTTTAGCAATGAGAACAACATCCTTTTGGACTTCTCTACCAACTCTATTTTTACCTTGTCTCTTGATCTCAAAGCCTTTAGATAGAAATTCACTAATGTTCTCCATTGAAGCAAGGTAGAAAACACCTTCATCATCTTCCGAAACCCCTTCCCAAAACTTCGAATACCCTAGTCATGAAGTCCCATGTTCTATCATAATCCTCCTCAAAGTTTATGTTCATCAACATATACCTAAGAGGCCAAATTCATCACTAGATCTTGAATATTTTTTCCATCAATGAAAGTCACATTTCCCAGGATGTGTTGGATCTAGTAACAAAAAGATAATCCTCCAAGCCAACACTTTAGCCATCACCTTATAGCTGTATTAAACATTGCTATTGGTGTCTAATCAATAGGCCACATCCTCCATCTAGAGTTAGGATTGCCTTTAATGAGACCTTTGTTAACAAAAGTAGATAACTCAAATTTTTCTTTGAAATTCTTGAGAAGCCTACAAAGTCCTTCCCCATGAATTCCCAAAAAACTTGCAAAACTTTAATGGAAATCCATCTAGACGTGGTGATCTATGCTTCCTCATCTTCTTCACCACAAACTCTAGTTCCTCTTGACTAAAGGGCCTTTTGAATAGTATCCTTTTTTTAGAAGGCACCCTAAATTGAGGATACCTTAAAAGATCCATAGTTCTATCTTGGAGACTCTCGCCATCATGAGGTGGCATCCTAATATTTTCTAACAAATACTTGTCAAAAAATCTAGTGATAAGAAGAAAGCTTTACGAACCACCTCCCTCACTCCATCACTAGTGCACAGATCGGATACTGTATGCATGCATAGTGAATGCTAGAAGGTCCCCAAGAACAAAGAACTCTACAAACCTTCATAAAAGTAAAAGGAAATTTGCACGACATGAGACAAAAAGACAAATTGGGCGTAATCTCCCCCATGCCTTATGTGAGCGCTTCACAAGGCATTTATTTATAGATTTATTTATATTCAAGCCCAAAAATAGCCCACTTTACAAATAGCATGCTTTTGCTTTTGTGTTTGCTTTTGCTCAAATATAAAGTAAGGCTTTTGGGGATCCAAATGGGTTGTGCCCAAATACAAATATCAAATAATGAAATATTTAACCGAGCGCTTATGCGCATACAAGATAATAAATGTTTTATCAAGCGGTTTAATAAATAAGCGTGCTTAAATAAATATTGACGCCACACCTTTAGTGATAAGGCGCGTGTCCATAAAAAATAGTAATTCTTTTAGGCATTTGAATTCACGTTATCGCCCGGTACTACCCAACGCCACCGCCGCCTACTCTACACAAACTGAAGTATTCACAATTGTTAGAAAATAATTAAATAAGACCCAACAAAAGTGAATACCTAGCCGTCTTCAGCTATAAAATAATTAAATAGGTTGTAACTCTGTCCTAACCTTAATTTAATTTGAGTGCGTACTCTAAACTCGTAAACGTCCATTAATTTAATATGTATTTTATGGAATAACCCGCTATGGAATCACCCATGTGCACATTAAATTAATTTGACGCCCGAAAATGACAGGCGTCCTCATCAACCTTTTACACAAGGAATCCACCTTGTGTACGAGCCCTGGTAAATAAATATAATCATGGAATCCACCATGGGATATGCCTCCTGGCATCATACCCCCGGGGTGGGATAGCAATTGTCCTCAATTGCTATTAGCTCAATGTGGAGCGAGCAGTGAGGGGTAAGCACTTAGGTCGTGGGCATGCATCCATTGGGCCTCTTTAGAATGATTTTTAAACTTAACCAAATATCTAGAATATCTACGACCAGTTCTAGTGGTCATAAAGTCAGTGTCTAGAATAGTTTCTGATTCAAGGATTTTAGTTTCTTCTTCTAACAAATGAGGATTTTCATAGATAGGGTGGACAGGTAGTTGACCTCTAAAAGGTCGTAATAAATTGATATGAAAAGTATTATGGATCTTCCAATGTTGGGATAGTTCTAATTTAAATGCATTGTCATTGATCTTCTGAATTATTTTGAAAGGTCCATAAAACCTAGGTGCTAATTTAACAACAGGGTTTTTCTCAACACTTTTCAATCTTTTCTTTTCAATACGTAACCAAACATAATCACCAACATTGAAACTCATGGCTTGTCTTTTCTTATTAGCTTTTTTAGTGTATAATTGCTGGGCTTTCGCAATCATATCTTTAACTTGAGCAAAAATAGTAGCATGCATATTGGCAATATCATCAGCAACTTTAATTTTATTCGACAATGATGTGACATGTGTAGGCAATCTATGTCCATAAATGATTTTAAAAGGTGCTTTATGAGTAGCTGTGTGTGGTGTATTATTGTATGCAAATTGAAGTAGATGTAGTTGTGTGTCCCATGCTTGTGGTTTTGAAATTGTGTATGTACGTAAAAGATCTAGAATTGTACTATTCCAATAGCTTCTGTTTGCCCATTGGTTTCAGGATGGAATGCAGATGAGAAATCAATCTTAGTACCCAAATTAGCAAACAAAGTAGTCCAAAATTTATTACAAAATCTAGAATCACAATCAGAAATAATAACTTTTGGCAAACAATGATTAGTGAAAACAGTCTTCAAAAACAATTGTGCAACTTGAGATGCAATTAATGTTTTCTTACATGGTAGAAAATATACTTGTTTACTAAATTAATCTACTATAGTCCAAATCATATCATGATTAGCTTGTATATTAGGCAAACCGGTTATAAAATCCATTGAAATATGTTCCCATGGACTGTCAGGAATTGGTAAAGGCATTAGCAAATCATATCGCTTATCATGGTGTCGCCTGACTCTTTGGCAAATTAAACACTCAAAAACAAAGTTAGAAACATCAGGTTCCATTTGCGGCCAGTAAAAATCTTCAACCAATGTTCTTAAAGTGAAAATAATACCTCTATGACCTTGATATGCACGTCAATGAATTTTGTGCAACACAAATGATCTAAATTGAATAGTGACACATAATCTTTTCTCAAAAAACATAAATCCATCAAAGTAAGACAAAGAATCAATTGGAATCCAGTTATTAGCAACTAATTTATTCCAATTAGCTTGAAAACTGGGATCATAACTGGGGTCATGGTCATAGTTATCCTTCATAGGAGTAAGAGAATCAAAAGATAGAATGAAAATATTATGGATACTTGGTTTTCTACTCAATGCATCGGCAACAACATTTTATCTTCCTAGCTGATATTGGATAAGTGGATGAAAACTTTGAATGAAAGCAACCCATTTAATATGATGGTCAGAAATTTGTGGCTAACTAAGGAGATGTTTGATACTTTGCTAGTCAGTTTTAATCATAAATTCAGATCCCATCAGATAATGTTTACATTGACATAAGGCTTGAACTACAACCAACAATTCTTTATCATAGGTGGAATACTTCAATTCAGAAGGTTTAAGTTTGTAATTAGAATAGACAATGGGATGTGAATCTTGCATGAGGACAACTCCTATTCCTGATCTGCTAGCATCAGTGACTACGAGGAAGAATGGTTGATTAAAATCAGGTAATTGCAAGACAAGTGCATGTGTTAAAGCATGTTTCAACATATCAAAAGACTTTTGTTGGTTGTCAGACCATCGATACACAACATCTTTCTTTAACAATTTCGTCAAAGGCAATGCAAGCAATGAAAAATTTCTCACAAATTTTCTATAAAAGCTGACAAGGCCTAAGAAAGAATATAACTCATACATATTTTTAGGGATTGGCCAATTCAAATTTACCTCTATCTTTTTAGGATCAACGCGAATACCATTAGAAGAAACAATGTGACCTAAGTATTCAATTTGGGTTTGGAAAAATTCACTCTTGTCAAGGTTAGTATACAATTGGTTCTCTTTTAAAAATTTAAAAATTAAAGATAGATGTTCACACTGCTCATTCTCATCCTTACTGACAATCAAAATATTATCAAAGAAAACAATCACACAATTCTGATACTTCAAAAATATACAATTCATTATACGACTGAATGTAGTTGGTGCATTGGTCAAACCAAAAGGTATAACAAGAAATTCATAATAACCAAACTGAGTTCTAAATGCAATCTTAAAAATGTCAGGTGTATCCAAGCGTACTTGATGATATCCAGATTTGAGATTGTGCATTGGAAAACCTGAGACATCTGATTGTTCTCAACCACTATGCAAAACAATCTTTAAATTGTGAAAGAAATTGTGCATGCCTAGGATGCATCTGATTTTCCTTAGCTTCAATTTTATTCACCCATACTAAATATGTTTTACTACCTTTTCTCAATACACGTTTAGCATGTGTGTGACTAAGTAGTGGAAAATTATCAAAGGTGTGCAATCCATGTAATGTGATTTGGTTCCATTAAAATAAATTTTCATGGAATGTGTGGAATAATCTATGTCAGGGTTATATTTGTGAGGCCAAGACATTCCTAAAATAATATCACTAGCTTGCAAAGACACAACCAAGAAATTTCTATGCTCAATATAATCACCAATTTTAATCTCTAAATCATGCACTTCTTGTGTACTATTGTATCTAGTGCCTAAGAATGCAGCCTTTATGCGATAATGAGTTAGAATAGTAGATAAATTCACTTATTTTACCAACTTTGTGAAAATAAAATCATGCATGCTTCCATCATCATGCAAAATAATCTTTTCTTGACCATACACAAAACATTTCATTGTTAATAACGAATGAGGATTTGACATACCTGGTAAAGTATCTGAAGGATCGCCGATATCATCAACATCTTCAATGAAGTCTGGCATATCTTCATGGTCCTCATCATCAATTTCTCCTGAGTGATTGATTTGAATAGCTTGCTTCTTGGACTGACAGTTCCTTGCTAAGTGTCTAGATTGATGACACTTGTAGCAAACCATAGGCTTTGCTTTGGAGACATTGTTGGTAAGGGCTGGAAGTTTGGGTATATTGGGATTTGGTTGGAGGGAAGGCTTAGGGTTTGAATTTGTATTTGATGGTAAAGCAGGAGGTTGATTCCAGGGTTTACGAAAAGAAGAAGGAGCAAAGCGATTTTGATTGAATCTTCGAAAATTAGAATCGAATTGCTTTGTACCAAAGTTACCATTGACTGAAAATTATTGCGGTCACTTTTCTCGTCCACGAATTTATCCTCCGCATCATGCACTAAAGAAATCACATCCTTCAAAGTCTTTGGCTTGAACATATTCACTTCCGCATATAGGTAACCAAGAAAATTGGTCATCTTTAAGCATTCGAAGTTGAAGTAAGGCACTCTAAAAATGCTCAGTGTATTGCAAGATGGATTCACGATCTCTTTGTTGTAGGAGATCCCACTGTTTGATAGCTTTCTCATGGAGTTGAGGTGGAAGGAAATTCTACAAAAATTTCTTTTGAAAGGCTTTCCAAGTAGAGGGGAAATTAACACTCTTGCGGACAACAATCCACCATAATGATGCTCTGTCTGCCAGATGGTTAGTGACACATTTAAGTTTATCTTTTTTAGCATATTGCTCTTCATGAAAATAGTAATCAAATTGACTAATGAAAGCAAGAACAATTTTTCCATCACGTTGTTCATTAAAAGTACGCAATTTAAAATTTCTTTTACTTATCTTGGCCTCTTTTCTAAGAGTTTGTGCATCGAGTGTCGCATCAATAGTACGTCGAATGACATCTTCACGTTGCACTCAGTCTTGATCGACATTGGATTGTTGAAGTGTAGCTAGTTGTGCTTGCAAGTTTGACGTTCCCTTCACTCTTCTTGAAGCTGCATCATGATTAGATCCAATTTCTGTTCCATAGTCAGCTCCGGCACCTTCGCCCATAAAATCATCCATATTATGATTCGACATCCTAGATTTGATTGAAGATCCATCGCTCGTCCTCTAATCACGTGTGAATAAGTTCACCACGAACTTGCTTTGTTTATTAGTATACCTTTGCTTTTATGATCTTGATTTTCTCAAGTACGGCAATTGGTAACGGTCTTCTTCCAAGCAAAATAGTATTCCACATAGACTACACATGACAATCTACTTGCTGTAAATCCATTCAGCCAAGTTGCAGGTGGAAACAAGGGCTTCTTGAAGCTTCAAAACCAGTTCGGGAGTACCACGGTATGAACGCATGCTATGTAAGAGATTGATAATTGAAACTTTAAGCTTTAGATTAAGCTTAATAACTTTAAGCTTTTAAAAGGCTTAATGAATTTAAGGAATTTGGCGTAGGACGATGGCATATTTTTGACAGGATTGACGGCGATGAGTTCATGCCGAATTACTGATTTGAGACATTAGAGTTGAAGCTCTCTTTAAGCTTAAACAATAAGCTTAGCATTGCATTAATCATGAATTTCTTTATCTGTGATAAAAATGTCTTATAGAAGAGTCTTCTCAAGTGGTCCTTTGCCTGTTGTGAGAGGTCCTTCTTGCAAGCGATCAGAGGGTACCACACGGGGTTCTTCACCGCCAGGAACATGCCTATGTTGTCGGTTCGTCATGAGACAGCCTGTAGAGCCCGTTTGTTCTAGGAGCTTTTCCTTTGCACGAGATGACAAGCGATTAGAAGCTCTTAATCTCAACTTCACTTTGATACCAGTGGTGCGTAGATCGAATGGTATATGCATGCATAGTGAATGCCGGAATGTCCCCAAGAACAAAGAACTCTACAAACCTTCATAAAAGTAAAAGGGTATTTGCACTCTTGGACACCACACAATCTGAGGAAGAGGAGGTTGTTGAGTCCTTAAAGAAAAAGCTGGAGATCACCCACAGGGCTCTAAGGCATGGGCTACATGTCCAAACATAAATTGCAGGGCCCACAGAAGTAGAGCCACCACATTGTAGGGGAGAAGAGAGGCAAAGGGTGATTGAAGACGTAGAACCAAGTTTTGAAAGGGGATAGTAAGAAATGACTCCTTAGAGGGAGGATTTTACAACAAGGATGCCCCCATCACTCTTGTTAACCTCCAATGTTGGCCAAAGATATCTATTCTATGACTGGATCAATGTGTGGAAAAAAAATACCAAGGTCATAGTCACTGCACCTAGGGGTTCTTAAGGTTGGCAACGTTCGGTGGCTTTGGTCGGCTAGCTTCGTCTCTAACTCCTTAGCCCATTTTGATTCCCCACATCATGCTTAGGGCACATCAAAGGCAGGACTTACTGAGGGGGGTCACACACGCCTATGGTTAGGCATGTCTCCCTAAGCCACACATCACACCTCCAACGATGCACGAATTGGGTCCTCAAGTGTGGGACACCACCCAGCCTTGCCTGTGGTTCCGACCCAACTCCTAGTTTCACTCGCACGAGCACTATGCACCACACGGTAAGGTAGACGCCCCCAGGTAGTGCACTTTCTTTTCTTTTCATGTAAAAATAAACGCTGCAATCCACCAACTTCAATGGCCCCATCATCCATGCTATACATTTTTGGCCCTCACCACCTTAATCGGTTAATCAATCTCTTCCCAAAACCAATTCCCTCACAAGGCCCCATCATTATCGACTCACATGACCGCCTTTTTCCATCACGGAATCTTCATTAGCTCAACATTGCAAGTGTTAGGGAACTAGCACCCATTTAGGAGGGGGGTAATATTATACAACATGTCACCATGCAATAGAGGCAAACCAAGGAAGCCCCAGTCAAAAAGTGAATGAAGAAGCTCATTCGGAACAGTGCAGGAGATGGCAACCTCAAAAAAAAATGTGGGGGAGTTCCAACTACTTTGGTGAGGTCCTCTCAAGGATGAGGGAGGTCCTATTAAGGATGAAGGATGCTCTCTTGAGGATGATAGAAAGCACCAAATATTCTAGCAAGGCTTTCTCAAGGATGAGGGAGCACCTCCCAAGGATCTTGCAAGGAAAGCACGAGACATAATGTAATTCATTTTATAAAAAGTGACCGGTTTTCTCCTGTGCAAGTGGGAAAGTCTACACGGGCATAGGTGAAGGGATAATGCAACTTGTAGGGATTAAGGATGAGCCATGTTAAGCTCTAGTCCTAGCACCCTCGGACAGGCGAGGAGGCATTTGTCCAACACCATTGTCAATTTCAACAACAAAGCCATCCACCCACCATTCTCCAAGAAGGATCCTTCCAACACCATATTCAATTTCAAGGGATGATCCACCCAACACCATCCCCCGCAAGGGCTTGTATACAAACCCCAAAAAGCCATCTGGCTACACCCATTCCACCTTCCAACTACTGCATATCAGTGCCATGGGACTTGCACTAGGCTAGGAGGAGGTAATGTTAACATCAGCACACAAGAGAAAGCAAAAAAAGTGGAAAAGTACAAGTCAGAAGCTAAAAGAGGCGGCGTAGAAGGAAATCAGACACAACGAAAGAAGCAAGAAGGGAAATGGCTGAAAGCGTAAGGGCAGCCTCAAAAGCTAAGTCAAAGGCAAAATCACATTTTTAAATGCAAGAGGCTCCTAAAACTTTTTGTAAAAGAGCGCTAGACTCCCTCCTGTGCAAATTGTAAAGGTAGATGGGTGATAGAAAGAAAGCTAAGAAGATGGGAAAAAGGACCTAGGCCATGTAAAAAATGGGAAAAGGGGATGACCACCCAAAAGGGATTTAGGGTTTTGTATATAAAGTTGAAAAGTGAATGAGGAGCTCATTCTTTGGTGTGTGGCAAAGTGGACTCATCTTCTTCTCTCCTTCTTGCTTGCTTGTGTGTGCTTGAGAGAGAGTGTGTGAGAGTGTGAGGGAGTGAGTCTGTGAGGGTAAGGGATCAAGGAGAAGAAGCTCTCCATCATCTCTTCTTCTCTTCTCTTCTCTTGCATACGGCTATGGAGGATGGAGCTTGGAGGTGGAGACTTGAGGTTGCTTGAGCTCGCATCATGAATTGTGGAGCTACCAGTATGCTTGAGGGAGAAAGCAACTCATTTATTGGAGATATAAAAGAAAGCTCATGTAGTGTACCAACCATAGAAGACTAGATAAATTCTTCCATCACCACCATCTTCTACACCTGAGTTAGATTGGGAACTAGAAGAACTTGAGAGACCAATGTTGCCACAATTAGAAACCATCACAGAAAGCCAAAAGAGAACCCACTCATTCAGAAGGAATTAGAGAGGCTATGCATAGAAGAAGGGAGAGGGTGAAGAGAAGTAAAAGAAGATTCACTGCCACATCTTAGCCAATAATATATCATTCTCAAAAAGAGGGAAGTATATCTCAATTTGTTGTTAGGATAGGGAGATCAACATTTGGAAGTAGTGGGAGACTCAATAATTCTCCTTGTAGTTATTTTTTAGCTTTTCTTGCAAACTTAGAAATGTATTGTTGCTCACTATAATGCAAAAGGTAATTCAAGTATCCTCATATTTGGAAAGGAAATGAATGGAGTGAAAAATTCAAGACCCTAAAATGTAGCATTGAGAACCATTCGACCTTTGGTAGGACAAAGTGTTCGAGATACCAAGGACCATGAAGGGTTATGCTCCCAACCAACATGGAGAAGAAATATTTTGGATGACAATATGGAAGCATGGGTAGTATTTTGCAATGCACTACTCTTTGAAAGGTATTGAAATGACAAGCTCCACACTTGTGGACTTGATGCACTTGGTTAGATGGGTCCACATGTCTACACTTAGCATATCGGTGGTCATTATGACTCTTACATGGCCACTAACTTATCATATATTATATTTAATTTGTTACACCTATCTACAACTAGAATAGTTATAGTGCTAGTTGATTAATATAGATCGTTATCCATTGTTTGACTTAGTAGGCAATTTTCCTTTAAATTATACCTTATCTATACTTTGTGTACATTGAAGAGTATATAAAAGAAGAAGAAGAAACTAGCAAGAAAATGTTTTGGCCTCTATCTCTCTTCTTGGATTCTTAAGTGAGCTTCCTCTTGTGTATATGGTATGTGTTTGGTGTAGTAGCTCAAGCAAGTCCCCCCACCACACGATTCGTGACATGGTATTAGAGCTATACCAGTGATAGAAGCTAGTTTTAAAGTCTGAAATAAAGAGAAGAAGCAAGGATTTGAGCAAGAAAGCAAGGGCAAGAAGTTCTCCCATTTTTCCACTCTTTCTCTTGGATAGTGTTTGTGGAGACATTGGAAGTAGGATAGAGTAAAAATATCAAATTGCTGTGTTTTAGGTCCACAAGGTTATGGATAACAGTTTTAGGATATATGGAGATTTCAATTATGTTGACCAAAAGTAGGCACACAAGTTACAAATTTTGAATATATAAGTTTTGAGGTGTCTACTAGAAATCAAACACAAGTTTATCTACAAACAGGTTGCAAATTACATGTATTATTGGGCAGTCAGTGATAAAGACTGCTTAATGTATTGTCATGTATTTGTTGTAAAAGGTTATAGAAGACTTGCTTGCTGTTTTGTATCAATTTTGTGATAATGGCAAAGAAAAGTAAAAGCCCCATAATTGAGAAGCTAGATAAGAACAACTGCCTATCATGAAAGTTCCATGTGACAAACTTTCTTATTGGAAAAGACCTCTTCGAGTTTGTTTCAGGTGAAGAAAAGGAGCCAAAGTTGAGTGATCTTGCGAATCTAGACAAATTGAAGGTGTGGAAAGAATGGAATGAAAAAGAGAAAAAGGTGATGTATTGGCTATTTACAATCATTGATAACACTATGCTGGAATATATTAAAAATATAAAAAGTTCACATGTAGTATGGACCATGTTTAAAAACATGTTTTTTGTGAATACAAAGGCACAAAAGATTCAGCTTAAGCAGGAGTTGAAAATTTTGAAGAAAAAGAAAGTATCTATCAAATTATGAGTATGGTTTGAAGGGGAGGAGCATTGCAGATACTTTGGCAACAATTTTGATGCAATGCTTGATGATGATGACTTAATATCATCTACTTTGAATGGTCATAATAATGAAAAGGCTTGGAAATCATTTGTTATATCTATGTATATATAGAAGCAATTTCCAAATTTTGATGAGTTGGTCTCTCTCATGATCATTGAAGGGATCAACATGCAGGGTGAGGCATATGAAAGAAGTGAATAAGTCCAAGCATTTTACTCAAGTTTAGGAAGGAGACGTGGAAGATTCTCTTTCAAGAGGTTGTGGTATGGGACATACTGGTGATAACCAACAAAACATGTTAAATTAGTAGTTTGGTAATATGTAGGTTTTAGGAGGCCATGGCAACTTTAGAGACAAGGGGAGCTCTAGAGAAAGAGGTGGATGAAACAACAGAGCTTCTACAAATTTTGGTATTATTTGTCATTATTGTGGAAAAATCGATCATATTGTAGCCCATTGTTATGCTAAGAAGAATGATATCCGCAAAGCTAAATTGCAACAAGGAAACTATGCATCGTTTTTATAAATAGAATGAAGACAAAAATGAGCATTTGTTTGTTGTGCACTATATGATAAATATTGTTATAGGAAAGGGGATACATAATGATGTATGGTATGTTGATTCAACTACATCTAATCATATGATTAACCATGCTAAATGGTTTAGAGAGATGTAGGATTTACAAAATCCAAGTTATGTATAGATGAGTGATGATTCATGCCACCCAATTTTACACATTGAAAAAGTTCCCTTGCCCTTGCATGATGGTTGGACAAAGAGTTTATTAGATATACTGCATATGTCATTCATCACAAAGAATTTAGTTTATGTTGGTTAGATTGTAGAGCAAGGATTACAGGGTTGATTTAATGCAAAAGTCTATTTTGTGAAATATTTTAATGATAAGTATAGGTTGGTTGCAAAAGAAAGTAGAGTTGGCCACATGTTCACTTTATGTGATGGGATTCCTACTATAAATGTTGTTATATATATTAAAGGCAAAGGAGTGATTATTACAGACATTAGAATATGACATATATGTATTGACCATAATTGTAAAGGCTAAAATTAATATGGTCCAAACGACTGGTTACAGGGTTGCCTATTTTTAGAGTTGCAGAACTTCATAAAGTGTGTAAAGCATGTTAGTTTGGTAAGTAGCTAGACAACATTTTTCACATGACAGAGATATGAGTAGGAATATACTTGATGTTATGCATATAAATGTTTGGATGCCTACACAAAATATATCTCTTAGTGGTAGCAAATATTTTGTTACATTTATTGATGATTGTTCAAGAAAGCTATGGATATATTTCATGAAGAAGAAAAGTGACGTATTTGAGTACTTCAAAACTTTCAAGCTTACTATTGAAATAGAGATATGCTTGAAAGTTAAGTTCTTGAGGTCAGAAGGAGGGGGAGAGTACCTCTCTAATGCGTTCAGTGACTTCTTGAAGTCTCATGGGATAAAGAGATAGTTTACTTGTAGGCATACCCCATAGCAAAATGGGGTTGCAGTAAGGAAAAATAGACATATTACAAAAGTTACACAGTGTCGGAGGTGTTTTAGTCAAAAGGTCATATCCACCAGGGAACAGAAATAGAATGAAGTAGAGAATAGAAGATAGAAGAGAAGAAAAAGAATAGACAAGCAATACACAAGATAAAGATAAAGCTCAATGAATCAAAGCACTATGTGTTGATAGAACCTATAAAGATAAACAAAATCCTTGTTAGGGGCTACTCAGAAGTAATCTCCAAGCATTATATCTCATGGAGCTCCCTGGTAGATAAAAAACGTGCACTAAACACTAGCTTTTTCTCTATTGCTCAGATGACAAATTGGATGGTTCCGTTGGCTCTGAAAGGGAGGTAAAACCTCATGACACTTGCTCAGAAATCTTCTCTAGATAACTCATTCTCCCAATTTAGAGTGTTGTTTACTGCCTGTAAACTACGATCGCACATTGAACGATTTTGGAAGCCCTTCTTTTTGTATGAGATCTTGCAAATTGGTTGAAAAAGCCACTTGTTTTTTAGATGTTACTCTATTCTAGAAGTTTTCTACACATTTTTTGGATATTTATAAGAAATAATATAAAAAATATAAAAAATAGGCTAAACTTGTCCAAAAATCATGTATTTTGAAACTAACCATACTATGGACACTAGCACTAATGATTAAGATGACATTGACTCTCTAGATCAATAAGAAAGTTGGATGATGATACACTCTAGAGTTTTTCACACTGTGTCTTCATACAACATCCACCCCTTGTGAACCTGCATATCCTTTAGTATGTGCCATCGATGCACCACCTAGGTCAAACACCCATAGCATCAACTTGTTGCTTATCATGCACATAAGAAGGCGTCCCCTTGGATCATAGATAAAAATACTTAGTATATGTATAACTCTTGAACCACACCTAGTACCCTCTCTAGGGTCATAAGGCCTTGGATATGCATCATATACTAGAGGCTATGAATCTCCACATATAGGCTATCAATGTATCCATCAACAAATACATAGCAACATGTCCATTCTTTTAGAGTCCAGCGC
This sequence comes from Lygodium microphyllum, assembly GCF_053477565.2. Lineage (NCBI taxonomy): Eukaryota > Viridiplantae > Streptophyta > Polypodiopsida > Schizaeales > Lygodiaceae > Lygodium > Lygodium microphyllum. The sequence goes on along the minus strand of NC_141146.1, from coordinate 148,364,687 downwards.
ATGGAAATATGCTTATATTGATACTTGTGTACCACATCAAACATAAATTGAGCCTCACTTGCATCCAACACATTCTCACCATTACCGAAAATAGTAAAGCAATCCATATATTGAAGCATTTTAGAATTGCCTATCAAGGCCTTTGACAAAGTATCCGAAATAGTTTCAAGCTATGGAGCATTACATCTAACATCCTTTAAAGGTATATCCTTGAGCTCATCAATTGTCTTAGAAATGATAACTATATCTTGTAAATCATGTGCATCCAATACTTCACCAATCTCCCCCTGAGTCCCTGCATCAAGTAAAACATGAGCTTCATAAACCTCTTTAGATGCATTAATAAAATCTACAAATGCAAATGGTTGACTCTTGCAAGGCATCCATGGCCAACTCAATATCAAACTATAGCTTATATCCTAGCTACTTTCCCTCTTGCTTACTACCTTATTTCTGCTCTGCCCAACCTCTTCCATAACAAGCTCGAGAGGTGGTTGATTTGTTGCTTTAGGAGGATCCATGCTTCTTCTTGTCACTCTCTTAGATATCCCTGCATTATCTTCATCTCTTCTGTTTCTCTTTCACAAGTACATCCGTGTTTTGTTCTTTTGCTAAATATGCATCCACTGAATATTCATCTACCAGTGATTCCCAGCTAGTTATGTCACAAATGTTTTGCCTTGCATGAGACATTTCACTATCAGTAACTTTTCTCTTTTCAATTGCATACAAAGTATGTGTCTATATTGTAGCCTTCGGACCAACTGTCACTTGGCCATGTATTCTATTCAACTATAGACCAAAAGTAGAAGCATGTACAGTCGCATAAGCATTTCAAAAAGCCAAGTCTTCTAACAACTTTTGCACACCTCCCTTTTCAAAATTCAAAGTAGGAGGAAATCTCATTTCTTGTGCATGGATCTTGCCATCTTTCCAAAAGATGAGTTATCATGCAAAGGCCTCCTGAGATAAGCAGTATAATTCTTTCTTTCATGCTACAAACTATTACACCATATACATCTTTTCCCTAGTTTAGGGGCTGATGCCCGTCCCCTTTCCTCATCATTTCTCATCTAATTTTGCGACCTTCAACTGAAGATCCTACATGCCTTTGACTAATTCATCTAATACATCTTACTTAACAATGGGAACAACATGTGCAGCCATAGGGTTAGCCATAGAAGTGGGTGGCTTACTGGATATATGATTTGTTTTGCCCGTAATAGTAGGCAAGCTAGATACATGCAATCTTTTTCTTCTTCTATGCTTTTCCACTAGTGCAGTAATAGCTTCCTTAACATGTCTCCACTCTATTTTAAGCCCTGTCTCTGTGGTCTGATCCTCTAACAAATCATCAAGCTTCTCTTGAAGCTTAGGATCTGTCGCTTGTAGAAATAACTCAAGTTTTTGACTTGCAAGAGCTTGCTCTTCTGCAAGATCTAATTGCTCAAACCGACTTTCAAATTATCTTAATAACTATGTAGCAACAAGACCCTTATTGGATTGTAGAACCAACTCTTGGAAAGTCTTGTGGGTAATCAAACTGGTGTCTTCAATGTAAAATTATTCCCTGTGTGTCTTCTTGAAAGCTACCTAGTTAGCATCATGTATGTATAATTCAGTAACTCGAACTTTCAATATATATAAAGTGATCCGTACAAAATACTGGTTCCATGCAAGTTGAGCCACCCCAAAGAATTCTATATTTTGAGCATAAGTATGCAAATATGCAGATACATTCATTCCATTAAATAACTTCATCTCACGCTCTGTTGCCAACATAATATTTATTACAATAATTTTTGTTTGAGTAAAAGTCTGCATCACCTGTTGTTATTGTTGTATCTACATAAGAATGTTTATATTCTGCACTGACTACTGCAAAACGTTACTATAGAAATTGTGCTTGAAGGTTCTCCCATCCTGTCTTTCCTTCCAACGACTTTTCATATCGAGTTCACCAATGTCAGAGGGGTTTTAGTTGAAAGGTTGTATCCACTAGGGATTAGAGATAGAAGGAAGTAGAGAATAGAAGATAGAAGAGAATAAAAAGAATAGACAAAAGATACACAAGATAAAGACAAAGCTCAATGAATCAAAGCACTATGTATTGATAGAACCTGTGAAGATAAACAAAATCCTTACCTAAGACTACTCGTCGGAAGCAATCTCCAAACATTAGATCTCCTGGAGCTCCCTAGTAGACAAAAAACGTGCACAAAAAACTAGCTTCTTCTCTACTACTCAGACGTCAAATTTGATGGTTCCGTTAGCTCCAAAAGGGAGATAAAAATTCAAGACACCTGCAGAATTCTTCTAGATCACTCCTCCTAATTCATAGTGTTGGTTGCTTCTTGTAAACTACGATCGTGTGCCATGCGATTTCAAAAGTCATTCTTTTTTTCACGAGATCTTCAAAACTAGTTGAAAAAACTACTTGCTTTTTTGCATGTCACCCTATTCTAGAAGTTTTCTATACATTTTTGAATATTTATGAGAAATAATATAAAAAATAGACTAAAATTGTCCAAAAATCTCGTTTTTTTGAACCATCCATATTATGGACACTGACATGAATGACTAATATGGCATTGACTCTCTAGATTAATAAGAAAGCCGGATAACAATGTACTCTAGAGTTCTTCACACTATGTCTGTGTAGTGATATGACAATGAGCACTAAAAAGAATTTGCCAAAATATTTTTGGTGTGAAGTTATTCATACTATTGTCTATATCATGAACAAAACTAATGTTAATCACTTACTTTATGTGAGCAAGGGAGGTGCAGGTTTGGTCATCACAATCATCTATGTGGATTACTTGACTATTGTAAGTGATAGTGACAATGGGATTGTTAAAGTCAATGACCTTTTGAAGAAGAAGTTTGAGATGAGGGATCTGGGTGAGCTGAGGTACTTTCTTGGTATTGAGATGAGTAGATGTGATGATGGTGTATGGATGTCCCAAAGATAGTATGGCTTGGATATGTTGTCCAAGTATTGTATAACAGTATGTAAGCCTCTTTTAGTGCCGTTGAAGCAAAATGTGAAGCTAAGTGTTGATGTTGGAGATGAGATAAAAGAGCCTAATATGTTTAGGAGGATAGTAGGGAGTTTGATTTGCATGACTATCACCAGGCCAAACTTGAGCTATATTGTTGGTCTTGTCAATCAGTTTATGCAAATGCCTAGAAAGCCTCATTTGGATGTAGTTAGATGCATTTTGAGATATGTGAAGTTCACTCTGCATTATGGACTTTTTCATGAGATAGGCAATGATATACAGGCGTTTGGATACACAAATTCAATCTATAGTATGTTTGATAGAAGATTTACCAGTAGATTTATGTTTTTCCTTCGTAGTGCAACAGTTATGTGGAGCAGTAAGAAGCAATCTATAGTTGCTTTATTGAGCACAGAGGCCGAGTATAGACGTGCTTCTATATTGTATGTGAGATGGTATGGCTACTGCAGAAGTTATTGGGTGATTTGGATGTGTAGGTAGATAGTCAAGTTGACATTCATTGTGACAACATGAAGCATACAATTGGCTAGGAATTGTGTGTTCCATACTAGGACAAAACACATTGAAGTGCACTACCACTTTATGAGAGAAAAGGTACTTGCAGGTCAAATTGACTTTGTGTATATCTGCACATAGGATCTGATAGGTGACATCTTTATGAAGATATTGGGTGGAGAGAAGCTTCAAAAGTTTCAAAGCTTACTTGGAGATGCAGAGATGCAATAGAGCTTGAGGTGGAGTGTTGAGATGGCAAGCTCGACACGTATGAACATTGATGATAGATTGCATGGTTAGATGGGTCTACACATCTATGACCACCCTTTCCTTCCATTTATACCTCTAGCTACAAGATATGTACTAAAACCCTACATGATGAGCAAGGCATGCATGGAAAGATCATTGCAACCACTCCCTTGTTCAACACCAAGAAACTAAGGGGAGCCATGATAAAGTTTTCATTTTAAAAAAAGAGAACACAAGCATCAAAAGAAGAAAATAATAAAATTAAACGAAAATCTCATTAGAAACACTCATTGTCACATCACCTAGGGATCCCCAAGTTGGTTATGTCTCATGGCAACCACTGGTGAGCTTTGTTCCCAACCCCCTATCCCTTCCCCACTTCATAGATCCAAGGAACCTTCAAGACAGGATATCCTGACGACATTGGTAAATTTGTTATGCCTTGCGTGGTTTATATTTATCTTGATGGTCACATTGTGTAATTAGCTCTGAATGGAAGATCCTAGGGAAGACACATCTTACCTCGAATTGCATAGAGTGTTCTTCGTGCCTTGCATGCTAGGTGCTAGAGGGGTGCCAATTCACCCTCATTGGCTAGGAGAAGGCATGAAATGCAACGATCTTTGTCACTCTAGAAGTTTTAGGAAATTTTTTGAAAATATATTCATTTTTTTTCGAGTTTGATTCCTTTAGGAATGATCCATTCTTTAGTGGAAGGTCAATGGTGTGATTCTCCTTCCTGAGTTCAAGCCCATGTCTCTCAAATCTCTCTTGGTCTAGTCTCGATTTCCCCAATCTTCTTGCTTGTTTTGTTTTCATGTCTGGTTTGTGATTTTGCTGAGTTGTACATTTTGTAGATCTCTTCTTAGATCTTTATCCTGATCTTCTCATTGATTCAATTGTGCAATTAATGCAAGTGAGATGTACAGAATCAAGCTTTCCTTTTTCACAATCAAGAAATCTCAATGCAATGTAGTTTTCGTGGCATGCCAGTGGTGCAAAAACATGCTATTTACTTTCCCAAGCAAAAAGTGAAGTGAACAATAAGTTATTTTAATCCAATCACTTTTCTCACATTCATTCATTGGAGTTTCGTTTGGCAATGACAATTTTAGACACTCCTTACAATCCACACACTTTTCAAGGGTTAGCATGGGTTAATTTAGTTGAGGTCATAGCCCCTAGAGTTGATTGTTCCCTTAGTTAAGGCAGTCTCTTGGCATGTTCCTTCGATGACCTAGTCACATAGAGTCCCAGGACTATAGCAGCTGGTGCTAAATCCATACAACTCTTGACCCTAGTCCCATGGTGAGTTGCAACTAGGATGAAGAGTTTACTAGCTAGCTCTAGGACTCGGTGTGCACAAGGTGGCTTAGGTAGTCTTAGAGCAATTACAGTCTTGCTCCTAATTGGTACTTTCCTTTTTGCTGGTGTGGTCACTGGACGTCCTGGCATAGTGTTTGATTTGAGTACGAAATTTGCATGGTTGACTCGAATGTTAAAACTAGAAATGTTTCTAGAGATGATTTGAATGCAAAGGTTGTGTATCTTGCGTGCAAAGGGTGGAGAAAATAGTGGCTTTGAATGGGGACAGAATGTGCGTATAGATTTCGATGGTCGATACTAATACAAGATAGATGCGGGCAGAGTGTGGAGAGACATAGGTTGAGTGTCAAATCTTGGATATTATTACTACATTCGAACAAGCAATTTGAATGTCCAGTGTATTTAAATCCAGGTGGTCCAGGTCAAGCAGGACAGTCCCTAGAAAGCCCAAGTTCACATGATAAGAGCTATTGTGCCTAATAAGAGCAATACGTAATTTGCCAACAAGCGCTCTGACGCAACCTTTAACGATCATGACTCTGCCGGTGCCTCATATGATCCGATGGAAGCCCCATTTTCTGCCTCAGCACTTCATCGCGATGAAGGCCCCATATGGAATGATTGAAGTTGCTACTTTGAGTGCGACATTCCAAGGCAAGCTCCAATTCTTCAAGAGCAGTGATTGTGCCCCAATCGCATGCTTCCTTCCTTCGACACTTTCTCTCCTTCTGCACACCTTTTTCCAATTCCTCACTTGTTTCTTCTGCGTGGACTCGCTACACTCCTCTTCGTCTCTCCAAATGTGAATGGCTCTTTCACAACTATGTTTTCATGCTCTTTGTGCTACACACACACACACACACACACTCTCTCTCTCTCTCTCTCTAAAGTGAAGCAAAAAAGGACTTGGTCCAAGCCCCCTTTCCCATTAAACACAAAAACGACACAATACCAAAGTGTGATCAGGGCAGACATCACTAAAGTGGAGACAGAAAGGACTTGGTCTAAGCTTCCTTTCCCATTAGGCTCGAAAACGGCACAATACCAAAGTCACTTCTTGCAGCTTTCTCATGACGGTTTCATAGTGAGGCCTAGATACATAGATGCTCAACTTTCCCACAGACTCTGAGTTGCTATTGGTGAGATTTGCATCTCATCACATTAGTTGATGATTGAGACAAGTTGATGGAGCCATGTTGCAACCGATGAGAGGATGTGCCAGCTTTGTGGATGGGAGCCAGAGACGAAGGACCACTACATTTAGATGTATTGTATACTGTGATATCCGAGGCCACTATCATTGCCTCTTTAAGGAGGGCTTTGGAACACTAAGATGGGTGATGGACTATGAGAACCAAAGATGTTTGGGCATTTTCTTGCTGGAGCTCCGACAACGCAAAGCATTATTGTTACGAGATATGAGGTGATCCCAACATCATCCATCCCTCCAGAGAGCAGTTATAGACTACTTCAGCGTAGCTGAACCCCTAGTTGCGACCACCCTAAACACTACATCTTTTACTGATAGGCGTTGTCGAGATACATCATTAAGAGGCATCATAGTTGATAGAGCTACAATGCTACTATGCAAAGCATGATGCCCTAGAGTACCTACTCAACAACATAGGCGTGCCCATATGCGCTACATTCACATCATGATTGCTCGTTATAGAGACATATTGGTGTGGTGACTCAGTTGGAGATAGCTTGCAGAGTCTTGGTGGATTCCATAGATTGAGGGGGAGATACCCTACACTCTTGATCTTTTTAAACTTAGTTTTTTTTCAACTTTTTCAGTTTCCATACTTCTCATTCCAATATACCATGTAAACCCACATAAATTTTATCTCTTCTTATATTTAATGAGAGATGATGATACCAGTTGTATTGGTTAGGGTCTCATAGGCCACTCTGGCCTTTTAGAGACGTTAATAGATCTCTCTCTCTCTCTCTCTCTCTCTCTCTCTCTCTCTCTCTCTCTCTCTCTCTCTCTCTCGTGTATCCCTAGTTCTCAAGTTGATTCTGGTGAATTCTATTCTCATATGCTTTCCTATGCCAGACATTTCTTCTCAATATGATTTCAAATGGTAGCATACAAATATGTCTTCAAACGCACCATTTAAATCACTTATTCAATTCATAGACAAAGGAAAAAAGGGGGGAGGGGATACTCTTAAATATGTAAGTATATCGCTTGGGTCTAAAAAAAGAATTTGTAAAATATTACAAATATATAAGTATATCATTTGGGTCTAAAAGAACGAATTTTTTAAATAATATTTTTACATATAGAAGGATGTCATATAAATATAAAGAGATTATCCAAAGATCAAACAAGAAAGGGGTGTGTTTTATGTATGAAAAATTCATAGATAAGGGTATTTCGAAATAGGTATTGAATGAATGTGATATCGAGGATTTACATGTAGTGAATCCCCCAAGAATTCATATCGTGATCATCATTAAATGGTCATCAATATCTTCCTTTTTTAGTAGTGCTAGCTCCATTGGGTCCCCCACTAGCCATACTCTCTTTGACAAAACTTGTACTCTCCAGTACTCTCTAGCAAGGTAGTTCCTCTCTCTCCAAGTGGTTATAACATTCCTTACCAGCTTAAAGCATATTCCTAATATCCAATTTCCATCGAGAGAAATCTCTCCACCATTTTTCTACTGTTTTGTTTTATTTTATTTTATATTGTTCTTTCAATTTATTTATTTTTTAAGTTTTCACAACTCATTTTCTCTCTTGTTCGAGTGCCATTAGCACTCAAATGCGACTTCGAGGTTCTATCCAAAAGAAAATTCACTGCCTTCTCTTCTTTGCCTCTTATTGTATCTTTCTTCTAAATTGCTCAATTAGATGTTCAACATACATACTCTCTTTAATTTATTCTAATAACATTTAAGATTTTAATCTAGTACTAGCTTCAATTAATAGTGAGCAATAAAATATCAACAAAAACCCTCTTTCTTAATCTAACCATGCATGTTTTAGAAGCAAGCAATGCGCAAGCTAGAATTTATCTTTTATGAATCTCCCACTCAAAACCCTCAGCATGCCTCTAATTCCTAGGCATGGTTGATTCTATAATCTTAGCAAAAAAACTAAAATAGAGTTAAAACCATGCTCAATAGTAGGACAAGTGTGAAACACTTATTGCATTAGGACAAAAAACACTTAAAAATAGATACTTGTAAAAAAAAGATTAAGTTAATAATTAGTTGAGATATTGAAATAATGAAACTGTCAAATTTGGTTACTCATATGTGATTAATGAGAGAATATTTGGTTCGTTTGCTCTCGTGTCTTTTTTTCACATACCATTCTCTTTAATCTCTTTCGCCATTCTCTTCTTTGTGCTTACTTTCTTATCACCATGAGATTCATTTATTTGTGATTGATTTGCTAAAATGTTTAGCAATAGCTCTTCAAGTAATATAGATACAAGCACATGCAAGTACAAACTTACCATTCAACTAAATTTGATTTATACATCTTGAAAAAGTATATATCATCGAGTACTAATAGATGAGATGGAGACTCATAGATTGTAAATACAAAAAAAAAAGCATATGGATTTATGGATGGATGAAAATATTTATCCCAAGGATCGTTCAAGTAAATCTCATTTTTTCAATATTCATGACTACATAAAATATGTTGAAAAAGGTTATAACAGGATGCTTGGCAATTGTACAAGGTTATGCTTTGCATCTTCTATATATACGGTTCAAATACACAAAATAAAAAAACTAGATCTATATCTTGCAAAAGTATATATAATCAAGTACTAATAGACGAGATGGAGATTAATAGATTACAAATACAATAAAAGAAGCATATAAGTTTGTGGGTAGATGTAAATATTTATCCCAAGGATTCTTCTATATATAAACCTCATATTTTTTTAAATATTCATGACTATATGAGATATATTGGTGAATGTTATAATAAAATGCTTAACAATTGTACAAGGTTATGCTTTGCATCTTACACATATACGGCTCAAATAAACAAAATAAAAAAAATTTATTAATTGTACAAACAAGTTTTTTTGAGCTAAGGGATAAGATTGATATTTTGAAAAATATTAATAAGTCATTACAAAACAAGCTAAGACACTTGAAGAAAATTTCAATAGGATTCAAAGAGAAATAGATTATTAAAAAATATAACTAGTTTGTGCGAGAAAGTAAAGAAAAGAAGACTACATCTTGTGAAGAAATGTCTTTATTATATTGAAAATTAATATTTGAGATTGAAAAGCGAATCAATCTTTTAAAAGAGATGATGAATAAGAAAAATATTTTGAGGATTCTTAAGTCACCTCAAAATGTGGACTTGAGAGGTCCAACTCTTAAAGAATTGGCAAAAGACTTGAAGGATAATAAAACCAAATAAAATTGTAAAGATATGTGATACTGTGGGTATTAGTTAAAAAGGTTATTACGCTGTCCTTAGATTATCGATTAAAAATATTAAATGTAATAAAATAAGTGCATTTGGATTATCTCGAACCCTTATAATAACGATTGTAAGGACTACCATGAATTGTAAGATTCCACATATTTTTTGAAAGTACATTTATATTAAGGATCTATGCCATACACCCAAACAAAACATCCCTCTACAAATAGTCTGCGAAGGATACTACTAATCTCGTCAAGCCGATCCAAAAAGAAATTTTATTTTTGAATATAGCGCGTTTAACAATATATAGGTTGATCTAAGAAGAGCGTAGATTACGATGGTCCACATGTATAACTCAACGTTTTAAAGTTTGCCTTGAAGTTAGATGAACCACAGATTTAAAAAGGACAAAAGATGAAAAGATTTAATATTTATATCATGAACAAGATATTGGACTATAGCAATGATGGGAGTTAAGTACTAGTGGCATAAGTTCCAATCCGAGATGGAGATCAAGTGGATTGATGTAGCTTAGGTACCAATCGAGAATCATCAATCATTGAAATGGTTGTTTACTCATACAAGTATTCTAAATATAATTAAGTCTCAAAGTGAGAGAAATATTGGTGATTGATAGGATTGGTAATTTTAATGTGGAATGGCATATGAGTGTCGACTTAAAAACTATCAAATGTATGCTTGGAATAAGCAATGGGGCAAATGTAAAATATCCTTGTGTTTATTACATGAAAGTATTGAGTTTTATTCCATGAAAATGTATGCTGAATATGGCTTTTGCATGCTGGCCAAATAGGCCCTTGTACATGTGATTATTGTTTAACTTCGACAATGACACCCCTATGGGGGTTTTGTGAGAGAGAGAGATGACAAGTGCAAAAGATCATCATTATGTTGTACTAAAATCTTCAAATATTTAACTAGTACAAATTTTAAGTCAACAAAATCTGTTACAAATGCAGAAAATACCTTGCAGTGTGCACTTGAGAAAAAATAGGCAAACCCCAAGACTAAACACCAGCCTCTGGCCTTTTCCAGTTTAGGAAATACGCCCTCCCCTTGAAATCACAGAGGCCTTAATATGTCCAGAATACAGAGCACGGCTGTACCATGCATCTAGATGGATTAAATGGGGATTATATTGTAGAGCTCAAGGGATGCCTGATGGCTTTTTACATGAAAGTCTTACAAGCCTCCATATGCAGCGGTGTTGCTATGCCCTCAATATCCATGGATGAAGTTCTCTCTCTGTCTGACCACTGTCAAATAAATATCTGAAACAGCCAGCAGCAGTAATCCCAGTGGGTATTGTAAGGCAGGTAGCTGTTAAAGAAATGCCAGCTCGTCACTCTCTTGGACCCAGGATGGGAAGCCAATTTATATGACAGTTGAATGCAAGCAAGCCCCATGGTTATGTTAATGTTTCTGTGAAAAATGACTTGCTTACAGCCGGCAGCAGTAATCCCAGTGGGTATTGTAAGGCGGGTAGCTGTTAAAGAATTGCCAGCTCGTCACCCTCTCGGAGCCAGGATGCAAGGCCAATTTGTATGACAGTTGAATGTAAGTAAGAAGGCTCCCATGGTTATGTTGATGTTGCTGTAAAAAATGACTTGCTGGGCAAGTAACTGTATCACTGATAAATTGAAGCTCCACCTGACAATATACCTTTCTGCCGTCAACAAATTTGCATCAAATTTACAATAATAAAAAAATCTCGAGAATATGATGAGAGATGCTGACAGCCCAATCCTTCAACTTTTCGGTATACTAGGGAATTGCCAGGATGTGGCAGGCAGTATTCATCTCATCCCTTCTTTCCACCAGCCAATATGCGAGAAATTTGAAGACCTCTGCTGAAGGCCTGGTTAAACAGCAAGCGCGATTGGAATTCTGAGACAAATGGAAACCATGCCAAAACTGCCACAGGGGCGAACAGGAGAAGCCCCATGAGATATTCATAGCCCCGCGCGAGCGCCCTCACAGAGTCCCAAAGACCAGACACAACTACTAACGGTCTGCATGCTTGTGCAACCTGAAAGACACCAAAGTTACACAAAAAGTTGATTTCAAGGACACTCCAACAGATATTGAAATGAAGTGTATGTAGGTGACCTTGAGAACTCCCCATCCAGTTGGAAGAAACGCTAGTGCACATGTGAATAAATCACTAGCAGTTAAGCCCAGAACCAAAAATAGGCATACAAGAATGACAATTAAGGCCAGAAAAAGGGCTGCCTCTAGAAGCCTGAAAAGAAGCTGAAAATCTGCATCAAACTGCTGCCTTCCAATAGAAATCCCCTGCCATGTTGATTAATTGTTAAAGAGAACTCGTGGAGGATCATTAACGTCAAGAATGAAAAATATACTTGCCATTATTTATATTATAAGAACACAAGATTAGATTTTACCTTCAAGAGTAAAAGTAATGTGGCTATTACTAACCATGACAAACCATAGATCTGTTCACAGAGAGCACAAAGTTGCTGAAGTGAGTAAACACTGACCAGCACGATAACCACGACTGACAAATCCACTTCATTACATACCTCTATCTGCATGTTCCCCTTGACCGCATCAAGATGGTATATGAGCCCATACTGATACAAGAAAAATCGCAATGACAAAACTATCTCTGCCAGGCGTCCTGAAACTGTGGTGTGTCTCAAGTGCTCCTGCTCCTCAATCCACCATGACTCCCAGCTCTTTGATGCAGATACACCAACACCACCACTACTCTTCATCCACTGCTTCCAGTCATCCCAATCGTCCACAATTTTTTGCCAATCAAATCCAGAGGGATTGAACAGAAATGGACCAAACAGCCATGATGCTACAAGAAACCACATTGAAAAGGTCACTAGGATATAGGGAACAATGCCCTTGCTTGCACTTCCATATCTTTCATAAATTATAAGAAGCACCATCAATTCCAACCCCTTTGTAAAGTGACTGCGTGAATACAAACGGTAATTCTCAGCAAATTTCTCATGCCTAACCACGAAACCCCGTCCTGTAGCACGATACTTGGCTCCACCATGTAGAATGGTCCTACCAAAATAGTGGATTTTGGTTCCCAAAGAGAATGTGAAAAAGACAGAGGCCTGCTGCAGTTGCATGATGATGAAGTCACTGACTGCATTCCAAAATCCTTTTTCTAGTCCTCTCTCCATCACCATAGGAAGTGCCATAAGCACACCTAGCTGCACAAGTGATTGGGAGGCCAAGGCAGCTTCCAAAGGTACGTTCTTCTTCAGATCAGCTTGCTCAACAAGAGATTTCTCAAGACCACTAAGGGTTAGGTAAAGCCGTCCATATAAGAAAGCATATACAGTAAAGACAACCAGCTGCATAATAAAACGTAAAGTGTGGTGAGATTAAGTTCATAGTGCAATGTAGCCTATCTACACTGATGTAGGCTAGCACTTCTTACAAACATCAAATGATAAGAGGTACTTAAGTTAGATTCAAAGTGAAAACAAGTATACAATTGGATACCTTGGTTTAGTATGTATCTCCTTTACCCTTGAGCATCAGGATGAAGCTGAGAAAGGAAGTGCTTATCTTGGAGGAGGTCTTCACGTTTGGTTGTATGATGGGGGAGTCGTTTCCCTTTCTAAAACTACCAGTTCAGTTACAAAGAAGAGGCTTCGTGGCATCAGAATGGTCAGAGACATGAAGGAGAGCATTACAGGAGGTTGTTCCCCTAGAGTAGAGTGTGAATACAGATGACTGTCAGACAGATTGGGTTCTTCACTAGAGGAGACATTCTCCTCGCAGTGGTTGCTACCACCAAGAGAGAGTTTACCTTTTAGTACATGAGAACGATAGACTCAAAATAGAGGATTTGGATTAGTCAGAGTTTACATGATGCTCTTGGCAAAGGATTGGGGTTGTGGCTTGTGATAGGATATGGCATTTAGAACCAAACCTTGTGACATGCATAATGGATGGTTAGAGGTATTGGGTGTATAGGAGGCCTCTTTAGAGGTTAAAATGGGACCCTAGGGAGTGGGATTGGAGAGATACATTTGTAGAGGCACCCAAGGATGTCCCCTTCTTTGGATACACCTTTGCATTGAAAAAAAGGATACAGATGAGCAGCATAAGAGTGGAACTAGCAAAACGACTAAGCAATATGGCACAGGGCATCACACAACCTTGTCGAATTCTGAAGGGGATTGGAGGACAGCTGAAACCAGCCTTCCTTCTCAGATAGGTGGTAAAACTTGATCAAGCACTTGATTACAACAATTAAAAACTGAGCATAAATTGAAATGCACAATTACCTTAACAATCTTGGACAATAGACTCCCGGTTGGCCCCAAAATTGGCACCCCTCTTGGTATTTGTTTAACTTTGATTGCTAATGGATAGTGTACAAGTTGAGATTCCACAATCTCCTTTGTTGATCCAAAAGCCCCTTGCTATACATACAATCAGCAAGCAATTTGGGCTAATTGTCCCTTGATTATCACTCGAGACTTGCACAAATGGAACCACCAACTGGCCAAATTCAAACCCAATTTACAGTGGATGGGTTGGCATTTGAAATCCCTGTCAAACAAATTTTGGGTGCTGATTTTAGTGTGTGATGCCTTCTCCTATTGGCATGGGTCCCAAGGTGGCTGTCAAACCCTAATTCCTGCAGAAATTTAGGGTTTTCACTTGAAATCCTCCTGTTGTCCACCAAATCTAGATGAGATCTACTGAGAATGGCTAAGAGATGCTGTGATCTTTTTAGAAATTATTGGAAAACATGAGAAAAAGCCAAGATGAAAGAAAGAATTGATTTGTGAAAAAACTCTAAAATATTTTTCCTACTTGCTCCAGTCTACATTTAATGTAGTCAACTATTGCCATGCACCTCCAAAATGCTGTCAGCTGATCAGCAATGCTGTTACCAGCCCTTGGAAGGTGTCTCCCTGTTGTCCCCTGCTTGTTGAGGCCCCCACATGGTTGTCTTTTGCAGCAAATTGTTGTTTTCTAATTAGAAAATGTACCAGCGGCTCACTCCCTCCCTCTCCCAGGCTGTAAACTAATTGAATGACTAAGATCCAACTCCCAAAAACATTCTCAGTTTGTACGGGCATTTTTGCCAAGTGGGAGCCTTCTAAACCCATTTTTCGGCATTATCCAACCATTTAATTAATTTTCAAAATTAAATAATCTTGAAAATTAATTTCAACCCTTCTCACCTTTCCCAAAATTAAATGTGCCCATCCATAATTAAATTGGCTAGGCCATTTGCAACTTGGAGTGGTCCCCAATCTTTGTTGCCCTTAGACTAGTATTAACTAATTAATTAATGCTAGTCCTTAGTGTCACCACTGACACTTATTGGCCAAACAACTGTCCTAGGGTCAAAACTGACACCAATTAACCCCCAAAGCCCAATTGGCATAACTTATCACAACTTTTACCTTTAACACCCACTACATCCTCGGGGTCCTTGGACTATTACCATGAAATAACTGCCATGTGCATCATATGCTAAACAACCTTGCATATTTGATTAATAACTTAATTAAATGTTATCGACAAGATTAAAGCATCTTAAAATTTCACGTCCCTGTGGCAACAGCTAGAAAGATCTCAAAGTTTTTGTGGTAAGTAGCACATACAAGCCTAAAGTTGGGACTCAATTATGGAAAAGATTTGGTCATCTATGTTAGATGTGGGAGATGGAGGAGATATACATGCTATATATGGATTACCCTAGAGCCCAAGAGGTATAGAAGAGAGCCCTTAGGATGGAGTTTCATAGCTCACCAAAGTCTATGACTCTGACATAGGGGATGGTTGCATATGCCATGGATAGAAATCTGGCTTGTGGATATGAGGATATAGAAGAATGTTGCGTCTACCTTATTTTTGGTTAGCCTCTGAGCAGGATTACAATGCCGTACTTTTTAGAGTTAGTGTGGACTCCTGGGCACTCCAATAGATGGGAGTATCACCCTCGCTTCGACTTCTCGTCGCAGTCGACTGCCTGGCTTGACTGGCCGTGCCCGCCTAGCCCGTCTCTGCCTGGCCCATCTTTGCCTGGCCCGTTTGCTGCCTGGCTTGACTGGCCGCTTGCGTGGCCTGTATCTGTCTGCCACCTGGCCTGACTAGCTGCTTGTGCCCGGCCCGTTTCCGCACCAGCAGCACTGCTTGATTGCATGCTCACCAACGCCTGCCTGCTCGATTGTCTGTGCTGTTTGACTACCTGCGCTGCCCCACTGTCTACCCGCGCCTATCCTGTTCGAGATTGCCGGACTGTGCTCGTACCTCTCCTATCAAGCCCTGTCCTCTATGTCAACGAGCATTGACCTGCTTTGGCAGTTCCGCCCTCTGCCTCTCATGCACGAAAGGCCTCCCTAGTCGACCTGCTCCAGTGCCTCCATCCTATCCTAAACCCCCCCCTCCCCCCTCCCCCCCCCCCCCCCCCCCCCCCCCCCCCTCCAAACACCCAAGATCCCCTAGCTCCCATGCTCCCCCCCCCTCTCATGGATCGCCAATTCTGGGACTTAAGGCAGCCATGTTTGCTCATGATGAGAATGCCATTCGGGATGTAGAGATTTGGCACAAGCGGATTGGACATGCCAATGTACAAAAGCTGAAATCTATACAGTAGAAGGAAGTAGTACTTGGATTACCTAAATTCAAGTATAATGACTTTGGTCATGTATGTCCTGCATGTCAGTTTGGGAAGCAGGCACGGTTTCTTTTCATGAAACATGTAAAAAACAGCACTAGGCCTTTACAGTTGGTGCACTCTGATGTCTGGGGTCCTTCACATAATGCTTATTTTGGAGGTGCACAGTATTATGTCTCATTTATTGATGATTTCAGCAGGTACACTTGGCTTTATGTTTTGAAGCATAAAGATGATGTGTTTGATGCATTCAAAGACTTCAAGAAGCATGCTGAAAATGAGTTGGGCTGTTACATACCTTGTTTGAGATCAGATGGAGGAGGTGAATATGTCTCTAACTACTTTGACAGGTATCTTGCTAAATATGGGATCAGAAGAGAGCTCACATGTAGCTATACACCGCAGCAAAACAGTGTTGCAGAGAGGAGAAACAGAGTCCTGATGGAATCAGCTAGAGCTATGCTGAATGAGAAATGTCTGCCAAATGGTTATTGGGCTGAAGTAGTGATGACTGCTGTCTATGTGCTGAATCGAACCCCTACAGCAGGGATTCATGATGTCACTCCATATGAGAGGCTGTATGGTCATAAACCTGATATTTCGCACTTGAAGGTATTTGGCAGCATTGCATATGTGCATATATCGGATGAAAAGAGGAAGAAATTGGATCCTAAGGCAGTGAAGAGTGTGTTTATGGGATATGCACAAGAACGGAAAGCTTATAAGTGTTATGTACCTTCTACGCATGAAACACTCATAAGCAGAGATGTGGTATTTGATGAGTTAGCATCTTGGTATGGGAATCCTGTTGCAGTGCCTACTGATGGCTCACCTAGTATGAGTCATGCTGAAAAAACTCCTGCAGAGAGTACTTCCATGAGTGGTCAAACAGGTGATGTATCATCTACAGTGAGTCCTTGGACAGGACGATTGCGCAGTCACACTACTGCATCCACTGACACGGATATGTTAGTGAGGGGGAGAACTGATTAGGGAAAAGAAAAGGTTTTTGAAGATGTAACAGGTCCACTCATTGCACGTTATAATTCATCTAGCAGTGATAGCTTAGACAGTGAATTGGGGATTCCGTCTGTTATGACGTCAGGTGCTAGGTAAAGTTGTTATGTGCCGCCTCATGAGAGGCAAGCTCACAGTGAGCCACAGCTCAGGAGATCAGAGAGGGTCAGACGACCTGTTGATATACTTACACTGGATATTCAGCCCATCATTATGCTTATATGACAAAAGTAACAGGTTTTAGAGAACCAAGTAAGTTTGATGAGGCAGTTGCAAATGAGGATTGGCGTGCTGCTATGGATGAGGAATATTTAGCTTTGGCTGAAAATGGCACATGGGATTTGGTACAGTTGCCTGAGGGCAAAACACCTATTGGCTGCAAGTGGGTGTATAAGGTAAAATGTAAATCAGATGGATCATTGGAAAGATACAAGGCCACGCTGGTTGCAAAAGGGTATGCGCAGCAGTATGGTCTTGATTATGAGGAGACTTTCAGCCCTGTAGCAAAGATGGCTACAGTTAGAACTGTGATTGCTTTGGCAGTAGCTAGAGGTTGGAAACTATGGCAAATGGACGTAAAGAATGCCTTTCTGAATGGAGAGTTATAGGAAGAAGTTTACATGGAACAGCCTGAAGGCTATGTGCATCCAAAATTTCCAGCACATGTATGCCGGCTGAAAAAGGCATTATATGGGCTGAAACAGACACCCAGAGCATGGAATGCTCGCATCAGCAGTTATTTGCAGCAACATGGTTTCCGATTGGGTGATGCTGATCATAGTTTGTTTGTGAAGAAGACAGATCGTGGCTATGTATTTCTAGTGGTCTATGTTGATGACTTAATCATTACAGGAGATGATGAAAGCGGGATTGCTGAAGTAAAGACATGTTTACAGGCTGAGTTTAAGGTCAAGGACCTAGGAGAGCTGAAATATTTTTTGGGGATTGAGGTTGTCTCTACACCTCAAGGCATATGGCTGCTACAGAAGCAATATGCTCAGGACATGTTACAGAAATATGGTATGACTGATTGCAAGCCTATGGATACGCCTTTAGAGCAGAATGTCAAGCTGCAGATTGATGTTGGGATAGAGATTGAGAATGTTACCATGTACACACAGATGGTAGGCAGCTTGATCTATCTCACGATCACTAGACCTGACTTGAGTTATGCTGTGGGGCTGATCAGTCAGTTTATGCAGAAGCCTCGCAAACCACACTTGGATGCAGTCAGGAGAATTCTGAGATATGTAAAGAGTACCACAGATCATGGGCTGTTTTATGCATATGGGAAACCCCTTGACTTGATGGGGTATACTGATGCTGACTGGGCTGGTTGCACATATGACAGGAGGTCAACTAGTGGTGATGCATTTGGATTGGGTAGTAGCATGATCAGTTGGCAAAGTAAGAAACAGCCTACAGTTGCACTGTCCAGTACGGAAGCGGAGTATCGTGTTGCAGCCTTAGCGGCATGTGAAGCTATGTGGTTACAGAAATTGTTGAATGACTTGGGAGTACACTTAGACAGCAAAGTCAGGTTGTACTGTGACAATTTGAGCAGTGTCATGTTAGCAAGCAATCCTGTTTATCATGCAAGATCGAAACACATTGAGGTTCACTACCATTTCATCAGGAAAATGGTTTTAGCAGATCAGATTGACTTGGAGCATGTGAAGACTGAAGACCAGGTAGCAGATATCTTTACCAAATCACTTGGTAAAGATAAGTTCATTCACTTTAGACAGCTACTTGGAGTGATGCAGATGACTTGAGTTTTGTTTTTGAGCTTGAGGGGGAGTGTTAGAAGTCAAGCTCAATAGGTACGTCTTTATGTGTGACCGACATCTGTGACAGCTAGGTGTGTGCTGTCTCCATGTGACTACATTGAATAAGTTGAGTTTGTGTTAGTAGGTGACCTGACTAGAGTTAGTCAGTCTAGTCAACACTAAGACTAGGTTACTTTACATTGTATTGTGTGCTTCTCAGTTAGTGTGGAATAATGAAGAAAGCTATGGAAACCTAAAGGTTCATGGAGATTGAGTTTCCCTGTCTCTCTCTCTCTCATCTTTGAACAGGAGAAGGCCTATGATAGGGTTGACTGGGAGTTCTTAGAGGACACCATGGCGAGGTTGGATTTTCCCTAGACATCGATCTTCGGGGTTTCGGCACTTCACAGATCGGCTACTAGCAGGGTTCTCATTGGTGGGGCAGGAGGGGGGAGGAGTTTCGGCTAGAGAGATCTGTCCGGCACGGCTGCCCTCTTGCCCCATATTTGTTCCTACTCTTTACAGAGGCGATGTCCTATTTCCTCCGCTCATGAGTGAGCGGGCTATGGGGCCTGCGACTTCCGGTGAGGGAGGAGACTGAGCTGCTAGACTCAAAGTATGTAGATGATACTGCTCTTTATGTAGAGGATGATGAGCTGATGCTGGAGAGAGTGAGATTAGCTCTAGAGGTATTTTGCACTGCAGTTGGAGAAAAAATCAACTGGCGAAAGTTGGTTGGTTTTCTTATAGATTTGGACTCGAGTAAGGAGTGGAGTATCCACCTGGGGTTCAGATGGGTGAGCAGCAGGGGATAGGCAGTCCGATATCTAGGGTTCCAGGTGGAGCTTGACATCACTCTTGTCCAACAGTTTCTTCTAGTTCTCGACTCTATTACGCGGAAGTTGACCTACTAGAGCACTGTCCGCCTTTCTTTAGCGGGCCGAGCCCTAGTGGTCAACCACGTCCTCCTAGCAACGGCTTGGTACGTCACCTCTTGTTGGTGTTTCTCCTCGTCTTGTGTGGTTGAGCTTTGCTGCCTAGTGCGGAATTTTCTTTGGGTTGGCTCAAACAGTTCCAAGGACTCTTGGGCCAAGGTGGCATGGGCGACCATCATCCAACATCGGTTTGAGGGAGGGCTTGGGATCATTGACCCAAAGTTCCAGAGCTTGGCCCTTTTGGGCAAGCTAGTGGTCTGTGGTCTCACACCATGCGGTGAGCAGACCTAGAAGGTCCTTTTGCAAGAGGGTCTCCAGGAGTGTAGACTGGCGGGGGTTGGAGGCCATCCTTGAGATGGATCTTCACGATCGCCCAGATCATGCCACCCAGAACTTCCTTCCTCCACAGTTTACTTCGAGTGTGGCAGGGCCTTAGCAAGGCCCTACTTCAGAGGCCCTCAGGATGCCAGGAGGAAAGAGACCGCCAGCCGGTGGTCTGAAATCCCCAGGTCAGAGATCGGGACGGGATACAGATAGATGAGCGATCCCATATCTAGTGGGTTGGCTAGGAGGCTGGCCTTGCTCGTACTATCAGGACGTGGAGGGAGGTGTATAGGATGGCGGATCAGGAGGTGTTGCAGCGGGCATCAAGATGTCAACGAGGAGCTGAGTTGAGGAGGAGGGAGATTGACTTAGCAATCCCTCAGGATTGGCTAGATCCCCTAATTCGAGAGCCGGTCGAGCCCGGGGAGGTGTGGGTTGCTAGATTCTCACTTGCAAGTATCCCCTTACAGGTGTAGGTAGAGTGGGTGGTGCTACCTGCGGGACTTTCTTTGTTGAGAAATATACAATTATACTCATGTGACAGCCTCTTTGAATGGAGCAATAGGGCAAGACACAAGAAGTTTGCTAGAAAGGATGCCTGACATACAGGATGCCTGAATCCCATAAGCACGGTGGAGAAAAAGAGAACCATTATGAGCCTATAAAGTAATGTACCTTCTTATCATTCAATGATGGAATACAACTGTACTTTGTCCTTTCAGTCATAGTCAGTGTCATACTCAAGATTGTGTTTATGAGTCCAAGCTTCCATCTTGAAACCTAATTCACTTGAGTAACAGTTAGTCTCTTTAGCCTATGTCATCATGAACATTCTCTTTGTGTTCCATCTGCTATAGCAATGCTCTAGATCCACGTGCTTCTCAACATGGTATCAGAGCCCAGTCGGGCATGGCATTGCTTCTTCAACCCTAGCATCTCTTTTGGGGAAACATTCTTGAACCCCTGCGCTCTTTCCTGGCACATTATAGTGGGACATTGGCCTCTCAGCTGCTCAGCATTGCGCAAATTTAAAGACACTGCCAAATCTCCGCCTGATTCTGTCTGTACAGTCGTTCTCTCTCCACGCAATGTGATTTCCGCTGAGACCATAGCGTTTTGGAAGGTCTACACCTAAGCTCTCTCCCGCTCAGCGGGTTTTTAAAATGGCTACCTTTGTGCACTGCAATGAGTGAAAAATCAGGCCCTTGTCTTGAAACCCTAAAGGGCAGCCATAGCCAAGTTTCTTCAAGCTCATAAAACACTTCAATTTCACCTACTAGAGTTCCTGCCACTCTAACCTTAGTTTCCAGCAAACATTTAGGATCAAACCAGCAAGGAGGGGACTTAAGTTACAAGACAAGCATCAAAGAATCATCATCAAGCTTGAAATCTAGTTTTTCATAGCTAGAATCTCTTGATACTAACCTAGTACTTTTTGACACTTCTGTTTTTTAGCACATTCAAGATCATCTCGGTTGCTGGTTATTCTCAGTCAATTGAAGCTGACTTCCTATCATGGAATACTAAGCATGAAGAATTTTAAACAGATGCTTCTCATGAAGAGTAACATGACTCATGCTACTCATCTATACTACATGGAAGAATTGTTTGTTTCACTTGCAGGAATGAATAGACTTACTTGTTCTAAAGTGCAAACAATGATCTTATTTGAAGATTTTACAGACATTCCAGCTACCTTGGTCATTATGCAAAAACCGAAGATTGTGACCTCTTTGCTTGAGGGGGACATGGACATGAAGACTGATACAAAGACTGATGCAAGCAAAGCAAGCAAAGTCCACGGACAAGCAGACCAGGAGGACCTAGAAGAAGAGGACCAAAAGGGCAAAGTGAAGAACAAGTACAAGATCAAAAAGAGCAAGCTGGACTACATCGACAAGAAGACTTGCAATGAATTGAAGATCTACTATGTCTACCATGACATATCTAATGAAGAAAATCACAAGGGCTTGTTGGTCCTTGTCTCTACTTTTCACTAGAACTTTGTATTGAATGTACTTGCCATTAATGCTCCTGACATATGCCTTGTAAAACTCCTCATGTAAGCCTATGCATAACAACCTCTACGCACTTAGTGAGACCTTGTAACAGCCCTTGGATGTTAGCCTTGTTTTTTGGTACCCACACTTAGCCTTTTCTACGACAGCCTCTGGTGTTTACCATGTTTGTGGCATATCCACACTTAGCAAGGTTCTACTCATGGCAACCTTTGTACACTTAGTGCCTTTTTCACGGTTGTGATTGAGGAGGGGTGTTGAGAAATATGCAATCACACCCATGTGACAGTCTCTTTGTATGGAGCAATAGGGCAAGACACAAGCAGTTTGCTAGAAAGGATGCCTGAAATACAAGATGCCTGAATCCCACAAGCACAGTGGAGAAAAAGGGAACCATTATGAGCCTATAAAGTAATGTACCTTCTTATCATTCAATGATGGAATACAACTGTACTTTGTCCTTTCAGTCATAGTCAGTGTCATACTCAAGATTGTGTTTATGAGTCCAATCTTCCATCTTGGAATCTAATTCATTTGAGTAACAGTTGTTCTCTTCAGTCTATGTCATCATGCATATTCTCTTTGTGTTCCATCTGCCATAGCCATGCTCTAGATCCACGTGTTTCTCAACATTCTTTACCGTGCAGGATGGGGGGCGTCTGGCTCTTGACAGAGGACAACAAGATGAGGAGATTGCTATCCTTTCCTCAAGGAGATTTCATGTGGTTGGACTCCAGGGGAAGACCTGGCGATTGGACCCTTATGTGCCCTGGGAGGAGTCTCGAAAGTGGCAGCTTTGGATATGGGAGAGCATGCCACTTGATGAGTTGAAATGGGATCTTGGAGAGTGGCTATGACTGGACATTGCGGTCGCCAAGAAGCCTCTGAGATTCTTGGAGTGCACAACCAGGATTGGTAGACATGTACCAATGTAGGAAGACATGGATTGGGCGCCTTCGCGCAGCAAATACTGGGTGGAGCATAGCATCACGGATGCCGTCCGACGGACATTCTGGCGTCGCCTGTGGGACAGCTGGAGGCCGAGGAGGGTGTCGTATTTCCTTTGGCTTTTGGCACATGGGGGTTTGGTTGTTGGGAGTTGGTTGGCCTAGATGCAGTAGGATGGAGGTTGTAAGCGATGTCCACGGCAGCATTTGGAAACTCCAAAGCATTGCCTTTGGTCTTGTGAGGCGGCACAACTCATGTGGAGAGGAGCTTGCCGTATTGTCCGCCGTGTGGTACCTAGCCTGGGATGTATCTCATGGGGGGACTTTTTGCTGGCAGGCAGCCAGCTAGGGCCGTCACCTTTTGTATGAGGCCGAGATGTAGGACATGATTTTTCTCATCGAGGCTGGGTCTTGTGCAATGGTCGGCTTGGAGGCTTTACCCATCCACCAACTATTGGAGCCCACAGCAGAGCACTTAGAGGTATGCGAGATCATAGGAAGTCTTACAGGATGGCACATTTGGAAGGCACTCTGTCAGGTGGTTTTTGGCGGGGAGTGCCTTCAGTATATGCGACTTTGGCAGAGCTTTGGACCTCCATCATCCGCTCCCTCTGCGGCCGGTGGGACCAGGTGTGTAGGGTAAGTCTCGAGCCTGTTAGGAACTCTGTCTTCACTTTCTACGCACTTGGGGTGGCCATGACCTGTTCTTCATGATGCAGGTGGGCAGCCGCAAATGGCGATACACCCCCCCTCCATGGCTTCTTGCCCCCATCCCCCCCAGACCGCCTTGAGAGGCTTGTATACATGATGGATTTGTGATTTGGATCAGCTCCAGCTAGTCTGTTGAGCATGTGCACTTCGTTGTATTCAGCCTTCTGAGTAATATAATTAGCCACATTTTACTTGCAAAAGAAAAAAGGGATGTGATAATCACAAAGCTGGGTACAAGAGGGGAAGTGTTCCACCACATTGCTGAAGACTGCAGACTTCAAAAAATCCTCCATAGCTCATACTGAAGGTAGTTTTTTCTCCAACAGAAAAATGTGCGAGGTAGTTGACTTAGGAGAAACAGTGAGCTGTACCTGATTGATCAAGGAAATTGACCATCAACACTCAAGCGTGATGGCTACAAAATGAGGTAGTGACAGGAAAGGGGCACAGTTGAGGAGTAGAAATAAGGCAGCTCAGCAGATGGGTGAGAGGCAAGGAGGGAGGAGGAACCAGCAGCAAGGAAGAAGATGGGAGAAGGAAACGGAGGAAAGAGAAGGAGAAGGCAAAAAGTGAGGGGAAGGAGGAAGCAGTGAGGGAAAGAAAGAGGGTAGCATCGTGCAAATGTGGAGAGGAGGTGGCCATGTGAAGCATGCAGCTTGATGTTTAGAGAGAGGAGCAACACTCAGTTAAGGAAGATCTATGTGAGAGAGATTATGGTGAATGACAGATATGTAGAAAATCAAGTTAGCAAGCAGATATTGTCCAGGCCATATTGCCATTTTAATTACCACATGTGGAGACCTTAAAAACCCACGTATGCAGGTAGGATTGCTGGACCTCTCTGGCTCCAATGCAATCCTGTCTAGACCTTGTATGCTGGCAGATCTCCTTAATTGTCTATGCCTGTTAACAGTCTCTCTTACTCATAGGATTAACCTCAGCTTGTAAGGCTAGGGACAAAAAGGTCATACTTGCATTGTGCAGCATTTTTGCAGAATCTAAGATGATGTTTCCTGACATAAGCGGGAGTCCATTCAATCTCCAAACACCATCAACCAAGCATTGTACTCAATTCTCATAAAATCAGAGACGTTATCCTACTTCTGAGACATTTTAAATTAAAAATGAAACTCAAATCTCAGAGGGAAAACAAAGAGTATCTGGCATGTCTTGATTGATTTGTAGAAGCACTTTGATAAGTTTGTAAGTGTACTTTCAGGATCATAATATAGGCAAAGATGAACTTTGTGAAGTTGACATTCCTGAGGTTTCTAAGCATACCATTGAACTGAAATAGAAGCCCACTGTAGAGAAATAGAAAGTTAACATTCGAAAAAAGTCAAACTGGTGACCCAATCGATATATGTCTCTACTTAAAACTTGTTCCCCATTTCCATTGGCCACCTTAGCTTCAAACATTGAGATTTGATTTAATCCAACATCACGTCCCTTTCCAACTTGAATGTACTCGTGATGAGTAATATTTCCTTGTCGTAATATTGAGTTAAAACCTGGACACATTTAGGGATCAAAGTGAGGCAAACAAGTTCCAGCTGAACCAGCAACCATGCATGAGAATGCCGTGAAACATGCATTATGAAACTTGAACAAGTGATCCAATGGTTTCTTTAACTTAATATCAAGCAATAGTTGAGCAACTAGCAATAGCAAAACTTCTTAACTGGGCTTGATCCAGAAAAATAGAAGCTAACCAACCTGCAAATATGTCTTCACTCAAGTTGATAACTCGAGAAGCTTTGCTAATACCTCCCCGTGTTATGTGGAACAGTCTATCAAAAACATCGGGATGTCCATAATGAAATCGTGCCCTATGAAGATCACAAAATCGAGAAGCATCACACAAGGTACAGGGTTGGATCTTATTAATCTAAAAAAGAAAACGATCACTTCATAAATACTTACTTCAGAGGATCAGCCAAAACACGTTGTCCAATGGTTACAAAACTTGTCTCTTGCATGGACATAAACCATGCCAAAGATGAAACACTGGAAAACATCAAAAGACTCGGGCATTGATCTAAAAGCATGACATATAAAATTGCATACAAAACAAAAAAGGCAAAACACAACCAGCTTATACTCTCATAAGTAAAATATTACAGTGTAGCAGGCCACCAAAATGTACCTCCCAGTAAAAATGTGCTCCCGCAAACCCAATATTGTTGGCTCACGAACTCCATGATGCTTCCGAAGCTCCTCCAATAAATTTCGCATTTTTAATGCCTCCTCTAAATAGTTATCCTATACAATGCATATGAAAACTCCAATAATTCAGCATACATGAGTACGCCTGCATGCATCTTGTCCGACACCAAAAAATAGCAATGGAATCATATACCTAAGTTCTTGGATGCAGTGTTTTTTGAAAATCTCAATACCAAATGCAATGGACTGTGGGGGCTGGATAGGCGGTATATGGTGTATGCACAACAATACCACTCTTTCACTTGCAAAATCTGGATAGATCACTATCAGGTCACGCTCTGTTATATTTAAGCAGCCCTTATATATCAAAGATTGTTTTATATTAATAATTGATCAAATCAGCAACTCGTATATGTTTTAAGTTGCATGGTCAAAGGATTTGAATTTTACTTGGCATATATTATGGTAGTTTGTACTTGGCCTGAAGAAGACAGGAAGCTTTTTAATTTGGGCCAAAAGTCAATGCCAACAAACGGAAGAAATCAGCCAACAAGGCTGGTATATCACCAAGGGCAACATATACTTGCCAAACAGGTACATCAATTAAACTGAAGCATAATTATAAATTTCAGAAATGGAAAATCAAAGCTAGAAAGATGCCTTTGCTGGATAAGAGATTAATGGCTCAAAAACCACAGAGTACTTTTAAAAGCATGTAAGTTTTGAAGGTAGAGGCAATCCATCCATAGCGTGACTTGAAGCAATGGATTATATACTCAGACTAAGGATGCCTTTCATTATGAATGCAGACATCATTATGAAGATATGTTTTCTGGTCCTTCCATTTTCTTCTTGAGAGCTTTGATTTTTGCATGCTTTTCATGTGATTTTATATTTGTTAGCCTTGAAAAGCCCAAAGTCTGGAGCAGCTTTTAATGGACCAGAGCTGAAAGATCTTAGATTGCCCCATGTAAACAGAGTCCTGGGTTGGGATAGTCTTTAACATGCATGTTTAAGATGATGCCTTATTAATGCAATCAATCATGCTTGGCAACATCCACTACTTGAAGTAAGGAAAGTGGGTGTTATTAGATTCACACCCAAATATTGATCAAGTAAAGCTTTGGGTGTTATTGGAATGACTACCAAATATCAACCAAGTGAAAGCTTCCATGACTTAGTTACCAAGCATACTTATTTACAACCTTGCTGTCACCAAAATGTTGGCTCACAGAAAGGAAGATTTAACAAGGCTTGGATCCAAACCAGTTTAGCTTGGTTCCAAACAGACACATATCCAGAAAACTAAAAGGGCAAAGGTAAGATTTGTTAAATTTCCCTTGGTTAAAGTTGAATTCTCTTTCTAGGTGGTCTAGTTGTTTCTGAGTTAGAGGAAGTAAACAAGGGAGAGGAAAAGACGACCCAGGTGGAGGTACACATCATGATTTTCTCATCATACAAATTGATATGACCAAGACATTTGATACTGTGGTGTGAATTTTTCCCATCACGTTCATGATGAAACTGTGTGATTTGCTAGCTAAATCAGATGTAAGATGTCATAGGCAACATATGTCCTTTACAATCATATATTGCAAGAAGGCCCTTTGAATACTTAAAGCTGAGATGATGTACTTGCCCAAGCTGTGTGGGGCCTCAGTATATTGATTATCAACTATGATTTGCTATTAAGAAAGTTCACATTAAGGCTTGCTCAATACGAGTCTTGTGTGTCTTATTATGCAACTAAAGCATACGGGCATTGCAATATTACCAACTTGGATGCTGTGCTGGGCTATTTATAATGGGTTATCCAGGCTGCCCTTACTAAGGGATTCAGAATTGAAGAAGAGGTTTTGAGCCATTTTCCTGTAGTAGACCACCTTCAGGGAAATTCCATGTCAGTGGACAAATTACTAGAGTGCATAGTTTTGTTTTCAAAGAGAAGACATTTCCATTTCGTTTTTCAAAGAGAAAAATTCCCATAATGGCACCTTGGAGAAAATTCATATGAGGTAAAATTACAAATTACGAAGAAGGCCTCGTAAAGAGCAGCTGAGTACACCATAAATACAATGTTTGTGTGAACAACCAATCCAGTGAGCTATAGTGCCAAACCATATGAGGTGTTGAGCAATCCGAGTCATTAAGTGCATTAACAAACAATTTCGCTGCATTAATTCCCAATTTTGTGTCCATTTACAGCCCCAAAAATACTTTATTTGTATTATTTGGCACTTATTATGCATGGAGGGACAAGTACCCAAGGTGTCCATGTGCCACCCAAGAGAACCCAGGTGCCACCCTAGACAGTTGTGTCTCATGTGCCTATAAAAAGGACATTGGCATTGTTGTCTTCACACAGTCAGTCTCCTTCTTCACCGACTATTGATCACCTTCTCCTCTCCAACCTCTGGTAGATGCCACACAATAGTGGCTGCCTGCTGCCATCAGGAGCTGTTCAGCCGCCATCCAACTCAGCTGGAGCTGCTGCCCTGATCAGCTGGCTGTCACCCAACCCGCTGCCCTAACTGGAGGTTGCTGCCCACCTGTGTTTTCCTCTATTCAGCCTGAGGTTACCTCTTTGCTGTCATCATCCCCGCATTTGGTGCAGCCACAGCAGTCACCCTGCTGTCTATCATCATCATCATTGTCATTTACATGGAAGTGACCACTTTCCTAAACTGGCGACCTGACTTACAGGCTGGACAGACCTGAGTTGTGCAGCCCTAGCAGCTGCCCAGCTCCACATGTGTCTCATCAACCGTAATTGATACTACCATCTGACCCTACATTTGCTGGTTTTGGCCCTGATTCCACCAGCTACAGCTGCATTTTGGTCTACAAGAGACCACCATGTTGATCTTCTGGCCTAGGAGCGCAGTTAGACTGCTGCTTCATCTTCTTTCTCTCTGACAACTTTGGAGAACTGCATTTCACTTCTTGTACTGCTGTCCATCTTCTTCTGGTGTCTATGATGACATCCTAGTGCCCAGAGGACTGTGTTTTGCTTCATTTCATGTGACTTGAGGCAGTTTGGTGCAAGGTGGCCTAGTTGTTGCAAGCAATGTAGCTCCAACAATGCACACCAAAGGCTCTTGCTTTAACAGAACTTGGCTTCATATTTTTGATATGTTTTGTGATAGAAATTTCTCTTCTTGAGAAAGAGTGATATCAATGTTTCCTTGATTGCTTTGCCTGGTTCCACATGCAACTCTGCCCTATTTTCTTTGGACTTACTCACAAACTGCAGTTGGATGCACAAACTCTGTTGTGTTCCAGTTTCTACAAGAAAGATTATCCAAAAATTGCCAACTCTTTGAATAATGTATGCTCCTCTGTTTTGCACTGATTGACAAGGACTCTTGTGAATCTTTGATACCACATATATTGCTCTGGCTGCCTCCACATGCAACTGTGCCCTATTTGCTTTGGACTTGCTCAAAAACTGCAAGTTGCATGCACAAGCTCTGTTGCGTTCCAAGTTCTACAAGATAGATTATCCATAAACTGCTAGTTCTTTGAATAATGCATTAGTAGACTGGATGAACATCCGCTCTTCCTACATGGAAGCAATACAGGGGATTTTCAACTAATCAAATGATTGAACCCTGTTCTCCTCCATTTTGCACAGATTGACAAGTACTCTTGCGAAACTCTGATACCACATGCAATAGTGTCGGTTGGAGTGGTCTTTGGAAATTTTTACCAACTGTAAGTTTGGAGGAACATCCCTCACCTTGGGGGCTTTGTACACAAATTAAACATTTTTGGTGCATATGTGTGTTAATGCAAACAAGCAGATGCATGTGCATCAATAGTAGTCATTAGCATGAAGGCCTGCATTCTGGAATGAAACATCTGAAAGAAAAAAACAAACACAGATTCATGCAGAAGACAGGGTCTTGTAAACAATGAGTGAATCAGAGAGTTTGTCATTTTAATTATATGAAAACATATTCCATACATTAACTATTAGAATAAACGAATTTTCTAATACAGTATCACATGGATATGAGAGTGTCGGATTCATTACCTGGTTCATGTCTATGGCTTGCAGTGCCTCACCACGTGTAAATATAATAGCATGATTCTGATTTTCAGGTTTTCCTTCCCCCAATTTCATGGGACCTGGTAGCCTGATACGGTAAATTTCCTGGCATGTTTGTCAAACATTTAAAAAACTAAAAGCAATGCATAATCCCTTCCTCCTTCCTTCCATTCTCTCCACAACGCATAAACCCTCCATTCTCTTGAGTCTCCACTCAACAAGACTTACTCTCACCAGTTTCATTCCTCCCTCAGATATCTAAAAAAAGCTTCATGATTACTTCACAGTCTCATCACAGACAAAAGTTGAGACAGATAAAATCTGCAGGGGTACCCAATGACAGCTTCAAACATGCAAGAGCCATCCTCATGCTGCAAGAGGATTCATGAATAGGAAAACTTGAAATGAATCAATCAGACTCTCAAGGAAGTGACAAAGATTCAAAACAGCCCAAATGGTGTCCAAGTGCAGATGCATTAATTACACGAGGCAAATATAAGGAGCCAAGGCAAGCAAAAGCAGCTCCACAAGCCAGAAGATTTCACAAGAGTTCCAAAAATTTGAAGGGAAACTCGGGGAAGTTACTGTATGTATATTTTCTACATCACGTGCGTTCAAGGCCTATTTATAAATATCCTTATCTGTGAAATTTTCATGAATAAAACATAACCCTTTTCTATTCAATTTGTAAATAACCCCCTTATATTACACCCTTCTGTATGTAAAAAATGTATAAAAATAGTATTTTAAAATACCTTATTTTGAACTCACGTGATGCACACATATATTTTCATGAGTAACTTACCTGAGAAGGGAAACAAGTCGCTGAAATCTAATTCACGAATCCACAAAGGATGAGATTGACAAAAGATGCATTGATGTTGTCAAGTTAATGTTCGCAGAAGCAGACATCTAATAGAATATACTCCAAACATCAACCTTTTGAGAACTAAATGGGCTCCTGTTTGCTGCAGCTGTGGGGTTGGCCCAGCACAGTGTCAGCCCATACTCTCCTCTCCCTCTGAAGCCCTCTCCCATTCCTCCACCATTGTTATTTCTGCAATCTTCTCAGCCTCCCAATTAACCTCAATCCTCCACTTCCCATTCCTCTGCTCAATCCAGCCAACCTGATCACCACACCTCTTTTCTCCCACTTGCCCAGTCCCTATTCAGCTTCTTTTTCATCTCCCCAGCTTGACCATTTCCAGCTCCCACTCCCAGAGCTTTTGGATATCTATCAAGAATCCCAGCAATTTTCTCAACTCTTCACATTCACCAGCAGGATTGGAACAGCAGCAGAAGAGTTTACAACATCTCAAGTAACATGAGGCTAGCCTCAGCATCATAGGCACACCTCCTATTATACCCAGGTACTTCCATGTGATCTGTACTTTTCTCTGACCAAAACATTTCCTCTGATCTGTTTCTCCTGACTTAGACCTGTAAATTGGTGAGAGGACTTCCTAAAGTGTGAGATCTTTGGGGTCACCATACCTTCTTAAGGATCTTCGGGGATTACCACCACTTCACCTTGTAAGGGAGACCACTCATTCAGCCCTTACAAGTAAATGGTCAGAGTCACTTCATTCCCTCTTTAAGCAAGGGATTTCTGGAATGTACCGTAAGATGACTTGCTACAACCCTGTGAGGTGAGAGCATGGACAGAAGGGTCACTTAGTTGAATAGAGCTCCTAGGGCAGTGTCTAGGGTGAAAATGGTAATTATTGCACCAATTTTAGTTCCAAATCTCATGCTTGCAGCCAATAATTGTAGCTATAGTCACTGTGAAGATATTGACTGACTGGCAGACAGTGCACTGAATAGTAGTGGTTGAAATGAGACATCTCACAGTAGTCTGGTGGCAGGCTAAGCGTCTGGTCCTACAGGAGGCATGAATTGCCAGGTACAAAGAGCAATGGCGATGATGTGATCAAAGCAAGTGAACTGGTGGAGAGGGGCAAGGGTATGTGTAAATGTAGGGAAGAAATTTAGAATGGCAATTCTTTGAATTAACAAACTCAATCAAATTTCACCATGAAAACTGGGTTTGGGGGGTGGGCTGGGGGCAGTGTGCAAGGGGGAGAGGAAGAAAGAAATATTAACGCCTATGTAAGGCCAATGTGGGCTATGAGACAAAATCCAGAGTACATCCATGTCTAATGTCATCTCATCAGTAAGGTAAAGATAACATTAAAAATAAGTGGGTGGCCTAGGAAACCATGCTGAGAATAACTATACAATGGGACTATACTAGGGTTGAACCATGTGTAGTGTTGTCCCATTGGTAGAAAAGAAAAGGAGAACCAAATTTAATAGAGCCATGTACAAAAATGTGGTCGAGACTATAGGCTGTAGCTGATCTCAAGATTTGTACATGATCTCAGCTATGATGCGGTCCCTAGCTGCTTCACTGATATACGTGGTGGTGAGTCTTTGGTGTCTTGTGATGATGGCTTTGATCCAATTGTGGTGCGGCCTCCTCGAACATGGACCTGGTAAACGGGCTAATCGTGCTCAATGAAGGGAAATGGCTCTATCCAATGTGACTCCACGGTGTGGCATGTAAGGTTTCTGGCGGGGTGACTTTGTCCCTGCTAGGCTAGTAGTGTCAGTAGGGTTAGGTTTGTGGAAAAAGTTTGTCACTGCTCTCTGTGTGGGTCCCTTTGGATGAGCTCGCCTCATGTCTCGCAGTAGTGCTGTGCGTTGCCTTTGGAGCTCCAAGAGGAAAAGACCCAAGCGTCTTTGGTCCTCGTACTCCATGACACGACGAGAGGGTCCAAAACCATCACAGAAGAGGCAATGGTACCATCCTTGTATGTCATAGTATGCTGTACATTTGCATGTGTAGTGCTCCATCTTAGGCTCTTAACCACAAAGTTGGAAAGTCCTATCCTCTGCTAGGTTATTTGTCCATCTGCTTGTCTTCATCTGAAGCCTATGTGAGAGGTGCGTATTTGTTTGATAGCAGCCCATATGCTATGGGAGAGATGGGTGTCCATATATGCTGGCCGAATAGTGAAGCCATCATTAGAGAGAGACAAGAAATGACTCCTGTAGAACTCCATTCTCGATCCTAGAGGGGGTGGTGGGTGGATCCATGTCCTTGTTGTCTCAATCCTCAAGATATCAGCTATAATCATCAGAGAGGCACAAGAAATGAGAACTCCATCCTCAATCCTAGAGAGTGGTGGGCGGATCCAAGTCCTTGCTGTCTCAATCCTCAAGATATTAGCTCTGATCACCTCGTTCAGCTCTGATTGGCTGAGAGAAAGTATAGGGCAATCAAAGCTATAATCAAAAAGTGGAAGGTGGTCAATATCCAAACCATGTAGGCTCATCCAAATAGCCATCTCTGAAAACCAACAATTCTTGCCTCTAGTTGCTAGTTGTCTAGATGAAGTTAGTGCCAATGTTGAGTATCTATGACATGGAAGCACCCATACTTTGTGCCAAAAGGTCACTGCCTTGAAGAGTGCCTTCGTAACTATAGTTGCTGCCTCTAGCTCTACTCTGACAATGGGATGTGGGGTGGAGAGCTTACTCCTAATCATGTGTGCTATCATCATGATCAATGGTTTTCATGCTATCCCAGCCATCATAATAATCCCTTTTTGCTCCAATCAGATTAGTGAGTGGGCTATGATGCTTGTGGTACAAGCTGCAACCCCATATCTCTCCATATAGTAGTGTAGATGTGACTAGGGTGTAAGCCATAGTTTGGAGTAGGGCTCCTGCGTATGTGAGCACATTGACTCTTGAGTGCCCCTAGTCTTGCATATCCTCATGCGAGATGTGCCTTTGATGCCGCTCTCAAGAAAAAACGTGGGCCAGAGAAGGTGACTCCCAAGTAGACTTATTCCCTCACATGCTCCACTATGTCACCCCCAAATGTGAACTGGTACATAGATCTAGTCACCCATGTTGCTGAAGTATTGAAAACCATGGTTTTGGTCTTCCCAAGGTTCACTGTGAGGGCTCTATCTCTACATAAGATGTGCAAAGCATCTAGGTGGCATTGCAATTCCTCTGGTGAATCTAAAATCAGAACAATATCTATGTACAGGCTAACTTCAGTTCCTTCTCCTTGGTCAATGTAATCAAACACTTCATCTATGTATAGACCAAACAATGTGGGAGAAAGTAGACATCCTTGTTTCACTCCTATGCTACTATCAATCCTCTCCGATAGCCCCCTCAGTGCCTATACATGACCTATCACTATCTCATATAATGGATAGATACCTTGAAGTTTTGGATGTCTGGTATCAATGCTAGTGTGCCTATCAAGTAGTCCATAGTACTTGCCCCTCCTTAATGATTCCAACATGTTGGATCCTGGCCATTGTGGCAGACCATTAAAGATGACTAGCCTATGTGCACTTCCCAAAGCCAATAGGTGTGTCCCATAAGTACTCACTTCTTTATCCTAGGCTCTCTTGCGTAGGCCTGTTTCATCTATGTCAATCTCTTTGAATATGGTATTATCATGCATATAAAAGTCACTCTGTCTATCTCTAGTGCGTGCATTGAAATTTCCTACTAATAATATGCCCCCAAAGCTAGCATATCTCACGATATCCTCGTAAAGTACATCAAAGGGAGATCCATCTCGTGTGGCATAGGTAGAGTTTGCAGGAGGAAAGTAGCATATTGCAATGAATATATCTCGTGGTCTTCCTGTATGTATCCTAATCCATAAGTATCATGCATCATCATCTCTCTTCATTACTTGCACTATCCCTTTGAGGTCTTTCCGGTATAGTATGGCCACACCTCCAGAACTCCTAGTGCTGCTTGGTTTTCTAGCTACTGGACGAAATGCACTTTCCCACCTGTATCCTTGCACGTCTCGTAATCAGCTACCTTTGCATTGGTGTGTATCTGTGTACATTGCTATATCTATGTTTCGGAAGCTATCTCCAAAGTAACAAGCATCCAAGTGCAAGGCTCTATTACAATTCCATATTGACATTTGAAGTGTCTCATAGGCCTTGTACCATCATTAAGTCCTTTTGTCAGTGGGAGATAAACAAAAAAAAAGCTCCTACCATTGCCTGCGTTGTTGCTCTGCTCGCCATTGTTACTACTCCCTCGCTTTCTCCCCCGCACTGACTGTCCGCTACTTTCTCCCCCACCTCTGCTCCGTCTACTCCCTGCTAAGGTTTGGGAGTCCTCAATGTCTATGCCCGTACTGAGGTCAGGGCATGCAGCCGGTTCTTGGTGGAGATTGCAGTAGGACTCCCAGAGGTGGACTCCTAGATTGTTGGAGGAGACTTCAACAACCTGGAGGCCTTAGAGGACCAACAAGGCATAGGGAGAAACAACGAGGGCATGGCTGGGGAGGAACTGGAGGCATGGAAGGTCTTCCTATTGGCAATAGGAGCGTGCGATGCTTGGAGAGACCCAATTTTTCATAGGAGGGAGAGGTCGCTAGACTTCTCATGGGGATACAGGCAGCTAGCCGGAGACTTGCTGGAGCGGTTGGACAGGTTCTATGTGGGAGAGTGGGAATGCTCTCGTGGAGGCCTGATAGGGCAGTTGGCTGGCACCACTTTGTCCAATAACTGCCCGGTTCTCCTGACACTTGATCCCCTAGCATCTTCCCTAGATACACGAGCTTGTCAGATCCCTGACTCAATCTATAGGAGGAAGGAGGTGAAGAGTCAGATTGAGCAGATTTGGACTAGGGAGTGGGGCAACAGGGATCGGATTGTAGAGGAGGTTGTAGAGGTCCTAGCCGAGTTCGAGTGGTATTTGCCAAGAGGCAGCCCTATAGGCCAGGCAATAGAGCTAGGAGGAGGAGAGAGCACTCCGGCGGGACCTAGCAGCCACGCAGAGATTACTACAGGAGGCACCAAGGGATCCCATCCTCCATGCACAAGAGGTGCGTGCATGAGCAGCCATCGCTGGCCTAGAGGACAGGCACTCGGAGTTCACATTCCGCACCTCAGCAGCCTTCTCGGCGTGGAAGGGGGTCACGATGTGCAAGGAGTTTTTCCAGGTACATCAGCCCTGCACCTCAGGAGAGCAAATACGCAGCCTTGGGGATTAGTATGGGAGGATTCGCTCTAGCCCAGAGGAGGTGATGGAGATTGCCACCAACTACTACATACGCCTTTTCCAACAGGAGAAAGCCTCAGCCAAAGAAGAACGATGCAGACAGCAGGTCCAGGATCACATCCCGTCCCTCGTCATAGAGAAGATGGGATGCTCCCTCCTAGACCCCTTCACAGAGAAGGAATAAGAAGAGACTTTCCACACACAAGATGGGTAGAAATGCTCGGGAGAGGATGGCCTCTCTAAGGCCTTTTTCACCACCTACTGGGAGATAGTGAAGGATCCCTTACTGCTGGCTTTCTAGGAGATTTTCAGCTCAGGACGAATGTGAGGGACTCTATCAGCAGGTCTTATTAGTCTCCTCCCGAAAGGGGAAGACCGGTTGGAGCTATCCTAGTGGAGACCAATCACCTTATTATCAGTAGCCTATAAGGCAGTGGCAAAGATGATTGGTAGGCGACTCCGCCCCGTGCTTTCAGACATCATTCATGACACACAGACAGGCTTTGTCAGGAATAGGAGCATCCTAGACAACTTGCCCTCAACTTGATTGGTTAGATATTCTCTTGCAAGCACTAAATATCGCATATTCCATATTCTTGTAGGCATGGTTACAAGATCAATAACCCATCTATAATGTATAGACAAGGGATAAGTCGGTTGTAACCCATCTCGATGCTTGACCATAGAATACATCTGAGACACATAACATGTTTCAAAAACAAAATGTGCTGTCCCGATACATGTTTTGCCACCAATATTTTTCTTTAACTTTAATAAAGGTTCCCCATATGCCTCTATGTCCTACCCACAAGCTTTTATGAAATTCCTTCATTATCTGTTGCAACCTTTTGTTACCTACAACTCGCACAGGTGCTTCTTTCTTCTTCTTTGCATGCTTCCATAGATGTTCTTCTTTAAGAAAAAAACCATAAGCTTTCCTCTTGATATGCTTGAACTCCTCATCAGTCCAAGTCTCCTTCTTCTTCATTATGCTCAAATATTGGCCGATCTTTAGGCAATCTTCTTCAAGGAAATGAACTAAAACTTCAGCAATGCAATGAGCATGTTGACTTCTAGTTGACCACCCTGTTGTTTTCAGCTTTGGACCAATATATGCTGTAACTGAAAATGTATTTTCAGCAGCCATGGAATGAAATTCAGCAAGTATAGATTCTTCAGCTTCATCTTCTTCCATAAGCTCTTCTTCATTGTCATATCTTGCACGTGATAGCATGTCAGTAACTAGATTCGCCTTTCTTGCAATATGCTTTAATTCAGGGTTGAGAGATTTAATATATGCAATCCATCTTAGCATAGCAATGTCGGGTGTAGAGTAGTTGGCAATGATGCCCAAGAGTGGAAGACAATCAGTTTCTACCGCTACGGAAGTACCTATAAAGTATTCACGATCACACTTTAATGCTGTTACAAATCCCCACAATTCCCTTTTTACTTGTGCATACCTTCTTTGACGTTCATTGAGAACTTTTGCTCCAAAACGAATTGCATACTTGTTACCTTCAAGATCCTCTTGGCCAACAGCCCATCCTATCCCAATGGGACTTGTATCCACAGTAAGGATGATGGGTTGACCATTTGAATAATCAGCCTTTTTGAGAGTGGGGGCTGAAATTAACAGCTTCTTTAATTTACGCATAGTAAGAGTATGCTCATTACCCGAAGAGAATCTTTGGCCTTTTCTTAATAATTGATAAAGATTTTCGGCTACATAAGCAAAATGTTGTATTTATATGAGATAGAATACGCATGCGCCAAGAAATCTTCTTACTTGTGAAGCATTTGTGCATTTTTCTTGCATTTAGCTGATGGCATCTATCCTGATTGGCAAAGGTTTGCGTCCATAGGGGCCACATAGATGACCGACCACTAGGACTTCTTCTACTCCATCGATTTAGCTCCAGAAAGGGTAAGATGCACCTCTTCTAGCCTTGTCAAAATCCTGTCACAATCATGAATATGGTTAACTACAAATGTCTTGCAACCATCTTCGTCAAGATCCTCATTCTTTTCATTGACTTCACATCCCTTGATAGGTGCATCATCAAGAAATGGAAGAGTAAGTTGTGGAATAAAGTCCCTTAAGACTGTGTGCATGGCATTCATTATATGGGCTAAAGAGTTTGTTGCACCTTGTGGTAGAGTGCACATGCGGACCAATCCAAGAGGTGTCTTCATTGTGGTAATGTCTCGGCTTTCTAATGAAAGCTGAAATTGGTCATATCCTGAATATAGGTCACCCATAGAATAAATTTCTCTACCTCCAAAAGCTTCAGCAAACTCATCAAAAATTGGAACCGAATCAACATTCCGGATTGTGACACGATTGACAGGCTGTAGATCTTGAATGAATCGTAAAGATC
The DNA here is from genome assembly GCF_053477565.2 of Lygodium microphyllum. Lineage (NCBI taxonomy): Eukaryota > Viridiplantae > Streptophyta > Polypodiopsida > Schizaeales > Lygodiaceae > Lygodium > Lygodium microphyllum. Next base: position 148,326,143 of record NC_141146.1, on the reverse strand, counting down.
CATTTTTCTTAGGCACCGTAAACTATCGGTTTGAGTAAGGTGCTGAAGAAGGTTCCAAAATCTTCATTCTGATCTTTTCATTTAGAAGTTCCAGTAATTTGGGCAAATGTGCCCTTGGAACAGGAATAGGTTTGAGGTTCCAAGGTACATGTGGAACTGTAAAAATGACCATAGGAGCCACAATATTTGGATCTACACAACCTATTTCACTTAGCTAAAATGAAAAAGATTTTCCATCTTTCATTAGCATTTGCATAAAAGAGTTATAACCAATGTTGGAAGGATCACGAAGACTTGGCTGATTTGCTGCCCTATCAACCAACCCTTCACTTTCAAGAGGCAGTGGGACTGCCACAGACTTGACTTTCTTATCCACTGTCTTGTATTTTGTCTCCACTTGCGCTTCAACCTTCTTGAGTAAACCAATGTCTTCCTACTCAACAAATTCTTGAATTGTTTGATAAAAATCCAATGTATGTACTTCTATGGATTGATTTTCAACCTGATTTTCTATATGAGCAGCTGCATATATTTTAGCCAATGTGTCAGTAGTAATCAGTCCAAAAAAAATGCCCGAAATATCTTCATTTTCAGCCATCATGTCATAAGTTTTTAGCTCCCTTTTTACATGACATAAGTATTTTCTTTCAGCTTTAGTCATGGCTGGAAGAGACTTATAACAACCCATACTATTGGCTGTACATACATACAGATTTGCTAGAGAGCGAGTTTTTGTAGCATAAGGAGGTTCAATCTTTTTACATGACGCACTACCATAGTCTCCTTTTATAGCAATGCAGCTCGAAAACCCTTGAATTCTCGAGCATTAGAAGGCACAGGATAATCACGCAATCGATCTCTGTTTCAATGATGGTTAACACACACAGTAAGAAATTGAGCAACTCGTTCATTATCCTTGCTTCGAATTCGAGCATAGGAAGAACCATCATCGAGAGCTTTTGTTTCCAAGCGGGCTTCAGAAATCTAAGGTTGCCCAAGAGGTTCAATCTTTTTACATGACGCACTACCGTAGTCTCCTTTTATAGCAGTGCAGCTCGAAAACCCTTGAATTCTCGGGCATTAGAAGGCACAGGATAATCACGTAGTCAATCTCTGTTTCGATGATAGTTAACACACACAGTAAGAAATTTAACAACTCGTTCATTATCCTTGCTTCGGATTCGAGCATAGGAAGAACCATCATCGAGAGCTTTTGTTTCCAAGCGGGCTTCAGAAATGTAAGGTTGCCCAAGAATGATAGGGTAACTACAAGAGTCTTGAACAAAAAAGTGAAAATTTTCTTTTATGTCTCCAATAGTTACCTACACATTAGGACATGCGGCATATAACTCTCCAAAAGAGTTCTTGGCAACTCTCATTCGCCATCCTGGATCAACATCTATGGGCCATCTGCCACTTTCATAAAGACTCCTTGCCATGATCTTTATCTCGGAGCCATGGTCTAAGAGTGCAATACATGGTATTTCTTTTTCTCCAATTTTGATGAATGTCTCCGTTGTTGCTCTTGCCCAATGCATACGGGAGTAGTGACTGCTTGGAGTGAACCGAGCCTCTTCCTTCTCATGTATGTGCTATAGACAGTATTCTTTTTGAGAGGTGGGCTGCCCAACTGGTTTGGACCAGCCGACCATTACACTTTAAGATGAATTCCTTGTGAAGTCAGCTTCTCTTCATCCTGCACAAAAACTCGAAGAACTTACAAAAAAGCATGTACTGTTTCTTCAACTTCATCACCAGCATATTGTCTTTTCCTTTTGATTACATTAATGATTACATCATGGAATTCACGTTTGGCAATTCCAAGAATTTCGCCTAAGGCGAATTCAATTTTGCTTTCGAGAATTCGTTCTTCTAGGACTTGTTTGAGATCTTCTTGCAGATTCTATGTCAGACTGCAATTTGAAGCCTGGCTGCTTGCCTTTCTTCTTTCCTTCGGTCTTCTTTGTTTGTGGCGCATCTTCCATCTCTTGATTTGGGGTTATATTTTCAGCAAGCTTTGGTTGTTCAGGCGTTCTTCTAGTTATCCGTTTTGGAGGGCCAGAAGAGAAAGGCCCTGGCTCATCTTCTCTTTTTCTCTTTTCTTCAATCAAGACTTCTTTATGATTGACGTCAGCCAAATGTACAAAGGCGGAAAAAGAATCTACCGGTTCTTTCCAACCACTTATTCCTCAAATGCACTGCCTGGCGTTAGCCAAATCTTCTTTGGCTGCTTTACCACGTTCCATTTGATCTAGTGCCTGCATCCATACTTTAGATTGCACATTAGCTTTACATGCTTTCAAACTTGATTTAGTTGGCTCAATTTGCAGCCCATAGGTAGCTGCATCAATTGCTGGGTAGGCATTCATTACAACTAAATCTTCTAATCTTTTTTTCATTCCACCATTGCTAAAATTTGGCTCCAGTGGAAGACCAATTTCAGCTGTATGAATTTTTCCGTCTTTCCAAAAGACGAGCTTTTGTGCTTCAGCCTCATGAAAGGCAGAACACTCCCTCTTGTCATACTGTTGGCTGTCGCACCAAATACAACGCCTCTTAAAGCCTTCTCTCATGGGTCTTTGAGTTGATGATCGCCCTTGTTCTTCAACTTTGACATCCAGCTTCTCCACCTTGGAACTAATTTTTGTAAGGTTCAGATGAAGGTCACGCACGCTTTTAATGAGTTCATCCATTACATCATTTTTAGAAGGAACAGAAGAAGAAAGAGTTGGTTGATTAGTCAAAGAAATAGGGGATTTTGAAGGTGGAACAAGCTCCATCAATGGAGTTGTTGAAGTTGAAGTAGAGCCCAATCTTAGTCGCATCCGCTCTCTTCGAGCAATCATGTTAACTCCAATAACATCTGTCCATGCAGTCTTGACTCCTGATTCGGAGGTAGCATCTTCTAGGCGATCAACAAGCTTCTCTTGCAGAATGGGATTTGCAGCCTTAAGGAATAATTCAATCTTCTGACCTTCCATACTTTGTTAGTCTTCAGCATCAAGTTGTCCAAATTTACTTTCAAACTCATGGTATAAAGCGGTTGCAACTAAACCTTTGTTGGGTTTCTGAACCCAATCAATGAAACTTTTCTTCGTCATTAGGCCAGAGTCTTCTAAGAAGAATTCTTTGTGTAGGGCTTTTTTGAATACAGCCCAATTCGCATCTTGCTGAAAAAGACCATGGATTCTTTCTTGAAGACCATGCTTGGCTAGTCTTGAAGACCATGCTTGGCTAGTCTAGTAAAATAATGGCTCCATGCATGTTGTGGTACACCAAAGATTGTTTAATTCATGCCCAACTTTCTCTAGGGCCTTGATAGCTGTGGAATCAATCTTCTCTTCGTCTTGCCTTTGTTGTTGTTGTTGTAACATTTGGATTTGTTGTTGCTGAGTCTGCTGCAATATGCACACCAATTGTTGTAGAGTATCTCCTGAAGAATCCCCCATCTTGGAGTTCTCTTACACCAACCTTCACGTCGGGTTCACCAATGTCGCAGCGCATAGGGTTGAAGGCCACCACAGGGGTTTGGCAAGAGAATAATGTATGGGGATTCAAGAGCTTTTACTTCGGAGATGGTAGAGATAAGAGAAGGGTTGAAGGTTTCAAGCTAAGTTCTTGAAGATAAGAGACAATAGGGTGAAGGTAGATTTAGAGAGAGGAGTAGACGGAAGAGAAGGGGTTTGAAGGGATTGAAGATGTAGAAGAATACTCCCAAAAAGAATTAGAAAATATAGAAGAATACTAACAGAGATGAAGCCTGTCAGTTTCTTTTAGCATTATGAGAAAATATAACTCTAATAGACAAAAACGTATACAAAATAATACATTCCTCTATGCTACTTAGATCGCCAATCTGATGTCTCCATTAGCTCCAAAAGGGAGGTTAAATACCAGGACACTTGGCCAAAATTCAGCCAGATCACTCCTTCATCATCTCCCACTTTGGAGTGTTGTTCAGTGTCTGAAAACAACGATCGTGCGTCGTGCAATTTCATCAATCTCTCTTTTTACATAAAATTCTCTCAAATTGGCTGAAAGCTATATGCTTTCTTTTACATGTCATCCTAATCTAGAATTTGTCTATAGTTTTCATGGATTTTTATAAGAGATAATATCTAGAATATAAAAAATTGACTAAAAATTTGTAAAAAAAAAATCTTATATTTTGAACCATGGACACTAACACTAATGCCTTAAGTGGCATTGGCTCTCTAAATCTAAAAGAAAGCCACACTCTAGATTTTTTTTTACACGGTGTGTGTATAGCGGCACGACATCGGGGTGCTTTGCTAGGGGTCCGTCACTCGCCCTCTTGCTCTCTGCTGTCGTGGTTGTGTTTGAGGGGCTGACTGAGGCTCTCCCTGCCGTCTCCCTCTGTATCGTCACTAACCTGTATAAAACCGTCAGCATCCACTTGCGGGTCTGTCGACGGAGCCGCATTGGCTCCGAAGTGCGTGTAATCTGCTAGCTAATGCCCAAAGTCATGGTGTCACAGCAGGCACTGCCCAAGCTGCCCAATCACAATAACCTATTGCCTGAAGGAATGTCTACCTGCCTCAATCTCTAGAAACTCAGGTATATTCTTTGTATGTTTCACAACTACCCGTACCTTCGTGACTCCTGCGGCTATCACTGTATCCGCGAAGAAGGCAGGAAAAACTGTGCCGAAGAGCCGTCTAAAGTCTTCCTAACTAACAATGCTCTACCGCCACTTCGGGGAATAGTAGGGTGACCGGGTGTCTAAGAAACCTATTGTGGAGCGTGAATTCCTCCACTATGAAGACACTATACCAAGAAACCATATAGATGACCCCCTTCATGGAGGCATAAGGTGAGCTATCCACTAGCTCACAGGCTATGTCTGCAGAAGTGAGTCGAACCGTGAAGATCCCTTGATCCATGAAGACTGCCTCCGCGATCTACACTGTGCCAATGCATAGCGTGGAGTGAAGCCAATCCCGAAGTTGGGTCCTGGATGGGGAGTGTTCTACGACCTGACCAAAGATTGTTGTTTCTTTCAGTTCCAGCTTTGTGGCACGGACGGCTAAGAGCTGTTTCTCAGAAAAGGACGTCGCGGAAGGTGTTTGGTTGGGGGGCACTCGCACGATGTACCGGCGTTTGACTAGAGGTTTCAATTGCGCGCCCCTGCTGAGGACCTTCCAATCAAGCGGTTGTGCTACCGGGGGGGCGGGGGGGTCAAGGGAGATCAAGGGGCAGCTTGGAGACAAGGAGAGGTTGTGTGGTGGGGGGGGGGGGGGGGTGGGCGACCAGGGGCAGACGTGAGGTTTTTTGGTGGGAAGGGGGGCGCACCACGCCATAGGAGGCAGGCGGAAGAGATGGAAGCAACGCAGGGGGTGTGATAGGACGGGGACTACAGGGCAAGGGAGGCTGGAGGATAGCGCGAGGGACTGACGGAGGGGGGCCTTGTTTGGCAGAGGGAAAGGTGCAGCGCACCATGGGGGCAAGGCGAGAGAAACGGGGGAGAGCACGCGGGCGCGATGGCGGCAACAGCACCGTGAAGGGAGGAACCTTTCTTTTAAGTGTTGCTTATACTTTTCTTCATCTTTTGAATGAACAAAAATATCATTAAAGCAAGTACATGTAAACTTCTGATGTGCTTTAAAGATTCTTTCCATAATTCTATTCAAGGTTGCAGGAGCATTGGTGAGACCAAATGGTATCACAATAAACTCATATAAACCAAAAGTTGTCTTGAATTCTGTTTTAAGAATATCTTGAGGAGCAATTCTTATCTAATGGTAGCCACTCTTGAAGTCAATTTGGCTGAATACTTTGGATCCATCCAAATCCATCCAAGCTGTCATCAATTCTTGGAATGGGAAACCTATTTTGAATTATAATTTTGTTGAGGGTCCTGTAGTCCACACATATGTGCCAAGATTCATCTTTCTTCTACACTAAGAAGATTGGAGAGCGAAAATGTGAGAAACTCAATCTTATTAGACCCTTCTCCAAGAGCTCATCCACTTGCTTCATAATCTTCTCTTGTTGTATTGGAATCACATGGTAGGGTGGCCTATTTGCAGGTGAACTCCCAGGAATGAGATTAATGTGATGGTCTTTTGGCCTCTCTAGTGGTAACTCGGTAGGTAAAGTGTCTGCAAAACAATCCTTATACTCCTTTAGGAATCTCATTCGCTCCTCATTTATATCTGAGATGGAATCTTCAATTCCAGACTCTTTGTTAGAATCTTTGACAAAAATAAAGTACGAGAAAATAGACATTTTCATTGCTTTACAAATTTGTATATGGAATAAGATGGAAATAGAGTTTTCTTTCACTCCCACATCAAAAGATACATTTTTACCCTTGAAAGAGAATCTAAACTTATTTTGATTCCAATCAATGGCTAGATCTATTCTTCTATGCCAATGTATTTCTAATACAACATCACAATGACCAAGACCTCCCATGACAAAACTCTCATGATCTACATAATCTCCTATCTCAATTCATAGTTTCCCAAGAATGGGAGTAACTTCAAATCATTCCTTGAAAAGTAGCACTTAACATTTCTTATGTTTCAAATCTCTCCTTTGGTAGATGTAGAGCTTCAACAATCCGAGGATCGATATAATTATATGTAGCCCTTGTATCAAAATGAATGAGAACACGCTGATTAACGATCTTACCTCAAGCCATGAAAAGCTTCCTTTTATCTAACACAGTTTCATCTTGTTGCAAGGATTCCTTAGCTACAACATTCGCTTGAGGTGTCTTTTGGGTTTGGTTTTCCTTCTTTGCCTTATTAGGACATTGACCAACCATATGTTCTTTTCACCACAAGAGAAACGTCATCCTTCTCTTGTATATTCTGCTAACTGTTGAAATGTTAGCTTCTTTTTGGATGGCAAAGATGGTATACCTCTATCCTTATCCTTTGGTTCTTCTTTATCTGCCTTCTTTTGGTCAAACATCTTGGTCTTGTTCCTTTGCGATTCTTCTTTTGAGGCTTTACTAGGCATCCATGGCATATGCAGTCGTTCAGCTTTGAGATCTACATCTTGGCTTGCTTCCAAAGTATTAGGCTTTGTCATCTTGACAACTCGTCGTATTATTGGATGTAATCCATAGATAAACTTCCTCATCTCCATATTGGATGGAACTTCATAAAGAGACGTAAATTTAAGAGAAATAGTTGCAAACTTGTTGATATGTGTTTCAACATTGTCTCCATGGCTTTGCTTCAGCTCATCCTATTCTTGTTGCACATCAGCTTCAAAGGATGAAGGCAAAAACTTCTTGTTGAATATCTTCTTAAACTCTTTCCAAGACTTGGGTTCCTTTCTCTCTTGAACAACTTGGAGTCACCAATTTAAAGCAGCATCCTCTCGATGCATTTTAACCATCCTAATCTTTGATTTTTTTTGTATAATCTTCACCACCAAAAGCAGTGTCAAATTGTCTAATAAAAGACACAGTTTTTTGAGAATCTCTCTTACCATAGAAAACGTCAAACTTAACGCTCTCTCTCCCAGATTGAAGTCTCTTTTAACATCGTTTTTCTTTGCTAAAAGCATCTTTGGAGATTCAGTTACCATGGAAATGGCTAATTCTTCGATATTCTCCTTGCCCTTCTCCATGGAGTTATTCTTGGAACAAGAGAAAGCAGCTTGCATATGATGAGACTTCGAATGATAGGAGATGTACTACCTTTCATAGACTTAGTTGCATCAATGACATTGATACCTTTCATGCTCAGGTAGGTCTTCACACCTGTAATACCATCTGTTTCGAGAGTCTTCTCGGTAAGGAAATCTTCAAAGTCCTTTGCTTCAGCCCGTGCTTTAGGTCTTCTCTCCATCAAAGCTTGAATTTCTGGATCGGCTTCCAACTCCTTATATCTTTGCATCTTCTCATAATTAGAGAAGCATACACATACATAGTGTCGGGAGCCTTCTGGTTGTTCACAAATTCTCATCTTCGCTTCTTGACATACGGTCTAGCGTATTGGAACCAGCTTGTCCTGTAGACTGTATTTTCTTTGTTTCAGCCCACCAACTCAACTCATGCTCCACAATAGAGGCATATATCTTTGCTAGCATATGGCTAATCATAATAGTGTGGTAGTTGTTAGCGACCAATGAATCTCCACTCTTAAAAATCGGAACTATTGTGTGGTTACACCAACTTATTGGAAACCCCTCACATATGGTTCTATTGAAGAGATTTGCAAAGATAGGGGCCAGTGTATAACATGCATGTGCAAAATGCTCTGCCACAAGGTTATAGGTCATGTGCTCTCCCATTCTTCAACCTCCAAATGGCATATCTCACCATCTTTTCCGTAAAGAAACCACACTGTGTTGGCCTAGAGTTTGATGGACAGGGTACCTGCTCTTGTGATGGAACATCATATAGTGCCCTAGCATGTTCATGCCAAACCATAGGTGATGTCAACTGAATTGGGGACTGTCACCCATGAAATTTCCTCCATGCCCTCTTGCTGTCTTTGCTCAAAAAGAGTTGATACATCTCTGACTCTAGTTCATAGTTGCCTTGCTATGTCGTACGAACAGATTCGTACAGTACCGTACGGTGCGTATCCGTACGAATTTATATGTTTTTTTTGTGCCTCTTTAGGCCACATCGCCTACGCGTCCTGCGTCCCGTATCACACGTTTCCTATGCTCCCGCTTTTACTCTGCCTGCCTGCGTGGCACTTTTTGGGGGGTAGGAAGCCTTGAATACCTCATTCCACCCCCTTTTCCAGCCATGCACTCCCCTCCCTAGCCCTCTTTGGATTCCTTCTAGCTGGCACCCCTCTCTTTGACCGTTGATCCCTCTTTGATTGTTTGAATTTTGACCCTTCTCTCATCTACAAAAGGTGCTCCTCTCCTCCATGCTTCCACACCAATTCACCAAGAACTTGTGACTTACCATTCTCATCTTCCTCTCTTGGATCTTGATTCTTGAATGGACTTGTGATTTGTCATTCTCGAATCTCACCTCCCATCCCCTCTTTCCCGCACCCTATTGAAGCATTTGCCATTCTCAAATCTGATCTCCCATCCCCTCTATCCCGCACCCTATCAAAACATCTTCCATTCTCATCTCCCATCCCTTCTCTCTCACTCTTGCTCTTCAACTTTACCCCAACCCTTAGGCCTCTCGAATCTCCCTCTCTTTCAACTTTCAAGACTCAACTTTTAAGTTTCAACAGTCGAGACTCAAGTCTCTCTCTCTCTCTCTCTCTCTCTCTCTCTCTCTCTCTCTCTCGGGCCTCTTTATCCGTCATCCGCACCATGACTCGTGAGAAACACGAGGCCTTCAATTTGCATGCGATCCATGTGGAGAGGGACACAAAGAAGTCCAACTCCCACCATTGGACATGCAAGTATTGCAAGAAGCGCTAAACAAGTGGTGCAACTTGGCTTCTCCAACATCTTTCCAAGATGGGGAGGCAAGTTGCTCCATGCAAGGAGATCCCTCAAAACATTTCGGGGAGGAGATTCTCACCAAAATGAGAGGGGGATCCACAAGAGGATGAGAAAGTGGCTTATCGGCACCAACTCCTATGCCTACTGTAGGGCTTGGGATGCTGAAAAGTGGAAAGTAGAGGTTACAAATGAGAAGTGTTTACTAAAAATGACAAGTGTAGAGACACTTGTTCTTCAAAACGACACATGTTCTATTATAGATGCTACATGTCACTTTTCTAGAGAAAGAAGCTTCTAAACCTTCTACTCTAAAAATCTCTCAAATGGTTGAGAATTTGAGATAGTTGCTGGAGATAAAATTACTCCTTGTGAAATTCTCGAGTCTATGACGCGAATAAAATTTCCATTCGAGCAACTTCCAAAAATAGTAACCTCCTAAATTTTAGGAGTCACCAAATTTAGATTCCGGATGGCTTCATTATATAGGTTCACCGGTTCATGGTTTGTTTCTTTGATTATAAGCATCTCATTTCACGTTGTGAAACTACTCATTATATGTGTTTCTAGTCAATCTAACTATCTGAGTATAACTGTCTTAGTCCTTTTGAGCTTTCTAGTCCATCTAACCACTAGACTAAACTTTTAATTTCTCTTGGGTTTCTTGTCAATGACAACCCAAATATAATTATAGGGCGTTCTGTCCATTGGCCACACCCTTGAATAGAAAAATGAATATTTAATCATATTTTGAAACACTCACGTAATACAAATAGCCTTTCAAAGTACATGAGTATCAAATTAACTTGAATCATTGAGCCAATATGTCTTGGTAGCAATTTATGTATAAAAGGTTGGTTGTAATATGGCTACATACTGGTCATAGAAGGGTATTGACGATGATGAGAAGAGGTATAGAGGAATGCATGCAACAACTGTGATAGGATAGAGACAAGGGTGGAGATGGAATGGTGATGATACTACTACAGATGTAGAGCAGGAGCTCACCTACAATGAGAGGATGGTTGTAGCAGTTGTAATCATGAGCAACCATGTACAGATGAGTTGTCATGAGGACATGTATTTTTGAAACCTCACTTAACATATGGATTAATTTTTAAGCACATGATTAAGTAATCTTGCACATGTGAGGTGCCAGCGAGGTTAAAGTAAATTTAAGAGCCCGGGACCCAAAGAAATCACGGGATGTCAAAGGCAAAAGTTGCTATAAGTTAAGCCGCGCACAAATACTTGGTGGTATCTAGTGCCACTTGATGGCCTAGGTCATCCATTTGGCCATAAGTGTCAGTTGGTGACACTAGAGAAGTTGCATTTAATGATACCTAATGGCAATCTGATGGTCAAAGATAACGCAGAGACACTCAGGCATGGAATTTGCCAAGCCAATTTAATTATTGGCCAGTCAAATTATTTTTCAAGGCACCGAAATAATTATTAGATTAATTTTCAGTATTTAAAAACTGAAAATTAATATTTAATTATGAAAAGTGTTGAAAAAACCATTTGGGAAGGTTGTCACTTATCAAAAATGCCCATGCAAGACTGAAAAACGTCTTAAGAGGCTGGAGAGAGGCATTTTTATAAATTCAACCTGCAAGAGAGAGAGAGAGGACGCTGTTGGTCTCATTTGCAGCCATTAGAGAACCTTCTGAGGCTGCCAAGGGCAGGAGAAGACCAATCAACAGCAGGAGACAGAATCTACAGGTTGTTGAGACAGGGCCACAGCAATAAATGACTAATTTTCTTATTTTCTTTGCATCTACAAGCTGTTGTGATAAGGCAACAATTACATTTGACTGATTTTCAATCATTCTTCACAACAAAACTCTGAATTTTCTCTCTATAGCTTTCCCTCTCATCTCCCAACCATTTTACAGCTTTGCTCCGAAGATCTCAGCATTTGGGGGGACTCGTAGAGGTTGAGAAATTTCAGCTTTCTCTGCTATAGACCCTAATCTACAGCAAAAATTAGAGTTTAGTATCAACCTCGGGAAGTGTGCCAAAAATTGGAAGCTCCAAGACTTGGATTCAACAGGGCTGAAGCTGTTTTTAGCCTATTCAAGAGGAGGGACCAGAAAATAATTGAATTTGGGGCATTTTCCATCTCCATCAAAGAGGGTGAAGGCCAATTGATTGCCCGAATGAAGGGGCAAATCAGATTGAAGACTTGCTGGTCACTTTGGATAGCAAGAGGAGTTTGGATTTCGAAGGGGATCGGGTGAATCCCATTGTAAATCAACTTTGTCTTAAATAAAGCTAAAGAAATACCGAAAGGGGCGCTAATTTTGGGGCCAGTCGGATGTGCATTGTCCAAGATCAATAGGTAAATTTGTATTTTCAGATTTGCATTAATTGTTTTTTGCTGTAATTAAGTTGTAATCAGGGATTTACCACCTATCCATGGAAGGAAGGCTGGTTACATGAGCCAATCAAAACAACATGTACAGTTTGATCCATGTTGCACTAGGATGGCCTTTGGTGCACATAATAAGCAAATACCAAAAGATTTTGATTCCTTCGAGTTCTGTCCTGGCGATGTGCAGTGATGAGCACAATGTCATCACTGGACACATGTGTCTGTCTATGCTGCAAAGCTAATGGGTCATCCTGATCTGGCTCATCAGAGTCCTCCTTCCTAGTCTGGTTATGTAATGAAGAAAAGGAGATGTCACTCCACAAAGGGATTCTCCATCCCAACCACATCTCCACAAGTGTCTCCTTTGATCTCCCAAATTTTCCAATGCTTCTGTGCAGAAGTTGTTGGATGGGGATAGATATATCACTTCACATCATAGTTAACTACCACCGTGATCTTCTGTTAAATGTCATCATCTGAGACTGAGAATGTGAAGGGTTCAGGATTTCCAGTCGCTGTCACCTTAAGGAGGATAACTTCTCTTGAGAACACAGCTAGACCTGAAAAGTATTTGTCCTGTCACTTTCCTCTTCATGAACAAGCTGCATCATCATCTGCCTCTCTAGGCCAAGCACTCTCACTCTGAAATTGTTGAGGAAGATGCAGAAAAGCAAAGCACTACAAACTGATGTGCTTGTTCAAGAGAAGGCTGCCTCATTCTCTCTGCAACAGAAACAGGAGGCCTCTGAATAGTCAATAAGAAATTCAACCTCCAATCTCAAAAAATGGCTATAAACCTGACCTCACTGTCTCTACCCTTCTTGCAACCCCCTGACTTGAAGCCCTGATGATTCTAATTTATGTTTCCTTTCCTTTCCATGTTTGGCAACTGTGTTTTAAGATTCTCTGGTTTTCTTCTATTTTACCAAATCTCAAAGGCTCAACCACGGGGTAGATTTATAAATATTGTAACAAAAACCCATCTCTGTTAGCTCCTACTTGCACTACAAACTAAATAATCATTCTGGATATAAATCCAACAATGTGACTATATTGCAATGTCATTTTACATCCATTTTTACAAGATTGAGAAAAAGCTAACATTTCTTACCTGATCCAGACCATTCACAGCCTTTACAAGCACTGAATAGTAACGTTTCTCTATCATCTGGTTCACTCGCACTTCCTTCTCATCAATATATGCTACCCTCAAAGATGGGTACCTATGAATCCAGTTAAAACATAATATGCCTTGCATTATTCCATGCATCCTCAGGGACAGATTGTGCACTGTGCAGATTTCACTATGCTTACTCAGTCATTAATCTAAGGATATCAATTGCATGTTGATCCCCTTGCAGTTTTTGTGCACCGTAGTTTTGGCAAGAAACCACGTATGTAAACTTTATATCAGCAACTGCTTCATGCCCCTCAAGAGCTGAATATCTGTCTGAGAAGTAAAAAACTGGAAAAAGTAAGCATATTAAACTTTAAAAACTTTAAAATGGGGAAAAGTGAGTTCTTGCTCATTTACTGATGCCCTCATCCAAAGAGTGCATTGTACTATGTAAGACAATCTGAACCACCATCACAACAATAAAGAATATACTCATTGCAAAACTAAATTATTGTTAAGGTTTTTTGCTTTCTTGATACATGATTTTATTGTTAGAATTTGCCCATTCTGTGGGCAGTGCCCAATGTTTTAGTCAATTAGTTTGTAGTGTACACAATAAATTGAAGTTGTGTCACCACATTTTGAGTTAGTTCTAGAGTTAGCTAGCTTTAGTTGAGTTAGGGGTTTGGTCTACCTTAAACCTAAGGGTTGTACTTTCATTTTATCACTTTCAGTTCAAAAAGTACAATCTACTGTTTTCAGCTCACACTGTCTACTCCATTGTCTACTCTCACTCTCTCATTTCTCTCTCCTCCATAGCTAGTTCAGTTTCTAGCGTTTGGTATCAGAAGCATATGTATGTTGGTCCTGTTCAGCCACTGTCAGCTGGTGCTGTTCCACCCGAGGTTGTGTAGCCACCAATTTAGCCCATCAGCCCGTGATGAGAAGGAAGAGAAGCTGCCAATCTCGAATCATCGCCCGCCAATAGATGGTTGCACCACCCAGGCCAGTGTCTCTTCTGCACCTATCTCAGCTCTTGCCACCTGCCCTGCTCCGCCTATGGTGGGCTTCCTGCAGCACCACCTACAGCTGCACACGCCACCAGCCTCCAGTTCTGCCACCGCCACCTGAACTGTAGCACATGCACTCCACCTGAATTGCAGCACACACACTGCAGCCCTGCTCATCGCATGCACCTCGCCCTGCTGTGCCACCACCTGCCTTGGTCTCCAGTGCTGCCTGGCACTGTCCCCAACAGCTGCACATCACACTAGTCTGCCACTGCAGGAATTGAAGCAACCATTGCCTCCTCAGTTGGTCATGTCAGTGCTAATGCCTCCAGCTGCCAACGTTTGCCCCAGATTTAGCTTGTGCCGCCTAAAATTTGAGGATTTTCTCAATCTTTATTCCTGGAGTTTAGGTTGACATCGATTCAAAGAACTTTCTCAATTTATTTGAATTTCCCACTGGAAATTTGGGACACTTGCCACTTTTTAGTCTAGCACGCATCCCAAGGCAAATTCGGACTGCTGAATACGGTCCACACGTATCCCAAGGTGACAATTTATGATATTTTCAAGCTGTAACTATAAATCTCTGCAATTTCTCAAAATTTCTTCAACGAGATTTGGGGCTATTGGGTGGCATGCATCCCAAAGTAGTGCAGTTACTACAATGGCATTATCTTGCTGTTTATGTAACACTGGGGAGAAACATTTCTTCAAAATTGAAAATTTGTAGTGAAATTTGGGGATTTTCAGCATTAAATTGCTGCATTTTATGTTTAGCGTGCATCTCGAGGCATGCAGTAGTACAGAATTGAATTGCTGTAAATTGCAGATTGGGTGCTGTTTTATGCAGAGTAGGGATGTTTTTCAAGAAGATTGAAAGTTTTGATAGTTTTGTACTTGCTTTAGTATCCCGTGTTGGGATTTTGGTACTTGAGTACATTTGACACTTCAACTTGGAAGTGTTTGACTTGTCAATTAGTGCATTAATTTGCATCAATGTCAAATCATGATATTTAGGATCAAAGTAACATTCTTGCCCTCCCTAGCTAGGATTATTTTGGGCATGCTTGCGTGTCTATGTTCCGCTTGCATCTTGGTAAAGTCATCATCAAGGTAGATAGGATCCCCTAGGGGTCCATGTAGCACGGCTTCCTTCCTCATTAAGGCCATCCTCTCCATTTCATCTCAAAACCTAAAGATGAGTGTGCGCTTTTGTGGGTCCTCCCCAACTCTCCAGGCTTTTGTAAAGGGAAGTGCTTCTTCCTCTCTGTATCCGAGGTGTATGCACAAGGTCTTACCATCCTCCTAGGACCTAGGGTGATGAGCCCGCTTTGTTGAATATGCCACTTGCCCGTTTCACAATGTGTACCTCCTTTTGATTGTTTTTTTCCTACTTTTTTATGTGCTTCTTCACTACCTCTACCCACCCTTGTTGCGTTGCCTCAAGCTTAACGTCCACCACTTTTGAGATTTCCTCTTTTATGGTGGAGATTGTGTCCTCTTGGATATCTCCTTCCTCTTGTCCAGTGCTCTTTATGTTTACAATCTCTTCTTTTAGTTGATAAATTTCGGTTAGCATGGTTGCCTTCTCATTCCTGCATTCTTCAACTTCACTTTCAAGTTTTGTGATTCTGTCTAGTAGGCCTCGTTACACTTGATTAATGATGTTGTCTAGGGTTTCTTTCTGTGTTGTTGATGACTCGATGAGTGCTTTCAACACTTTCTCTAGTGTGTCTAGCTTGGCGTCCATGCTTGTCATCTGTTTGTGATGTTGTTGATCTCTATTCTAGGTTTGGATGGTTACATGAAGGGTAGGGCATGATGACTAGGGCCCTCCATGATGGCAATGGATGTGTTGATACAGATAAGGGATAGGGTGGTTGTTGACAATGGGCAAAGAGGCAGATTCAAATGTGGTAGCAAAGGGCAAGGGGTGCAGAACAAAGATGAAGGTGGGCAGAGGGCGTGGGTCAGGTGGGCAGAGAGTCATGTCAAGTGTGGTGGGTCCAACGTGAGACAAGTCAAGTGTAGAGCGGGGGCGGGGTAGGGGGTATAGGGCAAGGGCGGGTTACAGGGTAGGTAGAGAGCAGGTCAAGTGTAGGGCAGGGGCCACATCAAGTAGTATAGGTGGGGGCAAGTCAGGTGTAGGGGAGGGGTGGGGTGACGTCGATCTTGGGCGACCTACTGAGCAGTGTGACTTACATAGCACACTAGCATGGCTTGAATCCTCTACAAACTATACACCAGCACGAGCTACTCGCCAAGAGAGTGGGCCTTGCAGGACAAGTACACAGAGAGGGCCTGTCAAGTGCACGGCGAGGGTAGGGTAGGGGATACAGGGCGAGGCGGGCAGAGAGAGGGTGGAGCAGGTGCATGGTGGGCATAGAGAGAGAGAGAGAGAGAGAGAGAGAGAGAGAGAGAGAGAGAGAGAGAGAGAGTATATTAACGTCTCTAAAAGACCAATGTGGCCTATGAGACCAAAGAAATACATACAACGATAGTGTGTTTCTCATTTGGAACAAGAACAGATATTGAAAAGTGAAATAGGGTCCTATAAAAAGAAAACATGCCAATGATCTAAAATTAAAAGTAGAAAAAGGAAACTCTCCACAATGAGATGTCTATCCTCTAAGAAGATGTATCTCTGCATGGCTGAGATGTCTCGGCATTTGTCTCCTCTGGTGCTCAATGATGGCTCTAATTTGTATGTGGTGTGGATGTCTAGGCCTTCGTCCGGGTGGACATGGGTGCCTAGACCGGCTGAGTCCCACTGCTCTATCCAAAGGGACACCTATAGAAGATGAGGTCCAATGATGATATACTCCTGTAGACTATGTGGCAATAGTAGTGGTATGTGCCATACTCCGTTGTGTAGTAGTGAAAAAGTCAATGACCGATCTCTGTCTATGTGAGCTGAGTTGTGGGGGCCTCCTACTCTGTAGAATAGCTGCTTTGCACCTTTGGAGCTCCAAGAGGAAGAAACCCTCTCGAAACAAACAGTGGTATCTACCTCATATATCATAACATACCGTGAATGGTTACATGTAGTGTTTTTTTGTCTCTGGCTCTTTGTGACATAGTGGGCATATGCATTCCTCTATTTGTATCCCCTTCCATCTGCTTGTCTCAATCCTCATGGTGGGATGAGGTGTGGATTTGACCAACAACTGTGCACAATCCATGAGGCAATTGTATATTTGTATGACTGGGTCCGGTGATGAAACCATCCTCAGATACTTGAAGGAAGTGGGTCTAGTAGTGTGCCATTCTTGTGCCATGGGTGGAGGGGAATCGGGACCCAAGTCTATTCCATATGTAACCTTAGTATGTTTGCTCTAATCACATGGTTCTGATCGGCTTAGGTCAAGTGTAGGGAATGCAAGCTATAGTCAAAGGGGGGGTAGTCTATCAATCTGTAGCCCATGTAAACTCATCCATGTACTCATTTGAGTATACAAACAACATCTGTCACCATCTATTGCTAGCTGTCTAGAAGAGGCTAGGACTACTCGTGGGTATTTATCTTGGGGGAGCTCCCATAGCCTATGTATGAAAGTCATTGCTTGGACCAAGGCCTCAAACACCATGGGTGATGCTCTCAACTTAGCTCTGATAATCTCATGTGAGGTCGAGATCTTTGCTCGTATCATACGTGAGATCATCATGACCAGTGGTCTTTCCATATGCTGCCACTCGTCATAGTATATGGATGGTAGTCAATAGCTGGGACCAAGGCCTCAACCACCATGGGTGATGCTCAAAACTCAGCTTTGATAATCTCATGTGGGGTCCAGCTCTTCGCTTGTATCATACATGAGATCATCATGACCAATGGTCTTTCCATATGCTCCCGCCCATCATAGTATTCCTTCTCTAGTCCATCCCGGTCTCCCAAAGGCTTGTCTCCTTTGTTGAAAGACATGGACCCCAAATAGCTGCCCCATATAGGAGTGTGGTTGTAACCAAGGTGTCAAAAACCCATAGTTTGGTGTGCGGTTTATGAAATGTGAGCGCATTGCCTCTCCAATGTACCTAAGGATGCATATGCTTTTGCCAAACGAGCCTTTGATGTCTCTCTCCAAGAGAACTGTGGTCCCTTCAATGTGACCCCTAAATAAACATACTGCCTGACCATCTCCACCATCGAAAGTAAACTGGTGCTTAGCTCTCATTACCCAAGTAGCTGAAGTATTAAATACCATAACTTTAGTTTTCCCAAGGTGCACCTTAAGGTCTCTATCTCTGCAAAAAGCTAATAATGCATCCAACTCTCTATTTAGACCCGCAGGTGAGTCACATATAAGTAGAATATCGTCTGCATAAAGCAATAATGGTATCAGCACTTAAGCTAGGCTATGGCTCTGGCCCGACCAGTTTTGTTCACGTATTCTGAAATTGCATCTAAGTACAGCCCAAATAGTGTCGGTGAAAGTGGGCATCCTTGTTTCACCCCAATGGTGCTATTGACTGTATCTGAGATGCCCTCAGGCGTCTGTACTCTGCCTATCACTGTCTCATATAAGGCATGGATACTCCACTATATCTCTATGGGCACATCAATGTTTTGCATTCTTCTTATGAATCTAGCATGTGGCACTGTGTTAAAGGCCTTGAGAAAGTCCACAAAACAGCAATAGATTTTTTTCTTGAATGCCTTGCCTTCTTTGATGACTGCACTCAATGTAAAGATATGGTTTAGAGTTGTATATCCCCTCTTGAAGCTACTTTGGCCTTTTGATCTCAGGCCATGCATCTCAACCCATTCACTCAATGCTTGTTCCACAATAGAGACATAATTTTTGGCCAGCATGTGTCCAATCATGATGGTTCGATAGCTACTAAGTAGCACAGGGTCTTCACTCTTAAAGAGTGGCACAATAGTATGGTTTGACCAACTGGTTGGAAATCCCTCACAAACTGCCCTATTAAAGATGTGAGTCGTTGCTAGTGCCCAAATATCACAAGCATACGTGAAGTGTTTTGCTACTAAACCATCATGATCTTGGGCTTTTCCATTTTGTAGTTGTTGGGTATTTGACTTACGCCTCACTTACGCCTACGCTCATATGGGAGTGTTGGTGATCAGTAGGACACTTGGGAACTTTTTACTCTCGGTAGGAGAGGTTTTTTCCCCCAGACTTATAGTCTTATTTTCGTATGTACTTATGTGCTTATGTTACATACTTATGGGCACTTACCGTGTGTCGGGTGTGAACACCCCTTACAACCCTAAGGTTTAAGGGTTGTACTTTATACTTTCATGTTACACTCTTTCAGTCAATTGGATTGGGTGTCGTGCTTCACTCTGTCTCTCTCACTCTCACATTGTCTACTGCACTCAGCTGCATTTCGATCCTATCACCATCCTTACAGTTGGTATCAGAGTAGTCTGCAGTCTGCAGACTGTAGCCCCCACTGTCTGCGGCCCCCGTCAGTTCTGCAGCTCTCGCCAGTAGCTGAAGGCACCATCTGTACCTGCGTACGCCACCTGTCCCAGCAGCACCTCATCCTCGTCAGGCTCGACCTGCAGCTCGTCTACTTACTCCTGTTCATCAGCTCTAGCACCGCCTGCCTCCAACACGCCTACCTCCAGCGCCGCCTGCCTCCAGCACGTCCGCCAATTGCAGGCGTAGTCGCCACCAGGCCTGGGCGCCGCCAAGTTGGGATACACGTGATGCATAGGCCTTGTCTTGCTTTAACTGTTCAGCGGTCCATCATCCCTCACATTCGTTTAGCATCTTCTTCACAAGATGCATGGCTGACTTTGGAGCATATGTTTGCAGGAAAGAATGAGACTTGGATCTCTTTCTTGAAGAAAGACTTAGAGACTTTGAAGATGGATGAGGGTGATTCTATGCAGGATCACTTGAATAAGATTCAGGACTCGAGGGAGTAGCTCATGAATGTAGATGAGTACTTTTCGGATGCACAGTTGATATCCACCACCTTGAATTCCTTACCTCCTTCGTACTTGTCTTTTCATACTGCATTGAACCTCACCATGAGGATTGCCGAGCACCCACTCACTTTTATTCAGCTGGTTAGTTTGCTTCTAGAGGAGGAGCAAACAAGGAAAAATAGTGGTGTGGATGCTATAGTCTCTGAGCAGGCTTTTGTGGCAAGACAGAAAGGCAAAAACAGCAAGGTGAAAAATGCTCCACAGAGTTCTGGCACTTCGGGCACATCACAGAATCAGACACAAGGGGGGACGCAAGCTAAAAAGGGAAAATGTCATTATTGTAAGAAGCCAGGCCACTATATCACTGAGTGCAAGAAGCGCATTGCCAAAGAGAAGAAGGAGTCAGGAATGTCTGTTTCTACTACTTCTTCCATTGCTAGTGAGTCCGCGTCCTTTGTTGTGGACAGGGACTATTGTTTTTACACTTGCAGTTATGACATCTCTTGGGTCGATAGAGCACTTAGCTCTACAGAGGATGCTGACACTTGGTTCTTTGACAGTGGTGCTTCTAGACATATTACATCTCGCAAAGATCTGTTTGCTTCAGTTAGTGCACCTCCCGTTGGGAAATCTGTACAGTGTGCCAATAATGCATCATACCCTGTTCGTGGTATTGGGGAGATTCAGCTCACAGCCATTGATGGCTCTATTCTCCGCCTGCAGGATGCTTTGTTTCTGCCTGGAATCAAGAAGAATTTGCTTTCTATTTCTTCTTTGGCACGTTGTGGTTTGCAGGTCACATTTGATGATGACCGTTGCATGGTTAGAGATAAAGAACGCATGACTTGGTCTTGACAGGATCTTTGTGTCATGGTTTATATGAGCTGGATGCTCTTTCAGTAGATCAGTCGGCATACTTGACATCCACTCTTACTCCTGCTATGATACAGGTGGAGTTATAGCATGCTCGTTTGGGGCATGTAAACTTTGGCAGCTTGATGCTTTGCAGCGTACTCAGATGCTGGATGGCTTACCTCTCTTGGAGAGACCTCCTGAGTACTTATGCGAGGGATGCATTTTGGGAAAAATGCATCGTTTCTCATTTCCCCGTGATGTTGCTTTCATAGCAACAACCAGATTGCAGTTGGTGCATTCAAATGTTTGTGGACCTATGTAAACAATGTCATTGGGCGGTTGTTACTATTTTGTGACATTCATTGATGACTTTATACGTTTTTGTTGGGTCTACTGTTTGAAAAAGAAGTCAGAAGTGTATGATGCATTTTTGGCTTTCAGTGCACTTGTTGAAAATCAATCTGGATGCAAAATTAAGACTCTCCGTTCGGACCAAGGGGGAGAATACATGTCCTCTATGCTGAATTCTTTTTTGAAGTAGAAAGGCATAGTCCATCGAACACTACTACCTATACTCCACAGCAGAATGGGGTAGCAGAGAGGAAGAATCGGTCACTCATGGAGATGGCCAGATGTATGCTGAAAGCAAAGAGCTTGCCTCATAGTTTTTGGATGGAAGCAGTCATGTGTGCTTGCCATATTTTGAACAGATGCCCTACCAAAGCCTTGAAGACCATCACACCTTTTGAGGCTTGGAACAGTCGTAAACCTTCTGTTGGCCACTTCCGTACCTTTGGGTGTCTTGCCTATGCCCATATTCCACAGGTACTTAGAAAAAAGTTGGACAACAAGGCTGTTAAGTGCATTTTTATGGGATATAGCAATGAGAGCAAAGGCTACAGACTCTATGATCCCGTTACAAAGAAGGTTTTTGTCAGCAGGGATGTTGTTTTTGATGAAAAATCAGAATTATCCTTGGCTAGTTTGGACACATATCAGGCTCCTTGTGATGTTTTTGAAGGGCTGCTGCCCATTACTTTTGGTGATTCAGCTGGAGCTTCAGAAAATGAACCTAATGTTCAGCCAGCTGCTCCTATGGAAAGTGCAGAAATTCAGCCATTGGCTGATCGGAATATTCAGCATAATGCTGAAACTGAAATTCAGCAAGAGCTTGCACACAGTCAGGAAGCTAGACAGTTACCTAGATGGCATTTGCAGACTATGCAAGATAGTCCTTTGGATGCACCCATGGCTGGTCGTACTAGAAGGCAAACTCGTTTGCATGATTCAACACATACCATGGAGTTTGTTATGGTAGCAAGTGCTTTTAATAATGAAGAGCCTGAATGTTTTGAGGATGCACAACACAGTGTGCATTGGATGGCAGCAATGCAAGCTGAATTAGATTCTATTACTAAGAATCAAACTTGGGATTTGGTGTCCTTGCCATTTGGGAAGAAAGCCATTGGAACGAAATGGGTCTACAAACTGAAAAGGAAAGCAAATGGATCCATTGATAAATACAAGGCACCGCTTGTAGCTAAAGGCTACGCACAGAAAAAGGGCATTGACTATGAGGAGACATTTGCTCCTACTTCCCGTATGACGACCATCAGGTCTATGATTGCTTTGGCTGCACATTATGGTTGGACAGTGCATTAGCTAGATATCAAAACTGCATTTTTACATGGGGAACTTCAGGAGGAAGTTTATGTACAGCAGCCCATTGGTTTTGCAGTTGAAGGCTCAGAACATTTGGTATGCATGCTAAAAGGCACTATATGGTTTGAGACAAGCTCCTAGAGCTTGGTATGCAAAAATAGATGCTTTCTTGCTTGGTCAGGGGTTTCTAAACAGCTCATCTGAGTCTACCCTTTACGTATGTAAAGAAGGGGGATCTATGTTGATTATATGTCTTTATGTTGATGACCTTTTGCTCACTGGAACACATGCTGATCAGATTTCAGCATTCAAACAAAATTTGCAGCAAACTTTTGACATGTCTGACTTGGGAGTTTTGCATTACTACTTGGGCATCCAGTTCATACATGATGCTCGAGGTATTGGGCTATCACAGTCAAGGTATATTGGGCAGCTTCTTGAGAAGTTTGGCTTACAGGATTGCAAGCCAGTTTGTACCCCCATGGAACCTGGACTGAAACTGTCATTACATGATGACAGTGATTTGTTTGATATACATACATATGCTCCTGCAGTTGGATGTCTTATCTACCTATGCAGCACTAGGCCGGACATACAGTTTGCAGTTTCAACTTTGAGCAGGTATATGCATCAGCCACGTATGTCACATTGGCAAGCTGTCAAGCGTGTTTTTCGTTACTTGCAGGATACTCCATCTCTTGGGTTGCTTTATGCCAAGGGGGAACCACTGCAATTACATGCTTACAGTGATTCTGATTGGGTTGGTGATTATGATACACGTCACTCCACTAGTGGCAATTGTTTCTTTCTTGGCTCTTCTTGCATTTCTTGGCTTAGCAAGAAGCAATCCACTGTTGCCACATCGTCATGTGAAGCTGAATACAAGGCAGCTTTCACTACCACAGTTGAATGCGTATGCCTTAGACGCTTGCTAGCTGATCTGGATGTATCTGTTGCGGAGCCTACTCATTTGTTCACTGACAGTCAGAGTGCCATTGCAGTGGCACGGAACCCAGTGTTTCATGCCCGCACGAAACACATTGAGATCCATTATCACTTTGTCAGAGAGAGGCTACATGCAGGTGATATCAGCCTTGTCTATTGTCCTACCACCAGTAATGTGGCAGACATCTTTACCAAAGCTCTTCCTCGTGACAAATTTGAAGCATTTCGCGATGCTTTAAATTTGATATCCTTTGGTGGCGGATAATCCTTGTACTCTTGATCACTCTTCACTCCAGGGGGGTTTGTTGGGTATTTGACTCACGCCTCACTTACGCCTATGCTCATATGGGAGTATCGGTGATCAGTAGGACACTGGGGCACTTTTTACTCTCGGTAGGAGAGGTTTTTTCCCCCAGACTTATAGTCTTATTTTCATATGTACTTACATGCTTATGTTACACACTTATGGGCACTTACCGTGTGTCGGGTGTGAACACCCCTTACAACCCTAAGGTTTAAGGGTTGTACTTTGTACTTTCATGTTACACTCTTTCAATCAATTGGATTGGGTGTCGTGCTTCACTCTGTCTCTCTCACTCTCACACTGTCTACTGCACTCTCAGCTGCATTTCGATCCTATCACCATCCTTACAGTAGTTTCCATATAACATTCTTTACTTCTACTTCTGTGAAAGCATATTCATGCCAATCATCCAGTCTAGTAATCTGTATATGTGGATGGCTCTCATGCATCCTTTTCTATGCTCTCTTGCTGTCGTGTCCCAAGAACATGGAATACATTTTTGTTTCTAGTTTGCTCAGGTACTCTCGCTTCTTTTTGCGTACCAATTGTTTGAAGAGTGTCCAAGTATGCTTGTGTGTACATATGCCAAGTGCCACCTCTAGCTGAAAACATGCTTGTGTCTCTCTGCACTCATCATCATACTAGCCATTCTGTGGGACATTATCTCGTGGAGGCTTATCTGATGGTGTAGTGTGTGGGAAAGCATAGGCAGCTGAAGTATGTACTATCTCGGCCAGCTATCCTGTAAACTCATCCAAAGAGGCATGTGTGTCTAGCTCCCTCAATGCATCTCGCACAGTAGTGCTGTAAACGTGTAAGGTCCCTTTCACAAAATCATAGTGTGGCAACTTTGGTATTGTGGTTGTGCTCATGTATATGCCCATATTGTATTGTGAAAGCTAGAATAGCATGGTCTATTGCTAATCCAATCGGTCTATCTGAGATTTCAAAGCTTTTTATGTCAGGCAGCAAGTTGAGTGATCCAATCAAGTAGTCCATTGTGCTTGACCCTTTCTTGTTGTTCCAGCATGTGAAACCATTCGATCTTGGCCATTGTGATAGCCCATTAAGAATGGCCACTTCCCAATACTAGTAGGTGTGCTCCATATTATGTTATCTCTCTATCTTGGGTTGATCTGACTAATCCCACTTCATTGAAAGCAATATCTCTAAACATCTCATTGCTAGCGTCAAACAAAGCAGATTGGTTGCTTCTTGTGCGTGCATTAAAGTCTCTTGCTAGCAAAATATCCCCAATGCTCATAAATCTCATTATATCCTCATATAGTGGTGTATACACGCATGCCTCTATAGGAGCAAACTTAGAGTATGCAGGGGAAAAGTAGCATATGGAAATGTATATGTCTTGAGTTCTATTTGTACGTAACCAAAACCACATGTATCTTGTCTCTGCAACTCTATATACCACTTGGACTCTATGTCGCAGCTCTTCTCTAAATAGAAATGCCACACCTCCTAATACCATCGTCCCTCCAAGCCTCCTAGGCTAAGGGCAATAAGTACTTTCCCATCTATATCCGTATACATCAGGTAGACAGTTGTCTTTACACTAGTGTGTCTCAACATATATAGCAATGTCTATCCCTTTGAAAGTATTCTCAAAATAACTTACATCTGTCTTAAGGGATCCATTGCAATTACATAGTGTGAAATTAAGGGTCTCATAGGCCGTGCACTGTCATGTTGTCCTCTCTGTGATGATGGCTCTTCCATCTTTGTAGACAAGCCATTTACCTGCTTTTCATGCCTCTAGAATGTGTGGCATACTTTCCCTCTTGTTGGCTATCTAGGCGGGATAAGGTCTTTATCTAGGTAGATCTTTTCTCCTTTGAGAGCAATCCTCTTGGAGAGAAAGGCTCTCTTCCTTTCCAAGTCTCCAAGCCCCATTATGGATACATCTGTAGCCCCAATTTTGGTGGCAAGAGCTGTAGCATCTTCAACTGGGGAGCTTTTCTCATCAAGTCCAATCACTCTTACGTGAATTGTGCGTGCCCATCTACTTGCCTCTTCTTCTAGGGTGGCATTCATAACTTCTAGTTTGTTGCCATGCATTCCTTTGTTCTTTTTGGCACATCTATCTATTCTGCACTTTCTTTGATAGCATTTTCAATATTCTCCATTTTCTTTCGGGTTCCTTCCACCAAACTTGCATAGGTATGCATATCCTTTTTCAAAACATCCATTTTTTTTTGCAACTCCGGTGTGATTTGTGATGCCTTTTGTGCATCCAATTTCTTTTTGCATTCCTCTAGTTCTTCTTTTAGTTAGAGATCATTGAGTCTTTCTTTGCCATGTGTGCATCCAATGTTTGTTGTATCTCTTTTTTTAGTTCCTCCATCATTTCAGCTCGAACCGACTCTTGTATATTACTTTCCATTTCCTTCCTCATGATATGCATTTCAGCACGAAGCATGGTCAACTTCTCCTCATATAGTGTTTCATTGATTTTACGGAATGTCTTCCCATATCTACGTGACCCTAGAGAGACATTCCAATCTTGGGCTTTATGCTCGTAGGTTTTGTAACTTGGGTTCTTTGGCGGTGTATGAAACATTGTTTCCATGGTCTGTTTTATGATTCCTTCATTGTCAGTTTCTTCCGTCATGATTATAGCATATGATGTAGCATAAACTGTTTACAGTGTGACTAAAGCAGTAAACCAGTAACATAAACTGGTAGTGTATCATAAAATGTCAATGTGACTGCACCATAAAATATGACTGTAGCATAAAGCTGTCAGTGCAGCATAAAACTGTCAATCTCACCTAAACTGTCACTGTAGCATAAAATATCAATGTGTCTGCAATATAAAATGTGGCTGTAGCATAAACTGTCACTGTGACATAAGCAATCACTGCAGCATTCAGAGTATCATGGCAGTATTCTTGCCTTTCACACTGCAGACATTCCCATCAGTCACTGCAGGTACATCCCATCAGACAAACTATCCCATCAGTCACTAGAGACAAAAGCGTAAGGTCTGCTAGTCTCCATTTCAAGAACATCATTACTGTGGCGTTACTCCAGCAGAGCTTACTGTTGTAGAGCATTACGAGTGCATAACAGCATTACTGTCACAGAGCATCACAGTATTACACCATCACAAGAGCACTACAGCATTACACACCACTATTCACTGCATTACGAGAGCATTGATAGCATTATGAGAGAGAGCATCACGCCACTGTTCACTGTTCAGAGCAGCCTTGGGGGCCACTACCTCAATACAAAAGCCCTGTGTGCCTACTACCTTGTTCTTGCAAAGTGCAGGGGCCAGGCGACTAGGAGGAGGGGGCGAGAGAAAGACAGAAAGACAGCCATTCTGATCTGCACCCAAACCTGACCTGCATAGTTAGGGTTGTGCCCTACCTATACACCATCTACACTCCTTTTGGACAGGCCACAGCTGAGGTAGGTAGGCAGTGACCAGGTGTACAACAGTCAAGAGAGCGTCTAGCAGCATGCTCAGGGCTGAAACTGCAAACAGAATATATGGCCTTGTGTTGCATAAATAAATGAGGCATCCAACTGCTGGAGCATATGTTTGAATGTCAACCAGATCACTGTCATCATGCAAAGACAGCTTGAGTCTAGTCTCCATTGGTATGCTAACTGGCTTGCAATCCTGGAAGCCAAATCTCTCAAGGAGTTTATCAATATATCTAGACTGTGACAATCCAATGCCTCTAGCATCATGAATAAATTGAATGCCCAAATAGTAATGCAAAGGCCTGAAATCCGACATTTTGAAAGTTTGCTGCAAATTTTTCTTGAATGCTGAAATCTGATCAGCATGTCCCAAGGAGTAGAAGATCATCCACATAAAGACAAATGACCGGCAAAGATCCCCCTCTCCTTGCATACATAAAGAGTAGACTCTGATGGGCTGTTAATAAGCCCTTGGCTGAGTAAAAAGGCATCAACTTTTGCACACCAAGCTCGTGGAGCTTGCTTCAAACCATACAAAGCCTTTTTCAGCTTGCATACCAAGTGTTCAGATCCTTCAACTGCAAAACCCATGGGCTGCTGAACATACACTTCTTCCTGAAGTTCCCCATGTAAAAATACAAATTTAATGTCAAGCTTGTGCACAATCCGACTATAATGGGCAGCCAAAGCAACCATACTGTGAGATGGAGAAAGGATCAAAGCTCAACACAGAAAGTAGTTGACAGTATGAGAGTGAAGCACGACACCCAATACAATAGATTGAAAGAGTGTGTCATGAAAGTACAAGGTACAACCCTTAAACCTTAGGGTTGTAGGGGGTGTTCACACCCAAACACGATAAGTGCCTGTACTTGTGTGACATAAGCACATACGAAATAAGACCATAAGTTTGAGGGGAAAAAACCTCTCCTACCGAGAGTAAAAAGTGTCCCAGTGTCCTACTGATCATCGACACTCCTATGTGAACGTAGGCGTAAGTGACACGTAAGTAAGATACCCAATAAACCCCCCTGGAGTGAAGAGTGATCAAGAGTACAAGGATCATCCCCGCCACCAAAGGGGATCAAATTTAAAGCATTGAGAAATGCTTCAAATTTGTCACGAGGAAGAGCTTTGGTGAAGATGTTTGCCACATTAGTGGTGGTAGGGCAATAGACAAGGCTGATATCACCTACATGTAGCCTCTCTTTGGAAAAGTGATAATGTATCTCAATATGTTTCGTGCGGGCATGAAACACTGGATTCCGTGACACTGCAATGGTACTCTGTCTGTCAGTGAATAAAGGAGTAGGCTCTGTAATAGATATATCTAGATCAGCTATAGCAAGCGTCTAATCCACATGCATTCAACTATGGTAGTGAAAGTTGCCTCATATTCAACTTCTCATGATGATGTGGCAACAGTGGACTGTTTCTTGCTAAGCCAAGATATACAAGACGAGCCAAGAAAGAAACAATTGGCACTAGTGGAGTGATGTGAGTCATAATCACCAGCCCAATCAAAATCACTGTAAGCATGTAACTGCAATGGTCCCCCTTTGGCATAAAGCAATCCAAGAGATCTAGTACCCTACAAGTAATGGAAGATATGCTTAACAGCTTGCCAATGTGACATGCATGGCTGATACATATATCTGCTCAGGGCTGAAACTACAAACTGTATGTCCGGTCTAGTGTTGCATAGGTAAATAAGGCATCCAACTGTTAGAGCATATATGTGTATATCAAACAAATCACTATCATCATGTAATGACACCTTTAGTCCGGGTTCCATTGGTGTACAGACTGGCTTGTAATCCTGTAAGCCAAACTTCCCAAGAAGTTCACCAATGTATCTTGATTGTGATAACCCAATACCTCTAGCATCATGTATGAACTGAATGCCCAAGTAATAATGAAAGACCCCAAATCTGACATGTCAAAAGATTGCTGCAAAATTTCTTTAAATGCTGAAATCTAAACAGCATGTGTCCTTGTAAGCAAGAGATCATCAACATATAGACAAATGATCAGCATGGATCCCCCCTCTTTACATACGTAAAGGGTAGACTCAGATGAGCTGTTTATAAACCCTTGGCTAAGCAAGAAAGCATCTATCTTTGCATACCAAGCTCTAGGAGCTTGTTTTAAACCATATAAAGCTTTTTTCAGCTTGCAAACCAAGTGTTCTGATCCTTCAACTGCAAAACCAGGCTGCTGTACATATACTTCCTCATGAACTTCTCCATGTAAGAATGCACTTTTAATATCCAACTGATGCACAATCCATCCATAATGGGCAGCCAAAGCAGCCATAGACCTGATGGTCGTCATGCGGAAAGTAGGAGCAAATGTCTCCTAATAGTCTATGCCTTTCTTTTGTGCATAACCTTTAGCTATCTGCATTTCGTTTAAGCTTGTAGACCCATTTTGTTCCGATGGCTTTCTTCCCAAATGGCAAAGACACTAAATCCCATGTTTGATTCTTAGTGATAGAATCCAATTCAGCTTGCATTGCTGCCATCCAATGCACACTCTGTTGTGCATCCTCAAAACATTCAGGCTCCTCATCATCAAGAGTGCTTGCTGCCATAACAAACTCCATAGTATGTGCACTATCAAGCATACGAGCTTGCCTTCTAGTGTAACCAACCATCGGTGCATCTAGATGACTATCTTTCATAGTCTGTAAATACCATCTAGGAATTTGTCTTGCATCCTGACTGTGCACAAGCTCTTGCTGAATTTCAGTTTCAGCACTTTGCTGAATATTCAAAACAGCCAATGGCTGATTTTCTGCATTTTCCAATGGAGCAGCTGGCTGAACATTGAGTTCACTTGCTGAAACTCCAACTGAATCACCAAATGTAATGGGCAGCAGCCCTTCAGATACATCATGGGCAGCCTGATATGTGTCTAAACCAGCTAGGGAAAATTCTGATTTTTCATCAAATAATACATCCCTACTAACAAATACCTTTTTAGAGACAGGATCATAGAGTCTGTAGCCTTTGCTTTCACTACTATATCCCACAAAAATGCATTTGACAGCCTTGTTATCCAACTTTTTTTTTGAGTACCTATGGAATGTGTGCATATGCAAGCAGCCAAAGGTACAAAAGTACCCAACAAAAGGTTTCCGGCTGTTCCAAGCCTCAAAAGGTGTAACATTGTTTAATGCTTCGGTGGGGCATCTGTTCAAAACATAGCAAGCACACATGACAACTTCCATCCAAAAACTGTGTGTGGCAAGCTCTTTGCTTTCAGCATACATCTAGCCATCTCCATGAGTGACCGATTCTTCCTCTCTACAACCCCATTCTGCTATGGAGTATAAGAAGTAGTATACTGATGGACAATGCCCTTGTGCTTTAAAAAAGAATTCAATATAGAGAACATATATTCCCCCCCTCGATCCGAACGAAGAGTCTTTATTTTACAACTAGATTGGTTCTCAACAAGCGCAACAAAAGCCAAGAATGCATCATACACTTCTAACTTTGTGACCAAAGAGTAGACCTAGGAAAATCGAGTAAAGTCATCAATAGAAGTCACAAAATAGTAATATCCTCCCAATGACTTTGTCTGCATAGGCCCACATACATGTGAATGCACTAATTGCAACCATACTGTTAATCTAAAAGCAACATCATAGGGAAACGAACAACGATGCATTTTCCCCGAAATACATTCTATGTACAAGTGCTCCAGAGGTCTCTCCAGTAGAGGTAATCCATCTAGCATCTATGTACGCTGTAAGAGCATCAAGCTGCCAAAGTTCACATGCCCCATCTTAGCATGCCATAACTATGTCTGTATCATAGCAAGAGTAAGAGTAGATGTCAAGTACGCTGACTGATCAACTGAAAGAGCCTCCAACTCATATAACCCATGACATAAAGTGCCTGTCAAGACCAAAGTCGTGTGTTCTTTGTCTCTCAATGTGACCTGCAATCCACAACATGCCAAAGAAAAAATAGAGAGTAGATTATTCTTTATGCCTGGCACAAACAAAGCATCCTGTAGGAGGAGAATAGAGCCATCAATGGCTATGAGCACAAAATATGCCTAGAAGCACCACTGTCAAAAAACCAAGTGCCTGCATCCTTAATAGAGCTAAATGCTCGATCAGCCCAAAAAGTGTCATAACTGCAAGTGCAAAAGCAATAATCCTTGTCTACAACAAAGGACGCGGACTCAGTAGCAATGGAAGGAGCATCAAACAAAGACATTCCTGACTCCTCCTCCTTCGCAATTCGCTTTCTGCACTCAGTGATGTAGTGGCCTGGCTTCTTGCAATAATGGCATTTGCCCTTTTTGGCTTGCGTGCCCCCTTGTTTTTTACTTGCCTGTGATGTGCCAGAAGTCCCAAAGCTCTGCGGAGCATTCTTTACTTGGCTGCCTTTGCCCTTCTGTCTAGCCATAAAAGCCTACTCAACGGTTATGGCATCCACACCACTATTTCTTCTTGTTTGCTCCTCCTCTGGAAGCAAACTGACTAACTGAAGAAAAGTGATCAGCTATGCGGCAATCCTCATGGTGAGGTTTAAGGCTGTATGAAAAGCCAAGTATGAAGGAGGTAATGAGTTCAATGTAGTAGATATCATTTGTGCATTCGAACAGTACTCATCAACATTCATGAGTTGCTCACGCAAGTCCTGAATTTTGTTCAAGTGGTCCTGAATAGAATCACCCTCATACATTTTCAATGTCTCTAGCTCTTTCTTTAAGAAAGAGATGCAAGTCTCATTCTTTCCTGCAAACATTTGCTCCAAAGTTAGCCAAACTTCTCGTGAAGAAGCTACTGAACGAATATGGGGGATGATGGACCGCTGAACTGCCAATGCAATCAGCGACAAAGCTTGTGCATCCCGTGTATCCCATGCTTTTTGAATTGCTGATTTTGGGGAAGTGGCTAAAGTGGAGCAGGCTGAGGTGCCCGTTGTGCACATCCTCCTGGAGGAAGAGTAGCTAGAGCCACAACTCAAGGTCTAGCTTCTTCTCCACTGACATAATCCCAAATAATTTTTGCCACAAGTACATTCTTCAACATGAAGGACCAAAGTGAGTAGTTGTTTCCATCCAATCTGTCCTCCTTGGTTACATAGGTAAAGATATCTCCTCCCTGATTTGCCATGATAAGCAATTACCAAAAGAAGCAAAAGAGCAATGTCCAAGCGGGACCAAACTGGAAATCTCAAAATTTCCAGAAATTACAGCAGATAACTTGCTGCAATTAGGTGCACTCTCTCAAAACTGTCTTTAATGCACGCTGTCCAAGATGCATTCAGTGTTCAGTAACACTGTATCAGCAAAAACCCCAAAATCTCTTGCCCCAAATTTGTCCAAAAGAGTCTATCAGTGACTGAGACTGCAATACATGTGCCAATGTCCTCAAAAAACACAAAAGCCCCAAAATTTCTGATAATTTTGCCCAGAAATTTGCATCCACCGTGTCCGGGACACATACCCACAGTTCTGTGTCTGCTTGGGTAGAAATCCCCTCTTCCAGAAATTAATTCTGGAACAAAAAGGTAAAATATTTTTTTTAAAATACATCAGAAATGTCGAGTTGACAAGATGGTAGCCACAGGCATAGATACAGGCACAGGCGCAAGTACAAGTACGAGTACAGCCGAGTTGGCGGGTGTCAGAACCCTGGCCGGAGGGCACAGGACGGACACTAGTTGCAAGTCAAAGGGGTGGTACGCAGCGTGGTCCTTGGCAGGTGGCACTCCTAGGCAAGCTGGCAAGCTCCGAGGTAGACAGGCAGCGCTGTAGAGGCAGAGGCGGACACTGGCTCACAAGCGGTGCTGGGCACAGTGTTTGGCAGGTTGCAGGACGACGGGCGGAGCTCTACTGATGACAAGCGGCACTCTGACGATGGGAGGTGCAGGGAGCATTTCTCAGGCGAGTTTGCTACTAGGGGGCGGCTGTGGCAAGAGGCAGTGTGACTGACGAGAGCTGGCGCTTCAGACAGGACTAGTGGGATGTTTTGCAGTCTGGCTAGGCAACTCGCGTGGCGTGCAACTGGTGTGGGGAGAAGCAGCTCGAGCTACTGCAGAACAAGGAGCTGCTATGCAAAGCAGAGGGGCAAGCGTCTCCTTTTGAAGGTTGAGGCTGGTGGACCTGAGCAGAGAATCCCAAAGAATAAGCGGAGCTGAGCTGAATAGGGCCTCAGCTGAACAGAGGCAATGCTCTAATACCAAATGTGAGATGGAGACACGATCGAAGCTCAGCATAGAAATCAGTAGACAGTATGAGAGTGAGACACAAATACAATGGACTGAAAGATTGTCATGAAAGTACAAGGTGCAACCCTTAAACCTTAGGGTTGTAGGGGGTGTTCACACCCGAACACGATAAGTGCCCATAAGAGTGTGACATAAGCACATACGAAATAAAACTATTAGTCTGGGGAAAAAAACCTCTCCTACCGAGAGTAAAAAGTGCCCCAATGTCCTACTGATCACCGACACTCCTATGTGAGCGTAGGCGTAAGTGAGGCGTAAGTGAGATACCCAACACATACACCTAATGGTGGTTATACAGGATGTAGGAGCGAATGTCTCATAATCAATGGCCTTCTTTTGTGCATAGCCTTTTGCCACAAGCCTGGCTTTGTACTTATCAATGGATCCTTTTGCTTTTCTTTTCAACTTATAGATCCATTTAGTACCAAGAGCTTTCTTTGCAACAAGCACTGTAACTAAATCCCATGTTTGATTCTTCATGATAGAATCAAATTCAACTTGCATTGCTTCCATCCAATGCACACTCTATTGTGCATCCTCAAAAGAAATAGACTCCTTATCATCAAGTGTGTTTGTGGCCATAACAAACTCCATTGTATTAGCATGATCATGTAGATCTGCTTGTCTTTGGGTACGACCAGCAAGAGGAGCATCCAAATGACTGGTCTTTTAAAGTCTACAAGTACCATTTTATCTATTTAATGAAGCTCCAACTGTATCACCAAAAGAAATAGGCTGCAACCCTTCAAACACATCATTTGCAAGGGACAAATTGTACGATCTTGTTTCAAAGAAAGTCTTTGTCAGTAGGGATGTGATTTTTGATGAAAAATCAGAATTATCTCTCTCTGATTTTGACACATATCAAGTGAGCATATGCAAGACACCTAAAAGCAAAAGGTGACCAACTTAAGGTTTATGGTTGCTCCAAGACTCATAAGACGTGATATTTTTCAATGCCTTAGCAAGGCACCTATTCAAAACATGATAAACACACAACTGCTTCCGTCAAAAACTATGTGACAATTTTTTAGCTTTCAGCATACATCTGGCCATCTCCATGAGTGACCTATTCTTCCTTTTTGCAACCCAATTTCGTTGTGGAGTATATGCAACAAAAAATATTCCGCAAAGAAATAAAAGCCAAAAATGCATCATACACTTCTGAATTGGTGAAGAATAGACCCAACAAAAGCCAGTAAGTCATCAATGAAGGTGACAAGATAATAGCATCCACCCAATGACTTTGTCTGCATGGGTCCACATACATCTCAATGCAAAATCTACAACTTGGTCGCTGCCTTAAAAGCATAAGATAAGATGCATTTTTTTGCAAATAAAGTATGGCTAATTATATTAGTTTGGAAAAACCTTGAATACAAAGAAGTGCTCCTGCTCAACAGACTAACTGGAGCTAATATAAAGTCACAGAAATATCAAATATTCAAACTCTCGGGGCGGTCTAGGGGGGATAGGCGCAAAAAGCCATGGAGGGGGGGGTGTATCGCCATTTGGGACTGTCTGCTTGCATCACGAAAAACAAGTCCTGACAGCCCCAAGTGCGCATGAATTGAAGACAAAGCTCCTGACAAGCTTGAGACTCGCCCTATACCTAGTCCCATTGGCCGCGAAGGGAGTGGATGATGGAGGTCCGGAGTTTTGCCAAAGTCACCTATACAAAAAGTCTCTCTCCTCCAAAACCATCCTGACATCGTGCCTTCCAGATATGCCATCCAGTGAGACTCCCTACAATCTCCCATACCCTAGAGCGGTCTGCTGTGGGCTCCAATACCTGGCGGATGGGTAGAGAGCCTCCAAGCCGGCGACTGCGCACGACCCAACCTCAAGAAGGAACATTGTGTGTATTACATCCTAGCCTCATACAGAAGGTGACAATCGTGGCTGATTTCCTACCAGCAGAAAGCTCCCCATGAGATACATCCAAGGCTGGGTGCTATGTGGCAGAGGATGCGGCATGCTCCTCTCCACACTAGTTGCACCGCCTCACACGACCAAATACAGTGCTTTGGAGTTTCCAGAAGCTGATCTGTGCAGCGTTTACATCCTCCATCCTTTTGCATCTGGCCTAACCAACTCCCTTCCGCCAGGCCTCCATGTGCCACTAGCCATACGAAATACGATACCCTCCTCGGTCTCCAATTGTTCCATAGACGGCTCCACCCAAGACTTGCTATGCGGCGGCGCCCAGTCCATATCCTCCTGCATCAGCACGTGTTTGCCAATCCTAGCTATGTACTCCACGAACCTCGCTGGCTTCTTGGCGACTGCAGTCACCGGCCATAGCCACTCTCCCGGATCCCACTCCAGCTCATCAAGTGGTCTGTCCTCCCAAATCCAGAGGCGCCACTCCCGAAGCTCCTCCCAGAGAACATAGGGGTCCAGTGACCATGTTCTCCACTGAAGGCCCACCACCCGAATCCTCCTCCATGAAAGGACAGCTATCCCCTCATCCTGCTACCCTCTGTCAAGGGCCAGACACCCCCCCTTGTGAATGGTGAAAAAAGTCTCGTGTGACGCATCGCCCACTATACGTGCCACCTGTAGGGGGATACCTCTCGGTAAAAACTTAGCAGCCCATACCTTCCAGAGCTCTATCGGCTCTCGTACTGAGGGACCAAGCCACTCCTGAGATATTGCTGCATGAATCTCCCTTCTCCTCAACTCGACTCCTCTCTAGCAACTTGATACCCATTACAACACCTCGTCCACCAACCTGTACACCTCCCGCCAGGTCCTGATGGTGCGAGTCGGATCAGCCTCCCAACCAGCCTACTGGATGTGGGGGTGCTCACCGATTTGTACCCCCTCCTGATCTCTGACCTGGGGATTCTAGATCACCGGCTAACAGTTTATCTCCTCTTTGCAACCTGGGGGGCTCTGAATTAGGGCCTTATGGAGGCCCTACCATACACGAAGGGGGATCAAGGGGGCGTAATCTGGGCCGTCATGAAGATCCATCTCAAGGACCTTCTCCAATCCCCGCCAAGCCTCGCTCTGCACTCCTGAAGACCCTCCTGCAATAGGACCTTCCAGGTCTGCCCTCCTAGTGTAAGACCATGGACTACAAGCTTGCCCAAAACGGCCATACTCTGATATTGTGGGTCAATGATCCCAAGCCCTCCCTCTAACCAATGCCAGATGATGGTCGCCCACGCCACCTTCGTCCGAGAGTCCCTAGAACCGTCCGACCCGGCCCAGAGAAAATTTCACACTAGGCGGCAAAGCTCACTTACACATGACGAGGAGAAGCACCAACATGAGGCGATGTACCAAGCCATCGCTAAGAGGGCCTGGTTGACCACCAAGGCTCGGCCCGCTAGGGAGAGGCGAGCAGTACTCCAATAGGTCTGCTTTCTCGGAATAGAGTCGAGGACTGGGAGAAATTGCTGGGCGGGGGTGATCTCTAGTCCTACCTGGAACCCTAGGTAGCGGATAGTCTGTACACCCATAAATCCCAAGTGCATGCCTACTCCGTACTAGAGTCCGGGTCTGTAAGGACACCAACTGAGTTCCACTAGAACACCTTGAGAGCTAGTCTCACTCTCTCCAGCATCAACTCATCGTCCTCTATGTAAAGTGTTGTATCATCTGCATACTCTCAATCTAACAGCTCTGTCTCCCCTCTCACTAGAAGTTGGAGGCCGCGTAACCCACTCACATGTGATCTGAGGATGTGAGACATCGCCTCTGCAAAGAGTAGAAACAAATACGAGGCTAGTGGCTAGCCTTGCCGTACCGATCTCTCCAGCCAAAACTCCTCCCCTCTCCTGCCACCTATGAGAACCCTGCTGGTAGCCGATCTGTAGAGTGTAGGGACCCCATGGATCCATGCCTCGGGGAAGCCCAACCTCTCCATGGTGCCCTCCAAGAGGTCCCAGTCCACCCTGTCATAGACTTTCTCATAATCCAGGAGTAATACAGGCAATCCCTGACTACTGTGCTGGGCCCACTCTATCGCCTCAAAGAAGGTAAAGACATTATCTAGGATGCTCCTATCCAGGACAAAGCCTGTCTCTGTGTCATGAATGATGTCTGGAAAAACAGGGCAGAGTCGCCTCCCAATCATCTTTGCAAGTGCCTTATAGGCAACTGGCAACAAGGTGATCGGTCTCCACTATGATAGCCCCAACCGGTCTCACCCTTTGGGGAGGAGACTGATAGGATCTGCTAATAAACTCACTGGCATATGACCTAAACTGAAAATCTCCTCGAAAGCGAGTAGTAAGAGGTCCTTCACTACCTCCCAGAAGGTGGTGAAGAAGACCTTAGAGAGGCATTTCCAGCTGACCTGTGTGTGAAAAGCCTCCTCTAATTCCTTCTCTGTGAAAAGGGCTAGGAGGGAGCGTCCCATCTCCTCTGTGATGAGAGACGGAATGTGATCCCAGACCTGCTATCTGCAACGCTCTCCTCTGACTAAGGCTGTCTCCTGCTGGAAAAGGCGTCTCTAGTAGTCAATCTCCATCACCTCATTTGGGCTAGAATCAATCCTCCCATACTGATCCCAAAGGCTGCGTATCTGCTCTCCTGAGGTGCAGGGCTGGTGTGCCTGAAAGAACTCCCTGCACATCGTGTCCCCCTTCCACACCCAGAAGGCTGCTCAGGTGCGGAATGAGAACTCCGAGCGCCTGTTCTCTAGGTCGGCAATGGCTGTTCATTGTGCACCTCTTGTGCATGGAGGATGGGATCCCCTAGTGTTCCCTGTCATAATCTCTACGTGGCTGCTAGGTCCCGCCGGAGTGCTCTCTCCTCCTCCCAGCATTGCTGCATGGCTTGTAGGGCTGCATCTTGGCAGATACTGCTCAACTCGGCTAGGACCTCTGCAACCTCCTCTGCAATCCGGTCCCTCCTACTCCACTCCCTAGTCCAAATCTGCTTAATCTATCTCTTCACCTCCTCTCTCCTGTAGATCGAGTCAGGGATCCAACAGGATCGTGTACCTAGGGAAGATGCTGGGGGATCAAGTGTCAGGAGGACCGGACACTGATGGACAGAGTGGTGCTAGCCAACTACCCTTTCTGGCCTCTGCGAGAGCATCCCCACTCTCCCACATAGAACCTGTCCAACCGCTCTAGCAAGACTCCGCCTAGCCGCCTGTATCCCTACAAGAAGTCCAACGATCTTTCCCTCCTATGAAAAGCTGGGTCTCTCCAAACATCGTGAGCTCCTACTGCCAGTACGAAGACCTCCCATGCCTCCTGCTCCTCCCCAGTCATGCCCTAATAGTTTCTGCCTCTACCCTACTAGTCCTCTAAGGCCTCCAGGTTGTTGAAGTCTGCTCCAACAATCCAGGAGTCCAATTCTAGGAGTCCTCCTACAACCTCCACCCAGAACTTGCTACATGGCCTAACCTCAGTGGAGGCATAGACATTGAGGACTCCGAAGCACGAGTCCTCAATATCCAACCTAACCCATAGAACCCTCCCTGCACAATCGCCCCATGATACTGTACATAAGTGGTAAGGCTCGGGCCAATAGAGGAACATACACCTCCACTCCTACCATAGGCACTGATGGCGTACTCCCAGTAAATGTGTGACCTGCCTGGGAGAACCTTTCCTACCCGATGGGCTTGGGCGGGGGTGAGCTTGTGCTCCTACACAAGTAGGATGTCTATCCGTCCTGCAAGGGCCGGCTACAACTCTTGCCGAACAACCAACTTCCTGGAACCACATGCCCCACTATAGTAGAGACTATTCACATTCCAGGATGCAAGGTGTAAGCTCATGGGGAAACCTGTGACTGATTGAACAGACATCTGCTCGGTGTGGAAGCTGTTGATGAGGAGAAAGAACTATGGGGCATGCAAGTACGCTTTGCCAGAGGCCTGGTTGGCGAACTCCAGTCCCCCATGGTGGCCCTCGGGCAGGACCATAGGGTTGATAGATGCTCTAGGCGGTACTACCAATGCATCTATCAGCCGCGCTGAGATTTGTGACTCTTTATACTGGTAGAAACGGGTCGCATGTGCTAGGGGCCACTCCATCATATCCATCAGAGTTCTCCATTGTGGAGGGGCTCGATAGATAATACTAAAGTGTGGGACCTTGGCACCAGCCCACCAGCTAATGTCCATCATGCAACCTGGCCACTACTGTGCAAACAATGCTAGTCCTTCTTCTCCTATCCACTGGGAGATGTGGTCCACCACCTAACTCTTTACCTCCTCTATCTGTGTCGTCATCCAATCCCTTGAGTGAGAGGACTAAACGAAGAAGGTGTAGTTTGGTCCATCTGGGTGGTTCTAGTAGATGGACCTTGCCCCTCCTTGACTTACGTACCATGAAGATCCCCACTTCCAGAGGTAGTGGGAACTCTCCATGGTCCGCAACCCTCAAGTAGGACCATGGGCCACTGTGGAAGAACTCCTGTGGTAACAGCTACGCCTATCTCGCGAAAGTGTGACGGGCGGCATGGACAAATGAGCTAGTGGCTATGTGGGGAGGGCAAGATTACTGGTGTGAGGAGGATGTAGACATGTGTGGCTTATCATCTCCTATGGTAGGAGGGGAGGTGGGTCTGGGGGGGGGATCACCTGTACCGGGTGCGGATCAGGGGGAGTGCTCGGCAAGGGAGGTGGTGGGGGGAAAGAAGATCGAGGGATGGTGGGGTGGTCGGAGGTATGTGGCGGGTGTTTTGGGGGGGGGGGGAGGGGTTTGTAGAGTGCTCTGTCGGGGGGGCGCTCGCCCTCCTGCTCCTTGCTGCAGAGGTTGTGTCTGAGGACCTGGCTGCGGCCCCCCTGCCATCTCCCTCTTTGTTATGTGTGGATCCGTGTGAAGCCATCAGTGTCCGCCAACGGGCCTGTCAACGAACCCGACTTGGCTCCGAAACGCGTGCAATCTGTACGTGATGCCCAAAGTCGTGGCAACGCATACACTGCCCTGGTTGCCTAGTCACAATGACCTGCTACCTAAAGGAGTAACCTCCTGCCTCAATCTCCAGGAACTTTGGTATACTCTTTGTGTCTTTCACGACCACTCGTACCTTTGGGACTCTTGCAGCTATCACTGCATCCGCGAAGGAGACAGGAAGAATTGTGCCGAAGAGCCATCCAAAGTCCTCCACTAACTAGCAGTACTCTACCGCCAGTCCAGGGAAAAGTAAGGTGCCTGGAAGTCTAAGAAATCTGTTATGGAGCATAGATGTCTCCACTATCAAGCCACTATACCAGGGAAAAATGTAAATGACCCCTTTCGTGGAGGCATAGGGTGAGCTCTCCACTAGCTCATGAGCTATATCCGCAGAGGTGAGTCGAACTATGAAGATCCCTTGGCCCATGAAGACTGCCTCCGTGATCTACGTTGTGCCAATGCGCAGCGTGGAGTGGAGCCAATCCTGCAATTGGGCCCTTGATGGGGAGTGTCCAATGACCTGACCAAAGATCATTCTTTCTTTCAACTCGAGCTGTGTGGTACACACGGTTAAGAGCTGTTCCTTAGAGAGGATGATGTGCAAGGTGTTTGACTGGGGGCACTCGAAGAATGCGTCAGCGTCTGACCACATGTTTCCATTGCGCGTCCCTGCTGAGGACCTACCTATCACGTTGCTTTGCTATCGCTGGGGGAAAAGTTGCTGCAAAGGAAGAG
This sequence comes from Lygodium microphyllum, assembly GCF_053477565.2. Taxonomy (NCBI): domain Eukaryota; kingdom Viridiplantae; phylum Streptophyta; class Polypodiopsida; order Schizaeales; family Lygodiaceae; genus Lygodium; species Lygodium microphyllum. The sequence continues at coordinate 148,285,264 of NC_141146.1, read as the reverse complement.
AACAACTAGGCGGTGGGGGGGAGAGGAAGCATGGATGGTGGGTCTGCCAGATGGGGCTGTGGGCTGTAGGGTGGAGGGGGTGGGGACAGTGTGGGGGGGGAGGGCGGGTGAGGGAGGCCACAGGTAGGGGGGACGGACAAGCAGAGATGCCAATAGGCAAGCGGGTGCGACGGACAGGCACGTGCCAGGCGGGCGAGGGCGACGAACAGGCGGAGGCGCAAGCAGGGGGGAGGCGAAAGGCGATGGACGACGGGCCGTAGGCATACGGGGACAGGCTCTGGTGATGGCAACAGGGCAGGGAGTGACGGGCTCTAGGGATGGCAACGGGTAGGGAACGGTGGGGTAGGCACAATGAATCCGATGGGGGCTGGCACCACAATCGGTCAGGGGCAGGGGTAGCTTACCCGGCGCAACAGGCAGCGAGTTTTTTTCGGGTGGCTCCACACCAAGGCACTCTACAGGATAAGATACATTGTTGGCACATTGCACAGATTCGCCAACGGGAGCTGCAACAACAGAGGTTAAAAAATCCCTACGGGATGTAATGTGCTTAGAAGCACCACTGTCAAAGAACCAAGTGTTAGTATTCTCTGTAGCTGTAGAGCTGAATGCTCTATCTGCCCAAAAAGAATCATAACTGTAAGTGTAAAAACAAAAGTCACGGTCAACAACGAACGACACAGACTCTGTATTAGTAGCAGTATAAGGTGCACCGGAAACAAACATCCCAAACTCCTCCTTGGCAATGCGTTTCTTGTATTCTTGATGTAGTGACATGCCCTAAATCTGGAGAGCACGCATGTTTCAAGGCCACACATACATGTAGGGCATGCAGTTTTGAGAGGCGCATGGGCTTGAAGAATAGACACCATCTCTCTCTCTCTCTCTCTCTCTCTCTCTCTCTCTCTCTCTCTCTCTCTCTTCGTAATGGAAACTCTCTCTCTCTCTCTCTCTCTCTCTCTCTCTCTCTCTCTCTGTAATGGATGTTATATTTATAAAGTACTAAACAACAAAAGAGTTACAAAAGTCATGGCAAAGACGCATAGGAAATTGCCATATCCCAGGGAAGTAAGTCCTCCCAAGGGAGTAAGTCAGAGTGCCGAAAGAGATCTATCTGCCAATGCAAGAGGCCTTTAAGCCTCGCAATATGTCCCTGAACATTAGAGGCTGAATCAAAAAGAAAAGCATTCCGAATGGTCCAATTGTGCCAGCAGCCCCAATATCTAAGAAAGTCAAACAAGATCTTCATATGCAACTGTGCCGGTGTGGGGTATTTGGGCCATACAAAAACCCAATCAAAAGGGCTTAGCGAGAAAACAACCACCGCTCGCCAAACCGCTGACAAGAGTGACCAGATTTCCTTAGCGAGAGGGCAAGAAATAAATCGATGATGGGCCGATTCCACACTGGTGGTGCAAAAGAAACAATTGCAGTTGGCGATTCGATGCTTGGAAAGGGCTGAAGCAAGAGGAAGACCACCAATCATTACCCTCCAAAGAAAGACCTTGCATTTGAAAGGTGTCTTATTCAACCAGCCCTCCATCACAGTTTCCTTCCACCATAACTGAGATTTACGCAATCCCCATACAGTATTAGCTTTAGTAACCAGCCATTGATGATCTTTAATCAGAAGATGATACACCTGGTTAGCTGAGGCCTTTTCCAAATTCAGCCAACCTGCAAGATCCCAGTCCTGCTAGGGACAATCCAAAGCAAGCGCAAGAAAGGGTTGTCTGCTCTAGAGCACCAGCAAAAGCTGTTCCCATAAATCACGGTATCCACGAGGGATCCTGAAAAGCCTCCTGGCTGTACGAAACGAAATCAACACATTGCGACTGGCAAGGGTGGCATCTACAACTGAAGTCAAGCCCAGACGTGCCATGCGATTAAATTTTGGTCTGAGCTCATGTTTGCCTTTCCAAGAAAGTTATCGCGAGGCTGCCAACAATTCCAGTTGAAAAGAGTTAGTATCTAAGCGGTCCTCCGCTGGATGCCACCGAGCCTTCTAAAGAACCAATTTCCAGGAGCATACCAAATGAGCAAGCAAGGATGAAGAAGGACTAGAAAACCAAGAGTCTGCATTAAGAACATGCCACTAAGAGCTCCAAATTTGGGTATTACCATGCAGAAGCCCGTGATCCTCAAGAAAATAACGGGCTATAAAGACCCATGGGTGATGATCCAAGCACATGGCACAAAAAAGAGACCAACGAAGTGCCAGCATATGAGTTTCGGTATCCAAAATAGCCCCACCACCGATGCGTTTGGAGGTGAATGCATGCGACCAAGAAATCCATGAAATGCCTGCATGCAAGGAGTCCTTCCATAACATGAAACGAATGTACTGAGTAAGAGCATTCAATGTAGTAGTAATCCAAGGCAGCAATGGCAAGAAATATGTGAGCATTGGCAACATAATTCTCTGAGCCACTTTGAGGCGAACATGGAAGGGCCAAGCCTACAACTTCCCATACAAAAACTTAGCTGCCAGTTTCTGTGAAATCCACTCTAGTAGTTGCTTTGGCGGACATCAACACCCAAAGGGTACCCAAGATGCCTAACAATGTAAACAACGAGGAACAACCATTCCCTACCAGTCCAATGACTTTATATCTGACTCCGTGCAACTGAGAATGGCTGATTTCAAAGCATTGATATGAAGACCAGAAGAATGACCAAAGAGAGTCCGAACATCTAATGCTTTGCGAAGATTATCCTTGTCTGCACGCAAAATCATAAAGCTGTCATCAGCCAAGGATTGACTAATGAAGTGCTGTCCAAAAGAAAGAGACAATCCAGCCAACTGAATAGAAGCTGCCATATGAGATAACATCGAAAGAACCGGATGACTCGCAAGGGCAAAGAACAGAGGACTCAAAGGGGAACCCTGTCTCACAGAGCGTGCAAGGACAAATGGCTCGGTAACACCACCATTTAGCATAACTCGCGAGGAAGCTGCAGCACTAATGGTGTAGATCAAACGAGACATCCGAGTACCAAAGCCCATAGTAGACATAAGTTCTGCAATGAAAGGCCAGTCTAAATAATCAAAAGCCTTTTCCAGGTCCAATGGAATCAATACCACATCCTGATTACAGTGCCTTGCATAGTCATTAGCCATTTGCACATTTAAGATATTATGCAGAATGTTTCGGTCCTTAATGAAACCATATTGAAGAGGATGCACAATGGCAGGAAGATGCTTATGGAGCCGATTCGCCATCACTTTGGAAAAGATTTTATACATCGAACCCATCAAAGAAATTGGTCGCCAATGTTTCAACATTGACGGCGAAGAAACTTTTGGAAGCAGTTTGATAAGACCTTCATTCCATGAGGAAGGCATGAACCCCGTTTCCCAAACCTGTTGAAACATAGGCGTCAATGGTTTCACCAGTTGGGTAGCAAAAACCTCAAAGAATTCATTGGTAAGACCATCCCAACCAGACTTTTATCCTTGGGCAAGTGTAACAAAACATCCATAACCTCCGCCTCACAAATATCTATCTCCAAAGTAGTTTGCATGTCATGTGGAACCTGATTGCGGACCAAATCATAGAAAACTGAGCGTGCATGAGTAACTTGGTCAAAAGGAAAAGGAGCAGCACCAAGAAGGTCTAGAAAATAATTCCTACACATATTCACAATAGTCTGAGGATCAATGACCATTTGACCTTCTGGATCCTGGAGTCTAGTCATATTTTCTCGAGCAGGAGATGCATGTAGAGCTCGAAAGAGCTTATGAGTTTGACAAGCACTATCTTGCAAATTCTCAATCAAAGTTTGCAATTTGACCTGCTGTCAACTGAAACTCTTTAATAAGATCAGCCAAACGCATAGCCAGTAGGAGCAGAAATACATCATCTGGAGTCTCCACCAGTAGAGAACGAACCAAAGCCAGTAAATCCTCCGCTGCTTGTCGTCGCCGCCGACAAAGAGAGGCATGATGGATCCCATACTGCCTAACAACCCGCTGAACATTAGAGAGCAATCGTTCAAAAGAAGTATTGGCCTTAGAGGAGAAGTCCAATAAAAATCTATCAATCAATTGCTGCATATAGCCCCGAAAGATTGAATGCTTCAAATAAGACGAGTTGAAACGGAAAGGGAGTCTATCCAGAAATTGCTTAAAAGGTGCAATGGGTTGTGCAAGCATCTCAAGCTGTAGAGGAAAATGGTCTGACAAGGCATATTGCTGCAACACTTTCATTTCCAGCATATCAGGAAGAAAATCATCATCCTGCATGATGTACATGCAGTCCAACCGCGACCATGTAGTTGTATACTGCGCAGAATGGAAAGTAAACCCTGTAGAAGAAGGGTGTAGCCATGACCAGAGATCTTGCTTGAGTACGGCAAGAGCAAAAGCATTCCACACACGGCTTTCCGGAGCGTCCATCACCGAATGCTCTAATGTGGACTATGAAGAATCAACACCCATATTAAAATCCCCCATCAAAAAACCACGTCTGCCAAGTAACAAGGAGGTGTGCAAAGTATTCCAAAGATCCCGGTGAGATAAAGGAGCATAGAGGCCAAGTAACCATAAGATCTCTCCTTCAAATAAAACTTCAATCACCACAAAACGACCATGTACATCATTTTTAATAAGAACAGGCTGATATTTCTCATGTACAATCATAAGCACACCAGACTAATGCATGGCATGTGTGCCTGCATAAAACAAACGAAACCCATGGCAATCCACAACTTTTCTTGCTTCACCATGACTCTTGTGCTCAACAGCACACAAGACCATCCCACTGATTCTCATGCAATACATTCCACATGGCACGTTGCTTATTGCGAGAACAAATGCCTCGCACATTCCACGTGGCTATCTTCATGTGTATTCAAAAAAGAAAATCTGGAACGAGGCAAAGCTTGCCTCGATTTAACCTTTTCTGCTAGAATGTCAAGGACTCCCTCATCCAAAAAATCAGCTAACACGGCAAAAGATTTCTGACGGCCAGATTTAGGAGGTAGACAGTATATCCACTATCTTGGGGATGGAACGGGGATAACGACGATCCCATGGGGTAATCACATTACCTCTAGCATCAAAAGCCAACTTAGCAGGTGGGCCCTTTGGACCGTCCGTATATACTTTCCTAGTAGGCTGATTACGAGGAGCAGAAGAAACCATAGCATGAGCAGTGTGCTATGAAGACAACATTTCTTTCCTGCGCATATAAGTACGCAAGGAATCTTGTGAAGCATTAGGCACAGTATCCGCCATGCCAGCATCAAATCTTTTACCTTTTTCGACACGTACATCTACCGAGTCATTGCCACGGGAATCCAAACCCGAAACATGTTGTTTTCCTTTGTCCAAAACTTTAGGTGGCTGGGTTGCATCCTGCGACGGAGCATCAAGCACCATATCTTCCATGGGCGGCAAAACATGCTCAGCATCTGAAGTCGGTTGTTTCACTGGGCATTCGGCCATAAAATGCCCCAATTTTCCACACCAAAAACAATGCCCTGCAAAGTTACCCCATTTCAAATGAAAGTGTAAAGGATGCATGCTAGAGTAATTAAGACGTAACCAAGCAGACCTTTTCCGAGCAGTGTTCCATAACATACACAAACATTCACGATTCATGGCCCTTAAGCTCGGGAGGACCAGAACAGTGCCCACAACAGCCATGGCATCCTTTAACAGTGGCCAATAGACAGCCGGACAGTTTTCCACTTCAACCCACACCAGGCATTCACGTTGAAGCAGGCGCTGAAAATCTGCCATTAGGCGCCATGGCACAACATGGCCAAACGGTGATCAAAGAACAATGGCAGTTTAGACAGTAGATCAGCACGATGCTTCTCAGATTTCAATAGCAGTTCATAAAAGCCTCAGGGCCCAACAAAAATTTCTTCAACACACTCCCCTTGTAGTAGACTTTGCAGCCGCTTGCGAATATGGGAAAGCACTGGGATCCTATCAGTGAAGAAGAGTATCACAGCACGTTCATAAAACACTGAGAATAAGCGCAAGACATTTTTCGGGTCCACAGTAGCTTCTAAAACATCTTCAGTTCCAAAGTCAGAAAATGCTTCATGATTATGTTGAACATAATCGCCAAGCAGAGTGTTGGCAAACTCCAACAAATGCTCCCAGTCAACATCCTGAGAATCCACAGAATCAAAAGCAACCTGAGCATAAGAAGGTTCCCGATGATCCATTGTCTCTTCCGAAGTATGCTTGGTGCGTTTGCCCACAGGCTAGAAGTCAGGACCAGGGGGCATCTCCTCTGTGCAAGGAATCATATCCTCTGGTTCCTCTGTATCAGAATCCGGACCAAGGGCTGCCTCCGTTTGGTCAATAAAGGGCATATCCAGACCAGCCATGTTGTATCACCACTTGTGCAAGTCAGATGCAGAGCTAGGAGCTCACGGAAGGCAGAAATGGCATCGGTCTCTCTCTCTCTCTTTTTTTCGTAAAAGGTAATTGTATTAATTACGAAAAAAAAGGTACAAATTTACATGATTACAAGATACACGATGGCTCTAAGCCAGCGTGTGTAAACTGTCAGTACAAAACCAGGACAGAGTTACACAAGTTATGGCAAAGACGCAGAGGAAATTGCCATATGCCAGGGAAGTAAGGCTTCCCGAGGGAGCAAGTCAGAGTGGCGAATGAGATCTATCTGCCAAAGCAAGAGGCCTTTAAGCTTGGCAATGTGTCCCGGAACATTAGAGGCCGAATAAAAAAGAAAGGCATTCAGAGTGGTCCAATTGTGCCAGCATCCCTAGTATCAAAGAAACTGGAACAAGATCTTCATATGCAACTGTGCCGGAGTGGGGTATTTTGGGCGTACAAAAACCCAATTGAAAGGGCTGAGTGAGAAACCAACCACAGCTCGCCAAATCGCTGACAAAAGCGATCAGATATTCTTAGCGAGAGGGCAAGAGATAAATCGATGACGGGCTGATTCCACAGTAGTGGTGCAGAAGAAACAATTGTCGTTAGAGATTCGACGCTTGGAAAGGGCCGAGGCAAGAGGAAGACCACCAATCATTACCCTCCAAAGAAAGACCTTGCATTTGAAAGGTATCTTGTTCACCCAGCCCTCCATCACAGTTGCCTTCCACCATGACTGAGATTTCCGCAACCCCCAAACAGTATTAGCTTTAGTAACCAGCCATTGATGATCTTTAATCAGAAGATGGTACACCTGTTTAGCTGAGGCCTTTTCCAAATTCAACTGACCTGCAAGGACCCAGTCCTGCCAAGGACGATCCACAACAAGGGCAGGAAAGGGATGCCTGCTTTGGAGCACTAACAAAAGCTGTTCCCATAAATCACGGTATCCACGAGGGATTCTGAAAAGCCTCCTGGCAGTACGAAACGATATGAAGACATTACGACTAGCAAGGGTGGCATCTACAACTGAAGTCAAGCCCAAATGGGCCATGTGGTTAAATTTTGGTCTGAGCTCATGTTTGCCTTCCCATGAAAGTAATCTCGAGGCTGCCAACAATTCCAGTTGAAAAGAGTTAGTATGTAAGCGGTCCTCCGCTGGATGCCAATACGCCTTCTGGAGAACCAATTGCCAGGAGCCAACCAAATGAACAAGCAGGGATGAGGAAGGACTCGAAAACCGAGAGTCTGCATTAAGAACATGCCACCAAGAGCTTTGAATTTGTGTACTACCATGCAGAAGCCCGCGGTCCTCAAGAAAATAACGGGCTATAACGGCCCACAGGTGATACTCCACACACATGGCACGAAAAAGAGACCAACGAAGTGCTAGCATATGAGTTTCGGCATCCAAAATAGCCCTAGCACCCAGGCGTTTGGGGGTACATGTATGCGACCACGAAATCCACGAAATACCTGCATGCAATGAATCCTTCTTCCATAACATGAAACGAATGGGCCGAGTGAGAGCATTCAAAGTAGTAGGAGTCCAAGGCAGCAATGGCAAGAAATATGTGAGCATTGGCAGCATAATTGTTTGAGCCACTTTGAGGCGAACATGGAAGGGCCAAGCTTGCGACTTCCAATACAAAAACTTCGTTGCCAGTTTCTGTGAAATGCACTGTAGTAGTTGTTTTGGCCGAACCTCAACACCCAAAGGGTACCCAAGATGCCTGACAATGGAACCACGGGGAACAACTTGTCCTTGCTAGCCCAATGACTGTACATTGAACTCCGTGCAACTGAGAATGGCTGATTTGAAAGCATTGATAGGAAGACCAGAAGCATGACCAAAGAGCGTCCAAACATCTAATGCCTTGCGAATATTGTCCTTGTCCGCACGCAAAATCATAAAGTTGTCATCAACCAAAGATTGACTAATGAAGTGCTGACCAAAAGGAAGAGACAATCCGGCCAACTGCGTAGAAGCTGCCATAGAAGATAACATCGAAAGAACCGGATGAGTCGTCAGGGCAAAGAAGAGAGGACTCAAAGGACAACCCTGTCTGACAGAGCGTGCAAGGACAAAGGGCTCTGTAACACCACCATTTAGCATAAATCGCGAAGAAGCCGCATCACTAATGGTGTAGATCAAGCGGGACATCCGAGTGCCAAAGCCCATAGTAGACATAAGTTCTACAATGAAAGACCGGTCTAAATAGTCAAAAGCCTTTTCCAGATCTAGTTGAATCAATACCACTTTCTAACTAGAGTGCCTTGCATAGTCAATAGCCATTTGCACATTTAAGATATTATGCAGAATGTTGCGGCCCTTAATGAAACCATATTGAAGAGGATGCACAATGGCCGGAAGATGCTTGTGGAGCTGATTCGCCAGCACTTTGGAAAAGATTTTATACATCGAACCCATCAAAGAAATTGGTCTCCAATGTTGCAACATTGACGGCAAAGGAACCTTTGGAAGAAATTTGATAAGACCTTTCCATGAGGAAGGCATGAACCCTGTTTCCCAAACCTGCTGAAACATAGCTCTCAATGGCTTCACCAGTTGGGTAGCAGAACTCTCAAAAAATTCATTGGTGAGACCATCCCAACCGGGACTTTTATCCTTAGGCACGCGCAACAAAACATCCATAACCTCCTCCTCACAAATATCTGTCTCCAAAGAAGTTTGCATATCAAGTGGAACCTGATGTCGGACGAGATCATAGAAGACTGAACGTGCATGCGTAACTTGGTCAGAAGGTGACTGAGAAGAACCAAGAAGATCTAGAAAATAATTCCTGCACATATTGACAATAGTCTGAGGATCAGTGACCATTCGACCTTCTAAATTCTCGAGTCTAGTCATATTTTCTCAAGCAGCAGAGGCATGCAGAGCGTGAAAGAACTTATGAGTTTGACAAGCACTATCTTGCAAATTGTCAATCAAAGTTTGCAATTCGGCCTGCTGATAAGATTTCAACTGAAACTCTTTAATAAGATCAACCAAACGCATCGCCAGTGAGAGCAGAAATTCATCATCTGGAGTGTCCACCAGCAGAGAATGAACCAAAGCCAGCAAGTCCTCCACTGCGTGTCGACGCCGCCGACAAAGAGAGGCATGGTGGATCCCATACTGCCGAGCAACCCACAGCACATTAGAGAGCAATCGTTCAAAGGAAGCAGTGCCCTCAGAGGTGAAGTCCAATAAAAATCTATCAATCAATTGCTGCATATAGCCCCGAAAGATTGAATGCTTCAAATAAGAGGAGTTGAAACGTAAAGGGAGTCTATCCAACAATTGCATAAAAGGTGCAATGGGTTGTGCAAGTATCTCAAGCTGGAGAGGAAAATTGTCCGACAAGGCATATTGCTGCAAGACTGTCATTTCCAGCATCTCAGGAAGAAAATCATCATCCTGTATGATGTACATTCGGTCCAACCGCGACCATGTAGTTGCATACTACGCCGAATGGAAAGTAAATCCTATAGAAGAAGGGTGTAGCCAAGACCATAGATCTTGCTTAAGTACAGCAAGAGCAAACGCATTCCACGCCCAACTTTCCGGAGCGTCCATCACTGAATGATTGGGTATTGCCATGTAGAAGCCCATGGCTCTCAAGGAAATAACGGGCTATATCGACCCATGGATGATGATCCGAGCACATGGCGCGGAAAAGAGACCAACGGAGTGCCTGCATGTGAGTTTGGGCATCTAAAATAGCTCCGCCACCCATGCGTTTGGGGGTGCACGCATGCGACCAAGAGATCCAGGAAATACCTGCATGCAATGAGTCCTTCCATAGCATGAAACGAATAGACTGAGTAAGAGCATTCAAAGTCGTAGTAGTCCAGGGCAACAATGGCAAGAAATATGTGAGCATTGGCAACATAATTGTCTGGGCCACTTTGAGGCGAATATGGAAGGGCCAGGCTTGAGATTTCCAATACATAAACTTAGCCACCATTTTCTGAGAAATCCACTGCAGAAGCTGCTTTGGGGGAACATCAACACCCAAAGGGTACCCAAGGTGCCTGACAATGGAGCCACGAGGAACAACCAGACCCTGCCAGTCCAAGGACTGCAAGTCCGACTCCGTGCAGCTGAGAATGGCTGATTTGAGCGCATTGATACGAAGGCCGGACGCCTGACCAAAGAGGCCCCAAACATCCAATGCTCGTCGAAGGTTGTCCTTGTCCGCACGCAAAATCATAAAAGTATCATCCGCCAGGGATTGGCTAATGAAGTGCTGTCCTGTAGGAAGCGACAATCCGGCCAACAGAGAAGAGGCTGCCATATGAGATAACATGGAAAGAACTGGATGTGTCGCAAGGGCAAAGAATAGAGGGCTCAAAGGGCACCCTTGTCTGACAGAGCGGGCAAGTACAAATGGCTCAATAACACCTCCGTTCAGCATGACTCGCGAAGACGCTGCAGCGCTAATGGTGTAGATTAGACGAGACATCCGGGGACCAAAGCCCATAGCAGACATAAGTTCAGCAACGAAAGACCAATCCAGATAGTCAAAAGCCTTTTCCAGGTCCAGTTGAATCAGTACTACCTCCTGATTAGAATGCCTTGCATAATCAATAGCCAGTTGAGCATTCAATACATTGTGCAGAATATTTCGGCCCTTAATGAAACCATACTGTAGAGGATGCACAATGGCCGGGAGATGCTTATGGAGCTGATTCGCCATTATTTTGAAAAAGATTTTGTACATTGAACCCATCAAAGAAATGGGGCGCCACTGGGTCAACTTAGATGGCGAAGGAACTTTTGGAAGCAGTTTAATAAGGCCTTCTTTCCATGAGGAAGGCATGATCCCCGTTTTCCACACCTACTGAAACAAAGCCTGCAATGGTTTCGCCAGTTGGGTAGCAAAAGCTTCAAAGAACTCGTTGGTGAGACCATCCCAACCTGGACTTTTATCCTTGGGCAAGTGTAACAAGACGTCCATAACCTCTGCCTCACAAATATCGGACTCCATAGTAGCTTGCATGTCCTGCGGAAGCTGATTGCGGACCAGGTCATAAAAACCCGAACGGGCCTGAGTGATTTGGTCTGAAGGTGGAGAAGTGGAACCGATAAGGTCACGGAAATAATTCCTGCACATATGCACAATAGTCTGCGGATCCAGGATAAGGTGGCCTTCTGCATCCTCGAGTCTGGTCATATTCTCCCTAGCAGGAGAGGCATGGAGAGCTCGAAAGAACTTATGGGTCTAACATGCACTATCTTGCAAAGTCTCTGTCAGATGTTGCAGTTTGGCCTGCTGATATGATTTCACGTGAAATTCTTTAATAAGAGCAGCCACTCGCATGGCCAGTGCGAGCAGAAATGCATCATCCGGAGTGTCCACCAGCAGAGAACGAACCAAAGCCAGCATGTCTTCGGCTGCCTTGCGACGCTGCCGACAAAGAGAGGCATGATAGATCCCATACTGCCGAGCAACCCGCTGCACATTAGAGAGCAATCTTTCAAATGACGCAGTGCCCTGAGAAGAGAAGTCCAAGAGGAATCTGTCAATCAATTGCTGCATATAGCCCTGAAAGATTGCATGCTTCAGGTAAGACGAATTGAAACGCAAAGGGAGTCTCTCCAGAAATTGCTTGAAAGGTGCAATGGGTTGTGCAAGCAGCTCAAGCTGCAGAGGGAAATGGTCCGACAAGGCATATTGCTACAGCACTTTTATTTCGAGCATCTCGGGAAGAAAATCATCATTCTGCATGATATATATACGGTCCAATCGCAACCATGTTGTTGCATACTGGGCAGAATGGAAAGTAAACCCTATAGAAGACGGGTGTAGCCAAGACCAGAGATCTTGCTTAAGAACAGCAAGAGCCAACGCATGCCACATACGACTTTCCGGCGCATCCATTATCGAATGCTCCGATGTGGACTGGGAAGAATCAACACACATATTGAAATCCCCATGAAGAAGCCCCATCTGCCAAGTGACAAGGAGGTCTGCAAAGTCTGCCAAAGCGCCCGACGAGATAAGGAATCATTCGGAGCATAGAGGCCAAGTAGCCATAAGATTTCCCCTTCGAATAAAATTTCAATCACCAAAAAACGGCCATGAACATCATTTTTAATAAGAACAGGCTGATATTTGTCATGTACAATCATGAGCACACCCGAATAATGCATGGCCTGTGTCCCTGCATAAAACAATCGAAAGCCATGGCAATCTACCACTTTTCCGGCTTCACCGTGACTCTTGTGCTCAACAGCGCACAGGACATCCCACTGATTTTCATGCAATACAGTCCACATGGCATGTTGCTTGTGTCGAAAACAAATTCCTCGCACATTCCACGTGGCTATTTTCATGTGTATTCAAAACAAAATCAGGTACGAGGCATAGCTTGCCTTGATTTGACTTTGTCAGCGAGAATGTCCAAGACTCCCTCGTCCAAGAAATCCGCCAATACCGCAAAAGAGTTCTGAGGACCAGATTTGGAAGTAGACGGCATATCGGCTGGCTTGGGGGTGGAACGGGGATAACGACGGTCCCACGGGGTAATGACATTACCTCTGGTATCAAATGCCAGCTTAGCAGGGGGACCCTTTGGACGATCCGAATACATTTTCCTGGCGGGCTGATGAAGGGGGGCAGAGTGTTCTCCATGCAGCAACAACCCTATTGCCTTTTTTTGCACGTACTTCAACCCAATTAGTGGCACGGGAATCCAGACCCGAAACCTGTTGTTTACCTTTCGCCAGCGCTTGGGGCTGATGGGTAGCATCCAGCGACGGGGCATCACACACCATATCACGTACTTCAACCCAATTAGTGGCACGGGAATCCAGACCCGAAACCTGTTGTTTACCTTTGGCCAGCGCTTGGGGCTGATGGGTAGCATCCAGCGACGGGGCATCACACACCATATCTTCCATGGGCGGCGCAGCATGGCCAACATCGGAAGTGTGTTGCTATTCCAGGCATTCGGCCATAAAATGCCCCAACTGTCCACAGGAAAAGCAATGCCCTGCAAAATTGCCCCATTTCAAACGAAAGTGTAACAGGTGCATGCCAGAGCAATTGAGGCGTAACTAGGCAGGCCTTTTTCTTGCAGTGTCCCATAGCATACACAAGCGGTTGCGATTCACAGCCCTGAGACTGGGAGGGACCAGAACAGTGCCCATAGCGGCCATAGCATCCTTCAATAGTGGCTAATAAACAGCCGGACAATTTTCCACCTCTACCCACACAGGGCATTCACGTTGTGCAACAGACGCTGAAAATCTGCCATTGGGCGCCATGGAATCACATGAACCAACCGGCGTTCAAAAAACAAAGGCAGTTTAGACAGGAGAGCAGCACGGTGCATCTCCGATTTCAATAGGACCTCAAAAAAACCCCCGGAGCCAACAAAAATCTCTTCAACACATTCCCCTTGTAGCAGACTGTGCAACCACTGGCGAATACGGGAAAGCAACGGGATTCGATCAGTGAAGAAGAGTATCACAGCGCGATCATAAAATACCGAAAAGGAGTGTAGGACAGTTTTTGGGTCCACGGTGGCGTCCAGAACATCGTCAGGTGCAGAGTCAGAAAAGACTTCCTGATTATGTTGAACATAATCGCCAAGCAAAGTGTTGGCAAATTCCAGCAAATGCTCTCAGTCAACATCCTGGGAGTCCACAGAATCCGAAGCAACCTGAGGATAGGAACGATCCTGAGGAACGCCTATCTCTTCCGAAGTATGCTTGGTACGTTTACCCACAGGCTGGATGTCAGGACCAGGGGGCATCTCTTCGTTGCACGGAACCATATCCTCAGGTTCCTCAGCATCAGAATCCGGGCCAAGTGCTGCCACTGTTTGATCTATGAAATCCAGATGCAAACCAGCCATCGTGTATGATGATTTGATCTCGAAGGAGGACTGACCCTCTCTCTTGCCCGCTCTCTCGCTCTCCCTCTTTTCTGTACAGAGGCGCTGTCCAGGGGTGTACTCTGCAAGGACAGCTATTGAAAACGGAGTTTACCTGTCATCGTGCAGGGGCAGAAGGGCGAAACAAAGGCCTGGCGATCTCCACGGCAGGACAGGACAGGCTGGGGTGCCGGGCAGGGATCCGTCAACAACGTCTGGGGACAGGGCGTCAGTAGCAGGCGACCGTGGACAGGGCGTCCGGCCGTGGACAAGGCGCCAAGAGCAGCACGCGCTGACGGCTCCAGGAGCAGGGCATCTGCTCCTGACGGTTCCAGGAGCAGGGCGTCAGGAACAGGGCGCTAGGGTTTTCCCTGGCGGCGCAGGGACCAAACGCGAAGGGCAAAAACAGGCGGAGGTGCAGGCGTCGACAATGCTCACAAGACGCAAACGACAGACAAGCAGAGGCGACGACGGTGCTGACGCGAACGGGGGGTGACGACAGGCAGTACTTCACGTGGCGACAACGCAGGTCGAGGCGACAGCAGGGCGTGCCGGACCAGGCGATGTCAGGGCGGCACGACGCAGGGGCACCATCGCTACGCGTCTCTTCTCTCTTCTCTCTCTCTCTCTCTCTCTCTCTCTCTCTCTCTCTCTCTCTCTCTCTCTCTCTCTCTCTCTCTCTCTCTCTCTCTCTCTCATGCGCACGTAATTGGTAATTGTATTAATTATGGAGAATGTACTAGATTCACAAAACTCATGAGTATCATCCAATTTTACTGAAGAAATGGCAGTGCACTAGGGAGTCAAATCATCCATAGTAAGAAGACACATGTACCTTGATGGTGCTCAACTACCACTTAAGGAAGCCTCTTAAATAACTGATAGTGCTATGAATGCTTAAACCAAAAAAAATAAAAAATGAAAGCATTATGAATAGTCCAATTCTGCCAACATCTCCAAGCATAGAAAGTAGAAAACCACCAACACAAGTGGTTATGCAAAACTGGTACATTTAGGGTTTCGAAAGACTTAGTCCTTCAAATGCATTGACCTTTCCACTTGCTAGTCATCATTCTTTATAAAAGATGATATGCTGCTCCCTGGACCTAAAGAATATAAAATTGCAAAGTTTAAGGATGAATTGAAAGATACATTTGCTATGTCGGGTACGGGCCTCTTACATTACTATTCACAGGCGTGTGTAAATAATGAATTGAAAGATATATTTGCTATGTCAAATATGGGCCTCTTACATTACATTTGCTGTGTGTGATGATAGATGTTGCAATTGACAGTCCGCGGGCTGTTCATGTGCCACCAATTGTAGTGGTTGGTTAAGGTGCTTTTGATTCCATGTTGAGGTTTGATGCTGGTGGCAAGTTGTTGCCCTCTCATGATGTATTCCATACTCAGAAACATTAGTTCCCTCCCATGCTTTGATTGCTTGTTTGCAAAGGGTGGATCTTGTGGATGTGATTCATAGTTGAATGGAGAGATTTCATGCCACTAAATCTGTGAATGCAAAAGGGAAAGTAGTGGTCCACAGTAGTTCTTCCCCTCTTTGTTCATCATGAAACTCACTTTATGGATGTCAAAGGGGTTTCATCCAGCACTAAGTAGTATAAGCTCTAGAGAACTATTTTTGCTAGTGGTTGGGCTGCTTTTTGCGCAGTGGGGCACAAGTAGCACTTGCCGACTAGTTGCACCTATGTTTGTAAGTATTTTAAGGTGTTCTTCAGTGACAAGGTTCCTCATAAATCTGGAGTTATATTGGCCATTTGATCTTCGTTGCAATCTTCATTTGTTCCTCACGATGTTCGGGATAGATTCCTCGTGGTGCAACTTACCTATGAGGGGGAGATTTTGTGGTTAGTATGTGTGTATGCCCCTAATATAGCCCAAGATCATTGTCAACTTTGAGAAGATTTGCAATCCCTTTCCATGGCCCGCCAAGGGCTTGTTATGCGCCACTTTTATGTCTATGTCTATGGATAAGGGGACTTTGCCTCACTTTATCATGGATGGTTCTAAGCATCAAGTGTGGGATGCTTTAGTAGTTTGGCTTTGAAACAAGATATGTGGTCATGGATTGATCCTTATCAGTCCTTGTTGAATGATCAGTTTTTTGGGCACATGTAGCAGTTGATTGCTGAGTTTGCACGGAGATTCTGTTTGGGGATATTGATGCATGGCCGGTTTTTAAGGATAATGCGTGTGCTCTGTCCCCATAATATGGTATTCAGTGTGCTTCTGCATTCGTGCTGAATTGCAGTATTTGTACTCTTTATTGGATCATTCAATCAATATGCAACAAGATGGGGATACCTCTGCTGACTTGATCACAGGTCTGAATGGCTGAAATGTGGAGTCAAAGCTCTCGAAGAGCTGGAGCATGCTAAATTTAAATTGCTGGCCCATTTGCTTGCATTGCATGATAATATTTGTCAGACTGATCACTTCTTTGCTTGTCTATGGCAGAAATATGCCCAGGAGACTACTGTGCGATTGATGAATGAGCAAGAGAGTATGGTTGTTGAACTGACATCTATTATTCGGATGTGCCTTGATACTATAGATCTTTGTTGGGTCCACAAGAAGTCCTTTCTGAAGCTGCTCCTTCTGCACATCGATACATTTATGACCTAGTTCCAAAAGCCTAAATGGGTGGACTTGATGGAAGCGGATATTACTCAGGAAGAAGTGCTATCCCATTTACCATGCATGAAAAGCCTGGGTTGGGATGGTGGCCTCCCTAATGAGCTATTTTGAATCAATGTGGAGCAGCTTAAAGGACCGACTAACTTGCCATTGCCAGCATGTGTGGAGATCTGGATCCATGCCCTTGGATTGGAAGATTGCAATTGTTTGTTTGCTGCCCAAGGTTCTTTTCCAAAATTCTTAGCAATAGTTTGCAAAAACTATTCCCACAGCTAATTCATCCACGTGAGTATGGTTTCCTTAAGGGACGGAACATTATGCATAATATTTTGGATGGGGATTGATTATGCCAAGGACTTTGGCGAGCAAGTTGTTATGATCCAACTGAATATTGAAAATGCGTTTGATCATGTCCACGGTGTTAAGCTTTTGACATGCTTCACAGCTAATAACCATCCCTAAACAGCCCCAAAACACACTTCATGAAAAACGCAAAATCGGTGTGTGGTTCAACACGTTTTCAATGGTCCCCCCAAACCCTATTTTTTTGGGGCACCTTTCAACATCTATAAATCAACAGGCTGCCCACCATTTCCATCTTCTTCTTCACATTTTGGTCAACTTACAGAGGAAGAGATTGAAGAGTACTTGTGCATCACGTACAATTTGGTTACACCCCTCCAACAAGTGCTACTACTCCATTTGGATTGATTGGTGAGAGTGGCTACTACTCCAACAAGTGCTCTTTGGGGGGACTGCAGATCCTTGGGAGTAGAAGAAATTGGAGCAATCCATCCATCTTGGAAAAGTGAATAAGTGCAAAGAAGGTCCGGTGATGAAGAAGGGCCAGCACGTACTATAGGCAAAAAAGTCTCCTTGGCTTTTCCTTTAGTGCCACTAGTTTCTGTCCATCTTGTGAGAGGAAGAAGAGATCGAAGCTCAGCTGAGAGTAGAGTGGATCCTGTAGAGTTCGAGACCACGACACCCAATGCAATAATCTAAAGTGTCAGATGCAAGTACAAGTACAACCCTTAAATCTTAGGGTTGTAAGAGGGTTTTCACACCCAAAGCGTGTGAAACACGATAAGTGCCTAAAACTGTGTAACAAAGGCACGTAAAATTAAAAAAACAAATCTAGCGGAAAAAACCTCTCATACAGAGAGTAAAAAGTGCCCCACTGTCCTACTGAAGATCACCATCACTCTAATGTGAGCATAGGCGTGAGTTGAACCCAACAAACCCCCCTAGAGTGAAAGTTAAAGTGATCAAGATACAAGGGTCATCCACCAAAGGAGATCAAATTCAAAGCATTGAGAAATGCTTCAAATTTGTCACAAGAAAGTTTTGGTGAAGATGTCTGCCACATTACTGGTGATACAACAGCATACAAGGTTGATAACACTTGCATGTAGCCTCTCTCTAACAAAGTGATAATGCATCTCAATAAGTTTCGTGCATGCATAAAACACTGGGTTCTGTCCAATTGCAATGGCACTCTGACTGTCAATGAACAACGGAGTAGACTCCGTGATAGATACATCCAAAGCAGCTAACAAGCATCTAAGCCATACGCATTCAACTAAGGTAGAGAAAGATGCCTTGTATTCAGCTTCACATGACGATGAGGCAACAGTGGATTGTTTCTTGCTAAGCCAAGAAATGCAAGATGAGCCAAGAAAGAAACACTTGCCACTAGTGCAGTGACGAGAATCATAATCACCAACCCAATAAGAATCACTGTAAGAATGTAAGTGAAATGGTCCCCCTTGAGCATAAAGCAATCCAAGAGTCCTAGTACTCTGCAAGTAACAGAAAACATGCTTGACACTTGCCAATCTGACATGTCTGGCTGATGCATATATCTACTCAAGGCTAAAACTACAAACTGTACGTCCGGCCTTGTGTTGCATAGGTAGATAAGGCATCCAACTACTTGAGCATATGTATGGATATCAAACAAGCCACTGTCATCTTTTTTTTTTTTCAAATAAAATGTGCCTGATTATATTACTCAAAAAATTTGATTACAACCAAGTGCTCATGCTACACAAACTAGCTGGAGCTTATGCAAAGTCACAAATACATCATGTATACAAGCCTTTCAAGGTGGTCTGGGGGGGACGAGGGCAAGAAGCCATGGAGGGGGGGTGTATCGCTATCTGGGGTTGTCTGCCTGCATTACGAAAAACAGGTCCTGACCACCCCAAGTATGCATGAAATGACAACGGAGCTCTTCACGAGCCTTGGACTCACCATACACCTGATCCCAACGGCCGCGGAGGGAGTGGATGATGGAGGTCCAGAGCTCTACTAAGGTCGCCTATACTCAAAGTCTCTCTCCGCCAAAAGCCTCTTGACAAAGCGCCTTCCAGACATGCCATCCAGTAAGACTCCCTATGATCTCCCATACCTCCGAGCGGTTTGATGTGGGCTCCAGTACCTGGCGGATGGGTAGAGCCTTCAAACCGACCACTCTGCACAACCCTACCTCAATGATGAATATCATGTCCTGCATCCCGACCTCATACAGAAGGTAACGACCCTGGCTAACTGCCTACCAACAAAAAGCTCCCCATGAGATACATCCAAGGCCAGGTGCTATACGGCGAAGAATGCGGCATGCTCCTCTCTACACGAGCTACGCCTCCTCACATGACCAAAGGCAGTGCTTTGGGGTTTCTAGAGGCTGTTGTGTGCCGCGCTTACAACCTCCCTCCTGCATCTGGGCAAGCCAACTTCCCACTGCCAAGCCTCCATGTGCCACCAGCCATAAGAAATACGAACCTTGGTGGCTTCTTGGCGACTGCAGTGGCGGGCCATAGCTACTCTCTTGGATCCCACTCTAGCTCATCAAGTGGTCTACCCTCCCAGATCCAAAGGCGCCACTCCATGAGCTCCTTCTAGAAAACATAGGGGTCCAATCGCCATGTCTTCCCCTGAAGGCCCACCACCCGAATCCTCCTCCACGAAAGGGCGGCAATCCCCTCATCCTGCTGCCCTCTACCAAGGGCCAGATGCCCCCCCTCTTGAACGGTGAAGGTCCCCTGCGAGGCGCCGCCCACTCTACCTGCCACTTGTAGAGAGATGCCTACTGGTGAAAACCTAGCGGCCCATACCTCCCCAGGCTCTATCAGCACTCGTATCGGGGGAGCAAGCCACTCTAGAGGCATTCCTGTGTCTATCTCCCCTCTCCTCAACACTCGTATCGGGGGAGCAAGCCACTCTAGAGGCATTCCTGCGTCTATCTCCCCTCTCCTCAACACCACTCCTCTTTGGCAACCTCACACTCGCTGCAGCACCTCCTCGTCCGCCATTCTATACAGCTCCCGCCATGTCCTTATGGTATGAGCTGGGCCAGCCTCCCAACCAGCCCACTCGATGTGGGGGCACTCGCCAATCTGTGCCCCTTCCCAATCTTTGACCTGAGGGGCATCGGGGAAGCAAGCCACTCCAGAGATATTGCTGTGTCTATCTCCCTTCTCCTCAACTCCACTCCTCTCTAGCAACCTGATACTCGCTGCAACACCTCCTCGTCCGCCATCCTGTACACCTCCCGCCATGTCCTAATGGTACGAGCCAGGCCGGCCTCCCAACCAGCTCATTGGATGTGGGGGCGCTCGCCAATCTGTGCCCCTTCCCGATCTTTGAACTTAGGGTTCCAGATCACCGGCTGATGGTCTATCTCCTCCTAGCAGACTGGGGAGCTATGTATTAGGGCCTTACGGAGGCCCTGCCACACGCGAAGTAAGTTGCATAGGAAAGGTGATCTAGGGGGGGTGATCTGGGTTGACGTCAAGATCCA
The DNA here is from genome assembly GCF_053477565.2 of Lygodium microphyllum. NCBI lineage: Eukaryota > Viridiplantae > Streptophyta > Polypodiopsida > Schizaeales > Lygodiaceae > Lygodium > Lygodium microphyllum. The sequence goes on along the minus strand of NC_141146.1, from coordinate 148,264,556 downwards.
TCTCAAGGACAACCTCCACTCACCGCCAAGCCTCGATCTACAATCCTGAAGACCCTCCTGCAATAAAACCTTCGAGGTTTGCCCGCCTAGTGTGAGGCTGCGGACAACTAGCTTGCCCAAGAGGACCAAACTCTGGTACTTTGCGTCTATGATCCCAAGCCCTCCCTCTGACCGATGCCGTATGATGGTTGCCTACGCTACCTTGGCCCTAGAATCCCTGGAGCCATCTAACCCTGACCAAAGAAAGTTCCACACTAGGCGGCGAAGCTACACTACGCAGGATGAGGAGAAGCACCAACACGAGGCGATATACCAGGCCATCGCTAGGAGGACCTGGTTAACCACCAGGGCTTGGCCAGCTAGTGAGAGGCGAGCCGTGCTCCAATAGGTCAGCTTCCTCTGAATAGAATCAAGGACAGGAAGAAACTGCCAAGCCGGGGTAATGTCAAGTCCCACCTGGAATCCTAGGTACCGGACGGTCTGCCCTCTGCTCACCCATCTAAATCCCAGGTGGACGCCCCACTCTATGCTAGAGTCCAGGTTTGTGAGGAAACCAATCAACATTTTCCATTTGATTTTCCCTCCCGCTCCAAGACAGAATATCTCCAAGAGCTAGCCTCACTCTCTCCAGCATCAGCTCATCGTCCTCTATGTAGAGTATTGTGCCATCTGCATACTCTGAGTCTCACAACTCAATCTCTTCTCTCACTGGAAGTCGGAGGCCGCGTAATTCGCTCACATGACCTGAGGAAATGGGACATCGCCTCTGCAAAGAGTAGGGACAGATACATGTCAGAGGGCAGCCCTGCCATACCGATCTCTCCAGCCGAAACTCCTCCCCACGCCTACCACCTATGAGAACCCTGGTGATGGCTGATCTTAAGTGCCGAGAGCTCACGAATCCAAGCCTGGAGGAAACTCAACCTCACCATGGTACCCTCTAGAAAGTCCCAGTCCACCCTGTCATAATCTTTCTCAAAATCCAAGAGTAGTACGGCTAGTCTCTGCCCGCTATGCTAAGCCCACTCTGTCACCTCAAAGAAGGTGAATACATTGTCCACAATGCTTCTATCCTGGACAAAGCCTATCTGTGTGTCATGGATCATGGCTGGCAGCATGGGGTGTAGTCGCCTACCAATCATCTTTGGCAATGCCTTATAGGCCAGTGACAATAATGTGATCGGTCTCCACTGGGAAAGCTCCAACTGATCTTCCCCTTTGGGGAGAAGACTGATAAGGCTTGCCGAAACTCCCTGGCATCTTTCTTTTAGTGAAAATCTCCTGGAAGGCAATCAACAGGGGGTCCTTCACCAGTTCCTTCTCTGTGAAGGGGGCTAGGAGGGAGCGTCCCATCTCCTTTGAGACGAGGGACGAGCTAAGGCTGTTTCCTGCTAGAATAGGCGACTGTAGTAGTCAGTGGCGATCTCCATCACCTCGACTAGGGGCTAGAACGAGTCCGTCCATACTGACCTTGAAGGCTACGTATGTGCTCTCCTGAGGAGCGAGGCTGGTGCACCTGCAAGAACTCCCTGCACATCGTATCTCCCTTCTGCGCCCAGAAAGGTGATGAGGTGCGGAAAGAGAACTCCGAGCGCTTGTCCTCTAGCCCAACAATGGCTGCTCGCACGCACATCTCCTGTGCCTGGAGGGTGGGATCCCTTGGTGCCTCTTGTAGTAATCTCTGCGTGGCTGCAAGATCTCGCCAGAGTCCTCTCTCCTCCTCCCAGCTCTGCTATCTGGCCTGTATGGCTGCCTCTTGGTAGATTCTACTAGACTCGGCTAGGGCCTCTGCAACCTCCTATGCAATCTGGTCCCTCCTGCCCCACTCCTTGGTCCAAACCTGCTCTATCTGTCTCATCACTTCCTCCCTCCTATAGATCGAGTCAGAGATCCGATAGGCTCATCTGTCTAGGGCAGATGCTGGGGGATCTAGTGTCATGAGAACCGGGCAATGATCACACAACGTGATGCCTGCTAACAGCCCAATCTGGCCTGTACGAGAGCCACCCCACTCTCCCACATTAAACCTATCCAACCGCTCCGGCAGGACTCCACCTAGCTGCCTGTATCCCCCAGAGAATTCTAGCGACCTCTCCCTCTTGTGGAAGGCAAGGTCTCTCCAAGCATCGCGTGCTCCTTCTACCAGTAGAAAGACCTCCCATGCCTCCTGGTCCTCCCCAGCCATGCCGCGGTATTTTCTGCCTCTGCCCTGCTGGTCCTCCAAAGCTTTCAGGTTGTTGAAGTCTCCTCCAACGATCCAGGAGTCTACCTCTGGGAGTCCATCCGCGATCTCCACCCAGAACCTACTGCATGCCCTAACCTGCGTAGGGGCATAGACATTGAGGACTCCAAGGCACGAGTCCCCAATATCCAATCTCATCCATAGAACCCTCCTTGCCACTATCATCCCATGGTCTCATACACAAGCGGTGAGACTCGGGCCAATAGAGGTGCATACGCCTCCACTCCTACCCTGGGCACCTATGGTGTGCTCGTAGTAGGTGTGCGAGCTGCCCGAGAGTACCTTCCGAACCTGCTAGGCCTGGGTGGGAGTGAGCTTGTGCTCCAGTAGAACTAAGACGTCAATCCGTCTGACAAGGGCTAGCTGCAACTCCTACCGAACAATCAACTTCTTGGAACCACATGCCCCACTGTAGTGGAGACTATTCAAATTCCATGATGCAAGGTGTAAGCTCATGGGAAACCTGCGACTGACCGAACAGGCATCTGTTCGGTGTGGAGGCTGTTGATGAGGAGAAACAACTATGGGGCATGCAAGTACGCTTTGCCGCAGGTCTGGACAGCGAACTCCAGTCCCCCATGGTGGCTCTCAGCCGAACCAAAGGGGTGATAGATGCTCCAGGTGATACTATCAATGCATCTATCAGCCATGCTAAGAGTCGTGACTCTGTACACTGGTAGAAACGGGCCGCCTCTGCTAGGGGCCACTCGATCACATCCGTGGAGCTCTCCACTGTGGGGAGGACTCCAAAGAAAATGCTCAAGTGTGGGACCTCTGCACCAGCCCCCCAGTTAATGTCCATCATGCAACCACGCCACTGCTCTGCAAACAGTGCTAGTCCTTCTCCCATCCACTGGGACATGTGGTCCACCACCTGACTCTTCAACTCCTCAATCTATGTCATAGTTCAATCCCCTGAGTAAGAGGACTGAAGGAAAAAAGCATAGTTTGGTCCATCCAGTGGTGCTAGTAGATGGACCTTGCCCCTCCTTGACTTAGGAACCACGAACATCCCCACCTCTAGAGGTAGTGTTGGGAACTCTCCACGCTCCGCAACTCTCAGATAGGACCATGGGCCACTATGAAAGAATTGTGGCAATAATTAAGCTTGTGTCGGAAAAGTGTGACGAGCGGCAGGGGCAGATGAGCTGGTGGCTATGTGGGAGGGGGAACACTGTTGGTGCGAGGAGGATGTGGGCATGTGTGGCTCATCGCCACCTGTGGGAGGAGGGGGATGGGGTCTGGGGGGGATCTCTTGAAACGGGTGCGGATCGGAGGGGTGCTCGCCGGGGGGGGGGAGGAGCCTGGGAGGTTGGGAGGGATGGGTGTAGGGGCTGTGGGATCTTAGGAGGGGAAGACTCTAGCATGGGTGGTGGCTATGGGGGACTGCGGTCCTGCCGGGTTTGGGGGGAGACTGCGGTGTGCACTGCCGAGGGGGCCTCGCTCGCTCTCCTTCTCCCTGCTGACGAGGTTGCGTCTGAGAAGCTGGCTATTGCCCCCTCTACTCTCGCCCTCTCTGTTGTCTCTTGACCCGTGTGAAGCCGTCAGCGTCCACCTATATGCCTGTCGACGAAGCCGTCGTGGCTCCAAAGTGTGTACAATCTAGTGCCTGATGCCCAAAGTTGTGGCAACATAGGCATTGCCCTGGTTGCCCAATCAAAATGACCTGCTGCCTAAAGGAGTGCCCTCCTACCTCGATCTCCAAAAACTTTAGGATACACTTGTGTCTTTCATGGCCACTCGTACCTTTGGGACTCCTGTAGTTGTCATTGCATCCGCGAAGGAGGCAGGGAGAACTGTGCCGAAGAGTCGTCCAAAGTCGACTAACTGGCGGTACTCTACCACCAATCCAAGGAAAAGTAAAGTGACACAGTGTCTGAGAAACCTCTTGTGGAGCACAAATGACTCCACAGTGAAGCCGCTATACCAAGGAACCATGTAGATGACCCCCTTCGTGGAGGCATAGGGCGAGCTCTCCACTAACTCACGAGTTGCATCCACAGAGGTGAGTCGAACCATGAAGATCCCTCGGCCCATGAGGATTGTCTCCACAATCTGCGTTGTGCCAATGCGTAGCATGGAGTGGAGTCAATCCCGTACCTGGGCCCTTAATGGGGAGTGTCCAACGGCCTGACCAAAGATTGTGGTTTCTTTTAGCTCTAGCTCTGTGGCATGGACTGCTAAGAGCTATTCCTCAGAGAGGATAACGCCCAAGGTGTTAGACTGGGGGGCACTCGTAGAATGCGCCGGCGTCTAACCAGAGGTTTCTATTGCGCGTCCCTACTACGAAACGTGTTGATCACACTGCTCAATTGCCGCGGGGGGGAGGGAGCGGGGGGGGGGGGTCTGTTTTCTAACGTTGATGGAGGCACCGAGCGCCACAAAAAAGTGTTTCCAGACCATAGTTGCGTAGGTGAGGAGCCTGGAGCTGCCGGTTGAAAAGGACGGGGAACACTGCGCGAGTTGGGGGGGCTGGGCGTCAAATTTGGGAGGCGCAGAGGGGTCAGAATGGGAGGGACAAAGAAGAATGTGAGTTTGGGCGTTTGATTGAAAGTCAGCGCAGGATTGGGGAGGGAGGGTTGGGCATCAGATCGGAACCAGGGCGGAGGGGAGGTTGGCGCAAAGAGGTTTTACTGGCGGAGCTAGAGCAGGGGGTGACGGGTGTGGGGCAATGCTGTGGAAACCAACTCGATGGCGTGTCAGTCTGGTGGGGGGGAGAGGCACAACGCGTCGCGGGAGGGGACACGCGGCGAAACGGTTGGGTTGCAGGGGGGGACTGTGAAGAATCAATGGGAGAGACGGGGGTTACGGGAGTGCGTTGGCAGGTTAGCGATGACGGGCGACGAAGTGAACAACAATTGTAATAGAGACAGGTGCTAGCAATCTGCAAAACAAGATTAGACACTGTCATCATGCAATGACAACTTCAATCTCGGTTCCATTGGTGTAGAAACAAGATTAGTCACTATCCATTTATCAATGGACCCATTTGCATTCCTTTTCAACTAATAGACCCACTTTGTACCAATGGCTTTCTTTCCAACAAGCAAAGACACTAAATCCCATGTTTGATTCTTTATGATGGAATTAAACTTAGCTTGCATTGCTACCATCCAATGCACACTATGTTGTGCATCCTCAAAACATTCAAGCTCCTCATCATCAAATGTATCTGCTGCCATAACAAACTCTAGGATATGTGCACCATCATGCATATGAGCTTGCCTTCTAGTACGACCAACAATAGGAGCATCCAAATGACTATCTTCCATAGTCTGCAAATACCATCTAAGCATTTGTCTAGCCTCTTGACTATGTGCAAGCTCTTGCTGAATTTCAAATTCAACACCTTGCTGAATATTCAAATCAGCCATAGGCTGATTTTCCACATTACCCAATGGAGCAGCCCGCTGAACGTTAAGTTGACGTGCTGAAGCTCCAGTTGTATCACCAAAAGAAATGGATAGCAGGCCTTCAAATACATCATTGGCAGCCTGATATGTGTCAAAACCAGCAAGGAATAATTTTGCTTTTTCATCGAAAAGCACATCCCTACTAACAAATACATTTTTAAAGACAGGATCGTATAACCTATATCCTTTGCTCTCATTACTGTACCCCACAAAAATGCATTTAACAGCCTTGTTATCCAACTTCTTCCTGAGTACCTGGGGAATGTGTGCATATGCAAGACACCCAAAGGTATGAAAATGCCCAGCAGAAGGTTTCCAGTTGTTTCAAGCGTCAAAAGGCGTGACATTCTTGGCTTGCATGTCCCCTCTGTTCCTTATTGCCCTATGAAGTACCCAAAGTTCCCAAGCTCTGCGGAGCATTCTTGGCTTGGCTGCCCTTGCCCTTCTCTCTTGCCATAAAAGCCTGCTCAAAGGCTATAACATCCACACCATTGTTCTTTCTTGTTTGCTCCTCCTCTAAGAGCAGACTAACCAGCTAAAGGAAAGTAAGTGGCTATGGGGAAATCCTCATGGTGAGATTCAAGACCAAATGCAAGGCCAAGTACAAGGGTGGCAATGAATTCAAGGTAGTAGATATCAATTGCATATCTGAGTAATACTCGTCTACATTCATAAGATGCTCATGCAAGTCCTCAATTTTATTTAGATGATCCTGCATAGAATCACCCTCATCCATCTTCACAATCTCAAGCTCTTTCTTCAAGAGAGATGCGTATCTCATTCTTTCCAACAAACATCTACTCTAAGGTTAGCCATGCTTCTCGTGAAGAAGCTGTAGATCGAATGTGAGGGATTATAAACCACTGAACTGCCAATACAATCAGCGATGACAAAGCCTATTCATCTCGTGTATCCCATGCCTTTTGTGTTGCTGATCTTTGGGGATCTCGGTGAGCTGGAGCGGACTGAACAGGTTGAGTTGCCCATTGTTTGGGTCCTCCTAGAGGAGGAGTAGCAAGAGCCACAACTCCGGGCCCAACTTCTTCACCGCTGACAGAATCCTAAAGATTCTCCGCAATCAACACATTCTTCATCGTGAAGGAATAGAGAGAATAGTTGTTGCCATCCAACCTATCCTCCTTGGGTACATACGTAAATACATCACCTCTGTGATCTGCCATGATAAGCAAAAGAGCAATATCTCAAGCTAGACCAACCTAGAAATCTCAAAATTTCCAAAAATTACAGCACGTACTTTGCTGTACTTAGCATATGTAATCACACTCTGTCAAAACTGTCTTATAGGCACACTGTCCAAGGTGCAATAATAAGTGCTCAGCAACACTGAAAATGCAAAAGCACCCAAATTTCTTGTTCCAAAATGCACGAAATTAGTCTGTTTCAGACTGTCACAGATGTACATATATCAATCACTGAGCTGACTGCAAAAGCGCCAAATGTTTGGCCCAAAATGCACAAAATCTCTGCTGTATTGGTGTCCCAGGCGCATGCTGAAACTGCGAATGCTTGCCTGCTCAACAAGCCCCTTGGAGAGAAATAAATTTGAACAAAAGATAATTTAAAATTTTGTTTTTACCTCTGTAAAGGCAATGAGAATGAGGAGGAGTGTGTGTCGTACTCTAACAAATCCTTAAACGCAGCACAAACCCTTCGGAGATGTTAGGCAGCAGCAAACACAGCTCAGAAGAGGCTAGATCAATGTCTAGCAAAGCAATCAAGGGAAGAATCAGCAAAACGCAGATCAAATGATGATGTGGCAGCAGCTGGACAAAAAGTTCAAACAGCAAAACACAAATCTGGCTGAGTCATGGCAGTGTTGGTACAGCAAATGCAAGGTCTATTGATGAGGTCAACAGCTGGCAACAGCAAGGAGAGGATAAATGCAAGCTAGAACATGATTTTGCAGCACTAAATGCACATGTTCTCGTGACGATAGCAGGCCTGAAACAGCCACCAACAGCAGTAGAGGGCTGGACAGCAGGTGCCTCATGATGGATGACAATGGGCAGCATTTCCAACTGCGATATCCTTTGCGAATAGGGTGTGGACAGCAAAGATAAAGCATGTGCAAGCTGCAAAAGAGAAGATTAAGGCTGAGTGTTGGGCAACCTATCTATTTATGGATGGATGGGTCCTCCCAAATCAGGGTTTGCTTTATCGGCCACATACATTCTCTAGGAAAGCATTTCTTTTTAATGAAAGTTTGGTAAATTTGAGTTTTGGGGCTGCTATTAAGACCTAATTAAGTTATAATCCATTTTTAGCTGGAAATATTGAGTAGCATTTCTCCTCAAAGGTTTTGGAAACTGTTTTGGCAGTTTCGCAGAGTTTTCAGATTATTAGAACACTCTCAGTCCTTTAGTTGGATAGATATTGGTGCCTTGGACTATGGGGAGAGAGGGATTTTTCACTGCTTGGAGCTCAGCTTTTTGAAGCCTCTGTGTTTTATAGTTGCCCATTGCAGCAATTCCATACGCTAGCTGCTAAATTCGTTTTATGCAAAATCCTTACCTAAAAGTGTTTCACCCTGTTTCTTTAATGTTTTTATCATCATTGCTTCAAGGAATATCCCCTTTTTACATCACCAAATTTATAAACAATGGTTTCAACACACAGAAACCAGTCCCCCCATCCCCCCTTTTTCCCCCTTCCTTTGAGAGAAGTGTATAACTCAGCTTCAGTGCTTCAATAAATCTAACATCACAACTGGAGGATAATACCTTCACGAAATGAAGTGTCCAAATAAGACTGCAGTTTCAATGCCTGCCTATAGTACATCATGCCCCTCACTGCAAAGTGGAAGAAACAAAGAGTGACCAAGACATTATCCTGAACATTTGACTAAGTTCTACATGTGATCAAAAGCTCCACCTCTGACCTGTCCGGGAAAGTGTTTGTCCTCGCATTGATGCCCAACACCTTAATGCCAGCTCATTCTCTGGTTTATTCCAAAGTTCTTCATCCTTCCAAACATCACCTTCTTTTTTGCACTTTAATCGCTCCAGAAAATTCTGCCACTCATCTGTACATGACATTCCCTAATTTCAACTACAAGCAACTATTTTATTTAACCTTGAGTAACTACAAAAGTTCAAGGCTTAATACTAACCTGGATAAATCTTCTCCAGATAATATCGTATGCTAATGTCATCTTCATTGTAGTTGTGAATGTCATTCATAGAGTAGAGTGTATCTTCATTGCAGTATGGAGTAAGTACACTATAAACAAAAACACAGATAATCAGACAAACATGTTGGTACACTTCGAAGAAAGCCACATAGATAATCAGACAAATACATTCCTGTGTAAGGCTTAATTAGATCTACTTAAGTGCAAGAGACCAAAACTCATTCAAAAAAATCCTGCGGTTTCGGGGTATGTGATCGTAGACACGCAAAGTGGAGACCCCATGAGGACTTCACGTGGGTCCCTCATGGGACTTCAATTCCAACTATCATCACCCTCATTGGTCTTTCATGGAGTCCCGGTGCCTTGCTCTTAGTTTCCGGTTACAAAAGTTTCTTGCATTCTTCTCAGTCAGCAATCTATTTTACAAAACCACTTCATCCAACTCAGGTGATTGCAGAGCTCTATGATTAGATACTTGGTGTAGACATTTCAAAACTGAATTTGGTTCTTGTACATTTTGTCTATTTAGTAACATGTAGTATCTACGATCAATTCAGCTTGTTCCAATGGTTCTTTCAAACAACTCACTTGGAATGTTAGGTGACCTTGGAGGTTAACAGTAACCAGCATTCCTCCTCAGATAGGGTGGTAAATAACCTGATTAAGCACCATAGTTGCCTTCCTACATCGTACGGACAGATTCATACGATACAACTTTTGTACCGTACGAATTCATAACTTAAAACAGGCCGAATTTGGCCACCTTGCCTACGCATCCTACGTCCCGCGTCACGCATTTCCTGCGTCCCCGCTCTTACTCCGCCTACTTGTGTGGCACTATTTGGGGGCTGGGAAGCCTTGGATACCTCATCCCACCCCCTTTTCCAGCCATGCACTTCCCTCCCCAACCCTCTTTGGATTCCTTTTAGCTGGCATCCCTATCTTTGACTGTTGACCCCTCTTTCACTGTGAGAACTTTGACCCTTCTCTCATCTACAAAAGTGCTCCTCTCCTCCATGCTTCCACACCAATTCAGCAAACACTTACCATTCTCATCTTCCTCTCTTGGATGTTGATTCTTAAATGGACTTGTGATTTTTCATTCTCGAATCTCACCTCCCATCCCCTCTTTCCTGCACCCTATCGAAGCATTTGCCATTCTCGAATCTCATCTCCCATCCCCTCTATCCCGCACCCTATCAAAGCATTTGCAATTCTCATCTCCCATCCCCTCTCTCTCACTCTTTCTCTTTCAACTTTACCCCAACCCTCAGGCCTCTCGAGTCTCCCTCCCTTTCAACTTCCAAGACTCAACTTTCAAGTTTCAAGAGTCGAGACTCAAGCATCTCTCTCTCTCTCTTTTTTTCGTTAAAGGTAATTGTATTAATTACGAAAAAGGTACAAGCTTACATGATTACAAGATATAGGATGGCTCTACCCCATCGTGTGTAAAGAACACACTGTCTCTCTACAAGAACCAGACGACCTAAGAGTTACAAAGTCATGGCAAAGACGCAGAGGAAATTGCCATATACCAGGGACGTAAGTCCTCCCGAGAGAGCATGTCAGAGTGCTGGAGAAGATCTATCTGCCAATACAAGAGACCCTTAAGCGTAGCAATATGCCGCTGAACATTATAGGCGGAATCAAAAAGAAAAGCATTCCAAACGGTCCAGTTATGCCAACAGCCCCAATATCGAAGAAAGTGAAACACGATCTTCATATGTGGCTGTGTCGGTGTGGGGTATTTGGGCTGCACAAAAACCCAATCAAACGGGCGTAGCGAGAAACCAACCACCGCTCGCCAAACGGCTGACAAGAATGACCAGATTTTCTTAGCGATGGGGCAAGAAATAAATCGGTGACGGGCGGATTCCACACTGGTGGTGCAAAAGAAACAGTTACCGTTGGAGATTCGACGCTTGGAAAGAGCTAAAGCAAGCGGAAGACCACCAATCATCACCCTCCAAAGAAAGACCTTATATTTGAAGGGTGTCTTGTTCAACCAGCCCTCCATCACAGTTGCCCTCCACCATGACCGGGATTTACGCAATCCCCATAGAGTATTAGCTTTAGTAACCGGCCATTGATGATCTTTAATCAGAAGATGATACACCTGGTTAGCTGAAGCCTTTTCTAAATTCAGCCGGCCTGCAAAGTCCCAGTCTGCCAGGGACGATACAAAGCAAGGGCAGGAAAGGGTTGTCTGCTCTGGAGCACCATCAAAAGCTGTTCCCATAAATGCATATATCCACTAGGGATCCTGAAAAGTTTCCTGGCTGTACGAAAGGATATCAACACATTGCGACTGGCAAGGGTGGCATCCGCGACTGAAGTTAAGCCCAAACGTGCCATGCGGTTGAATTTTGGTCGAAGCTCATGTTTACCTTCCCACGAAAGTAACCGCGAGACTGCCAACAATTCCAATTGAAAAGAAGTAGTAGCTAAGCGATCCTCCACTGGATGCCCCTGAGCCTTTCGGAGGACCAATCTCCAAGAACATACCAAATGGGCAAGCAGAGATGAAGAAGAACTAGAGAACCGAGAATCAGCATTAAGAACATGCCACCAAGAACTCCCGATTTGGGTATTACCATGCAGAAGCCCGTGATCCTCAAAAAAATAACCGTTTATAACGACCCACGGATGATGATCTGAGCACATGGCGCGGAAAAGAGACCAACGGAGTGCCAGCATATGAGTTTGGGCATCTAAAATAGCCCCTCCACCCATGCGTTTGGGGGTGCACGCATGCAACCAAGAAATCCAGGAAATGCCTGCATGCAAGGAATCCTTCTTCCATAACATGAAACGAATAGACCGAGTAAGAGCATTCAGTGTAGTAGTAGTCCAGGGCAGCAATGGCAAGAAATATGTGAGCATTGGCAACATAATTGTCTGGGCTACTTTGAGGCGAACATGGAAGGGCCAGGCCTGAGACTTCCAATACAGAAACTTAGCCGCCAGTTTCTGTGAAATCCACTGTAGTAGCTGCTTTGGGGGAACATCAACACCCAAAGGGTACCCAAGATGCTTGACAATGGAGCCACGGAGAACAACCATACCCTGCCAGTCCAATGACTGCAAATCCGACTACGTGCAGCTGAGAATGGCTGATTTCAAAGCATTGATGCGAAGACCGGAAGCCTGACCAAAGAGAGCCCAAACATCTAATGCTTTGTGAAGATTATCCTTGTCCGCACGCAAAATCATAAAGCTGTCATCAGCCAAGGATTGACTAATGAAGTGTTGTCCAGAAGGAAGCGACAATCCAGCCAACTGAGTAGAAGCTGCCATATGAGATAACATCGAAATAACTGGATGAGTCGCAAGGGCAAATGAGAGACGACTCAAAGGGCACCCCTGTCGGACAGAGCAGGCAAGGACAAATGGCTCGGTAACGCCTCCAATCAGCATGACTCGCAAAGACGCCGCAGCACTGATGGTGTAGATCAGACGAGACATCCGAGCACCAAAGCCCATAGTAGACATAAGTTCTGCAATGAAAGACCAGTCAATATAATCAAAAGCCTTTTCCAGGTCCAATTGAATCAGTACGACCTCCTGATTACAATGCCTTGCATAATCAATAGCCAATTGCGCATTTAATACATTGTGCAGAATGTTTCGGCCCTTAATGAAACCATATTGAAGAGGATGCACAATGGCAGGAAGATGCTTATGGAGCCGATTCGCCATTACTTTGGAAAAGATTTTATACATAGAACCCATCAAAGAAATTGGGCGCCAATGTTTCAACATAGACGGCAAAGGAACTTTTGGAAGCAGTTTAATAAGTCCTTCTTTCCATGAGGAAGGCATGATCCCCGTTTCCCACGCCTGCTGAAACAAAGCCGTCAATGGTTTCGCCAATTGGGTAGCAAAAACCTCAAAGAACTCATTGCTGAGACCATCCCAGCCAGGACTTTTATCCTTGGGCAAGTATAATAAAACATCCATAACCTCCGCCTCACAAATATCTGTCTCCATAGTAGCTTGCATGTCCTGCGGAACCTGATTGAGGACTAAATCATAAAAAACAGAACAGGCATGAGTAATTTGGCCTGAAGGTGGAGAAGTGGAACCAAGAAGGTCGAGGAAATAATTCCTACACATATTCACAATAGTCTGCGGATGAAGGACCATTTGACCTTCTGCATCCTGGAGTCTAGTCATATTCTCTCGAGCAGGAGAGGCATGGAGAGCTTGAAAGAACTTATGAGTCTGACAAGCACTATCTTGCAAAGTCTCCGTCAGATGTTGCAATTTGGCCTGCTGATAAGATTTCAACTCAAACTCTTTAATAAGGTCAGCCACACGCATTGCCAGTGACAGCAGAAATTCATCATCTGGAGTGTCCACCAGCAGAGAACGAACCAAAGCCAGCAGGTCCTCCGCTGCTTGTCGACGCCACCGACAAAGAGAGGCATGATGGATCCCATACTGTCGAGCAACCCGTTGCACATTAGAGAGCAATCGTTCAAATGAAGCAGTGCCTTGAGAGGAGAAGTCCAATAAGAATCTATCAATCAATTGCTGCATATAGCCTTGAATGAATGCATGCTTCAAATAAAAGGAGTTGGAACGCAAAGGGAGTCTCTCGAGAAATTGCCTAAAAGGTGCAATGGGTTGTGCAAGCAGCTCAAGCTGTAGAGAGAAATGGTCCGACAAGGCATATTGCTGCAACACTTTCATTTCTAGCATCTCAGGAAGGAAATCATCATTCTGCATGATGTATATGCGGTCCAACCGCGACCATGTTGTTGCATACTGGGCAAAATAGAAAGTAAACCCTGAAGAAGAAGCGTGTAGCCATGACCAAAGATCTTGCTTAAGAACGGCAAGAGCCAACTCATGCCATATACGACTTTCCGGTGCGTCCATTACCGAATGCTCCGATGTGGACTGTGAAGAATCAACACACACATTAAAATCCCCCATCAAAAAACCCCGTCTACCAAGTGACAAGGAAGTCTGCTAAGTATGCCAAAGCTCCCGGCGAGATAAAGGATCATTCGGAGCATAGAGGCCAAGTAACCATAAGATCTCTCCTTCGAATAAAATTTCAATCACCACAAAGCCGCCATGTACATCATTTTTAATAAGAACAGGCTGATATTTTTCATGTACAATCATGAGCACACCAGAATAATGCATGGCATGTGTCCCTGCATAGAACAAACGAAAGCCATGGCAATACACAACTTTTCCTGCTTCACCGTGAATCTTGTGCTCAACAACACACAAGACATCCCACTGATTCTCATGCAATACAATCCACATGGCATGTTGCTTGTGGCGAGAACAAATTCCTCGCACATTCCACGTGGCTATTTTCATGTGTATTCAAAAGAAAATCAGGTACGAGGCACAGCTTCCCTCGATTTGACCTTTTCTGCGAGAATGTCCAAGACTCCCTCATCCAAAAAATCAGCTAACACGGCAAAAGAGTTCTGACGACCAGATTTAGAGGTAGACGGCATATCTGATGTCTTGGGGATGGAACGGGGATAACGACGATCCCATGGGGTAATGACGTTACCTCTTGTATCAAAAGCCAGCTTAGCAAGTGGACCCTTTTTACCATCCGAATACACTCTCCTAGTGGGCTGTTGACGGGGAGCAGAGGAAACCATAGCAGGAGCAGAATGCTCTGAAGACAACATTTCTTTCCTGCGCATATAAGTACGCATGGAATCTTGTGAGGCAGTAGGCACAGTATCCACCATGCTAGCAACAAGCCTGTTGCCTTTTTTTGTGCGTACATCAACCCAGTCATTGCCACGGGAATCCAAACCCGAAACCTGTTGTTTATCTTTATCCAAAACTTTAGGTGGCTGGGTGGCATCCTGGGACGGAGCATCACACACTATATCTTCCATGGGCAGCGCAACATGCTCAGCATCTGAAGTGTGGTGCTTCTCTGGGCATTCGGCCATAAAATGCCCCAATTTTCCACACGAAAAGCAATGTCCTACAAAGTTGCCCCATTTCAAACGAAAGTGTTCAGGATGCATGCCAGAGCAATTAAGACGTAACCAAGCAGGCCTTTTCCTAGTAGTGTCCCATAACATACACAAACGGTTACGATTCACTGCCCTTAGGCTTGGGGGGACCAGAACAGTGCCCACAGCGGCCATGGCGTACTTTAACAGTGGCCAATATACAGCCGGACAGTTTTCCACTTCAACCCACACAGGGCATTCACGTTGCAGCAGGCGCTGAAAATCTGCCATTGGGCGCCATGGCACAACATGGACCAAACGGCCATCAAAGAACAAAGGCAGCTTAGACAGGAGAGCAGCACGGTGCATCTCAGATTTCAACAGCACCTCAAAAAAGCCTCGGGGCCCAACAAAAATCTCTTCAACACATTCCCTTGTAGCAGACTGTGCAGCCACTGGCGAATACGGGAAAGCTGTGGGATCCTACCAGTGAAGAAGAGTATCATAGCGCGTTCATAAAACACTGAAAAGGAGCGCAAGACATTTTTCGCGTCCACAGTGGCTTCCAGAATATCTTCAGTTGCAGAGTCAAAAAAGACTTCCTGATTATGTTGAACATAATCGCCAAGTAGAGTGTTGGCAAACTCCAGCAAATGCTCCCAGTCAACATCCTGAGAATCCACAGAATCAGAAGCAACCTAAGCATAGGAACGATCCTGATGATCCATTGTCTCTTCCGAAGTATGCTTGGTGCGTTTGCCCGCAGGCTGGAAGTCAGGATCAGGGGGCATCTCTTCTGTGCACGGAACCATATCCTCTGGTTCCTCAGTATCAGAATCCGGACCAAGAGCTGCCACCGTTTGGTCTATAAAAGCCAGATCCAGACCAGCCATATTGCATCACTGCGTATGCCGGTCAGAGGGCCGAGTGAAGAGCTCACGGGAGGCAGAAACGGCCCTGCACTGGACTAACGAAGGGGCTTAGGAAGCGCGCGCGCAGAAACAGACGGCCGCTGTGCAGAGAGGACACGTCCACAGGCAGAGAAGGCCTCGTTCCCTTGCTGGCTCACGCTCTCGCGCTCGCTGTGTGGCAACCTGGATAAGGGCCGGTCGGTCGTCACACCCTCGCTGTCAGGCACAAAACTGAGGATCACAAAATAGGATAGGTTGATGCAGATTACCAAGCAAACGTCAGAAGGGACAGGAGGCAAATGGACAGGCAGGACAAAGCAAGCTCAACCAGGGCGGAACAGACCCTGTGCTGATGACCTGTCAGTCGCAGAGCAAGGCGACGTAGGCAAGAAGGTCACACGACAAACAACACAGCAGGTCGCCTAGATGAATACTGGCAAGGGTAGGGCGCGATGACACGAGCAGGGCAGAACGTTGGTCAAAGGCAGCAAACACGTCCGCAAGACAGGGAAATCAGATCCGCCATCGCCCACGCACCGGACGCCTCGCCATCTCTCTCTCTCTCTTTCTCTCTCTCTCTCTCTCTCTCTCTCTCTCTTTTTCGTAAAAGGTAATTGTATTAATTACGAAAAAAATACAAGATTACTTGATTACAAGATACATGATGACACAAAGCCATCATGTGAAGAGGTTCTCTCTCTCTTTCTCTCTCTCTTTTTCCTGGTTACAAGAAACACGAGGGCCCTAGGCCAACGTGTGGGGAATCCCCGTAGTAATGCACTAAAAAGGTTACACCAATCATGGCAACGACCCAGAGGTAATTGCCATATGCCACGGATGCAAATCCTCCCGAGGGAGCAAGTCGGAGTGTCGGATGAGATCTAGCTGCCATCTCTCTCTCTCTCTCTCTCTCTCTCTCTCTCTCTCTCTCTCTCTCTCTCGGGACTCTTTATCCGTCATCGGCACCATGACTCGTGAGAAGCACGATGCCTGCATTTGCATGCGATCCATGTGGAGAGAGAGACAAAGAAGTCCAACTCCCACCATTGGATATGCAAGTATTGCGGGAAGCACTATACAGGTGGTGCAACTCAGTTTCTCTAACATCTTTTCAAGACGGAAGGACAAGTTGCTCCATGCAAGGAGATCCCTCAAGACATTGCGGAAGAGATTCTCGCCAAGATGAGAGGGCGATACACAAGAGGAGGAGGGAGTGGCTTATCGGCACCCACTCCTATGCCTACTAACGAGGAAGCATCCAATGTGGGCGTATCTTCAACCGATACAGGAGAGGCCTCTACCATTGGTGGTGGGGGCTCCACATCTGCATCCGGCTCTGGTAAAAGACGGAGTGGAGGCTCATGCGATGCCACAGAGACAATCCTCTCTCTCTCAAGCTCCTGGTCATGTGCGTGGATTAGTTGCCTTTCTTAGACAAAGGCAACGACTTGCGGACATTGAAATTGCACGCATGGTGATTGAGTGCAATCTTGCATTCAATGTCCTAAAGTAAGAGATTGAAGAAGATGGTAAAAGCCATTACCAATGTGGGTCCATGTGAAGGATGGACCGGTGTTACATACAATGACATGAGGACGAAAAAGATTGATGAAGAGGAGAGGATTGATAGAGCCCTTGATCCTATTCAGGCCGCATGGATATGACTTTGTGTATCACTGCATTGTGTAGGTGAATGTTGATACATTTAAGTTGACGGGCGATACTCTTCCGAGTATATATAAGGAGGTGGACGAGGAGGAGGAGATGATTTTTGCAGAGGTCTATAGAGAGCTTATAGCAGCAGATACTCGTGACACTCGCAGTCAGCGTGCTTGTGGGCGAGGAGTTCGAGTAGGTGGTAGCAAGGGCATGGTTATTCGACGCCCTCCATCATTGAGGAGGGATGGTTCGAGTGGCTTGCAGACATATGTAAGGTGGGGCTCTAGTAGCCCACATCCTATGCCTCATGATGACATCTCCCCGTTGCCTACACACCCACCACCTAGGAAGCCATCATTTGATGATGATGATAACCTCATCAGTGAGGATGAGTATGAGTGTGTCTCATCATCGGATGCCGAGGAGTCATCTTCAGACTCTTGATGAGCACTCAGATGGTTTTGATGATGATGATGATGATGATAATAGTGATGCCTCATTATAGATTCATATGACATAGGTCTATTTTTTTATGTATCAGATATACTAGACTGTAGTTGTATCGCATGTTTTGCGCAGCCCATGTGACTGCGATGGTCACTCCATATATTCATCTTATTCTGTAATGAAATGGCTATTTCCACTTTAAACATGTATTCTATGATCTATCATTTAATGATTATGGTTTTTTTTATTTAAAAAATCATCTTAATTTATTTTCGTACCAATATCGCACCGTACCTTATAAAATCATAAGGTACCATTTAGTACCGTATTTTATCGTACCGTAGCTTTCGTACGACAACTATGTTAAGCACTATTTACAACAATTAACAAATTCAGAAAACTGCCATACACACTTCAACTTATAATCTTAGACATTGGATACCCTCTTGGCCCCAAAACTTGGGGCCCCTTTCGGTATTTATTTAACTTAATTGAAGAAGAAGTTGATGTACAATGGGATTCTCCCAATCCCTTTCGCTATTCCAACTCCCCTTACTGTCCAAAATGACCAACAAGTCTTCAATCTGATTTGCCCCTTGATTTAGGCAATCAATTGGCATCCACCCGCTTTGATGGAAATGGACAATGCCCCAAATTCAATGATTTGCTGGTCCCTCCACTTGAATAGGCTAAAAACACCTTTAACCCTGCTGAATCCAAGTCTTGGAGCTTCCAATTTCTAGCAAGCTTCTTGAGGCTATTGCTAAACCCTAATTTCTGCTACAGATTATGGTTTATAGCAGACAAATATGAAATTTTCCAACCTCTGTTAAACTCAATCTAGACTTTCTTCGGAAAGAACTAAAGAAAATCAGTCATTTACTGTTGTTGCCCTGTCTCAACAGCTTGTAGATGCAAAGAATTGAAGAAAATCAGTCATTTACTACTACTGTCCTATCTCAACAACCTGTAGATGCTGTCACTTGCTATTGATTAGCCTTCTCCTACCCCTGGTTGCCTCAGAAGGTCCTCCAATGGCCGCAAATCAGACCAATAACATCTCTCTCTCTCTCTCTTGCAGGCTGAACACACTAAAAATGCCTCTCTCCAACCTCTAAAGACGTTTTTCAGTCTTGCATGGGCATTTTTGACAAGTGGCAACCTTCCCAAATGGTTTTTCCAACATTATCCATAATTAAATATTAATTTTCAATCTTTAAATACTGAAAATTAATCGAATAATTATTTCCATACCCTGAAAATAATATGACTGGCCAATAATTAAATTGACTAGACAACTTCCATTCCCGAGTGTCTTTGCGCCATCCTTGACGATCAGATTAACGTAGGTACCATTAAACACCACTTTCCTAGTGTCACCAACTCACACTTATGGCCAAATGAATCACCTACACAAACAACCAGCACCAAATACCACCAAGTACCTGTGCAACATAACTTACAGCAACTTTTACCTTTGACATTCCGTGATTTCCTCAGGTTTCCAAGCTCATAAATTCACTCTATGTGCAACATTTACTTAATCATGTGATTAAATAGTAATCCACATGTTAAGTGAGGTTTCAAAAATACATGTCCACAAGACAAAATAGTGGATTGGAATTTCCACAAGGCATCACAATTAACACAACATTGCCCACTGTTGCTTAACCATTCCATATGCCCACCAGCACATGATGAAAATTACCAACCAATCATAACATAACATAAGACTCACAAAAAATCTCAAAAACATTGCTAGATTATCATGTGAAATGTCTATTTGTCATTTTTTTTGCAAGTAAAATGTGGCTGATTATATTATATTACTCAAAAAAACTGATTACAAGGGAATGCTCATGCTCCAAAGACTGGCCAGAGTTGGTACAAGGTCATAAATACATCATGTGTACAAGCCTCTCAAGGCAGTCTTGGGGAGATGGGGATAAGAAGCCATTTGGGGGGGGGGGGGGGGGAAAGGGGTGTATCGCCATCTGGGGCTGCCTACCTGCATCATGAAGAACAGGTCCTGGCCGCCTCAAGTGCACATGAAGTGAAAACGGAGCTTTTGACGAGCATCATGAAGAACAGGTCCTGGCCGCCTCAAGTGCACATGAAGTGAAAATGGAGCTCGAGACTCGTCATGCACCTGGTTCCATCGGCCACAGAGAGAGTGGATAACGAAGGCCTAGAGCTCTGCCAAAGTCCTCTATACTGAAAGTCTCTCCCCGCCAAAAACCTCTTGACACTGCGCCTTCCAAATGTGCCATTCAGTAAGACTCCCTATGATCTCCCATACCTCAGAGCAGTTTGTTGTGGGCTCTACTACCTGGCGGATGGGTAGAGCCTCCAAGCCGACCACTGCACACAACGCAGTCTCAATGATGAAGATCATGTCTTGCATCCCACCCTCATACAAAAGGTGATGGCCCTGGCTGACTGCCTACCAGCAGAAAGCTCCCCATGAGATACATCCAAGGCTGGGTACTAGACGGCGGCGGATGCGGTATGCTCCTCTCTACATGAGCTGCACTACCTCACAGGACCAAAGGCAATGCTTTGGAGTTTCAAAAACCTGTTGTGTGCAGTGTTTACAACCTCCATCCTTCTGCATCTGGGCTAACCAACTCCCCACCGCAAAGCCCTAATGTGCCAACAACCAAAAGAAATACGATACCCTTTTTGGCCTCTAGTTGTCCCATAGGCGGTGCCAGAAAGTCCGCCAAAAAGCATCCATGATGCTATGCTCCGCCCAGTATTTGCTATGTAAGGGCGCCCAGTCCATGTCCTCCTACATCAATACATGTCTGTCAATCCTGGCTATGTACTACAAAAACTTGGGTGGCTTCTTCGCAACCGAGTGTCCGGCCATAGCCACTCTCCAGGGTCCCACTGAAGCTCATCAAGTGGCCTGCTCTCCCATATCCAGAGGCGCCATGTCATAAGGACATGTATTTTTGAAACCTCACTTAACATGTGCATTAACTTTTAATCACATCATTAGGTAAATGTTGCATATGTGAGATGCAACTGGGGTTAGAGTAAATTTAGGAGCCTGAGACCCAAGGAAATCACGGGATGTCAAAAGCAAAAGTTGCTATAAGTTATCTCACACAGGTACTTGGTGGTATCTGGTATCAGTTGTTGGCCTAGGTCATTCATTTGGCCATAAGTGTCAATTGGTGACACTAGAAAAGTGACGTTTAATGGTGCTTAATGCCAATCTGATGGTAACAGATGGCGCTGAGACACTCGGGAATAGGAGTTGCCTAGCCAATTTAATTATTGGCCAGTCAGATTATTTTTCAGGGCATCGAAATAATTATTAGAATAATTTTCAGTATTTAAAGACTGAAAATTAATATTTAATTATGGCTAATACTGGAAAAACCATTTGGGAAGGTTGCCACTTGTCAAGAATGCACATGCAACAGTGAAAAACGTCTTTAGAGACTGGAGAGAGGCATTTTTAGTGTATTCAACCTATAAGAGAGGGAGGAGATGTTGCTAGTCTCATCTGAAGCCATTGGAAGACCTTTTGAGGCAGCCAGGGGCAGGAGAAGACCAATCAATAGCAAGTGACAACATCTACAAGCTGTTGAGATAAGGTAGTAGCAGTAAATGACTGATTTTCTTCGGTTCTTTGCATCTACAAGCTCTTGTGGCAAGGCACCAGCTGCATTTGACAGATTTTCAGTCATTCTTCGCCACAAAACTTTGAATTTTCTCTCTCTCTATAGCTTTTTCTCTCATCTCCTAGCCATTTCACAGCCTTGCTCTCAAGATCTCAGCATTTGGATCCTTGAAGGCTGAGAAATTGCAAATTTCTCTGCTATAAACCCTAAATTACAGCAGAAATAAGGGTTTAGCAACAGCCTTGGGAAGCGCGCCAAAAATTGAAAGCTCCAAGACTTGGATTCAATAGGACTGAAGGTGAATTTCAGCTAAATTCAAGTGGAGGACTAGCCAGCCATTGAATTTGGGGAATTTCCATTGTCTATGAAGTGTGTGAAGGCCAATTAAGTGCCCGAATCAAGGGGCAAAATAGATTGAAGACTTGCTGGACACTTTTGACAACAAGGGGAGTTTAGATTGCTAAGGGGATCCGGAAAAATCTCATTGTAAATCAACTTCTTCTTCAATAAAGCTAAAGAAAGACCCAAAGGGACGCTAATTTTGGGGCCAATCGGATGTGCAACGTCCAAGATTAGTAGGTAAATTTGTATTTTCAGATTTGCATTTAATTGTTTTCTGCTGTAATTAAGTTGTAATCAGGGATTTACCACCCATCCATGGAAGAAACGCTTGTTACACGCCACTCCCGGAACTCCTCCCAGAACACATAGGGGTCCAGACGCCATGTTTCCCCCGAAGGCCAACCACTCAAATCCTCCTCCACGGAAGGACAACTATCCCCTCATCCTATAGGGGGATAATTTTTTGTGAAAATCTAGTGGCCCATACCTCACCAGACACTACCGGTTCTCCTATCGGGGGGGTCAAGCCACTCGTAAGGTATCGTTGCATCAATCTTTTTTCTCCTCAGCTCAACTCCTCTAAGACAACATGATGCCTGTTGAAACACCTTTTGTTCCACCACCCTGTATGTCTCCCGCCATGTCCTGATGGTACGAGCAGGGCAGGCCTCCCAACCAGCACACTAGATATGGGGGGGCTCGCCAATCTATACCCCATTCCGCTCTCTGACGTGGGGGTTCTAGACCACCGGCTAGCGGTCTATCTCCTCCTAGCAACCTGGGGGGCTCTGAATTAGGATCTGGGGGGCGTGATCTAGGCCGTCGTGAAGATCCATCTCAACGACGGCCTCCAATCACCGCCAAGTCTCCGTCTCCACTCTTGGAGTCCCTCTTACAATAGGACCTTCCAGGTCAGTTTGGCCATAGTACTCTTGGATTTGGAGAAAGCTTTTGACAGGGTGGACTAGGATTTTCTAGAGGGCACCATGGACTATGAACACACCCTTAGCACTTGTACTTACGCATATATATCTATCTAAAAACCTAAAGGTACACACTCGTCATTGTACCTAAAAACGTGCTCTCTCTACTCTGCTCTATCTCTACCAACGCATAACGACTGACTGTCTCGATCATCGTGCCTCTCCCGTCACTACAAACTGGTATCAGAGCGGGCAAGAGACAGCTCATGTGTTGCAGAAGTCGCAGGTGGACTCAACGACAACCGTCAATTGTAGAGCAAAAGTGACTACAGCTGAAGAACAGCAACGGCGACTTGCAAGGAGCAAGAGAAGCGACTGCAGCTGACCAACGTTCAGCAGACGACTGACGGGACAGTCGGGTGCAGGAGTAACGGACCAGGTGACTGGTCGGGGGTCCAGCGTGGACCACAATGACAGCAAGCTTTGCTGTTGGGCGACCACGCAACTAACGACTTCAGTGGGCAACCACGTGACTGTCAACCACCAGGCGGGACGACTTCAGCGGGTGACCAGCGCGCGGCAGTTTGGCAGGTGACATGTCATGGACCTGAACGGCCGTTGACCCGCCATCTTTCTCCTCTTTTTCAAAAATATTTGAGATTTTCTTTTGCCTCCTCTTCTCCGAGTGTTTGCGCGCACGAGCACAATGCGCAAATCTGTGTAGGTTTAGGCCCAGAAACTTGGGGCTTTTCCCAAATTTGGAGATCTCAACGCAGAATTCGACAATCTGACTCAGAAATTGCAAAGTCAGTGCACATTTGCCCGCGAATTTTGGGGCTTTTCACATTTTAGTGAAATTCTTTCAATTTCACTAAAATTAATGCACGCAGCACTTGGAAAATTTGAGGATTTGTCCAGATTTGGTACGAGCAAGATGTAATAGTGATATCTGTCTCAGAAATTGCATGAATTTTGTGACATTTTGTCCCTGACATTTGGGGCTTTTCATGTACATGCACAAATTGGGCTGAAATTTACCCAATTTCTCGACATTCATGCACAGTGGAACCCGTGCAATTTGGGGCAAAATCTCTGCAACATTTGGTCAGTTTATGTACATACAGGTTGAATTCCACACAATTTGGACATCAACACTTGGTAAAATTTGGGGGTTTTGCTGAAATTGCTCTATTTTGGCAAAATTGGCATGTTCTATGCATAACAGAGAAAATGCAGATGTGTGGTTGATGCTTTGAGAACAAAATTTTGGGGCTTTTGACTATTCGTGTCAAATTTTATACCCGTGTGTACATGTACAACAGAAATTGCAGCTAAAATTAGGTGATGCATATGCCCTTGGAACAGCTGTATTCAGTTGGATAATGCTGTAGCACATGGTTTGGTGCTTCTGAAAATTTAATTACAGATCTGAAATCTGTGGTTCTATGTGGTTATTTATTGCTGGTTGGTACTTGTTTGTACCTTGGTCACTTGGGTGACAGTTTTGGGCCTGCATTTGCTGTTTTTTGGTCACATTTGGACTGAAAATCATGGTGGCAGCAATGACAACAGTAATCAGATGCACATAAAGAAGCTTGAAGGCGCACATAACTTTGCAGTTTGGCAAAAGCAGGGCTACAATATCCTGTTGTTGCAAAAGAAGCAGGCAAAGCCGATCAAAACCAAAGGGGCAAAGCCCGGGAACATGGAACACGATGTGTGACATTAATGTGACATTAAAGTGATATTTAATGTGACATTAAGGTCACAAACATTGAATGTGACATTAAAGTGACATTTAATGTGACATTAAGGTAAATCAAGGGGAACACGTACGAGGATGACCGTCCGGGCTCTTGGGCGCCCGAGCGGGGTTAAGGGGAGCCTAGAACTAAAGAGAGTCCAAGAATAGTAGGACTCACCAAGGTTTGACGGCTGGCAATCGGATCACGATGGTCTGGCCAGCAATATACTAGGCAAGGCTGGGAGGTGAAAGGAATCACTCGTGCTCATTCATCCCGACAGCTTTCTCTGGTTTTTATGGTCTTCTTCAGAGTCATCTGTCATTGATATCAGAGCCTATGGATCAACAGACATGATCCGTCATCCGCCAGGTCATCTGTCACTCCTCAGGTCGTCCGTCATCCGTCAGGTCACCCGTCGCCCGCCAGGTCGCCAGTCGATTGAGGGTCGCCAGCCATTCATGAGCCGTCGAAGATTTTTTCGAAGTGGTCACTTGTGGTGTGCCACGTCACGTAAGTGTGACACTTTGCAAAACAACCAGGCGTGAGGCGAAACGACCGACGTGAGGCGAAACGACCACGCGTGAGGCAAAACGACCCGGCGTGAGGCGAAAAGGGATCCGATTGTGGTCAACGAAAGGCGAAATGTGAAAAAGGCATCAGCTGTGAGGCGAAACATTAAGACGACTGCTGTAGTCATGATGATAAGTACCATATAGCATTCAGGCTATATATGTCACACAGCTGTCTTCAAGGAGCAATTTTGCAGTAATATTGTTTCCTCCTGACTAAGCCAACATTTAAATCGCCACCAACGGATTGAAATCAGTCAGATTTGTCACACATATAAAAGACATATTTGTGGTCCAAGCGATCGTCCCGTTTTCTGCCGAAGAACTTCATTTTCAGCGTGACTGGTCTAGTCCGGGAAGATAAGGATTGTTCCTCACTCTTCGGGCTTACTAATAAATCCAGCAGCAGCTGCCCTGTCATTAAAACCAGGGAAGTATTTTACTTTGTATGCAAATTTCTTATCTTTGCTTTCAAATTCCAATATATTAATGGCAGAAAAAGAGAAAGAGGGAGTAATGGAAAGTTCTAGTTTTGGGGACCACCCTATGGTAGATCCCCATGAACCAGAGATGCAAGAAGAATAGTGGGAAGAATTTTTTGCTACACGAGAACAATTTGATGATCTTACTGCTCGTGTGCAAGCTCAAGGGGTTCAAATGGAATTTTTAACCCAAACACTCACTGAAATAAAATCTCAATTAACTTTATTGTTAGAAAGAGATAAAAATAAGATAGAAACCTCGGATGTCCCATCTTCATCGAAAGATTTAGATGTGACTATGCGAGATCCTAAGGAACCCCACCACAAGTTGAGGGATAATCCAATTCTAAAGGATATGAAACCCCCTCAGTTTCACGGGGAGGAAAAAGATAGAAATAAAGATACAATCTTTAATTTCCTCCAAAAATGGGAAGATTTACATAAACTTAAAAATACCCCACCACATCTCCAAGCACTGGAGGCTAGTTTAACTTTGGGACCCAAAGCATATAAGTGGTGGCGAACTTTAAAGGAGGCAAATAAAATACCTGAAACTTGGGCTCAATTTGAATCCGTCTTTTTGAAAGAATTCCTTCCTGAAAATGAAATGGAAAGAAATTGGGAAGATTGGGATTATGTCAAACAAAAGGGAAGACCCCTGCTGACATATCTGGAGGAATATCGTGAGATAATCCTCAAATTGGAAGGAATAGATGAATTTCAAAAAACAAGAGGATTCATTAGGGAACTAGTTAAAGCCTGTAAAAAGGAAGTAAAAAGGAGTTCACCTAAGACGCTGGAAGAGGCACCAATTAAATTTGCATTAATCAAAAAAGATAATGTGCGTCCAGGTACACTCACTAGTCTCACTGATATGGAGCCCAAGTCTAAGGAATTGGAAACCTCAAAATTTGTGGGCAAATTTAAAAGGAAAATGCCATTCTTTAAGGGTAAAAAACAACCTTTTGAAAAGAAACCATATGTGAGGCCAAAGTTAAGTTCTAATGACTTTGATAAGGCCAAAAAAGAAAAGTTGTGTTTCAATTGCCTATCCCCTAACCATGCTGCTTGGAATTGCCCTCAAAAGAAAAAGGGGGAAGACAAAGGAAAGGATAAGGACAAGGGCAAGGGAAAAGAAAAACAAATCCATGTAGTGCAGACCTTAGAATTAAAGGGGCATGAAAAGTACAAATCTTTAGAGGTCTTGCACATGGATGTACAACACAAGTGTTGTATGTCAACTTCTATGTGGCAGCCTACTTTTGGGCCACATGATTTACTTAGAGTACATGGATTGATAGCTGGAAAGAGAGTTAGAGTCATGATTGATGACTCTGCTACACATAATTTTATTAATTATGCACTTGTCAAAAATTTGAAACTTCCCCAACAAAAGAGTGGGCATCAATATGTTGTTCGTATGATGCAAGGCCAAGACAATAAAATATGGGATACAATGGTATCCAATTTGGAAATTGAGATTCAAGGATATAAAGATAAACTTGATTTCCAAATTATGAACATGGAAAGAGCTGATATTGCTCTAGGGAGGGAGTGGCTATGGGGATTGGAACCATCCTTAAAACATAGTTACCATCATAATACACTGGAATTTGAAAGATATGGTAAGACTTTTGTCATTCAAGGTGAACATGAAGTATCTGATAATCCTTTGCTGTGTTCTACTGAAGTTCAGAAGCTGATAAAGAAGGAAGTTTGTGAGGTATATATGTTATGGTCTCTTCTTGTACAGAACACTTTCACTTTCTGTAATATAAAGCAACAATTTTCTTATGTTTGTGAGTTGAATGTAAATAATGAATTAAGTAGTTTATTAGATGATTTTAAAGATGTGTTTCCTTCTGATTTACCAAGTGGCCTTCCACCAGATAGGGGTGATATAAATCACCCAATTGACACAAATAAAGATACACACCCTATTTCTAAACCACCGTATAGGTTAAGTGAAACACAGCATCAAGAAGTTGAAAGACAAATTAAGGATTACCTTGATAAAGGGTTTATACAACCCAGTAATTCACCTTAGGCTTCACCAATTTTATTAGTAAAGAAAAAAGATGGTTCTATGCGACTTTGTGTTGACTATAGAGCACTTAATAAAATAACGGTGAAGAATAAATTTTCTATGCCCAGAATAGAAGATCTTTTTGATCAATTACAAGGGGCAAAATTCTTCACAAAGATAGATTTAACATCAGGTTATCACCAATTAAGAATTAAGGCACAAGATGTTCCCAAGACAGCATTTCGTACTAGATACGGGCATTATGATTTTTTGGTGATGCCTTTTGGCCTCACTAATGCACCAGCTACCTTTACGAAGCTAATGAATAGTGTTTTACGGTCCTATCTAGCACATTTTGTAGTAGTCTTCTTGGATGATATCTTGATCTTTAGTAAATCAAGAGAAGAACATTTGGAACACTTATGATTAGTATTCCAACTGTTACGAACGCATTCCCTTTATGCGAAGAAAACTAAATGTGAATTCCTTGCACAAGAGGTCAAATATTTGGGGCATATTATCTCGAAAGAGGGAATCAACATGGATCCAGAAAAAGTTAGGGCAATTATTGAATGGCCATCTCCAAGAAACCTAGAAGAGCTGCAGATCTTCCTAGGTTTATCTGGATTTTATCGTAGATTCATTCGAGATTATGCCAAAATAGCTGTTCCAATGACTGACCAACTTAAAGGGAAAGGAAAAAGTTTTAATTGGGCAACAGATCAAAATGAAAGTTTTCAAAAACTTAAGGTAGCTATTGCTACAGCTCCAGTATTATTAATAGTGGATCCCAATAAACCATTTGTGGTTGAAGCTGATGCCAGTGATAAGGCGATAGGTGCGGTCTTATTAGAAGAAGGTCGACCAGTTGCTTTTGAAAGCAAGAAATTAGACCGTGCAAAACAGAATTATTCTGTTTATGAGAGGGAGCTGTATGCAATAGTACATGCAATGAAGAAATGGAGGCACTATCTGTACGGTGCCAAACTTTTGATTTTATCGGATCACGAAAGCATTAAGTGGCTTAATGATCAACCGGATTTACACGAGCGTAAAGCCAGATGGGCCGAACTCCTCCAAGAGTTTGACTATGAGATAAGATATAGAAAAGGAAAGTATAATATAGTAGCTGATGCACTCAGCAGAATGCCCATCATTAATGAATTGAGTTTTACTCAGTTCACTTCCAACTTGCTTGAATCTTTAAAAGGAAAGCCAGGTTGATCCGGCATATTCCAACACATGGGAAGCAATAAAAAATGAGGATCCAAATGAAAGTGCTTCTACTGAGGAAGGAATATCTGACGATGTTCAACAAGGAAATGGAGCATCAGGGGTTGCTCAAAATGGATTCAAGTGGAAGAATTTGTCAGATGGGAGAGGATCGAGGTGCAGCTGAAGTGCAGTAGACAGTGTGAGAGTGAGAGACAGAGTTGAGCACGACACCCAATGCAATAGTACTGAATAGAGTGTAAGCTGAAAGTACAAATGATAACCCTTATACCTTAGAGTTATAAGGGGCTGTTCACACCCGAACACAGTAAGTGCCCGTAAGTGTGCACCACAAGCACATACAAAATAGTACACATAATCTGGGGGAAAAAACCTCTCCTACCGAGAGTAAAAAGTGCCCCAGTGTCCTAGTGATCACCCGCACACTCCCATATGAGCGTAGGCGTAAGTAAGGCGTGTGAGTGAGATACCCAACAAACCCCCCTGGAGTGAAGAGTGATCAAGTGTACAAGGATCATCCGCCACCAAAGGGCGTCAAATTCAAAGCATCGCGAAATGCTTCAAATTTGTCTCGTGGAAGAGCTTTGGTGAAGATGTCTGCCACATTGCTGGTGGTAGGACAGTAGACAAGGCTGATATCACCTGCATGTAGCCTCTCTCTGACAAAGTGGTAGTGAATCTCTATGTGTTTCGTGCGAGCATGAAACACAGGGTTCCGTGCCACTGCAATGGCACTCTGACTGTCAGTATATAAAGGAGTAGGCTCCGTAACAGATACATCCAAATCAGCAAGTAAGCGTCTAAGCCATACGCACTCAACTGCAGTAGTGAAGGCTGCCTTGTACTCAGCTTCACATGACGACGTGGAAACAGTGGATTGTTTCTTGCTAAGCCAAGAAATGCATGACGAGCCAAGAAAGAAACAATTGCCACTAGTGGAGTGACGAGTATCAAAATCACCAGCCCAATCAGAGTCACTGTAAGCATGTAACTGCAGTGGTCCCCCCTTGGCATAAAGCAATCCAAGAGCTCTAGTACCCTGCAAGTAACGAAACACACGCTTCACAGCTTGCCAATGCGACATACGAGGCTGATGCATGTACCTGCTCAAAACTAAAACGGCAAACTGTATGTCTGGCCGAGTGTGGCATAGATAGATGAGACATCCCACTGCTGGAGCATAAGTATGGATATCAAACAAATCACTGTCATCATGTAATGACAGTTTGAGCCCAGGTTCCATGGGTGTACAAACTGGCTTGCAATCCTGTAAGCCAAACTTCTCAAGAAGTTGCCCAATGTACCTTGACTGACATAATCCAATGCCTCTAGCATCATGTACAAACTGGATGCCCAAGTAATAGTGCAAAATACCCAAGTCAGACATGTCAAAAGTTTGCTGTAAATTATTTTTGAATGCTGAAATCTGATCAGCACGTGTTCCAGTGAGCAAAAGGTCGTCTACATATAGACACAAACTCAGCATGGATCCCCCCTCTTTATGTACATAAAGGGTAGACTCAGATGGGCTGTTTACAAACCCCTGACTAAGCAAGAAAGCATCTATCTTTGCGTACCAAGCTCGTGGAGCTTGTTTCAAACCATATAGAGCTTTTTTCAGCTTGCATACTAAATTTTCTGAGCCTTCAACTGCAAAACCAATGGGCTGCTGTACATACACTTCTTCCTGAAGTTCCCCATGTAAGAATGCAGTCTTTATATCCAGCTGATGCACTTTCCAACCAAAATGTGCAGCCAAGGCAATCATAGACCGAATGGTCGTCATACGGGAGGTAGGAGCAAAGGTCTCCTCATAGTCAATGCCCTTTTTCTGTGCGTAGCCTTTAGCTACCAGCCGTGCCTTGTACTTATCTATGGATCCATCTGCATTCCTTTTCAATTTGTAGACCCATTTCGTACCAATGGCACGCTTGCCAACTGGCAAAGACACCAAATCCCAAGTATGATTCTTATGAATAGAATCCAATTCAGCTTGCATGGCTGCCATCCAATGCACACTATGTCGTGCATCCTCAAAACATTCAGGCTCCTCATTATCATGAGTACATGCTGCCATAACAAACTCCATGGAATGTGCTGAATCATGCAGTCGAGTTTGCCTTCGAGTACGGCCAGCCAAGGGTGTTTCCAAATGACTATCTCTCATAGTCTGCGTGTACCATCTAGGCACCTGTCTTGCTTCCTGACTGTGTACAAGTTCCTGCTGAATTTCAGTTTCAGCAATGTGCTGATTTACTGCATGTTCCATAGGAGCAGCTGGCTGAACATTAGGTTCATTTGCTGAAGTACCAGCTGAATCACCTAATGTGATGGGCAGCAGCCCTTCAAAGACATCACGGGCAGCCTGATATGTATCAAAACCAGCCAAGGATAATTCTGATTTTTCATCAAATACAACATCCCTGCTGACAAAAACCTTCTTGGTCACGGGATCATAGAGTCTGTAGCCTTTGCTTTCGCTGCTATATCCCATAAAGATGCATTTTACAGCCTTGTTGTCCAACTTCTTTCGAAGTACCTGTGGAATATGGGCATATGCAAGACACCCAAAAGTACGGAAGTGGCCAACAGAAGGTTTGCGGCTGTGCCAAGCCTCAAAAGGTGTGACGGTTTTCAAGGCCTTGGTAGGGCATTTGTTCAAAATGTGGCAAGCGCACATGCCGGCTTCCATCCAAAAACTATGAGGCAAACTCTTTGCCTTCAGCATACATCTGGCCATCTCCATGAGTGACCGATTTTTCCTCTCTGCTACCCCATTCTGCTGTGGAGTATATGCAGTAGTGTACTGATGGATAATGCCCTTCTGCTGCAAATAAGAATTCAGCATAGAGGACATGTATTCCCCCCCTCGGTCCGAACGGAGAGTCTTAATCTTGCAACCAGACTGAGTTTCCACAAGTGCACTGAAAGCCAAAAATGCATCATACACTTCTGACTTCTTTTTCAAGCAGTAGACCCAGCACAAACGTGTAAAGTCATCAATAAATGTTACAAAATAGTAACAACCACCCAATGACTGTATCTGCATGGGCCCACAAACATCCGAATGCACAAGCTGCAATCTGGTTGTTGCTCTAAAAGCAACATCACGGGGAAAAGAGAAACGATGCATTTTCCCCAAAATGCAACCCTCGCATAAATGCTCAGGAGGTCTCTCCAAGAGAGGTAATCCATCCAACATCTGAGTACGTTGTAATAGCATCAAGCTGCCATAGTTTACATGCCCCAAACGAGCATGCCATAACTCTGCCTCTAACATAGCAGGAGTAAGAGTGGATGTCAAATATGCAGACTGATCTACCGAAAGAGCATCCAACTCATATAACCCATGACACAGAGAACCTGTCAAGACCAATGTCATGTGTTCCTTGTCACGGACCATGCAATGGTCATCATCAAAGGTGACCTGCAAACCACAACGTGCCATAGAAGAAATGGAAAGCAGATTCTTCTTAATGCCAGGCACATACAAAGCATCCTGTAGGCGGAGAATTGAGCCATCAATGGCTGTAAGCTGAATCTCCCCAATACCACGAACAGGGTATGATGCATTATTAGCACACTGAACAGACTTCCCAACGGGAGGTGCACCAAGAGAAGCAAACAAATCTCTACGAGATGTGATATGCCGTGAAGCACCACTGTCAAAGAACCAAGTGTCAGCATCTTCTGTAGAGCTAAATGCTCTATCAGCCCAAGAGACATCATAACTGCAAGTGTAAAAACAATAGTCCCTATCTGCAACAAAGGACGCGGACTCACTACCAGTGGAAGGAGCTGCAGAAACAGACATCCCTGACTCCTTCTTCTTCTCTTTGGCAATGCGCTTCCTGCACTCAGTGATGTAGTGGCCAGGCTTCTTGCAGTAATGGCATTTTCCTTTCTTGGCTTGCGTGCCCCCCTGTTTCTGACTTGTCTGTGAAGTGTTACTACTACCAGAACTCTGCGAAGCATTTTTCCCTTGGCTGTTTTTACCCTTCTGCCTTGACATAAAAGCCTGCTCAGAGGCTATACCATCCACACCACTGTTCCGTCTAGTTTGTTCCTCCTCTAGAAGCAAACTGACAAGCTGAATGAAAGTGATGGGCTCTTTCGAAATCCTCATAGTGAGGTTCAAGGCAGTATGAAAAGCCAAGTAAGAGGGAGGCAGTGAATTCAATGTCGTAGAAATCAGCTGCGCATCTGAGTAGTACTCATCCACATTCATGAGTTGCTCCCGCAAGTCCTGAATTTTGTTGAGATGATCCTGCATAGAATCACCCTCATTCATCTTTAGAGTCTCTAGCTCTTTCTTCAAGAAAGAGATGCGAGTCTCATTCTTTCCTGCAAACATCTGCTCCAATATCAACCAAGCTTCTTGTGAAGAAGCTGCTGAACGAATATGAGGAATGATAGAACGCTGAACTGCCAATGCAATCAGCGACATAGCCTGTGCATCCCGTGTATCCCAAGTTTTCTGAGCTGCAGTTCTTGGGGGAAGTGGCTGAGCGGGCTGAGGTGGAGGGGGCTGAGGTTGCCCTGTTCCACGTCCTCCTGGAGGAGGAGTAGCGGGAGCCACAACTCCCGGTCGTGCTTCCTCTCCACTGACATAATCCCACAAATTTTTTGCCACTAATACATTCTTCATCATGAAAGACCAAAGGGAATAATTGTTCCCATCCAATCGGTCTTCCTTGGACACATAGGTGAATACATCTCCTCCCTGATTTGCCATTATTTCCCAAAATGCAATTGAGCAATGTCAATGCAGTACGGGCTGGAAATCTGCAAATTTCCAGAAATTGCAGCAAACGCAAGTCTGCAATTAATGTGCAAAGGGTACTCTGTCACAAAAACTATCACTGATGCACTCTTTCCAAGGTGCAATTAGTGCTCAGCAGCACTAAAACATCAAAAGCCCCAAAAATTTTCTGCCCAAAATTTCTGTCACAAATGTCTGTTACAAAAGCCCCAAAATGTGCATTCAATGTGTCACAGACAGACACAGCACGTTTCCCAATGCTGAAAACTGAACCTGCTGTTCAGCACGTTTCCCAATGCTGAACCTGAACCTGTTGCCCGAACTCCTGTGTAAAAGAAAAGTGCAGAATGTTACCTCTGCGTGTTGACGACGGACACGATTCCCGAGATAATGACTGCTGGGTACAGTCGGACTGACGCACAGGTACAGGCGTGCAGGTCCAGTGACACGCGCAGGCAGGACTGGGCGCACGCTGGGCAGAGGAGGCGGTACCCAGGACTGGGTGGTGGAAACAGGTGCCGCGCTGGCAGCTGGAGCTGACGGCACAGTCTAGCTCAGCGCAGGGAGGCTGCGCAGGCAGACTGACAGGCGAAGGGGCACGCTGGGCAGACACAGGGCAGAGGACACGCTGGGCAGAGGTGGCAGCACGCAGGTACAGGTGGCGCGCTGGGCAGGGCGCGCTGTGCAGGACAGATAGCACGCTGTGCAGGACACGCACAGGTACAGGCGGCTGGGGCAGAACTGGCAGGGGCTGGCTGAACTGGAGTGGGCTGCAGACTGCAGACTGAAGACTGCTCTGAGCTGAGCTCTGATACCCAATGTCAGATGGGAGAGGATCGAGGTGCAGCTGAAGTGCAGTAGACAGTGTGAGAGTGAGAGACAGAGTTGAGCACGACACCCAATGCAATAGTACTGAATAGAGTGTAAGCTGAAAGTACAAATGATAACCCTTATACCTTAGAGTTATAAGGGGCTGTTCACACCCGAACACAGTAAGTGCCCGTAAGTGTGCACCACAAGCACATACAAAATAGTACACATAATCTGGGGGAAAAAACCTCTCCTACCGAGAGTAAAAAGTGCCCCAGTGTCCTAGTGATCACCCGCACACTCCCATATGAGCATAGGCGTAAGTAAGGCGTGTGAGTGAGATACCCAACAGAATTTTACCATTGATAATGATTATTTACTCTACAAGGGTAGGGTATGTGTCCCGAAAGATATAGAAATAAGGCACCAGATACTCTCTGAGTGTCATGATACCCCTAGCGCGGGACATCCAGGAGTTAATAAGACTTATAGTCTTATTAAAAGGCAGTTCTATTGGCCTGGAATGAATAAGGATGTCCTTGACTATGTGGTCAAATGTAATAAATGCCAGGTTAATAAAGCTGAAAGATTGAAAATGTGAGGACTTCTCCATCCACTAGAGATTCCTTCGGGAAAATGGGAGAGTATCTCCATGGACTTTATTGTTGCTTTACCCAGAACACAGAGGGGGCACGGCTCTGTGTGGGTAATTGTGGATAGGTTAACCAAAATGGCTAGGTTCATTCCAACTTCAACTGATGTTAAAACACCAGAATTGACTAGATTGTTCGTAGAGAACATATACCGATTGTATGGCCTTCCGGCAATATAGTTTCTGATCGGGATAGAAAATTTGATAGCCAATTTTGGCGTGCGGTATTTAGGAAATTGGATACTAAACTTAGCATGAGTACGGCGGATCATCCGCAAACAGATGGGCAAACTGAAAGGGTTAACCAAATCCTTGAAGATATGCTTAGGGCATATGTAAGTAAAAGGCAAACTAATTGGGAAGAGTATTTACCGATAGCAGAATTTGCATATAACAGTGCCAAGCACTCCTCCACTGGATATAGTCCATTTATGTTAATGTATGGGTTTCAGTCCAGAGCTCCTTTTGCAGTAGGACTGCATAAGAAATAGGTTCAGGCAGCTAAAGACTTTTTGGAGGATATGAACAGTATGTTAAAATTTGCTCAAGAAAATATTAAAAAGGCTCAAAATTGAGCTAGAGCATATGCAGATCCTCACCGAAGAGACATCTCCTTTGAAGAAGGAGAATTGGTCTATCTTAAGGTGCCTGAACAAACTAAAACTATGAAAAAGGGACAATGTCCAAAGCTTTCACCGAGGTATTGTGGTGCTTTCATAATACTTAAAAAGGTGGGAGAATTGGCTTACAAGCTCCAACTACCTGCTGGTAGTAAAATACATCCAGTTTTTCATGTAAGTAAATTAAGGAAGAAGCTGGATGATTTGGATAATCTAATCTTAAATTATGACATTGAGGAGCCATTCAATGACCAATCTAATCCACATGAACCAGAAAGAATATTAAATGTTCGTAATAGGCGAACAAGGAATACTATTTATCAAGAATGTTTGGTTAAGTGAAAAGATTGTTCAGAAGAAAGCTCAACATGGGAGCGAGTAAGTACTTTAAAGAAAAAGTTTCCCAATTTACAGTTAGACCTTCCAAGTATCGTTTTCGAGGACGAAACCAATTCTTAAGGGGAAGGAAATGTGACATTAATGTGACATTAAAGTGATATTTAATGTGACATTAAGGTCACAAACATTGAATGTGACATTAAAGTGACATTTAATGTGACATTAAGGTAAATCAAGGGGAACACGCACGAGGATGACCGTCCGGGCTCTTGGGCGCCCGAGCGGGGTTAAGGGGAGCCTAGAACTAAAGAGAGTCTAAGAATAGTAGGACTCACCAAGGTTTGACGGCTGGCAATCGGATCACGATGGTCTGGCCAGCAATATACTAGGCAAGGCTGGGAGGTGAAAGGAATCACACGTGCTCATTCATCCCGACAGCTTTCTCTGGTTTTTATGGTCTTCTTCAGAGTCATCTGTCACGATGATTCGGATGAGTTAAATGAGCTTACACGCTCAACCATAGAGCTATCGATTTCTAATGCCTTGCTGTTCAACATTGAAGGTTTGGATTCTACATATGCTACATGGACTAGACTGGAAGAACTGTATGCACAAAAGAGTGCTGCAAGCAAAGTGTATTGACTGAAAAAGCTTATGGATTTACGTAGGAAAGAGGGTACAGCAATGTCTACTTACTTCAGTAAGTTTAATTCCATTTTCAGCCAACTTGTTGCCTTGAAGTTCATGATTGATGAGGAATTTAAGGCTACTTTCTTGCTTTGCATTCTACCAGAGAGTTGGGATACATTCAGGACTGCTATGAACAATTCTAATGTGATCCTTTTGTATGCTGATGTAGAGAGTGCTCTACTTATGGAAGAGATGAATCAACAGAGCAATGCATCCAATAAGTCTTCCAGTGCTTTGCATACTAGGGGTAGATCACAGCAAAAGGGCAAATATAATAGCAAGGGACGCAGTAAATCACGTGGCAAAGATGTAGAATGTCATCATTGTGGCAAGAAGGACTAGGGGCCATCACGTAGCAGACACTGGGCGGAGCACAGCATCACAGAGCCCTTCCGACAAACCTTCTAGAGCAGCCTATGGGATAGCTAGAGGCCGAGGAGGATGTCGTACTTCTTATGGCTGGTAGCAAATGGAGGCTTGGAAGTGGGAAGTTGGCTTGCCCAAATGGAGGAGGAGGGAGATTGTAAGCGCTGCATACAACAGACTCTAGAAACCCCAAAGCACTGCTTTTGGTCATGTGAGGAGGCGCACCTCGTGTGGAGAGGAGCATGCCGCATCCTTCGCCATATAGCACCCAGCCTTGGATATATCTCATGGGGAGCTTTTTGTTGACAAGTAGTCAGCCAAAGCTGTCACCTTTTGTATGAGGTCAGGATGCAGGACACAATATTCATTATCGAGGCAGGGTCGTGCACAGTGGTTGGTTTGGAGGCTCTACCCATCCGCCACGTACTGGAGCCCACGGACCGCATCAAGATATGGGAGATCATAAGTAGTCTTACTGGATGGCATATCTAGAAGGTGCAGTATCAGGAGGCCTTCGGCGGAGAGAGACTTTCAGCACATGCGACCTTAGCAGAGCTCTGGACCTCCATTATCCACTCCCTCCGCGGCCGATGGGACCAGGTGCAGGGCGAGTCCAGGGCTCGTCAAGAGCTCCGAGGTCACTTCATGCGCACTTGGGGCGGCCAAGGTCTATTCTTCATGATGCAGGCAGGCAGCCCTGGTTGGCGATATCCCCCCCCCCCCAATGGCTTCTTGCCCCCATCCCCCCCACACTGCCTTGACACGCTTGTATACATGATGTATTAGTGACTTTGCATCAGCTCCAGGTAGTCTGTTGAGCATGAGCACTCTGTTGTAATCAGTTTTTTGAGTAATATAATCCGCCACATTTTACTTGCAAAAAAAAAAAAAAAAAAACCCTTCCCTCACCCCTAAACACTTTGGTGATCACATAGAGAATTCCTTCAACCTTTCGAGATGCAGTCCATGGCATTGTCCTTGATGCCTTGTCGCAGCAGCATGGCGGTGCTCCTTGCTATTGTCTCCTTCCTCGTTGTTGCCTTTGCCAGACACTACCTAAGGGCATTTACGGCCTGCTTCCACTCTTTTGGAGGCAGTCTTTTTGTATTTCCCTGTTTGGGGTTGGTGGAGGGTAAACCCTTCCCTAAATAATGCTTCCATGAAAATAATGCTTCCATTTTAAATAACAGACATCTAGAACCAACTGCAAATGTGTGTGCCTTAAAACCTATAAAAATAATGCTTCCATTTTAACTGTAAGTTACCTGAAGGCCACCATTTTTCGAACTTGTGGAGCTCGTGGCATGTCCATAAAAAGGGAATTTGTAAAGAAAGTAATGCGCCTGCGAGCATCAATGTTGGTTGGGACATTCATTGCACTTTCCAAATCTGTAAGAAGGTGCAGCCTTTTTATCTATAAACAACATCCAACAAAGGCCAGTCACGTTAAAAAAATTTCAATAAAGAGGGATTATCTAAAACTGCATTGTTGATGTAAGAAATTGCACGTACTTGCTCATCCCAACCTGCTGTAGGTGGCAGAGAATAATTTATTGCCCCTGGGGAGGCAAACAGCTGGTGCTTACGTGACTCAGGACCAGAGTCCACTGTCAGGTGGCCAGATGGATGCTCTCCATCCAGGAGTTGAAAGTCACCCCCCATCATTTCTTGTGTAACAACATGAAGCATATCCTGTAGTATCAATATTACTTTTTCACCCCTGGAATCCTCAGGTGCTTCTTGCTGCACATAAAACATGTACAAGATTTAAATAATTCTTGTAATCAATTCAGTAAAAAAATTCCCTGTTAGAGAAATCAATATCAACTTACCAGAATCTTTATAAGACTAACAAACTTGTCATACAGTGCAGGGAGCTTTTCCAGATTGAAATGATGAAGAAATTTTTTGTTTTCAATGCTTGTACTCACTTCACTGAAAAGTCTCTCCATGATCCTAATCCATACAAACATGATACAGCCCAGAAATGATAAATATGTTGGACTCTACTAAGTAGAAAACTGCCATGTGATTTAAGGTCTTTTAACATCCCTTACTCTCTCTCAGTCTTGTGAATGATCAAATGCCTCAGTATAAGTTGGAACATTTCATAACATTCTTCAACAGCCAGCCTTCTGTACTCATCTGCAGATACTCTCTTCCAAAGGTCTTGATCTTTTCCTTCAAACTCAGCTGCCATTCTAACTGCTACAGATAACTGTAGAAAAGCAAAGGATCATCAATTTAATGGAGAAAAAATTACAGGTACCACTCACTTGAGAACAAGTTAATCCTATGATGATATACCTTGCTTGCAAGTAGGAAAGCTGGCCATTGGTTGAAGTTTATTCCCAAGCTGGGATCTGAGAAAGAAGAGAAAGGAATACAAAGAAGATCCAACTCCCTGCAGATCCATATAATAAGGGTTTAAACCATTTTCTTTCACTCTAAATAAACACAGTTCTGTATAATCATATTTAATTCAGCTATCAACTAGTAAGAGGCCTTTATCATCAAAATCTGTGGTTAGACAAATCATACTTTAATCACTCCAAATGACCTAGCTTGAAACTGTTAGAAAGGGAAGCCTTTCAAGAAAACACATCCACTTTCCACACATGGAACACAGGTCATCACCCACTAACCAGACAAGATCCAGGACATTAGGTCCATCTTAAGAAGACAGAATGGTTGCCTTGATTAAAATGAGAACTGAAAAATATGAAGAAATGCTAGGGAAACAATCCTAAAAACCTTCGAAGTTCAAACCCAACCCATGTGCCACATGTTGCAGAGATAAACAACTATGCTGACAATAACAGCAGCAAATGGTTGGCCTTTGCCACTACATGGCATACAAGGAGAGATCCTGCCAAAAATCTCCAAAGAAATACTATCTGCAGGGACTCCTTGACAGCATTGTAGCTTGACATGTCAAAAAAGAAGTGAAATGCAGGTGAGCAATCGAGCTTCAGAAAATATCTTAAACAAGGTGTGGTTAGGTTTGTTGCAAATGGAACATGCTGGATAAGGAAACTTTCTTTCGCAATTTGTGAATATGAAAAATGGGTTAGAAACTCCCTGCAAATACATTGGAAAGAGTAGATTGGTGTTCCTAGGCTGGCTGCTAGAATGGTTAGCAACCCCCTAGAAAGAGGGGGGCTCCACATAGGGGTGGGGAGTATTGTCGAAAGCAGAGAGCTACAGGGGTGTTTGATGCTCTTACAGAGGGGTGTTTGATGCTCCAAATGTTCCAGGTGGGCTACTCCATTTGAAAGATGCCTGATAACAATCCTTGTGCTCTCTGAATTTCTCTGCAGCCTTCTCCTGAGTCTTTTGTCAGGGAAGGTGATGTCTAGCCATTTATTAGTATCTAGGCATTGCATCTTAAGGCCTTAAGACAGGAATCAACCTTGAAGGTGCTCTTCACCGTCTGATACTAGTATGGTACTAATCGGACTAATAAATCTTGGACCTACGTCCGATTTTTAAAAAAATTACATGCAATTTAAAGGCTATACTTCATGTTCAGACTTAAAATATTTAGAGACTTTACTCAAAAATAAATGCAAAAGAGAGTGCGAAGCTCAAGAGTCAAATGAGTAGATACCAGAAAGGATGAATGAGATGGGGGAGAGGGAAAGGTTTTTATAGAGGGAGTGTTCTAGGGTTTAGAGTTGGTGAGACAAGCGAGAGGGGGGGGGGTCGGGGGGTGGGTGTCGGGGGTCAAAGGGAGATAGAAAGAAAGAAAGAAAGGAGAGAGAGAGAGAGAGAGAGAGAGAGGCTTGGAGAGAGAGAGAGAGGGAAAATCGGGAGAGAGAGAGAGAGAGGGGCAGGATGGGGAGAGACGCGACGGCGATGGCAGGGAGCTCGATCGCGCTGGCGCCGCCTGGTTCTGTCGCCCTGCAGAAGGTCGCCTGACCTGTCCCGTTCCGCCCTCCGCGTCCGCCTGCGCCCGTCTGACCCTGCGAGTCCCTGCGCCCGTCGGGCCCTGTGTGCCAGTCTGCCCCTGCATCCGTCGGGCGTCCGTCTGGCCCTGCGTGCCCCACCCTGTCGCCACCCCTCTGACCTGCGCGCTTGGCGCCGCCCTGCGCGCCGCCCTGACCTCTCGCCTGTCGCTTCCCCCTGCGCCCCCTTCGTCGCCCCCCTGCGCGCCTTTCGTCTTTGACCCGCCCGCGTGCTGCGCTGCCCTGCCCTGTGATTTCTTCACCGTCCTGCCCTGCACGCCGCCTGGCCCCTTCCCCCAGGGCAGCGCAGGCTTGACTGGATCCTGCGTGAAGCTGGGGACCAGCAATCCGTCCCTGCGCAGGATCGACCTCACCTAACCTAGCTCGCCCTCTGCCAGGATGAGTGTGAAGACAGCAGTATGGCTGGCCTGGATATGGATTTTCTTGACCGGACGGTGGCAGCCCTTGGCCCTGATTCCGATGCAGAGGAGCCGGAAGATATGGTGCCATGCACGGAGGAGTTGCCACCGAGTTCTGAACTGCCGCCTGCCGGCAAACGCTCCGAGCATACGCCTCATGAGCCAATGAGTCCTCCGGAACGCTCCTATGCGCAAGTGGCCTCTGATCCTATGGACTCGCAGGAAATTGACTGGGAGCATTTGCTGGACTTCGCCAATACTCTGCTCG
Organism: Lygodium microphyllum; assembly: GCF_053477565.2. Taxonomy (NCBI): domain Eukaryota; kingdom Viridiplantae; phylum Streptophyta; class Polypodiopsida; order Schizaeales; family Lygodiaceae; genus Lygodium; species Lygodium microphyllum. The sequence goes on along the minus strand of NC_141146.1, from coordinate 148,222,960 downwards.
GCGATTATGTCCAGCATAATACCGAATCTTTTTCTGTTGCGGGAACGGATGATGTGCTGGACGCCACGGTGAACCCCAAATCAGTCTTACGATCCTTCTCGGTGTTTTATGACCGTGCAGTTATACTTTTCTTCACTGGCAGGATCCCAGTGCTTTCGCATATTCGCCAGTGGTTGCACCATCTATTGCAAGGGGAGTCTGTTGAGGAGATCTTCCTTGGACCTCGCGGCTTTTATGAGGTCCTGCTGAAATCGGAAACGCATCGCGCTGAGCTCCTGTTCAAGTTGCCGCTATTCTTTGATCGCCGCCTGGTCCATGTTGTGCCATGGCGCCCCATGGCCGACTTCCAGCGTCTGCTTCAACGCGAATGCCCGGTGTGGGTGGGGGTGGAAAATTGTCCGGCGGTCTATTGGCCCATGTTGAAGGATGCGATGGCAGTTGTGGGAACAGTGCTGGTTCCCCCAAGCCTCAGGGCGATGAACCGCAACCGTTTATGCATGCTATGGGACACGGCCAGGAAAAGGCCCGCGTGGCTTCGCCTCAATTGTTCGGGCATGCATCCTTTGTATTTTCGCTTAAAATGGGGCAACTTTGCGGGCCACTGCTTTTCATGTGGTAAATTGGGGCATTTCATGGCCGACTGCCCTGAAAAGCAATCGTCTTCGGAAGATGCGCAGGTTGTGCTGCCCAAGGACGACATGCTGCTTGATGCCACGCCCCAGGAAGCCCTTCAGTCTCCTCATGTCATGGATAAAGGCAAACAACAGGTCCTGAGTGTGGATTCCCATCGCACTGACTGGATTGAGGCACGTCCCAAAAAAGGTAAAAAGTTGGATGCAGGCCTGGCGGATCCTGGGCCTACCGCGCCCCAGGATTCCGTGCGCACGTATACGCGCCGGAAAGAAATGGCCACTTCACAGCAGGCTGCGCGTCCTACGGCCCCGTCTGCCCCCCGTAATCAGTCTCCAAGGAGAGCCTATACCGATGGCCCCAAAGGCCCACCTGCCAAGTTGGCGTTCGATGCCAAAGGAAATGTTATTACACCCTGGGATCGGCGTTATCCCCGCCCCTCTCCCAAGGCAGTGGATTTCCCTTCTACCTCCAAAGCAGGTCGCCAAAACTCTTTTGCAGTATTGGCTGATTTTCTGGATGAGGGTGTCCTGGATGCTCTCGCGGAAAAGGTGAAATCGAGGCAGCAAGCGCCTCGTTCCTGACTTCCTTCTTTGAGGATACATGCAGATAGCCACGTGGAATGTGCGAGGCATTTGCTCTCGCCATAAGCAACATGCCATGTGGACCGTCTTGCATGAGAACCAGTGGGATGTATTGTGTGCAGTTGAGCATAAAAGTCACGGTGAAGCAGGAAAAGTGATGGATTGTCATGGATTCCGTCTGTTTTATGCAGGGACCCATGCTACGCACTATTTGGGCGTGCTGATGATTGTCCATGAGAAATATCAGCCTGTCCTTCTTAAAAATGATGTGCAGGGCCGCTTTCTGGTGATCGAAGTCTTATTTGAAGGAGAGATTTTATGGCTATTGGGCCTCTATGCTCCGAATGATCCTGCATCCCGACGGGATCTTTGGTCCACTTTGCAGGGCTCCATGTCACTCGGCCGGAAGGGGTTTTTGATGGGAGACTTCAATATGTGTGTTGACTCTTCTCAGTCCACTTCAGGGCATTCGGTAATGGATACGCCGGAAAGCCGGGTGTGGAGTTCCTTTGCTTTGCACGTACTCAAGCAAGATCTTTGGTCATGGCTTCACCCTTCTTTTTCAGGATTTACTTTTCATTCCGCACAATATGCAACTACCTGGTCGCGACTGGACAGAATGTATATCATGCAGGGGGATGATTTTCTTCCCGAGATGCTGGAAATGAAGGTCTTGCGGCAATATGCGTTGTCGGACCATTTCCCCCTCCAGCTTGAGATGCGGCCACACTCTATTGCACCTTTTGTGCAACTGTTGGATAGGCTCCCTTTACGTTTCAACTCCTCTTATTTGAAGCATTCAATTTTCCAGGGCTATATGCAGCAACTGATTGAGAGGTTCTTATTGGACTTCGCCTCTGAGGGCTTGCCTTCATTTGCACGGCTGCTCTCTAATGTGCAGCGGGTTGCTCGCCAGTATGGGATCCATCATGCCTCGCTTTGCCGCCGACGTCGACATGCAGCAGAAGACTTACTGGCTTTGGTCCGTTCCTTGCTTCTGGATTCCCCTGATGATGATTTTCTGCTGTCTCTGGAGAGGCGGTTGGCCCATCTTATTCAAGTGTTTCAGTTGAAATCTTATCAACAGGCCAAGTTGCACAACTTGACGGACACATTGCAAGATAGCGCCTGCCAGTCTCATAAGTTCTTTCGCGCCTTGCATGCGTCTCCGGCTCGCGAAAATATGACCAGACTCCAGGATTCGAAAGGTCGCATGGTCACGGATCCGCAGACCATTGTCACTATGTGCAGAAACTATTTTATGGAACTTCTTGGTTCCTCTTCCTCGCCTTCTAGCCAGGTTACGCATGCCCGCTCGGTCTTCTATCATCTGGTCCGCCAACAGGTTCCAGTTGATATGCAAGCCACTTTGGAGATGGATATTTGCGAGGAAGAGGTTATGGACGTTTTGTTGCACCTGCCGAAGGATAAAAGTCCTGGCTGGGATGGTCTCACGAATGAATTCTTTCAGACCTCGGCCACGCAGTTGGTGAAGCCATTGGTGGCCATGTTTCAGCAGGTGTGGGAAACGGGGATCATGCCCTCCTCATGGAAAGAAGGCCTTATCAAACTAATTCCAAAGGTCCCTTCGCCGTCAAAGTTGCAACACTAGAGACCAATCTCTTTGATGGGCTCCATGTACAAAATCTACTCCAAAGTGCTGGCGAATCGGCTTCACAAGCACCTTCCAGCTATTGTGCATCCTCTCCAATATGGCTTCATTAAGGGCCGCAACATTCTGCATAATATCTTAAATGTGCAAATGGCTATTGACTATGCGCGGCACTCCGGTCAGGAAGTGGTATTGATCCAATTGGACTTGGAAAAGGCGTTTGATTATGTGGACTGGTCTTTCATTGCAGACCTCATGTCAGCTATGGGCTTTGGTACCCGAATGTCCCGATTGATCTACACCATTAGTGCTGAGGCTTCCTCCAGAGTTATGCTTAATGGTGGAGTTACAGAGCCATTTGTCCTTGCACGCTCGGTCAGACAGGGTTGTCCTTTGAGCCCTCTCTTCTTTGCCCTGGCGACTCACCTGGTCCTTTCAATGTTATCCTCCATGGCAGCCTCTGCTCAGCTGGCCAGGCTGTCTCTTCCGTTGGGTCAGCACTTCGTTAGCCAATCTTTGGCTGATGACACCTTTATGATTTTGCAAGCGGACAGGGACAACATTCGAAGGGCATTAGATGTTTGGACGCTCTTTGGTCAGGCCTCTGGGCTTCGCATCAATGCCCTTAAGTCAGCCATTCTCAGTTGTACGGCGCCTGATTTACAGTCCTTAGGCTGGCAAGGCTAGGTGGTTTCCCGTGGCTCCATCGTCAGGCATCTTGGATACCCATTGGGGGTGGATGTACGGCCAAAAGACCTGCTGGAGTGGATTTCACAAAAACTGGCGGCGAAGTTTATGTATTGGAAGTCCCAGGCGTGGCCATTCCATGTCCGCCTCAAAGTGGCCCAGACAATCATGCTTCCAATGCTAACATATTTCCTGCCTTTGTTGCCATGGACGCCTACTACTTCGAAGGCCCTCACTCATCCCATCCGTTTCATGCTGTGGAAGAAGGATTCACTGCAGGCCGGCATTTCCTGGATTTCATGGTCACACGCATGTACCCCTAAGCGCATGGGTGGAGGAGCTATTTTGGATGCACACACTCATATGTTAGCTCTCCGTTGGTCCCTTTTTCGTGCCATGTGTGTGGATCATCACCCATGGACCATCATAGCCCGTTATTTTCTTGAGGACAGCGGGCTCCGCCATGGCAACACACGGCTTCGGGCCTCCTGGTGGCATTTCATGCTGACTCTCGTGTTTCCAGTCCCTCTTCCTCTTTGTTACTGCACTTGATCGGCTCTTGGAAAGTGGTGCTCCAAAAGGCCCGTTGGCACCCAGTAGGGGACCGCTTGCAGACTAACTCCTTTCAGCTGGAATTGTTGGCAGTATCGAGACTCCTTTCATGGGAAGATAAACATCAACTCAGACCAAGTTTTAATCGCATGGACCGTTTAGGTGTGACGTCGGTTGCAGATGCTACCCTTGCCACTCGTAATGTCCTCGTATCGTTTCGGACTGCTCGGCGACTCTTCAAGATCCCGCGTGGATACCGTGATTTATGGGAGCAGCTTTCGTCGGAGCTTCAGGGTCGGCAACCCTTTCCTGCCTTGACTGTGGATCGCCCTTGGCAAGACTGGGACCTTGCAGGCCGCCTGAGTCTGGAAAAGGCCTCTACTAATCAGGTGTATCATCTTCTTGTTCAAGATCACCAATGGCTGGGAGAGAAAGCTAATATTGTTTGGGGACTGCGGAAATCGCTGTCATGGTGGCAGAAAACGCTGATGTAGGGCTGGCTAAATAAGACACCTTTCAAATGCAAGGTTTTTCTTTGGCGGGTGATGATTGGTGGTCTTCCTCTGGCCTCGGCCCTTGCCAAGCGTCGCATCTCGAATGGCAATTGTTTCTTCTGATGGCGCACTACGGGAGCTCCTCGTCGGACCTGCGCAGGGGTCGTCCGGCACCTGTCGTCGCTGACGTCGCGAGCTGCCGTTGACTCCTCGCCTTGGTTGTCGTCTGCTTGCCTGTGTGTCTCGTCGCCTCGTCGTCTGCTCAACTGCGCACCCGTCGCCTGTGCGTCCCATCGCCCACGCGCCAGGTTGCCCTGTCGCCACGTCACCAAGTAGCCTAGCCCTGGCCCTGCCGTCGCCTAGACCTGCATGCCCTGACAGAGCGCACCGTCGACGCCTGCAGCTTGCCCGCATGTTCCGCCCCTGTTCGCCTGTGCCCGCCTGTTCCGCCCCTGTTCGCCTCCCGCCTGAGCTGCCTGTGGTCGTTTCCACTGCGTCAGCATACAGCGCCCTGTGGCCCCGTCGACACCTGAAGACTGAACGCCTTTCGTTTGCAGAAACAGGTACCTCTCGTTTGCTGCCCTGTCAGTCATCTGCACGACGTCTGCCTGCGGGTACCTGCCTTGTGCATCATGCTGGGCCGCGACAGAGACAGGGAACCCTAACCTGGCAGCACGTGACTGCAACCCTGCGCAGATCAGAGAGCTGATGTGCTCCTGTACACAGAGAGAGAGAGAGAGAGAGAGAGAGAGAGAGAGAGAGAGTAAGCGCCAGTGAGAGAGCAAGCGAGTGAGAAACAGAGAGAGAGGACAGAAGCATGGCTGGGCTGGATATGGCTTTTATCGACCAGATGGTGGCAGCCCTTGGTCCGAATTCTCATACAGAGGAACCGGAGGATATGGTTCCTTGCATAGAGGAAATGCCTCCTGGTTCTGACCTTCCGCCTGCGGGCAAACGCTCCAAGCATACTTCCGAAGAGACAATGGTTCATCAGGAACGTTCCTATGCGCAGGTTGCCCCTGATTCGGTGGAGTCACAGGAGATTGACTGGGAGCACTTGCTGGAGTTTGCCAATACTCTGCTAGGCGATTATGTCCAGTATAATCATGAACCTTTTTCTGACTCGGGAACTGAACAAGTTCTGGAAGCCACGGTGGACCCAAAAACTGTCTTGCGCTCTTTTTAGGTGTTTTATGACCGTGCGGTTATACTCTTCTTCATTGGCAGGATCCCAGTGCTTTCCCATATTCGCCAGTGGCTGCACCATTTACTACAAGGAGAGTGTTGAGGAGATCTTTGTTGGGCCCCGAGGCTTCTATGAGGTGCTACTAAAATCGGAGAAGCATCGGACAGAGCTCCTGTCCAAACTGCCCTTGTTCTTTGATCGCCGCTTGGTCCATGTTGTGCCATGGCACCCTATGGCAGATTTTCAGCGCTTGCTTCAACGTGAGTGCCCGGTGTGGGTTGAAGTGGAAAATTGTCCGGCTGTTTATTGGCCATTGTTAAAGGATGTCATGGCCGTTGTGGAAACGGTGCTGGTTCCCCCGAGCCTAAGGGCCATGAACCGAAACCGTTTGTGTATGTTATGGGACACGGCCAGGAAAAGGCCTACGTGGCTTCGCCTTAATTGCTCCTGCATGCATCCTTTGCACTTTCGCTTGAAATGGGGCAACTTTGCTGGACACTGCTTTTCGTGTGGAAAATTGGGGCATTTTATGGCCGAATGCCCAGAGAGGCAACCGTCTTCAGATGATGCACATGTTGTGCCGCCTATGGAGGACATGGTGCTTGATGCCCCGTCACAGGAGGCCATCCAGCCACCTAATATTTTGGATAAAGGTAAACAGCAGGTCCTAGGTTTGGATTCCCGTAGCAATGATTGGCTAGAGGCATGTCCCGAAAAAGGTAAAGAGTTGGATGTTGGCCTGGCGGATTTTGGACCTAAAGTTTCACAAGATTCCGTGCGCACATATATGCGCAGGAAAGAAATGGTCTCTTCACAGCATGTTGCACGTACTATGGTTCCTTCTGCTCCCTGTAATCAGTCTACGAGGAAAGTATATACAGATGGTCCAAAGGGCCCACCTGCTAAGTTGGCATTTGATAATAGAGGCAATGTGATTACACCCTGGGATCATCGTTATCCCCGTTCCACTACCAAGACACTGGATATTCCATCTACCTCTAAAGCGGGCCGTCAGAATTCTTTTGCAGTGTTAGCTGATTTTCTGGATAAAGGTGTCCTCGACATTCTAGCAGACAAGGTTAAATCGAGGCAAGCGGTGCCTCGTTCTTCATTTCTTTTTTGAAGATATATGAAGATAGCCACGTGGAATGTGCGAGGCATTTGTTCTCGCCATAAGCAACATGCCATGTGGACTATCTTGCATGAGAATCAGTGGGATGTCTTGTGTGCGGTTGAGCACCAGAGCCACAGTGAAGCAGGAAAAGTTATGGATTGCCATGGGTTTCGCTTGTTTTATGCAGGAACACATGCTATGCACTATTCTGGCGTGCTTATGATTGTCCATGAGAAATACCAGCCTGTTCTTATTAAAAATGATGTACAGGGCCGCTTTGTGGTAATTGAAGTTTTATTTAAAGGAGAGATCTTATGGTTGCTGGGCCTCTATGCTCCAAATGACCCTTCATCTCGACGGGATCTTTGGAAGACTTTGCAGAGCTCCGTGTCACTTGGCAGAAGGGGTTTTTTGATGGGGGATTTCAATATGTGTTGACTCTTCTCAGTCCACTTCTGGACATTTGGTGATGGATGCTCCGAAAAGCCGGGTGTGGAATGCCTTTGCTCTTGAGGTACTTAAGCAAGATCTATGGTCTTGGCTCCACCCTTCTTCTCCAGGGTTTACTTTTCATTCTGCACAATATGCAACTACATGGTCGAGGCTGGACCGAATGTATATCATGCAGGAGGATGATTTTCTTCCTGAGATGCTGGAAATGAAAGTCTTGCCGCAATATGCCTTGTCGGACCATTTCCCTCTCGAGCTTGAGATACTTGCACAACCCATTGCACCTTTTATGCAGTTGCTGGATAGACTGCCTTTACGTTTCGACTCGTCTTATTTGAAGCATCCAATCTTTCAGGGCTATATGCAGCAATTGATTGAGAGATTTTTAGTGGACTTCGCCTCTGAGGGCTCGGCTTCCTTTGAACGACTGCTCTCTAATGTGCAGCGCATTGCGCGGCAATATGGGATCCATCATGTCTCTTTTTGTCGAAGGCGTCGACACGCAGCAGAGGATTTACTGGCTTTGGTTCGTTCACTACTGGTGGTCTCCCCAGATGAATTTCTGCTATCTCTGGCGCAGCGTGTGGCTGGTCTTATTAAAGAATTTCAGTTGAAATCTTATCAACAGGCCAAACTGCACAACTTGACTAACAATTTGCAAGATAGTGCTTGTCAGACTCATAAGTTCTTTTACGCCTTGCATGCTTCTCCGGCTCGAGAAAATATGACTAGACTCCAGGATTCAGAAGGTCGAATGGTCACTGATCTGCAGACCATTATCAATATGTGCAGGAATTATTTTCGGGATCTTCTGGGTTCTTCTTCGTCGCCTTCTGACTAGGTTATGCATGCCCGCTCTGTCTTCTATGATTTAGTCCGCCATCAAGTTCCACTTGATATGCAAACTACTTTGGAGGCAGATATTTGTGAGGAGGAGGTTATGGATGTTTTGTTACACCTGCCTAAGGATAAAAGTCCTGGTTGGGATGGTCTCACCAATGAATTCTTTGAGAGCTCGGCTACCCAACTAGTGAAGCCATTGGCGGCTATGTTTCAGCGGGTTTGGAAAACAAGGGTCATGCCCTCCTCATGGAAAGAAGGCCTTATCAAACTGCTTCCAAAGGTTCCTTCACCGTCAATGTTGCAACATTGGAGACCAATTTCTTTGATGGGTTCGATGTATAAAATCTTTTCCAAAGTGCTGGCGAATCGGCTCCACAAGCACCTTCTAGCTATTGTGTATCCTCTTCAATATGGTTTCATTAAGGGCCGCAACATTCTGCATAATATCTTAAATGTGCAAATGGCTATTGACTATGCCAAGCACTCTAGTCAGGAAGTGGTATTGATTCAATTGGATCTGGAAAAGGCTTTTGACTACTTAGACTAGTCTTTCATTGTAGAACTTATGTCTGCGATGGGTTTTCGTAATCGGATGTCCCGATTGATCTACACCATTAGTGCTGCGGCTTCTTCGCGAGTTATGCTCAATGGTGGGGTTACAGAGCCATTTGTCCTTGCCCGTTCGGTGAGACAGGGTTGCCCTTTGAGTCCTCTCTTCTTTGCCCTGGCGACCCACCCGGTTCTTTCAATGTTATCTTCAATGGCAGCCTCTACTCAGCTGGCCAGATTGTCTCTTCCTTTGGGACAGCACTTCATTAGCCAATCTTTGGCTGATGATAGCTTTATGATTTTGCGTGCGGACAAGGACAACATTCGCAAGGCATTAGATGTTTGGACACTCTTTGGTCATGCTTCTGGTCTTCGTATCAATGCCTTCAAATCAGCCATTCTCAGTTGCACGGAGTCTGATTTACAGTCATTGGGCTGGCAGGGTCAGGTGGTTCCCCGTGGTTCCATTGTCAGGCATCTTGGGTACCCGTTGGGTGTTGATGTTCGGCCAAAGCAGCTACTGGAGTGGATTTCACAGAAACTGGCAGCTAAGTTTATGTATTGGAAGTCACAAGCGTGGTCCTTCCATGTCCGCCTCAAAGTGCCTCAAACAATTATGCTGCCAATGCTCACATATTTCTTGCCATTGCTGCCATGGACTCCTACTACTTTGAAGGCTCTCACTCGCCCCATTCGTTTCATGTTATGGAAGAAGGATTCATTGCACGCACGTATTTCATGGATTTCGTGGTCACATACATGTACCCCCAAACGCCTGGGAGGTGGAGCTATTTTGGATGCCGAAATTCATATGCTGGAACTTCGTTGGTCTCTCTTTCGCGCCATGTATGTGGATCATCACCCGTGGGCCATTATAGCCCGTTATTTTCTTGAGGACAGCGAGCTTCCACATGGCAATACCCAACTTCGGAGCTCCTGGTGGCATGTCCTTAATGCAGACTCTCGGTTTTCCGGTCCGTCCTCTCTGTTACTGCATTTGGTTGGCTCCTGGAAAGTGGTGCTCCAAAAAGCGCGTTGGCATCCAGCGGAGGACCGCTTGCATACTAACTCTTTTCAACTGGAATTGTTGGTGATCTCGAGATTACTTTCATGGAAAGACAAACATGAGCTCAGACCAAAGTTCAACCGCATGGCCCGTTTGGGTGTGACTTCAGTTGCGGATGCCACCCTTGCAAGTCGTAATGTCCTCACATCATTTCGTACTGCCAGGAGACTTTTCAAAATCCCGCGTGGATACTGTGATTTATGGGAACAACTTCTGTTAGTGCTTCAGAGCAGGCAACCCTTTCCTGCCCTTGCTGTGGATCGTCCTTGGCAGGACTGGACCCTTGCAGGTCGGTTGAGTCTGGAAAAGACCTCTGCTAATCAAGTGTATCATCTTCTCATCAAAGATCATCAATGGCTGGGTGTTAAAGCTAATACTGTATGGGGATTGCGGAAATCACAATCATGGTGGAAGGCAACTGTGATGGAGGGCTGGTTGAATAAGACACCTTTCAAATGTAAGGTCTTTCTTTGGCGGGTGATGATTCGTGGTCTTCCTCTTGCCTCGGCCCTTTCCAAGTGTCGAATCTCAAACGGCAATTGTTTCTTCTGCACCACTACTGTGGAATCGGCCAGACATCGATTTATTTCTTGCCCGCTCGCTAAGAATATCTGGTCGCTCTTGTCGCAGGTTTGACGCGAGGTGGTGGGATTCTCACTAACCCCTTTCGATTGGGTTTTTGTGTGCCCAAAATACCCCACACCACCACAGTTGCATATGAAGATCTTATTCCACTTCTTTCAATACTGGGGATGCTGGCACAATTGGACCACTCGGAATGCCTTTCTTTTTGATTCGGCCTCTAATGTACCGAGACACATTGCTAGGCTTAAAGGTCTCTTGCATTGGCAGATAGATCTCATTCGGCACTCGGATTTGCTCCCTCGGGAGAACTTACTTCCCTGGCATATGGCAATTTCCTCTGCGTCTTTGCCATGACTTGTGTAACTTTTTCCTGGCTTTGTACTGGGATTTTCCACACGTTGGCTTAGAGCCCTCGTGTCTCTTGTAATCATGTAAACTTGTACCTTTTTTCGTAATTAATACAATTACCTTTTATGAAAAAGAGAGAGAGAGAGAGAGAGATATATATATTTTTATTTTTTATTTTTTTTTTCAAATTTGGATGTATGTGTGTGGATGAGAAATGAAATGAAATGATATATTAACGTCTACAAAAGGCTAAAATGACCTATGAGACAATGAGTTACAATCATGTGTATGATGGTACAACTGTCTGGGCAAAATATGTAGCACAAGCAAAATAAGAAAGGAAACTGACTATGGATATGTGTAAAACATAGAGCTCTATCTAGTAACCATGAGTTCCAAAATGATACAATCTCATGTGGGTATGGAGGGCCTAGCTCTAACCCAAGCAATAATCCCCTGTATCTGCCTATGAAGGTGTCGTCGGTGTCTGTGTCAAGGCCTAGGACGTCTAGATCGACTAAGCTGAGAGAGAGGTGGCTACATTGTCACATTGTGTATGTGTCGTATGAGAGAGAAAGAGAGAGGGGGGGGAGGGGAGAAGAGACTTTGTGGAGAGAGAGAAGAGGAGAGCTGTTGGAGGAGACTAGGTGTAGAGAAGAGAGAGCCTTTGGAGAAAACGGTCACAAAACAGTTATTTAGACCTCGGACAGGGTGCAGTTGACCAGCATAGTGAAGCCATCAGACACCTTTGGACGGGATCAGATGGTGCAGATTAAACATGATGGATCGGACGGGTCAACCTGTCCGTCGGACGTGGACAACCTTGTTCATGAGAAACACTTTAAAACAACAAGCACTTTCTAAATCAACGAGATGTCCTAGCATAGTAGCAGCTTTTGAATTGACACAGATCACCATTAGGGAAATATGAACTCCAAAAGAGCCTTGTAAGGAATGGATCAAGAAAGGATTACTTTTCGTAGTCTTGAAAGGCTATGGACCTCAATGTCACAATGATACAGAGCTCTAAGGGCAGCCCTATCTAACAGATCAAGACAGAAAAGAATGGCTTTGTAACAGCACCATTGAGCATGATTCTCAATAAACAACCCTTGCTAATAGTGTAAATCAAATGAGACATTCTGAACCGGAACCCTATCTTTTGCATAAGCTAGGCAAGAAAAGACCATTCAAGAGAGTCAAAGACTTTCTACAAGTCAAGCTAAATCATTACTACTTGCTGATTTGTATGGTGGGCATAGTCCATGCCCAGTTGCACATTTAAGATATTATGCAAAATGTTCCTTCCCTTGATAAACCCATATTGAGTAGGATGCACAATATTAGGAAGGTGTTCTTGTAATCAATTAGCCAAAACTTTTGCAAAAATCTTCCACATGCTGCCCATCAAGGAAATAGGTCACCACTAATTAAGAGTTGAAGGTCAAGGCAACTTCGAAATCAACTTGATAACACCCTCCTTCCACTAGGTAGGCATAATCCTAGTCACCCAAACTTCCTAGCGCACAGCATTAAGGGTGCCGCCAGCCAACTAGCATAGGTCTCAAGGATCTCACTAGTGAGACCATCCCAACCTGGGCTTTTTTCCTTCGACCACTATCTAGAGTTATGAATTTTATTGGCAAGCGATGCCTTGGCTTCTTCCTCCTTGAGATACGACAGCTACATGAGACGCTCCTCAACAATACATCTCTGAGGCACCAAGGACCTATCCAGAAGTAGCTTACAGATTTCTTCATGACGGAGACTCAAGAGGCCTTAGAGTAATCATAGTCTCAACCACACATGGACAATCATCGAGGGGGACTTTGACACCACCATAGACTACACAAACGAGGGATTTGATTGATTGAGTTGTCCAGCTTGGCCGCTCGGTACGTCCTACACCCCGATATAGACGTGCAAACACTCACAAAGCCAAAAGGCTATTAAAACACCATTCTACAAGAACAAAAGCGGAGATCATGAAGAGGGCACAAGGGTGGAGGAAACAATATCCGTGCATGGAGCAGCCACCTCTCCAATTATGAAGCCAGCCAAAATCATAGAAGAAATTTGCCATGATAGCAAGCATCATGCATGACCCACATGACCATGGATACCCAAGATTGAATCAAAGATAAAAGCATTGCGAGTCTATCAGTTCTGGCAAAGACCAGTCCATCACATGAACTGAAAGAGGCAAGGATTACTCTTCTTTTTCCATAATCAAGTGGCTACTCTAGTGATAAGCCACTTGTTTTTATTAACCCCCTAACGTAGGTTCACTTCTCCCTTTTGTGACACCTACACCAAATGACTACAAAATGTAGGAGTTGAACCAAAGACCTTTTGGTGACCACCCTCTTTAGCTTAACCAACTAATATACACCCATTTTAGTCAACAGCAATGTGTGAGGGAGGACAGGATCAAAGCTCAGCACAGAAAACTAGTAGACAGTAGAGAGTGAAGCACGACACCCAATACGATAGACTGAAAGAGTGTAAACTGAAAGTACAAGGTACAAACCCTAAACCTTAGGGTTGTAGGGGGATGTTCACACCCGAACACGGTAAGTGCCCGTACGTGTGTCTCATAAGTACATACCAAATAATACCATAAGTCTTGGGAAAAAAACCTCTCCTACCGAGAGTAAAAAGTGCCCCAATGTCCTATTGATCACCGACACTCCTATTTGAGCATAGGCGTAAGTGAGGCGTGAGTGAAATACCCAACAAACCCCCCTGGAGTGAAGAGTAATCAAGAGTACAAGGATCATCCGCCACCAAAGGAGATCAAATTTAAAGCATTGCGAAATGCTTCAAATTTTTCACGAGGAAGAGCTTTGGTGAAGATGTCTACCACATTACTAGTGGTAGGACAATAGACAAGGCTAATATCACCTGCATGTATCCTCTCTCTGATAAAGTGATAATGTATCTCAATGTGTTTCGTGCGTGCATGAAACACTGGGTTCCGTACCACTGCAATGGCACTCTGACTGTTAGTGAACAAAGGAGTAGGCTCCGTAACAGATACTCTGCCTTGTATTCAGCTTCACATGACGATGTGGCAATAGTGGACTACTTCTTGCTAGGCCAAGATATGCAAGAGCCAAGAAAGAAACAATTGCCACTAGTGGAGTGACGTAAATCATAATCACCAGTCCAATCAAAAACACTGTAAGCATGTAACTGCAGTGGTCCCCCCTTGGCATAAAGCAATCCAAGAGATCTAGTACCTTGCAAATAATGGAAGACACGCTTGACAGCTTGCCAATGTGACATGTGTGGCTGATGCATATATCTGCTCAGGGCTGAAACTGCAAACTGTATGTCTGCCTAGTGTTGCATAGGTAAATAAGACATCCAACTGCTAGAGCATATGTGTGTATATCAAACAAATCACTGACATCATGTAATGACATGATAAGTCCGGGTTCCACTGGTATACAAACCGGCTTGCAATCCTGTAAGCCAAACTTCTCAAGAACTTTACCAATGTATCTTGACTGTGATAACCCAATACCTCTAGCATTATGTATGAATTGACTGCCCAAGTAATAATGCAAAGACCCCAAGTCTGACATGCCAAAAGTTTGCTGCAAATTTTATTTAAATGCTGAATTCTGATCAGCATGTGTCCTTGTAAGCAAGAGATCATCAACATAAAGACAAATGATCAGCATGGATCCCCCCTCCTTACATACGTAAAGGGTAGACTCAGATGAGCTGTTTATGAACCCTTGGCTAAGCAAGAAAGCATCCATCTTTGCATACCAAGCTCTAGAAGCTTGTTTCAAACGATATAGAGTTTTTTTCAGCTTGCAGACCAAGTGTTCCAAGCCCTTAATTGCAAAACCAATGGGCTGTTGTACATATACTTCCTCATGAAGTTCCCCATGTAAAAATGCAATTTCAATATCCAACTGATGCACAGTCCATCCATAATGAGCAGCCAAAGCAACCATAGAACTAATGGTCGTCATACGGGAAGTAGGAGCAAATGTATCCTCATAGTCAATGCCTTTTTTCTGTGCATAGCCTTTAGCTACAAGCCTTGCCTTGTATTTGTCAATGGATCCATCTGCATTCAGCTAAAGCTTGTAGACCCATTTTGTTCCAATGGCTCTCTTCCTAAATGGCAAAGACACCAAATCCCATGTTTGATTCTTAGTGATAGAATCCAATTCAGCTTTCATTGCTGCCATCCAATGCACACTCTGTTGTGCATCTTCAAAACATTCAGGCTCCTCATCATCAAGGGTGCTTGCTGCCATAACAAACTCCATGGTATGTGCAGTATCATGCATACAAGCTTGCCTTCTAGTACGACCAGCCATGGGTACATCCAGATGACTATCTTTCTTAGTGATAGAATCCAATTCAGCTTTCATTGCTGCCATCCAATGCACACTCTGTTGTGCATCTTCAAAACACTCAGGCTCCTCATCATCAAGGGTGCTTGCTGCCATAATAAACTCCATGGTATGTGCAGTATCATGCATACGAGCTTGCCTTCTAGTACAACCAGCCATGGGTGCATCCAGATGACTATCTTTCATAGTCTGTAAATACCATCTAGGCATTTGTCTTTCATAGTCTGTAAATACCATCTAGGCATTTGTCTTGCCTCTTGACTGTGCATAAGCTCTTGCTGAATATTCAAATCAGCCAATGGCTGATTTTCTGCATTTTCCAAAGGAGTAGTTGCCTGAACATTGAGTTCACTTACTGAAACTCCAACTGAATCACCATATGTAATGGGCAGCAACCCTTCAAATACATCACGGGTAGCCTGATGTGTGTCTAAACCAGTCAGGGACAATTCTGATTTTTCATCAAATAGCACATCCCTACTGGCAAACACCTTTTTAGAAGCAGGATCATAGAGTCTATAGCATTTGCTCTCATTGCTCTATCCCATAAAAATGCATTTAACAGCCTTGTTATCCAACTTTTTCCGGAGTACCTTTGGAATATGTGCATATGCAAGGCATCCAAAGGTACGAAAGTGCCCAACAGAAGGTTTCCGACTGTTCCAAGCCTGAAAAGGTGTAATTTTCTTCAAAGCTTTGGTGGGGCATCTGTTCAAAACATGGCAAGCACACATGACGGCTTCCATCCAAAAACTGAGGCAAGCTCTTTGCCTTCAGCATACATCTGGCCATCTCCATGAGTGACTGATTCTTTCTCTCTGCAACCCCATTCTGCTATGCAGTATAAGCAGTAGTGTACTGATGGACAATGCCCTTCTACTTCAAAAAGGAATTCAGCATAGAGGACATGGATTCCCTCCCTCGGTCCAAACGGAGAGTCTTAATTTTACAACCAGACTGGTTTTCAACAAGTGCAATAAAAGCCAAGAATACATTATACACTTCTGACTTTTTGACTAAAGTATAGACCCAGCAAAATCAAGTAAAGTCATCAATAAAAGTCACAAAATAGTAGCATCCTCCCAATGACTTTTTCTGCATAGGCCCACATACATCTGAATGCACTAACTGCAACCTGGCTATTGCTCGAAAAGCAACATCACAGGGAAATGAAAAACGATGCATTTTCCCCAAAATACATCCTTCGCACAAGGGCTCAGAAGATCTCTCCAGTAGAGGTAATCCATCTAGCATCTGCATATGCTATACGAGCATCAAGCTGCCAAAGTTCACATGCCCTATCCTAGCATGCCATAACTCTGTCTGTATCATAGCAGGAGTAAAAGTGGATGTCAAATACGCTGACTGATCAACTAAAAGAGCATACAATTCGTATTGACATAAAGTGCCTGTCAAAACCAAAGTCATGTGTTCTTTGTCTCTCACCATGCTTCGGTCATCATCAAATGTGACCTGCAATCCACAACGTGCCAAAAAAGAGATAGAGAGCAAATTCTTTATGTCTGGTACAAATAAAGCATCCTGTAGACAGAGAATAGAGCCATCAATGGTTGTGAGCACAATCTCCCCAATACCTCTAATAGGGTATGATGCATTGTTGGCACATTGTACAGACTTGCCAACTGGAGCTACATGAACAGATGCAAATAAATCTCTGCGATATGTAATATGCCTAGAAGCACCACTATAAAAAAACCAAGTGTTTGCATCCTCAATAGAGCTGAATGCTCGATATGCTTAACAGGTGTCATAACTGCACGTGTAAAAACAATAGTCCATGTCTACAACCAAGGACGCGGACTCAGTAGCAGTGGAAGGAGCATCAGAAATAGACATTCTTGACTCCTTTTTCTACTCTTTGAAAATGCGCTTTCTGCACTCAGTGATATAGTGGTCTGGCTTCTTGCAATAATGGCATTTTTCCTTTTTGGCTTGTGTGCCCCCTTGTTTTTTGTTTGCCTGTGATGTGCCAGAAGTCCCAGAACTCTATGGAGTATTCTTCACTTGGCTACCTTTGCCCTTCTGTCTAGCCATAAAAGCCTGCTCAGAGGCTATAGCATCCACACCACTATTTCTCCATGTTTGCTCCTCCTCTAGAAGCAAACTGACTAACTGAAGAAAATTGATTGGCTACGCAGCAATCCTCATGGTGAGTCCTGCCGAGGGAGTAAGTCAGAGTGCCATATAAGATCTATCTGCCAATGCAAGAGACCTTTAAGCCTAGCAATATGTCCCTAAACATTAGAGGCTGAATCAAAAAGAAAAGCATTCCGAATGGTCCAATTGTGCCAACAGCCCCAGTATCTGAGAAAGTGAAACAAGATCTTCATATGCGACTGAGCCGGTGTGGGGTATTTGGGCCGCACAAAAACCCAATCAAAAGGGCTTAGCGAGAAACCAACCACTACTCGCCAAACCGTTGACAAGAGTGACCAGATTTTCTTAGCGAGAGGGCAAGAAATAAATCTATGATAGGCCGATTCCACACTGGTGGTGCAAAAGAAACAATTGCCGTTGGAGATTCGACGCTTGAAAAGGGCTGAAGCAAGAGGAAGACCACCAATCATCACCCTCCAAAGAAAGACCTTGCATTTGAAAGGTGTCTTGTTCAACCAGACCTCCATCACAGTTACCTTTCACCATGGTTGAGATTTACGCAATCCCCATACAGTATTAGCTTTAGTAACCAGCCATTGATGATCTTTGATCAGAAGATGATACACCTAGTTAGCTGAGGCCTTTTCCAAATTCAACCGGCCTGCAAGGTCCCAGTCCTGCTAGGGACGATCCGAAGCAAGGGCAGGAAAGGGTTGTCTGCTCTGGAGCACCATCAAAAGCTGTCCCCATAAATCACGGTATCCACGAGGGATCCTGAAAAGCCTCCTGGATGTACGAAACGATATCAACACATTGCAACTAGCAAGGGTGGCATCTGCAACTGAAGTCAAGCCCAAACGTGCCATGCGATTAAATTTTGGTCTGAGCTCATGTTAGCCTTCCCAAGAAAGTAATCGCGAGGCTGCCAACAATTCCAGTTGAAAAGAGTTAGTAGCTAAGCGGTCCTCCGCTGGATGCCACTGAGCCTTCTGGAGAACCAATTTCCAGGAACATACCAAATGAGCAAGCAGGGAGGATAAAGGACTAGAAAACCAAGAGTCTGCATTAAGAACATGCCACCAGGAGCTCCGAATTTGGATATTACCATGCACAAGCCTGTGCTTCTCAAGAAAATAACGGCCTATAAAGACCCATTGGTGATGATCCAAGCACATGGCACGAAAAAGAGACCAATAGAGTGCTAGCATATAAGTTTCGGCATCCAAAATAGCCCCGCCACCCATGCGTTTGGGGATATATACATGCGACCAAGAAATCCATGAAATGACTGCATGCAAGGAGTCCTTCTTCCATAACATGAAACGAATGTACTGAGTAAGAGCATTCAATGTAGTAGTAGTCCAAGGCAGCAATGGCAAGAAATATGTGAGCATTGGCAACATAATTGTCTGAGCCACTTTGAGGCGAACATGGAAGGGCCAAGCCTACAACTTCCAATACAAAAACATAGCTGCCAATTTTTGTGAAATCCACTCTAGTAGTTGCTTTAGCCGAACATCAACACCCAAAGGGTACCCAAGATGCCTAACAATGGAACCACGGGGAACAACCATTCCCTGCCAGTCCAATGACTGCAAATCTTACTCCGTGTAACTGAGAATGGCTGATTTCAACGCATTGATATGAAGACCAGAAGCATGACCAAAGAGAGTCCAAACATCTAATGCTTTGCAAAGATTATCCTTGTCCGCACGCAAAATCATAAAGCTATCATCAGCCAAGGATTGACTAATGAAGTGCTGTCCAAAAGGAAGAGACAATCCAGCCAACTGAGTAGAAGCTGCTATATGAGATAACATCGAAAGGACCGCATGAGTCGCAAGGGCAAATAAGAGAGGACTCAAAGGGCAACCCTGTCTCACAGAGCGTGCAAGGACAAATGGCTCGGTAACACCACCATTCCCCCCCCCCCCCCCGCTCTCTCTCTCTCTCTCTCTCTCTCTCTCTCTCTTTTTCGTAATGGATGTTATATTTATAAAATACTAAACGACAAAAGAGTTACAAAAGTCATGGCAAAGACCCAGAGGAAACTGCCATATACCAGGGAAGTACGTACTCCCGAGGGAGTAAGTCAGAGTGCCGAATGAGATATATCTGTCAATGCAAGAGACCTTTAAGCCTAGCAATATGTCCCTTGACATTAGAGGCTGAATCAAAAAGAAAAGCATTCCGAATGGTCCAATTGTGCCAACAGCCCCAGTATCTGAGAAAGTGAAACAAGATCTTCATATGTGACTTAGCCGGTGTGGGGTATTTGGGCCGCACAAGGATGCAAGCTAAGATGATCCACGCTCTTTTCTCGGGCCACAGATACAACGCACTCATGAATAGAATCAACATGCCACTGCTGGAAAGCATTGCGGCAGGAGTTCCGGAGGAGGTGGAATGGAACGGCTTTGTCCAGAAGACTATCAGGAGTTCAGTCGCCCTTCTAGCAGAAGAGAAAGGTGGGAAAATAGCCCAAAGGCCGTATAGAGAAGGATACAAGAGGAGATGCATTTGGTGTGACTGTTAACAACATAAAAAGTGAGACTATACAGCCTACTGTGAACAGAAGTGAAAATGTTAGTCTTTTGGAAAGATGGAAAAACACATGTAACAACAACTGGTCTTCCAATAGAGCCAAAATTTGGCCACTGCTCGCCAAACCGCTGACAAGAGTGACCAGATTCTCTTAGCGAGAGGGCAAGAAATAAATCAATGACGGGCCGATTCCACACTGGTGGTGCAAAAGAAACAATTGTTGCTGGAGATTCGACCCTTGGAAAGGGCTGAAGCAAGAGGAAGACCACCAATCATCACCCTCCAAAGAAAGACCTTGCATTTGAAAAGTGTATTGTTCAACCATCCCTCCATCACAGTTACCTTCCACCATGACTGATATCTACGCAATCCCCATACAGTATTCGCTTTAGTAACCAGCCATTGATGATCTTTAATTAGAAGATGATACACCTGGTTAGCTGAGGCCTTTTCCAAATTCAGCCGGCCTGCAAGGTCCCAGTCCTGCCAAGGACAATCTGAAGCAAGGGCACAAAAGGGTTGTCTGCTCTGGAGCACCATCAAAAGCTGTCCCCATAAATCACGGTATCCACAAGAGATCCTGAAAAGCCTCTTGGCTGTACGAAACGATATCAACACATTGCGACTGGCAAAGGTGGCATCAGCAACTGAAGTCAAGCCCAAACGTGCCATGCAAT
Organism: Lygodium microphyllum; assembly: GCF_053477565.2. Lineage (NCBI taxonomy): Eukaryota > Viridiplantae > Streptophyta > Polypodiopsida > Schizaeales > Lygodiaceae > Lygodium > Lygodium microphyllum. The sequence goes on along the minus strand of NC_141146.1, from coordinate 148,202,542 downwards.
TAAATTGTCGTCTGAGCTCATGTTTGCCTTCCCAAGAAAGTTATCGCGAGGCTGCCAACAATTCCAGTTGAAAAGAGTTAGTAGCTAAGCGGTCCTCTTCTGGATGCCACTGAGCCTTCTGGAGCCAATTTCCAGGAACATACCACATGAGCAAGCAGGGAGAATGAAGGACTAGAAAACCGACAGTCTGCATTAAGAACATGCCACCAAGAGCTCCAAATTTGGGTATTACCATGCACAAGCCCGTGCTTCTCAAGAAAATAACGGGCTATAAAGACCCACGAGTGATGATCCAAGCACATGGCACGAAAAAGAGACAAACGGAGTGCCAGCATATGAGTTTCGGCATCCAAAATAGCCCTGCCACCCATGCGTTTGGGGATACATGCATGGGACCAAGAAATCTCTCTCTCTCTCTCTCTCTCTCTCTCTCTCTCTCTCTCTCTCTCTCTCTCTCTCTCTCTCTCTCTCTCTCTCTCTCTCTCTCTCTCTCTCTCTCTCTCTCTCTCTCTCTCTCTCCGTAAAAGGTAATTGTATTAATTACGAAAAAAGTACAAGTTTACATGATTACAAGATACACGCTGGCTCTACGCCATCACGTGCAAGAACTCTCTCTCTCTCGCTACAAGAAGTAAACAACCCAAGAGTTACAGAAAGTCATGGCAAAGATGCAACGGAAATTGCCATATGCCAAGGAAGTAAGTCCTCCCGAGGGAGCAAGTGAGAGAGCCGAATAAGATCTATCTGCCAGAGTAAGAGACCTTTAAGCCTGGCCATGTGCCCCTGAACATTAGAGGCAGAATCAAAAATAAAAGCATTCCGAATGGTCCTGTTATGCCAACAGCCCCAATATCTAAGAAAGTCAAACAAGATCTTCATATGTGGCTATGTCGGTGTGGGGTATTTGGGCTGCCCAAAAACCCAATCAAACGGGCGTAGCGAGAAACCGACCACCATGCGCCAAACTGCTAACAAGAAGGACCATATTTTCTTAGTGAGAGGGCAAGAAATAAATCGATGATGAGCCGATTCCACACTAGTGGTGCAAAAGAAACAATTGCCATTGGAGATGCGACGCTTGGAAAGGGCTGAAGCCAGTCGAAGACCACCAATCATTACCCTCCAAAGAAAGACCTTATATTTGAAAGGTGTCTTGTTCAACCAGGCTTCCATCACCATTACCCTCCACCATGACCGAGATTTACGCAATCCCCATAGAGTATTAGCTTTAGTAACCAGCCATTGATGATCTTTAATCAGAAGATGATACACCTGGTTAGCTGAAGCCTTTTCCAAATTCAGCCGGCCTGCAAGGTCCCAGTCCTGCCAGGGACGATCCGAAGCAAGGGAAGGAAAGGGTTGTCTATTCTGTAGCATCATCAAAAGCTGTCCCCATAAATCCCTGTATCCACGAGGGATCCTGAAAAGTCTCCTGGCTGTACGAAACGCTATCAAGACATTGCGACTGCCAAGGGTGGTATCTGCGACTGAAGTCAAACCCAAACGTGCCATGCGGTTAAATTTTGGTCTAAGCTCATGTTTCCCTTCCCAAGAAAGTAACCGCGAGACTGCCAACAATTCCAGTTGGAAGGAGTTAGTGGCTAAACGGTCCTCCGCTGGATGCCACTGAGCCTTCTGGAGGACCAGTCTCCAGGAACATACCAAATGGGCAAGCAGAGATGATGAAGGACTAGAGAACGGAGCGTCTGCATTAAGAACATGCCACCAAGAACCCCGAATTTGGGTATTACCATGCAGAAGCCCGTGATCCCTAAGAAAATAACGGGCTATAACAACCCACGGATGATGATCCAAGCACATGGTGCGAAAAAGCGACCAACGGAGTGCCAGCATATGAGTTTTGGCATCTAAGACAGCCCCACCACCCATGTGTTTCAGGGTACATGCATGCGACCAAGAAATCCATAAAATGCCTGCATGCAAGGAATCCTTCTTCCATAACATGAAACGAATATACTGCGTAAAGTCCAAGGCAGCAATGGCAAGAAATATGTGAGCATTGGCAACATAATTGTCTCAGCCACTGTTATGCGACTCAAAAGATGAAGAGAACCCAAGAGAATACAGTCTGACACTCAAAGGGCACGAGATCCTTTTTTCCTCCCAGCCTTGCCTAGTTATTGCTAGCAACTCTCATCATAATCCGATTGCTAGCCGTCATTTGTTGGTGAGTCCTACTATTCCTGGACTCTCTTCAATTCTAGGCTCCCCTAAACCCCATTCGAGCGCCCAAGGCCCCGGACGGTCGTCCCTCGTGCCTATTTCCCATAATTTACCTTATTAATATAACATTTCCTTCCCCTTAAGAATCGGTTTCGTCCTCGAAAACGATACTTGGAAGGTCTAACTGTAAATTGGGAAACCTTTTCCTTAGGGTACTTACTCGCTCCCATGTTGAGCTTTCTTCTGAACAATCTTTCCACTTAACCAAACATTCTTGATAAATAGTATTCCTTGTTCGTCTGTTACGAACATTTAATATTCTTTCTGGTTCATGTGGATTAGATTGGTCATCTAATAGCTCCTCAATGTTATCATTTAAGATTAGATTATCCAAATCACCCAGCTTCTTCCTTAACTTACTTACATGAAAAACTGGATGTATTTTACTACCAGCAGGTAGTTGGAGCTTGTAAGCCAGTTCTCCCACCTTTTTAATTATTGTGAAAGGACCACAATACCTGGGTGAAAGTTTTGGACATTGTCCCGTTTTCATGGTTTTGGTTTGTTCAGGCACCTTAAGATAGACCAATTCTCCTTCTTCAAAGGAGATGTCTCTTCAGTGAGGATCTGCATATGCTCTAGCTCGATTTTGAGCTTTTTTAATATTTTCTTGAGTAAATTTTAACATACTATTCATATCCTCCAAAAAATCCTTAGCTGCCTGAACCTTTTCCTTATGCAGTCCTACTGCATGAGGAGCTCTAGGCTGAAACCCATACATTAACATAAATGGACTATATCCAGTGGAAGAGTTCTTGGCACTATTATATGCAAACTCTGCTATCGGTAGATACTCTTCCCAATTAGTTTGCCTTTTACTTACATATGCCCTAAGCATATCTTCAAGGATTTGGTTAACCCTTTCAGTTTGCCCATCAGTTTGCGGGTGATCCGCCATACTCATGCTAAGTTTAGTATCCAACTTCCTAAATACCGCACGCCAAAATTGACTATCAAATTTTCTATCCCGATCAGAAACTATATTGCCGGAAGGCCATACAATCGGTATATGTTCTCTACGAACAATCTAGCCAATTCTGGTGTTTTAACATCAGTTGAAGTTGGAATGAACCTAGCCATTTTGGTTAACCTATCCACAATCACCCACACAGAGTCGTGCCCCCTCTGTGTTCTGGGTAATGCAACAATAAAATCCATGGAGATACTCTCCCATTTTCCTGAAGGAATCTCTAGTGGATGGAGAAGTCCTCCCATTTTCAATCTCTCAGCTTTATTAACCTGGCATTTATTACATTTGACCACATAGTCAAGGACGTCCTTATTCATTCAAGGCCAATAGAACTGCCTTTTAATAAGACTATAAGTCTTATTAACTCCTGGATGTCCCGCGCTAGGGGTATATACTTACTTAGGTGTTCTTTTGTGTTTATACTTCAAGCTAAAAAAATCAATCTTTAGAAAAATCTTGGAGTTCTTCCTTGTAGCACCATAGAGCCTTTCAAGCTCATCCCATTTCTCCTTGGCAGTGGAGAGTTGGTCAATATGATGAATTAGAGATTCATCCAAATGAAGCATGATGATGGCCTGAGCTCTTTCATTGTCTTCTACATCAAGGGGATTTGATGGATCGATAACTTTGGTCCCTTTTATGAAGGGCTAGTAGCCCCATAACATCATTTTATATTTCACCAGGACTTGCCAGGGATGAAAATCTTTTCCATTAAACTTGCGGATTTAAGGCGTTACATCTGCATAAGCCATGGCCATACTAGGAAGGTCTTACCTATTACCCTAGGCAATGGCAGTGTCTAGTCCTTTACAAATGGCCAAGTACGAACCAATTAACAGAATTGATAGCCTTACAAATGATAACCAACTGTAAAGCTGTAAGAATGAAAAAGGTTGGAAATCATACATATGTAATATCTCAAGGTAAGATTTTAGCGGTCCTTTCCTTTGGACAACCCTTGATTTAAGTTTTACTGTTTTCCTAGGTTTCAATGAGGTAAACTTTGATTGGACTTCAAGCTCCTCCCCACCTTGTGGTTTAGTGTACGAACATTTGGTTGAGCAAGGTCGATTAATGACTTCGACACTTGGTGAAGAGTCCAAGGAGATTTCAATCAAATCAATATTCATGTTTCGACATAAGGCAATAGCACTAATGTCACTAAATGCCTTTTCAGTGCTTAGAAGCACTCATCTCAAGATTGAGATGTTTAGGTATTTACCTTGTCAAGCTTGGTGAGATACTTGACTCATTACCGGTGTTGAGAGCATGCTTCTCGATGAGCTTATGATGTCCTCCGAGTGTTAAAGCTATTCACAAATCAGGAATACACTTTATAGCATGTGCTTTAGTGATTAAAATCACTGTTAATGATTCCCAGATTGAAAAAAGTGAAAAATAGGAAGCTTGAAGCTTCTTGCCTATGGTTGCCAGAAAACCCATAGTTAGGGTTTTGGTCACAGCAGACAGTAGGAGAGGAATTAGGACAAACCCTCTTAGGTGAAGATGGTCCACTATAGGGGCAACAATAGCACTATGATAGCCAAGAAGATTGCGCCGCCTGCAGGTCACGCCATGCTTTGGAACTTCACACTGCCAAAACTGCGCCGATTTCTGGAAACTGAGCAATACTGCCCTCCACGTTGCCTAATCCCGGCCTTTAACGTGCCATGCTAAAGCGCCCTGAGCTAGGGAGAAGATCTCCAAAAGCCTCTGGAACTTCACGCTGCCAAAATTGCGCCAATTTCTGGAAACTGAGCAATACTGCCCTCCATGTTGCCTAATCCCGACGTTTAACGTGCCATGTTAAAGCGCCCTGAGCTAGGGAGAAGATCTCCAAAAGGAATCAGGAGCTGAAATGCTCTCCCCAGGTCCTCCAACAAAGGTGGGTCTAGCTAGCTATGGTGGAAAAGAAGGTAAATGAGAGCGCAAAAGTTCTTCTTGTGCACTTTGCTGTGAAAAGAGGCTGAGGGAAGCTGAAGGATCAGAGATGGCTCCGATACCATGTGGAAAATCAAAGTGGAAGCAAAGATTGAAGTGTGCACAAGAGGGAGAGAAGAGCTCAGAAGTACAGGAACAAGTCTTGCTTATTCAATTGCTCATGAAAGTACAACTTCGGTTGCTCTCACTCATCAGTTGATGTAGACCCATGGGCTGTTTATATAGCCCCAGCTAGCTAGGGTTAGGGTTTCCCCTTACCCCCAGGACCATTCACACTCAACTACCCTTATCCCCTCTAGCATAAGGAGAGTTCACATGCTTACACTCTCAATAGGTAAGACTGAGGATAGGGTGCCCGAGGGATCTATATGTTGCACTATGTTACTTCCCACCTGCCAATTCAACATTTGCCTGTGGGGAGGAATCACCATTTGAAGTACTACATGAGGACATTGAGGTATCCAAGCATTGGGGACATACTACTAATGGGAGACTTTAATGCTCGAATAGGAAGTAAGCAGTCAACCTTTTATGATACTAAATATGAGAAGTTTAAGAAAATGGCATTGGACTTGACAGGACATCTCAAGATAAGGAGATGGCATCATATGGATCTCATTTGCTAGCATTAGGAAGTGCTCATGGATTAGCTATATTCAATGGCTTATCGAGATGGCCGAGCACGCATGCTTTCACTTGTTGGAACAGCAAGAAGGGAGCCAACATTGTGGACTATGTAATGGGGTCGCCAGCATTAATTCCAAAAATTAAGCATTTTGAGATATCTGGCAAGCCGATCAGTATAGCAGCCGACCATGCAATCCTAAAATTCACCCTAGCTTGTGGTCAAATACAAGAAACATGCACACAGGTACACACATTTCCGCACTATGAGTTTCTAGAGCAAACTTCGCATATCTATAGTGATGCAGTACGAGATGGCTTAAGCCGGCTAGACCACCATGAACCACTGGAGGATGTCACTAAATGTCTAGCGAAGGTTTTACATACAACAGCTATAGAGGCATTCCCATGTAAGATGCGCTCTACTACACCACGCAGATGCACTGCCCCTAAAAACGCTTGGTAGGATGATGGTTGCAGACAGACTAGGACCTACCATACAGAGGGATGTTACACTGGGGAGATGCACACACAAGCATGCAAGGAATGTCTTCCGTCGTCTTGTGGGGAAAAAGAAGAGGGATTATCTAGCCAAACTAGAGTCTGAGATGTATCAGCTCATTTTGAGCAGGGACAGCAAGAAGACATGGAGGAAATTTCATGGTAGACAACCGCCAATTCAGTTGTCATCACCTACGGTATGGCATGAACATGCTAGTGCATTGTATGATGTTCCATCACAAGAGCAGATTCCTTGTCCATCAAACTCTAGGCCAACACAATGTGGATTCTTTTCGAAAAAAATGGTGAGATCTGCCATTTGGAGGTTAAAGAATGGGAGCGCACATGATCAAGATGGCCTTGTGGTAGAACATTTTGCACATGCATGTTATGCATTTGCCCCTATCTTGTCAAATATCTTCATTAGAGCTATATGTGAGGGGTTTCCAGCAAGTTGGTGTGACCACACAATAGTACCAATTTTAAGACCGGAGATCCATTGGTCGCTAACAATTACCGCACTATTATGATTGGCCATATGCTTGCAAAGATATATGCCTCTATTGTGGAGCATGAGTTGAGTTGGTGGGCTGAAACAAAGGGGATACGGTCTGCAAGACAAGCTAGCTTTCACCAAGGATACAATATATTAGACCATATATTCACGCTAAGGGCCTTGATTGAGGAGGGACAATCACGAAGGGAAAAAAACTTATGTTGTTTCGTGGATTTCCACAAAGCTTTTGATACGGTAGCACGTGCAAGACTCATGCAGAGGTTGCAAACCATTGGGGTCCCAGAGGATATGTAGTGGTGCATTTACACATTGTATGAGACAGTGATGACAAGTAGAGTACGAGTGCGTGGAGGCACAACAGACTCAGTGTCTAGTAGAGTTGGTGTAAAGCAAGGCTGTTCGCTCTCTCCTTTGCTGTTTGGATTGTACATTGAGGAGATTTCAGATTATATACAGAGATGGGGTGATATGGAAGCCAACTTGGCAAGGGTATTGATACCAATTTTGCTATATGCAGATGATATTGTGCCCACCTCAAATTCACGTGAGGGGCTTCAGCGACATCCGGATGCATTGCATGTGTTTTGTGAAGAGAAAGGCCTCAAGGTTAATCTTGGAAAGACAAAAATTATGGTCTTTAACACCTCAACAGCTTGGGTGACACACTCAAAGTATCACTTTATGTATGATGGTCAGTCTTTGGAAATGGTTAGACAATATGTATACCTCGGGGTCACTTTCAAAGGGCCACAGTTTTCATGGAAACTGACTTCAGAGGCTAGGCTTGCACGGGCATATGTAGCTTTGGGCACTCTAGAGTGACAGTGTGCACACACAGTTCTAGGAGCCCTGTACCAAATTGTGGCTCTTTGACACTTTAGTTATGCCCACACTACTCTACGGAGCAGCCATTTGGGGCCTAGGCCTTTATCATACTAGACGGCTGGTGCCTCTCATGGATTGTAATTTGTAACGGACTTGAAGCACACCAAAATGATGGCTAGGAACATATGGAGAGACCGCTGGTCATGATGATAGCACGTATGATGAGGGCAAAAGCCTCAGTACCACAAGAGATCATCCGAGAAGAGTTGGGTGCAGCACCCATGGTAGTGGAGGCACTATTCCAAGCAATCACTTTCCTCCAAAGGATGTGGCAGCTACCTAAAGACCGATACCCTAGAATAGCTTTGGAGTCTTCAAGATATCTTGCAGCAGAGGGAGATAGACAGTGTTGGTACGCACATATAAGCACGTGGCTGAACTTGCATGGCATTAACATAGACAGATTGCCACTGTTCAATTACAGCTTTGATTGTCCCACTTTGAGTCTCAGCCATTCAGAGTTGAATAGAGTGATCTGAGCAGACATCACTAAAGTGGAGAAAGAGAGGACTTGGTCCAAGTCCCCCTTTCCCATTAGGCAGCACGAAGATGGCACAATACCAGTGTCACTTCTTGCAGCTTTCCCATGATGGTTTTTTAGTGAGGCCGAGATATATGGATGCTCTAAGCTCAACTCTCTCATGGGCTTCGAGTTGCTATTAGACAAATCCACACCTCATCACATCAGCTAATGATTGAGACAGGTCGATGGAGCCATGTTGCAGCAAATGAGAGAATATGCCATCTTTGCGGATGGGAGCCAGAGATGGAGGAACACTACATTTGTAGATGTATTGTATACTATGATATCTAAGGCTGCTACCATTGGCTCTTTAGGAGGGCTTTGGACTATTGAAACGGGTGATGGACTATGAGGACCAGAGATGTCTCGGTCTTTTCTTATTGGAGCTCAAACAGGGCAGAGTAGCATTGTTATCGGATCGAGCCAATCCAAACCACATCCACCCCTCCAAAGAATAGTTACAAACTTTTTCAGTATAGCTAACCCCCAGGCCACTGCCACCTTAGACACTACACCTCCTACTGACAAGCGCCATCAAGAGACATCATTAGGTGGCATCACAGTAGATAGAGCTACAACATTATGAAGAGCATGACACCCTAGGGTACCAGCTCAACAACGTAGGCATGCTCATATGCAACACATTCGTGCCATGATTGCTTGCTACAGACGAAGATTACCACGCTGACTCAGTTGGAGATAGCTGGCAGAGTTTTGGTGGATTCCATAGACTGAGAGGGAGATACTCTATACTCTTTCCTTATTTTTCATTTCTCAATTCAATTTATCATGTATATCTAGACATAGTTTTGTTTTTCTCTGATGAGAGATTATGATACCAGTTGTATTGGTTATGGTCTCATAGACCATCCTAGCCTTCTAGAGACCTTAATAGATTCTCTCTCTCTCTCTCTCTCTCTCTCTCTCTCTCTCTCTCTCTCTCTCTCTCTCTGTGCCCCACTGGGATTGCACTCTACAATCCCTCAAAATGGCTAGTCTGATGATAAGTTTTGGGATACTCGCTTGCACACACGTACAAAGAGAGATTGCTTCGGGCATTTGGAAACATTGCCAAGCAAGGAGGCTCTTTAGACACCTTGTGTGTAAGAAGAAGGGAGACTGTTACAAATTTTGAGACAAAGATAAACCAGCTATTTTGGGACAGGATAGCAAAAGCACATGAAGAATGTTTCACGAGAGACAATCTCCTATACAAATTACATTTCCTAATGCTTGGCTCCAATATAGGTGATAGTTGTATGATGTATCAGGACACACATTCATGCAGCCTGCATGGACCGGAAGGGCAACACAGTGATCCTCCTTCACTAGTAAGACAGTCAAAGAGAATGGGAGGGCACAAGATGAGAACAATGGAGCACTTCTCACATGCATGTGATACATGGGCATGTATGTTCAATGGAGAAATAGGTGAGGGATTCCCTGAAATATGGTCAAATGGTCAAATCATACTATAGTTCCACTCTTAAAGAGTGGCCATCCTTTGGGCCCCAGTAACTACAGGGCCATCGGCCACAAGCTGGTTTTAGATGTGGATATACCACACTAGACCATATCCTCACACTCAAGGCAATCATTGAGGAGGGTAAAGCCAAAGATAGGAGATTTATGTTACACAACACCTCACGCTCTATCATACAGTAAACTTCGCCCTGCTTATGTCACGCAACACCTTGCAAAGGGCCAGCAAATGTGCAACTATTTGTCAGCATTTTCTCCAGAGGAAAGAGACTTCTAAAAAACGAAAGTGAAAATAATACCAATGCAAGCCCTGTATAAGACAGCAGGGATACATCATGAGATAACAAGACAAGAGGAATTCTATACAAGGTGTGTGTGAAAAATAACTCAGGAGGTCTATAATACCAAACATATCTGATTCAAAATGATAGCACGTGTATAAAACTGGAAGGTATAAGAGTCCAACTAGAAGAATGGAACACTTCACAATACCTAGGCTTTGAAGGCTCAAAGGAGAATCTGTAAGAGGAACAAATGGCACCCTCATAAGACAAAAAATCATACAAATCCCCAAGCTTTTTCAACAATTAAGCCTGCACAGCAAGTCAGTAGAAAGAAAGGCAGAAAAGACAGAGGAGCTCTATTGCATCTAGGCTAGGAGCATTTACTTGTCGCTGATAATGTCTTCGTCTCGGAAACTTTTGATCACCTCGTTCCACAATTTGGAAAACTTCTCATATGTTCTTCTACTAGTCATCTGTAGAAATATCATAAGGAATAAATGCAACTAGAAATTATATAAATATTCGTGCCCCGCCTACTCCCAGACTACATTACACAATAAACTGCAAATATCTAAAGTGTATTTCATTGCTTGTGTGTTTTGCTGCACCTTGGACTCTGCAGTTTCCTCAAAGTCTGGTGTTTCAGCTGCATGTAGCCGTCCAACGAAAGCATTGGGAAGCATTCCGAACCTAGATCGTAGCATATCTAGTGTGCGGATCTGTATCATTGAAGTCCAGAAGTCACATTTCAGAAAACCTTTTTTTTTTAAGAGTTGCATATTTGTCCTGCTGTAAAGCATCAAAACTCTTCATCAAGCTCATAGGCATTATCCACATCAGATTATTCATAAAGTTATGTGATGAAACCTATAATGTCCTTCATTTTTCAGATCAGTCCAATATTGCAGTCAGAAATGTTTCTAACCATTCCAATTCATCTTACAAACAGCTTCATATTTCCAACATGAGAATACACTCATAAGATTTGACCAAAAGCCATACATGACAAAGCACATGAAAGACTGCCTGGCATCATAAACTTGGCCAGTGCAGCCCTATGAAGGGGCTGATGCCCACTTGCTTCACATAAAATTATTTTGCTTCTGCCTTGTTCAGTCTAGCCACAGTGAATTGCCAACAAAAAGGTTGTTTAATAATGCAAAGATATGAGTTATCAATGAGAGGACGAACTGACGCGAGCGCTCAGCACCGTCACGTCGTAAGGTTCTACCCCCCCTGCTCCGTCTGATCACGCCCGCCGTCCAATTTTGATCACGCCCCTTGCTCCACCTAATTGTGCCCCCCCTCCCCCCCCCCCCCCCCCCCGATCGCGGGCCGTTTCCTCTCCCCCGTCTATCCGCCCCGCCTGACCATTTTACCCCTCACCTGGACGTGATTGGTAGTTCTCTCAGAAGGCACTGCGACGTGATTGGTAGTTCTCTCACAAGGGACGCGCAATGGAAACCTCTGGTCAGACGCTAGCGCACTCAACGAGTGCCCCCCCAGTCAAACACGTTGCACGTAGTCCTCTCTAAGGAGCAGCTCTTAGCTGTCCGAGCTAAGGAGCTGGAGCTAATGGAAACAACGATTTATGGTCAAGTAGTAGGACATTCCCCAGCCAGGGCCTGGCTTCGGGACTGGCTTCACTCCATGCTGCGCATCGGCACAGCGCAGATCGTGGAGGCGGTCCTATTGGACCAAGGGATCTTCATGGTCCGGCTCAGTTTGGCAGACGCAGCTCGCGAGTTACTCACAAGTTCACCATATGCGTCCACGAAGGGGGTCATATACATGGTCCCTTGGTGCAATGGCTTTACTGTGGAGGAGTTTGCACTTCACAACAGGTTTCTTCGACACCCGGTCACCCTTCTTTTCCCGGCCTGGCGATTGAGTATCGCCAGTTGGTGGAATACTTTGGACGGCTTTTTGACACTGCCCTTCCCGCGTCCTTCGTGAATGCAGTGACAGCAGCAGCAGGAGTCACAAAAGTACAGGTGGCACCCGGTCACCCTTCTTTTCCCGGCCTGGCGATTGAGTATCGCCAGTTGGTGGAATACTTTGGACTGCTTTTTGACACTGTCCTCCCCGCATCCTTCGTGAATGCAGTGACAGCAGCAGCAGGAGTCACAAAAGTACAGGTGGCAGTGAAAGAGGTTAAGAATATCCCACAGTTCCTAGAGATTGAGGCACGCGGGCACTCCTTAAGGCAGCAGGTCATTGTGACTGGGCAACCAGGGTAGTAACTGCACAGCTATGACTTTGGGCATCAGGCAACAGTTTGTACGCGTTCCGGAGCCAAGGTGGCTCCGCCGATAGGCCCGCAGGTGGACGATGATGGCTTCACACGGGTCCAGAGACGACAGAGAGAGAGACGGCAAGGGGGGCACAGCCAACTCCTCAGACCCAGCCTCGTCAGCAAGGTGCAGGAGGGCGAGCGACGCCCCCTCGGCTGAGCACTCCACAGCCCCCCCTGTCTGTCCTACCTGGCAGGACCGCAGCCCCCCACATCCTCCACCTGCGTCACACACTGCCTCGCCTAAGTTCCCACAGTCCCCTCACCCCCCCCCCCCCAAACACCTGCCATGCATCTCCGTCCATCCCACCATCCCTCAATCCTCTTTCCCCCCCACCACCTCCCCTACCGAGCACCCCCCTGATCCGCACCCGGTTTAGGTGATCCCCCCCAGACCCACCCCCCCTCCTCCCACGGGAGGTGATGAGCCACACACACCTACCTCCGCGCACCAGCAGTCTTCCCCCTCCCACACAACCACCAGCTCATCTGCTCTTGCCACCCATCACACCTTCCCAAGACAGGCACAACTATTGCCACAAGAGTTCCTCCGTAGTGGCCCATGGTCCTACCTGAGAGTTGCGGAGTGTGGAGAGTTCCCACTACCTCTAGAGGTGTGGATCTTGGTGGTTCGTAAGTCAAAGAGGGGCAAGGTCCATCTACTAGCACCACCGAATGGACCAAACTACGCCTTTTTTCTTCACTCCTCTTACTCAGGGGAGTGAACGACTACACAGATGGGAACTGGAGTTCACCGTCCAGACCAGCGGCAAAGCGTACTTGCAAGCCTCACAGTTTCTCCTCCTCATCAACAATATCCACAACGAACAGATGTCTGTTCGGTCAGTCACAAGTTTCCCCATGAGCTTACACCTTGCATCTTGGAATGTTAATAGTCTCCACTACAGTGGGACACGTGGTTCCAGGAAGTTGATTGTTCGGCAGGAGTTGCAGCCTGCCCTTGCCGGACAGATCGACATCTTGCTTCTACAAGAGCACAAGCTCACCCCCACCCAAGCCCAACGGGTTGGGAAGGTACTTCCGGGCAACTCGCACACTTACTGGGAGCATGCCATAGGTGCCCACGGTAGGAGTGGAGGCTTATGCACCTCTATTGGCCCGAGTCTCACCGCCTGTGTATGAGACCACGGGACGATAGTGGCAGGCAGGGATCTATGGATCAAATTGGATACTGGGGACTCGTGCATTGGAGTCCTCAATGTCTATCCCCCTACGGAGGTTAGGGCACGCAGTAGGTTCTGGGTGGAGATCGTATATGGACTCCTAGAGGTGGACTCCTAGATCGTTGGAGGAGATTTCAATAACCTGGAGGCTTTGGAGGACCAGCAAGGCAGAGGCACAAACTACCAAGGCATTGGCTAGGGAGGAGCAGGAGGCATGGGAGGTCTTTTTGCCTGTAGTCGGAGCACGCGATGCTTGGAGAGACCCTGCCTTCCACAAAAGGGAGAGGTTGTTGGACTTCTCTTGGGGATACAGGCAGCTAGGTGCAATCCTTCTCGAGCGGTTGGACAGGTTTTATGTGGGAGATTGGGGAGGCTCTCGTGGAGGCCAGATTGAGCAATTGGCAGGCACCACCTTGTCCGATCATTGCCTAGTTCTCGTGACACTTAACCCCCCAGAATCCGCCCTAGACACACGATCCTATCAGATCCCTGACTCGATCTATAGGAGGGAGGAGGTGACGAGACAGATAGAGTAGATTTGGACCAAAGAGTGGGACAGGAGGGACCGGATAGAAAAGGAGGTTGCAAAGGTCCTAGCCGAGTCGAGCAAAATCTGCCAAGAGGCAGCCATACAAGCCAGGCAGCAGTGCTGGGAGAAGGACGGAGCACTCCGGCAGGACCTGGCAGCCACGCAGAGGTTATTACAGGAGGCACTGGGGGATCCTACCCTCCACGCACAAGAGGTGTGCGCGCGAGCAACCATTGCTGGCCTAGAGGACATGTGCTCGAAGTTCTCTTTCCAAACCTCAGCAGCCTTCTAGGCGCGGAAGGGGGACACAATGTGAAGGGAGTTCTTCCAAGTGCACCAGCATCGAACCGCAGGAAAACAAATACGCAGCCTTCGGAATCAGTATGGGAGGACTCAGTCTAGCCCAGACGACGTGATGGAGATTGCCACCGACTATTACACGCGCCTTTTCCAACAGGAGGCAGCTTCAGCTAGAGGACAGAGATGTAGACAGCAAGTATGGGATCGCATCCCGTCCCTCGTCACAGAGGAGATGGGACGCTCCCTCCTAGCTCCCTTCACAGAGAAGGAACTAGAGGAGGCTTTCCATACATAGGATGGGCAAAAATGCCGGGGGGGGGATGGCCTCTCTAAGGCCTTCTTCACTACCTATTGGGAAGTGGTGAAGGACCCCCTACTGATGGCCTTCCAGGAGATTTTCACTTCAGGACAAATGCCAAGGAGTCTCTCGGCAGGCCTTATCAATCTCCTCCCCAAAGGGGAAGACCGGTTGGAGCTTTCCCAGTGGAGACTGATCACCTTATTGTCAGGGGCCTATAACGCACTCGCAAAGATGATTGGCAGGCGACTACGCCTCGTGCTTCCAGACATCGTCCATGACACACAAACAGGCTTTGTCCATGATAGGAGCATCCTTGACAATGTATTCACCTTCTTTGAGGCGACAGAGTGGGCTCGGCACAGTGGGCAAAGACTGGTCATACTACTCTTGGATTTCGAGAGAGCTTACGACAGGGTAGACTGGAATTTCCTAAAAGGCACCATGGTGAGGTAAGGATTCCCCCAGGTTTGGATTCGCGGAGTCTCCACCCTTTACAGATCGGCCATCAGCAGGGTTCTCATAGGCGGAAGGCGAGGCGAGAAGTTTCAGCTGGAGAGATCGGTTCAACAAGGCTGCCCCCTGGCCCCATACCTGTTTCTACTCTTTGCAGAGGCGATGTCTCACTTCCTCAGGTCACATGTGAGCGGATTACGCGGCCTCCGACTTCCAGTGAGAGAGGAGACTGAGTTGTTAGACTGAGTATACAGATGATACAGCGCTCTACATAGAGGACAATGAGTTGATGTTGGACAGAGTGAGGCTAGCTCTTGACGAGTTCTTTTCGACGGGCCTTCTAGCACCGCCTATGGGATAGCTGGAGGCCGAGGAGGGTGTCATATTTCTTATGACTGGGGGCACATGGAGGCTTGACGGTGGGAAGTTGGCTTGCCCAGATGCAAAAGGAGGGAGGTTGTAAGCGTTGCACACAGCAACCTCTGGAAACCCCAAAGCACTGCATGTGGTCATGTGAGAAGGTGCAGCTCGTGTGGAAAGAAGCATGCCGCATCCTTAGCCGTATAGCACCCAGTCTTGGATGTATCTCATGGGGAGCTTTCTGTTGGTAGGCAGTCAGCCCCAGGGCCATCACCTTCTGTATGAGGCCGGGATGCAGGACATGATATTCATTATGGAGGCAGGGTCATGCGCAGTGGTCGGTTTGGAGGCTCTACCCATCCGCCAGGTACTCGAGCCCATTGCACACCGCTCGGAGGTATGGGAGATCATTGGGAGTCTTACAAGATGGCATATCTGGAAGGCGCGGTGTCAGGAGGCTTTCGGCGGAGAGAGACTTTCAGCACAGGCGACGTTAGCAGAGCTCTGGACCTCCATCATCCACTCCCTCCGCGGCCGATGGGATCAGGTGCAGGGCGACTCTAGGGCTCGCCAAGAGCTCCAATGTCACTTCATGCGCACTTGGGGCGGCCAAGATCTGTTTTTCGTGATGCAGGCAGGCAGCCCCGTCCCCCCCCCCCCGGCTTCTTGCCCCCATCCCCCCTCGACCACCTTGTATACATTATGTATTTCTGACTTTGCATCAGCTCCAGCTAGTCTGTTGAGCATGAACACTCCGTTGTAATCAGTTTTTTGAGTAACATAATCAGCCACATTCTACTTGAAAAAAAAAATCAATGAGAGGACGGACACTATACTCCGCAAATTATTCTAAAGAATGATTATGTAAGATAAGCCAAGTAACCAATACTGGTGCACAGCCCATCAATATTACAAGCTTTTCTCAGATATTTTCAATTATTTCTTCACTATTTCAGGAATTCTAAATGAAGGACTATCTGCAATCTAGACTCTTTGAAAGGGTTCAAAGCTTGAAAAATCTTACCTCACCCAGCCGAAGATATGCACCCAGAAAACCTCCCCACAATGTGCACATGACAACATACCAGATCTGAGTATCCATAAGATAAACCTGAACACTCAAAAGTTAGTTGAATAAGATTACAAAATCATTAGCAACATGTTTATAAAAGCCTTCTATGGACGTCTACTGCCTTCTGAATTTTTCCTGCAACCAGTAACTTACCAAAATCACTGGTGCCCAAAGAGAAATAACAGCTCCAATGTTATGCTTGGCTGGATATTCATCATTATCAAAAGTTTCAAGGACTATCACCCAACATCCAAAGCCCCTTAAGTCCAATCCAGAAACTTATATTAAAAAAGACATGTACCATGGGGGAAAAGCTCGTGCCATTCATATTGTATATTGCGCACACTCATAATTTCTTTTGTAATGTTTATCAGCGGCTTGATCTGTTAAAATTTGAAATGCATCATCCAGACAATAGTACATATTAATGGTGTCATTATTCTCTAAAACTTCAGTTGCTAAATCTCATGATAAATTTCAGATACCACAAGCATTCTATTTTACATCTCATGAACAGGAATAAATACTTCCATATTCACAATTAATACTCACCTGAATGAAGTAGCTGAAGGTGAGCTTTACAAAAAGCAGAACAAGCCAAAAAAAAGTATACCTGATTGCAGACAGACACAAAATCATGGCTGTCGAAGTTGATAAAACACAGAGCTACTCCGCAACAAAAAACAAACAAACAAACAGAAGTTGAACAGCTGAATAGTCACTCTACTTGAGTAAAGATAGTGTATTCTCTTGCATACCACGCCCAACATACAACCATGGCTGCAAAATCAGAATGATATTCCCACTGTAAGAACATGGCTTAGTACATAAAACAGTTTATATTTTTTTAACACAGTCCGGTCCCACATTGAACTGTTGTCATCACAAAAGTACTCACTTGTGACCACCAATGCATAAGTTGGAAAATCTTCCAGTTTGAGTTTTCAATCCAGCCTCTGAGAGAGGGTAACAGATACAATATGGTGCCAATGAAAGTAGGGAACAAGTAGACAACAACAGCTGTTATATACAGGGAAGGAACATTGCCTCCCTGCTTTAACCAGTTCCTCAGGAACTGAAGGATGCCACTTGGATTATCCCATGAATGTACGTAAAAGATTGGGAGTAGTATAACCCATGCTATGGATACAAGTAGCTTTAATAACAGTCTCAGCAAGTTATTAAAACTAGTGTAATTTAGAACTTTGATATTCAAGCAGATGTCCAATACAACTGCAGCCAAAAGAACATGAAAGCCCTCAGTTCAATGTATTTTTGTGCAGATAACAGCTGCTTATTTTTTGTATCAAAGGATAGTAGGTACCTTGTAACAGATCAAGAAATGCAGCTGTTATGAAAATACTCAGTACATTCTCCAAAACTGAGAGATCCAGCAAATCAAATGAAGAGCCTGATCCACTCCACGCCATAATAATCATTGCCTAATAAAAGAGGCTAATGTGAAATCATCAACAGAAAATCTCAACATAGTGATAAGGAGCTTCATTGATTAACTTGAAATTCCAAAGTTTTTCCAGAAAATAACATTAGAGATTTCATTCACTTTATAGTTATGACATATGACAGACAGACCAATTTGACTCAAAGAACTCAGCTGGCTTTAACAGGGGTCCCATCATACAAAATCAATTTCTCAAAACTTCAAGCAAAGCTTGCTCAAGAATTGGCTATGAACAAATTAGTTCTTAGACATGAGATGGTCTCCATTGTGTGACTTCCACTACATGATCCCCAATAGACCGCTATGAACAAATTAGTTCTTAGACATGTGATGGTCTCCATTGTGTGACTTCCACTACATGATCTCCAATAGACCGCTATCCTTGGCAACAAGATGGATCAATCCAGGTATGTACAGACAACCTGTCGAGCATAGCTCCTAATATTATAATCTTAAAACCAAAGTGACTAAGACATAATGGACACATCAAGGATACATTAAAGAATTATCAGAGAAAAGCTAATACAAGGGCTGAAACAGACATATCTATAATCTCAAAACAAAAAAAGGCCTGTAATATGCACATCCATACTATTATTGAATGATAACAAAAGAAAGTTCAATTCAAGGACTGAGTGTATAGCTACTCGGTTGATCTGTATTACCAAACCAGATGAGACACTAAATGGAAGAAGATGTTGAAATCCAAAGTACAAGGAAAAGCATCTTCCCTCCCGATGCAGTCAGAGTAACCATGTAATCTCTACCATCTCCTATGCAGCATATCAATAATCTTTGTCCAAATTGCAGAGAGACTCTCTACTAAAGGTGTGTTCCAGTAGATCAATGGTATGACAACAGTGTGCTATCAAAATGAGCTGAATGATTATACTACCAATCAAACACAAGCAATCAACTCCCATGTGTGATGTCCCCCATTCCACTCTGCCTGGAGAACTCTAGTATCTGAATCATGCTCAACTGTTCTCCAGCACTAAGAAAGGACTTGTGACTATGAAAATCCTCACAGTCACAAGTCCCATCCACAATGCCAGCTATTGTCACTGTCAATCTTAGATATACCACGGAAGAACCTCTTGAGGGCTCTCCTCCACACTTGTTGGGCCTCAGGGTAATCCCATAAGCAGTGCATGTGTCTTCATCCAACACAAGCTACCGGGAACCTACCATAATGAAGCCATGTGCCAACTAGTCAAGTTCCTATGTGCAAGTTATGGCACCAGCAGTCTTCAAAAACGAGATAGGGCTGAGTGGTAGGCAAACTGTCTATTCATAGATGGATGGGTCCTCTCAAACTAGGGTTCGGCCTATGGGATGCAGATACTCTCTGTGATTGCATTTCTTTTTAATAAGACTTTGGTAATTTTGAGTTTTGGGGCTGTAATTGAGAGCTAATTAAGTAATAATGCATTTATTAGCTTAACAAAGACTTCATGTTTTTTGGAAAGGCAGCAGCTTAGTTTGGGCTAGCCTTTTCTAGAGTTAGCAAGCAAGACACATGGAAGCAACAGCGTTTCCATGGAGGAGCCTCGAAGTTCACTACAAAGCAGGTCAGCATTTCAGCATCCAGATACTGAGTCACTTGTGAGCTTTTGATTTGGCTAAAAACACATGCTCGTATAACTGCTGTATGATGATAATGTACCTTTGAATAAACAAAGAATAGGCTGTATCTAGAGTTGCTCCAGGTCTCATGCTTGGCACAAAGAGTTGAGAGGTTCATGGTTCCATTAATGTGTTCACTTAAGGCATATTCTTTCTCT
The DNA here is from genome assembly GCF_053477565.2 of Lygodium microphyllum. NCBI lineage: Eukaryota > Viridiplantae > Streptophyta > Polypodiopsida > Schizaeales > Lygodiaceae > Lygodium > Lygodium microphyllum. Next base: position 148,182,833 of record NC_141146.1, on the reverse strand, counting down.
CTTGAAAAGATGGTCATGAGCATGAATTAGTTTTTAGTTGATGTAATGTTATGCACATGGTGCTTTTTTGCTGGTTAAATGATGTTGCTTGAGTAGCGATCGTTTGTTTGTGTGGGGTTGTTAGAGCTTTAAGAGTTTGTGTTGTACTTTGGCAACGTAGTTGAGCTTGTATGCACTTTGTGTTTTGTTAGTTAAAAAACACACTTAGACATTGATGTAAGGGTCATGCATGGTTGAGATGTTTTTTCTTAGTACTACAGTTACTCATTGTGATTAGACGAAGTCGAAACTAGACCTGTGCATGTACACCCAACATTGCAAGAGGAAGGCAAAGCCTTTCGCATGCCTTTGTGTCAAGAATTAAGACTTATGATCAAGAGGGCTGCAAGAACCATTGTGCCTTGAAATTGAGAGGTTACCTGGCTGCCTTCTTGTGGTACATGCTTGTGGCCTTGTGTGATTGCTTCATGCGTTGTCAACATTGAAGAGTTTATGATAGAAGAAATGTACCTATTGGGACTCTACTATTGAGTAAAGGGCATAGAGGCTGAAAGAGGACCATTGTATTGAGTTGAGGATTGTTCTGTTCCTTTCAGTCTTTCAAGATGACTGTGGATCATTGTATCTGAGCCTAAACAAGTTAGTCTAGCACTCAGTCACAAAAACCTTACCAGGGCTCCTTTATGTCTCAACTGTGTGGTAGAGAGGGTTTTCCATATGCACTATGCACATGTCAATGTGACCCTCCCCCGATAGCCTGCTTCACCATTGTCACAGTTGTGCATTGTGAGAGGAGAGAGGAGGGTTTTATAGACTGTTTTGAACTGGGAAGAGCAAGGAAAAGAGGGGCAGCAAGCTGTCCTTGCTCAGGATCATCTTCCATCAAGCTTTTCTCTTGATCTATTCATTGTTTCTTGACCTCTATCATTGGGAGAACACTGGAGGAACATAGCAAGAGTGTGTTGTGCGGATTATGGGCTGATTTTGATTGAAATCAGCAGCAAGAAGCAGGGCAGCAAGCTGTCCTTCAACATCTTCCTCTCTTATAGGGTATTTGTTGTGAGTGGTCTAAGGAGAACATGGTGAAGGTCATCCATGATCACATAACAAAGCACTTGTCTCGTTGGTTTAGGGGTGCTAGGTTGGAGCAGCTTTCGGAGCAATGGCCAAGGTGTATGATGAACATCAACTGGAGGTCTTAAGTAGAGTTTCCTTACCTTCACATTCTTCTTCATACATGATACCACAAAATAGTGATGCCTCCCCTTGGACATTATTGACTAGCCACTTGTACAGGCAGCTCACCACTATATGTTGACAAAAGCTCAAGTGATGGCTTGGCTGATGGAGGCATGCTCGGTGGTTCAAGGGGTGAACATCACTCGCGTACTACACTGGTGGACTAGTATGAGGAATTGATCCTGGCTTCTAAACTAGCATCCAAGTATCATTGTATAGCACCCAGTTCTCTCTTCCTCATCTTCAACCATGCTCCCATATGTAGCACACTGGACAGAGCACAACATCACAGACCCCTTCAAATATACTTTCTGGAGACACCTATGGGATAGTTCCTCTAGTCAGTGGCCCATGAAGGCCTAGCAATTGGCAGTTCCTTGGCTCAGATGCAGGAAGATGCGAGCATTGTGCATAGTAGCACCTAAAGACACCAAAGCAGTATTTATGGCCTTGCAAGGCTGCACAGCTGGTTTGGAGAAGAGCTTGCAACATCCTCTATTGAGCAGAGCCCAGCCTTGTGTGTGTCTCATCTAGGGTGCTCGCTGCTCGCAGTCAATCAGACGCAGATACCATCTACTCTATGATGTGGAGATGCACAACATGATCTTTATCATCAACGCTAGTTTGTGTGCAGTAGTGAACTGGAGGCTTTACCCAGCCAACAGGTATCGGAGCCTACTGCATCGCAATCAAAGGTGTGAGAGATTATCAATAGCTTCACAAGGTGGCACATTTGAACGGCTCACTGCCAGCCAATTTTCAGCTGAGAGAACCTTTTGTATATGTCACCCTGGCGGAGTTCTAGTCGTCCATCATTCACTCCCTCAGAGGCTGTTGGCAGCAGCTTCAGGGGACCCTTGGCATCAGCAGGAGCTTCAGCAGCAGTTTCTTCACCACCTAGGGTTGGCATAGCCTATTTTTCACTCTATGGGATAGCAAACCCCGATGGTGTTACACTTCATGATGGCTACCCCCCCCAAGCCACCTTGAGAGGCCTTGTATTATACGTTCTGATTGGCTTTCAGCTGCAGCTAGATGGTTGAGCGCTTGCACTTCATTGTAATTTCTCCTGAATAATATGATTAGACTCACACACCCCTACCCCCACCCCCCCACCCCCCCCCCCCCCCCCTGCCACAAAAAAAAAACAAAAAACAAAAAAAAAACAAAAAGTCGCTTAGGTTGGATTCAAGAATGACAAAACATTTGTGTATTACTGTTTTCCAAGTGTCAATGTCTTGCCAGAATAAATTACAGGTACTACAAATTATGTCAACAAAAAAGTGCCAGAGAGTCAATACCTGCAAAGCTAGAATATAAAAAGTCCACATTCGGCCAAAACTTCTAAAAAGATGCCAAAAGGTTCGAACCTCCACAAAATTCATCTTTTGAGCACCTTGAGATGACTATGATCCAATTGAAAGTTCCTCTTAATATCAATAACAATCGATAGGACAATAAAACTGATTCAAGAAGAAACACCATACCTTGGAAGAATGAATCTGAAACAACTCCACTTCCTCTTTAGGAGGCCATTTTTTCTTTGTGCAGTCAGAAGACCTGCATGATCATTTCTCTTTACTGACACTTCTAAGTCATTTTAGACATGTGCAAACTTCCCTCTATATATTCAGAGAGTAACACTCTCCTTGCACTTTCTGGATTGGGTTGAATCAGTCTAAGAAAATTTTGCCTTTACATCAACACATACAAAGCGATCATAGCATAAGGTGGTAAAGGTTAACATACCAAAAGAATTCATTCAAATCATCGTAGTTGCTCCATGCAGAGTGAGGTGCTGTACCATTCTTGTTATTTCTTACTTCCTGTCACAATACATATTCACTTGATTAAAATATAAACAAATTATGTAATTAATGATGCATGTGCATGTGTGCAGGTGTTGTGCACTATGCACTATGCACTGTGCACTATTCATCGAGATGTGTTCACAAGCAGCCAAAATTTAATGCACCGCAGACTTAAATGACCTCAACAACTAGGAATATTTAAACAACCTGGAATATTTAACACAAATAGGTTGATGCTTTTCAGGCCACCCCCTTCCTATGAGAATATTGTCTCTCCCCACCTTGGAAAACAAGGTGGGTATCAGAGAAGCCAAGGTGTCAGGTCCTCAATCACACTAGATGCTTAGAACCCTCATCTTAAGCTAGCAAGAAACAAATTACATTCTTTAGATGTAGGGTCGTAACTAACGTGTAGTAAAGAAAACTACTAGATAGTCATCTTAGCGATGTGATATGCATGGACTACCTAAGCACATCTGGTCTACTAGATTTACCACCAGGCTTCGGCAAATATTGAATCAGTGCAATCAGTTGCAGACTCAGACTCAGATAGTCAGACTAATAGGCTAGAATGGAACTCTGATGTGACAATGGCCACCTAAGTTGCCAAGAACTACGCTTACATGAATTAAGGAGGAGGAGGAGGAGGACCAATGGCCAGGGTAGAGGACATGCAGCAGTAGCACGAGTCCACCCTGAGGAGCTCGAGGAAGATGTGCGTGGGTGTGGGTGTGGGTTCGGTTCTTAAAGAGTATGTACTGAAACTGAAGGAGGAGACGGGTGAACCTAGAAACGTGGGAAAAGGAGCAGGAGGATGCCCGCCGTCTGAACTTACTCTGAAGAACACGAAGGGCAGGACTGCAGTCAGTCTTGCTAGCTGTACGTGATCCATCAAACTTGAACAAATGGACAATTTTTTGTCCAACCTCCTAATTGCCTCTCTCTCAAGTAGACTTTTGTATGGAAACAATCTACATAAACAGTACCAAAATCTGTTTTTTGTTCTGCACTCCCTTACCCTTTTACAAAGCCTTCTCTCCTCAATAGAAAGAAAAGGTATCCTTCTATTAGCAGAACTGTATGATGGGCTACATATGCCCCAGGCATATACTAATGTACCTGGGACAGTTGAGTTCTTGTTTCCTAACTAGCTGGCCACTCTGTTATTGGCTGCACTTAAAGAAATGGCCACATCTAACAATCAAGGCAAGATGAGTTGTTGTAGCATTGTGCTTATCAATCCTTTTAGACATCTGTTGCACAGGAAAGTCACCTTCTAAGGCTTCAAAGCATCCTAAACCCTATGCCAACACCTAATGAAAGTGAGGAAAAATCCAATGTCTGTCCACAGCTATATAAATGTTGAAGAATCATAAATCTGGACCACTGAAACTCAACACCCCAACTTCAAATGAATAGTGGAACAAAGCAGTGCCACAGATATCAAGCAATGTTCTCTTCTACCAAAACCAAAGTCTTCATAATCTTGTGTTATAATGACACCTGGCTAGTTTCAATTAGCCAAAGTTGGTGGTAACAACTAGTGATTCTCACCTTCTCTTTGAAAAAAATATAGACTAAAGGCTGCCATATAAGTCATCCATCATCCCTAAACACAGACAAACATTTGAATTTTTTTGATTTTATTAGGATAAACAAGGGAACAAGGTCTGGAGCCTAGACAAGTTCAAACATATTGCATCCTTTGGGAATTATGTTTTCGCAAAAGACATCGCCAAGGTAGTCTCCTTGATCCCACTAAGCCAATGCTCCGTTGTGTCTTATGAGTTCTCAATCTACATCTGCAGAGAAAAGTCTATTTCAAAAAAGTTCACTATTCCTTAACTGAGTCTTGCCTGCAAGTTGTACAGTAAAGCGCCCATCATGTGACCAGAGGATAGGTTGCCTATACAGTTCCAAATTAAAGTCTCTCCCGTCCTTTCCTCCTCACATAAAGAATCCTCTGATACAGCGTAGCCTTAAAAACTGACAAGCTAGAAACAGCAACACTGGATGATACAATCTATCCTGAGAGGCTATGCTGAGCCTAGCTTTTATCTAAGCAATAGTCCATCTAGTTTTAGGCTAGTGGGACTAAGGCCCTCAAAGAAAACCACAGAAGAATGTTCTCATAAACTAGTTTGATTCACTACACCAGCTTAACTTGATTATAAATCATGTAGTTCTGGCCTTGCAAGCCTCTCATTTCCCTATCAAATGAAACTCTTGATAATGTGTTCCATCCCATCCTCAAAAGTTCTAAAGGAAAGCCCAACAAGTGGTGATGTACCGCACGAAATTCTCAATGACATGTTCCTTTACACAGTTGAAAAGTTAAAGAAAAAGCCAAGAGGTGGTGCACAGTGTTCTACAACATCATTAAAAGTCCCGGAGAAAGCCCAACAACAGGTGGTGTACCACATGATTACTCAAACAGTATGGCTCGTCACTATCAACAGTTCAAAACCTCACAGAACAAGTCACATTTCACATTCTGTCGTTTTCTCCATCGTCTTCCCGAAATGCTTCATGAACCTTTATTGCCTCTATCCCAATGTCTAATGATCTTAAAATGAAACTTAAGTACCTCAATCTTTTCATTACTAACTTTTAACATTGAAATATTGGAAAATTTGTGGTGGAGCTTGAAAATTGGCCATAATTTGACTATCTTCTTGGATGAAAGTTGCATTGTCAACAAATATTTTTAAACTAAAAATGGAAGTCTTTCCTCTTGCTACAATCCCGTAGTCTAAATCCCTTCTCATTCTTGAGCCTCTTCAAAGGTTACTTTTCGCGCATCTAAATGAGGTGGGTCACTCTTATTTCTTCCTTCTCATTATTTCAACTATCCAATCTTTCTCCTTATCCTTCTAATTCCAATCTCATGTAGTATTCAAGATAGCCTAGGTTTCACAAGGATGTTAAAATTTTTAAGGCACAACTGTATATACCTGATCAAACATCACAATATTCCTCAATTTTATTTCACACACAAATCTAAATGGGGTAAATCAATCAAAAAGGTAAAACATCAAGCATGGAATGTATGGCTAAGGCATGATGCATGTCCAAGTGCTTCGGGACAGAAGCTAAGTTGCAATCAACGCAAAAGCATGACATATCACAAAACCTCATGCATTAACGCATATCAATTCATAAAAATGCATAAAGCCTGTACACATTGGTCTGTAAATAGGAAAAACAAAATAACAGCTTCTCAAGTGAGACTCTATGTTAGTTAAAGCTTTTGCACTGATTAAAATCCCAGTGTTCATTCACAAAAGTCAAGTGTACCTTCTCTATGTAGCCATATATAGGTGTCACAACTTCTTCTAAAAATCCATCCAATTTTTTTCCATAAGCAGGCATAAGATTTTCCAGATTATTAGACTCAGTACTAGCGAGCATTCCATGAAGTTCTGATGCCATCTGCAATAAACATTAATGGTAACAGATGCTACCAAATGAGTTGTTATGGTAATATCTTCAGGCTCTTCTTAGTCTCAATGATAACAAAGTCTTCAACCGAAGACAAGATTGCAATATGACATAAAATATGAAGAATCTCTACTTAAATATACACTCACCACATACACTCTATGCACCCCATAAAATGCAACAAAATTACACCTGGATGGAACTGTCGGCTACCTGCAGGCAGCAATTTCTATGCCCAAAAAGTAATCTTTCATGGTCTTAAGCTATATTTCAATCTCCTCCAAAAGTCAGTTAAGAAAGCTGATGATATACTCTGTCTGCTGACTAGCAGTTGGCATTGCTAAAATCCTGCTCCTCTAGATCCTCCTCCCCAATCAATGGTGTATCCAAAACGGGGAGTCAGGACATCCCTGAGAGTCTCACGCACTTCTGCAGGTGGCTGCACGGCACTTCTGGAATCCCACATGCTGCAGTAAACCAGGTTGGGTCTCCCTCTCTGTCTCTCTCACCGTCCCACTGTTGTGCTCTCACAGTCTACCCTGCATGCTGCAGGTGCAGGAAGCATAGGCAATCTGAAGGTCAGATGTTCAGCGCTGCAATCCCCAGGCCCACACGGATACAGAGGTGCACAGGTCAGGACGGAAGCCCTGGGGACAGGCACACAGTTGACCACAATGTCTTTTTTTTTCATAATAGGTAATTGTATTAATAACGAAAAAAGTGCAAGATTACATGATTACAAGATGCATGATGGCTCTACGCCATCGTGCATAAACTCACTGTACAGAAGATCGAATAACTAAAGGAGTAAAAGTCACCACAAAGAAGTAACAGAGATTGCCATATGGCAAGGAGCTAGATCCTCCCCAGGGAGAAGATCAGCATGCTGCACAAGATCTAACTGCCAGTGTAGAAGACCATTGAGTAGAAGATCAACATGCTACACAAGATCTAACTACCAGTGTAGAAGACCCTTGAGTGGCTATGTGTCCCTGGATGCCCACGATAGAGTCAAAGACAAAAGCATCCCAGGTGTTCCAATTATGCCAACAGCCCCAAAATTTGAAAAAATAAGCAATAGACCAAAAAGCACTAGCCAAATATTTGTCAAAAGAGCCAAAATTTTCCTAGCCAAAGGGTAGGAAATAAATCTATGAGATGCAAAGATTCCATGCTGGCTGCACAAAAAAAGTAGTTGCCATTTGAGATTTGGCACTTATTACAAAGGGCTGAAGCAAGGGGAAGGCCACCAATAATCACTCTCCAAAAAATGACCTTGCATATGCATGAGGTCTTGTTCAACCATCCTTCCATCATTGTCATTTTCCACCAAGCCTTGGATTTATGCATGCCCCAAATCGCATTGGCTTTAGTAACCAGCCAATGCTTGTCCTTAACCAAGAGATGATACACTTGGGTAGCGGAAGCTTTTTGAAGACAAAGACAACTAGCAAGATCCCAATCTTGCCGAGGGCAATCCAAGTCAAGTGCAAGAAAAGGCTGCATCAACTTTCAATCTAGCCCATTAGTCGCAATATCCAATGAGGAATCCGAAAAAGTCTCATCACCGTATGGAAAGACATCAGGCCCCAACAGTTCATCAAAGTGGGGTGCGCAAAAAAAGACAAACCCGCAAGTGCCATACGATTGCTATCCTTGCCATCCCAAGAGAGCAATTGCAACACCATCAACAATTCCAACGGAAAGGAATTCGCCTCCAAACAATCCTCTATACGATGCTAGTGGGCCTTCTGAAGAATGAGCCTACAACAAGAAACCAAATGATTTACCAAAATGGAGAAGGGTGTGGAAAAGTGAGCATCCGAATCAAGAATGTGCCACCATGAAGCTTGTATGTCAGTGTTACCATCTACACCACCTCGGTCTTCCAAAAAAAAGAGGACTATAAAGACCCAGGGATTACGATCAATACACATTGCTCTAAAGAGTAACCAATGAAGGGCCACCATATGGGTATGTACATCCAAAATCGCCCCACCACCCATGCTTTTCAGGTTGCAAACATGGCTCCAAGAAATCCAAGGGATACCTACACATAAAGTGTCCTTTTCTATCACATAAAGCGAATGTGCCTAGTAAGAACCCTCAAGGTGGAGGCAGTCCAAGGCAAAAGAGGCAAAAGATATGTGACCATAGGAAGCATAATGGACTCCGCCACTTTAAGGCGAACATGGAAAGGCCACGCTTGGGATTTCCAGTATAGAAACTTCGCCTCCAAGTTCAAAGAAATCCATTGCAACAATTGCTTGGGCTGAAAATCAGCATCCAAGGGGTAACCCAAATGCCGCCTGACATTCCCACAGGTGATCACCATCGCTTGCCATTGCAAAGACTGCTAATCCAGTTCAGTACAGCTGATGAGGAAGGATTTGGCTACATTAATATAAAGACGAGAGGCTTGGCCAAAAAGTTTCCATACATCCAATGCCATGTGGAGATTCGCTCATTCCACTTTGACAATCATAAATGTGTCGTCCACTAGCAATTGGCCCACAAAATGTTCACCAAAAGGGAAGAGACAGACAAGCCAACTGTCCCGTTGTCACCAAGTGACAAAGCATAGAAAGGACCGGATGGGTTGCCAAGGCAAAGAACAAGGAACTCAAGGAGCAACCATGTCTGACTAATTGCACCACATTAAACGGCTCAGTGACCCCACCATTTATCATGACCCGCGAAGAGGCATCCATGTTGATTGTGTCTATCAAATAGGACATGTGCGAACTGAAACCCATAACATACATGAGGTCTGCCACAAAAGACCAATCCAAATAATCAAAAGCCTTTTCAAGGTCCAATTGAATCACCACGACTTCCTGCTTGGAGTGCTTTGCATAGTCAGTGGCCAATTGAACATTCAATACATTGTGCAAGATATTCCGGCCCGTGCAACCTTGAAAATTTTTATGTAACTGACACGAAGCATCTTGCCAGTGTTAGTCAAGCTTTGCAACTTGGCTTGCTAATAAGATCTTAACTGGATTTGTTGGATGAGATCTATCTATCTTATGGCCAGTGGTAGTAGGAACGGATCATCTGGGGAATCAATCAGCAAGGAGCGGACCAATGCTAGCATTGCTTCAGCCACATGCCGATGTTGCATGCAAAGAGAAGCATGATGAATACCATATTGCATGGCAACCCTCTGCACATTACGGAGTAGTTGCTAAAAGGAGTCACTACTCCCTATGAGAAAATAAGTCAGAAATCTATCAATCAGCCATTCCATATAACCCTTAAAAACCGAGTGCTTCAGATAAAATGAAATAAAATGCAATTAGAGTCTTACCAAGAATTGTGCAAAAGGGGCAACAAGGTGCACAAGCATGTCAAACTGCAAAGAAAAATGATCTAACAAAGTGTATTGTTGCAGCACTTGGATACCAAAAATCTCTGGCAGGAAAGCATCATCATATATCATATACACACGTTCCAAGTGGGACTGCGTGGCGGCCGAGTACTCTGCTGATTGAAAAGTAAAGCCCAAATCCAATGGACGGAGCCAAGACGAAATATAATGTTTCAAAACAACCCTCAAAATCATGCCACAAACGTGTTGAGCTAAAATATGCATTACTTGCTGATTAGCCTCTTAAACAGCCCCAAAGCACACTAAAAAATACTCTTTAAAAGTAAAAACCCCAAAACAAGGAGCGGTTCGAGAGAGTTTAGTGGAAACCCTAATTTTTGGGGCACCCTTCCACATCTATAAATAGACAAGATGCCCCCATTCATCCCTATTCTGTTTGTGCAGATTTCACACTCTCCAGTGCAGATTTCAGTCATCAGCCTCCTCCCACGTGGCTGTCCAGCCCTCGAGACTGCTGCCACTCCATGCATGTTTGCTGCTGCTGCTGGCGCCTTCATCCATGCTGACGTCAGCTGCTGGTGACATCATCATCTGCTAAGATCTGATCATCCAATCATCGCCAGCCACATCAGACACTTTCAGCCAGCTGTTTACAGCAGACTGTGCACAGTTAACAGCCTTTGATCAGATGTACACTGCTGCATTTACCAGTTTCCAGCCTCCAGACTGCTGCGTTTTTGTGACCAGCCTGCTGCCATTCACTATTCAGCACTCCTACACTCCGACTGATGGTCACATACTTGGGATCCGTCTCCGGTGGACGTCACACTTTGACATTGCTCTACCCTTGAGCACACTGTACACTCTTACATTCATTTACAGCATTCATTCACTTCAGAGTTGCCTTCTCTCTCTCCCTTCTTTTGTTTGTGTTTGAGTTTCTCTATTTAAGTTTTGAGTTTTGAGTTTTGCGTTTACGGTTTGAATTTTGCCCTCTATGTCTGTGTCTGTGTCTGTCTCTTTGTGTTTCTGTCGTGGTCGTACACTCTCTGTGTCCTTAGTGCAAACCCTAGCAATTTCCTTCACATGGTATCATAGCCGGTGCTCTTGTAAAGAGTATACTGCGGATATTGTGGAGAGCTAGTCTTTGTGTGAGGCACACAATACGACTCGTAACTGAATCACAATGTCCCAGACACCTTCTTCTCCAGTTCCTATGATGTCTTATCAGGCTTCTCCATCATTGGAGGCCCTGATATAGCATTATGGACTCGGTGAGGAGGACAACACTCCACTTTCACCTTCACCTTCTTCTACTCCTATTCCAAATTTCACTAACATGACAAAGGAGGACTTTGAGGAGTACTATCACAACAAGTACGGTGATGTTTACACCCCTCCTACCAGTTTTGCTACCACATTCGAACCGGTTGGTGAGGCTGGCCACCTCTCCGATCATGGAGGACATACGGCATTCAGAACGTCTGGCGATCCATCTTCATCATCTCAGCCAGGTCCAATGTCACGTTTATACAATTCTTTTGTGTTGCATGAATCAAAACCCTCGCTTGTTTCTTCTTTTGAGGTACAGGCTTTGCGTATGTGAACTTCAATAGAGGGGGACTCACGAAGTAGACGAAATTCAGGTATATCTACAGCTTCTGTTTCATTTGAGCATATCACACACACTTCTCACTTCCCTCTCATCCCACCCTCTTCTATATCACACCTTGATCACCTCTCATCATCTTTCCAAAACCTTGGATTACACTCCACATCTGCATCACACACCCTAGGGGTTGGATCTTCCATCTCCGCTCCTAGCACTTTTTTCTTCTCCGCCCCATTCTCTACGTCTTTGCACCATGGTACTTCGTTAGGGGTAATGCCACCCTTTAACACATTGCCTCTCACCTTGCCAAAAGGAAAAAGAAAAAGAAAACCCGGCAAGCTTCAGCAAATGAGCACACCCATAACTCCCGGGTCGACTGTGATGGGCATTCCCCTCACGATCCCCAGCTTCACATCTCCCATGACCACTCATACACAGGGGTTTCCATCTTCAGCTTATGGTGCCTCTTCACACTCTCCTTGGGTTACACCTACGTAGGGATTCCCCTCTTCTACTTCCCGTGTTCTCATCCCACCTCCTTGGGTTCTTCATGTGACTACCATGCCCATGCCTAGTCAACCCATCCCTATCAATGGATCCACCTTGCACACTACCCGCATGCCTAGTGGGCACTCTGGGACCCCTTCCCAAGTGTACTCCACTCCCCCATCCTACCCACACTACACTTTTTCACACTATCCATCTCCAAGTACTACCACTCCTATTGTAACGGCCAAGAATGCCTTCATGGATAAGACATGTTTTAACGGGTCAAATTTCAACACTTGGTCTAATTTCATGCAACAAGTGCTTAAGTCTGACGATCTTTGGGACCTCTCATTGGTCTAGAGCCTATGCCGGACCCTCGACTAGCTCACCCTAATTACATCCGTCAATGGAGAGCCCGCAATGCCACAACCAATGTTGAGCTCATGCAGGGATTGCTTCCTGAGTTTCAATCTCAGTTGCAGCACTTCCCGCTCGCATCAGAGTGTTGGAGTCACCTTCTCGACTGCTATGCAGCTCGTGATCATTCGGCGCATCAATCTCGACTTTGAGCTTTAAGAGTTCTCTATTAAGGAAGGGGATGATCTCAAAGTCAAGTTGACTGAATATAGGCAGTTACTTATCGAGTTCGCCACTACTTGCTCTCCAAAGTCAGATGACGATCAGGTTACATTCTTCTTGAATAAGTTACCCGAAAAATACTTTAATTTCATTCAACACATCATCTCCCAGCCTGGATTGCCAACCTTCTACGAGTTTGAGTGCCAATTCTTGCGTTACACAAGGCTGCATGCTCAAGTCCACAAGAAATCCTCATCATAGTCTTATTCAAAGCAAAGGGGGTTGGTTGCCTCTTCTTCAGGAGGGAAAACCACCAATGGCAAGAACTCGAAAGATGCGAAGGCAAGCCACTCACAGGGTGACTCCTCTTCCTCGAATGGAACCAAAGAATCTAGACCTATCTGGCAGCAACTCCCTAAGAAAAACCACTTTTACACACACTTCCAAAGAGCAGGCCATGTGGACAAGGAGTGTCGCTCCAAGGCCCAAGGTCTTCCACCTAAAACGCCTCTGCAGACCGCTGCAACTGCACAGTCCAGTGGGGCTACGCCTTCCACTGCTACTTCATCTGCTTCTTCAGCACCCGCCGTTGCTGCTAGACATGTGGCTCGAGTACAACCTCAGCAGCCCATCTCTTTCACTACCCCTAAGGGACTGGCTGATTGGTCTGCAGGTTCCAATCCTGTTGCACTTTATGCATCTATCTCACCTTCCTCCCCACCTCACCATGCGTTCCCTTAGAGAAGCCCTGCTACTCGACATATGCAATGGTAGCCACCTTCTTAGACTAGCATGTCTCTAGGTCCTTTCGAATACCCTAGGTCAGTCTAGCATTCATTTTTTGCACTCTTAGAGTCGGGCCCATAGGATTCATTGTCCTTAGCTTTTCCATTCTTTTATCTTCTACTACATTTATTCACACACATACACATTCATTGCATTTATTTTGAGTTAGACTTTCTTTCTATTCTATTTTGTTTTGGAGCAAATCACCACTAATCTCTGTGTTTGCAGATTCTCATCTCTTTTGCAAGGTTTTATCTTTCAGTGTAGGGCTAACTTGTAGATTGCTTTGGTCCTACTTGGGCTAGAGACATGGGGATGCGCACCGTTTCTTTCATGGTTTCATCATCCTAGGAGTTCTTGCTCTTCTTCCAACATGGCAGTTTCCTCTCCCGAGGCAGATCGTGCAGCATCTCTCTCAATGCTATCATGGTGGTGACTTCTACCTTGCTCTTCTAGCGGGATGCTTCATCCACTTCATCTTCTTTCATTTCTTATGGTTCTCGGCACCATATGAAGACCGACATCAAGCTCCTCTTCCTTCTTCGGCATCTACATCCAAGTTAAGGGGATTCCTATCCTTCTTGGTATTCTACAAGCTTCAACACTTTGTATTCGATATCGGCTTCTCCCCCCTATTGTACCTTACCCTTTGCATTGCATGATTTCATCATCTTTGTACTAGGGCGCTTGGGCAAGTGAACAATTTCCCCATGAGGGACACTGTCCAAGTGGCACTTACTGCATGAGTATTCTTTAGCATGTAGCATACTTTGCATCTCATTATGTAGAGCCCCACTTGAGCGGATCCTAAGTTGTTTCCACTTGCGGCTATTGTTACCCCACCACCATCCTCCTCCATCACATGGATACCTCATCACCTATTTTTCCTCGTCATCAACACCCTGAGTGGATGGGTTAGCTTGTATTGTTTTGTGATGTGTTGGGTGTATCCTCTCTACTCCCGTCTTCTGGGTCACTATTACTCAATCGGCCGCATCACATAAAATTTACCTCACTTATTCAAAAAAAAAAAAAAAGTTCCATGTAGTTCCATCCGCCTTTGTAGGGCTTCGTAGGCCATTGGGCAGCCGACATGCACCCTTTGTCCGATGCCGTGTCCTCTCTACGGTGACTACTTGGATTCCCTTGGTAAGATAACCATCGTCTCTGTAGTCTAGGTAGGCCACTGGGCAGCGGACCTGCACCCTTTGTCCGATGCCCTAGCTGCTTTGGGGTGGGATACCTTAGGGTCAATAATCATCACAGTGGTTGGCCTAACCTTTCAGTCAGATTTGGGCTGAGAGGGGGTGTTGAGCTAAAATATGCAATACTTGCTGATTAGCCTCTTAAACAGCCCCAAAACGGGAAGCGGTTCGAGAGAGTTTAGTGGAAACCCTAATTTTTGGGACACCCTTCCACATCTATAAATAGACAAGCTGCTCCCATTCAGCCCTATTCCATTTGCGCAGATTTCACACTCTCCAGTGCAGATTTCAGCCATCGGCCTCCTCCCACGTGGCTGTCCAGCCCTTGAGACTGCTGCCACTCCATGCCTGTTTGCTGCTGCTGTTGGCGCCTTCATCCAACGTCAGCTGCTGGCGACATCATCATCTGCTGTGATCTGATCCTCCAATCATCGCCAGCCACATTAGACACACTTTCAGCCAACTGTTTACAGCAGACTGTGCACAATTTCCAGCCTTTGATCGGCGGTACACCGCTGTGTTTACCAGTTTCCAGCCTCTAGACTGCTGCGTTTTGGTGACCAGCCTGCTGCCATTCACTATTCAGCACTCCTACACACTGACTGGTAGTCACAGGCTTGGAATCCGTCTCCGGTGGACGTCACACTCTGACATTGCTCTGCCCTTTTGAGCACACTGTACACTATTACATTCATTTACAGCATTCATTCACTTCAGAGTTGTGTTCTCTCTCTTCCTTCTTCTGTTTGTGTTTGAGTTTTTGCATTTAGGGTTTGAGTTTTGAGTTTTGAGTTTTGCGTTTAGGGTTTGAGTTTTGTCCTCTGTGTCTATGTCTGTGTCTGTGTCTGTGTCTATGTCTATCTCTTTGTGTTTTTGTCGTGGTCGTACACTCTGTGTGTCCTCAGTGCAAACCCTAGCAGTTTTCTTCACAACACGGCTCTCCAGTGCATCCATTACTGAGTGCTCAAAGGTAGACTACGTATGATGAACGCACATGTTCAAATCTCCCACTATTTCCCGGTTGCCAATAGACCAACAAGCTGCTAGCCGACCCCATAGATCCTGTCAAGATGAAGTCATTAGGTGTGTAGAGGCCTACTAGCCATAGTACCTCCCCTTCGAATAGAATTTCAACCATTGGAAAATGGCCATGGACATCGTTCTTGACAAGGGTCAGCTGAAACTTGCCATTCACGACCATAAGCACACCTGAATAGTGCCAAGCTGAGCCCCCTACATTAAAAAACCAAAAGCCATGGTAATCCACGATTTTGCCAACTTCACTATTATTTTTAAGCTCAACAACACAAAGCACATCTGATTGTCATGGAAGATGCCTCGCATATCATGCTGCTAATTGCATGAACAAATGTCACGCACTGTTCAGCTAAAATACGCTTTACAGTTGATTAGCATATTTAAACAGCCCCAAAACACACTTAACTAATGAAAAACACAAATTTGGTGCACTGTTTGAGAGAGTTTCAATGGTCCCTCAAAATCCTAATTTTTGGGGCCCCCTTCAACATCTATAAATAGACAAGCTGCCCACCATTCAACTTCACTCCTCTTGTGTAGATTTCAAACATCAACCTTCGTCCACGTGGTAGTCCTACCTTTGCGATAGCTGCCACACCTTCCACAACTCCTCCAGTGCCTGGGATCTTCATCCATTGCTACCGCCCACTATCAGGTGCCTAACACTTGGCCGCATTCCAGATCCCCATCATTGCTAGCCCCTCCTGTTGCTTGCATTTGGACGCTATAGTCCTAGGTGTCAAATGGCAGCCCTTTTTTTGGTGGGTCTTTTTGTGGGACTTCTTCCAAGGACTTCATCTTTTGTAACACATACACATATAAAATCAGTATATTTTGTATAAAGTCGAATCAAATCAGCCCACATTACACATACAATTTTTCTACAATGGAAAATACATGTATGCATGCATGCACATGCATAAGTTTTTTGGTAGTACACATTCACCCACACACATCGTAACAAGGGACCGGTTTTGGAGACAGAAATAGGGATGAGGACAAGAATAATGAATTGCCATCCCCTATTACCATGAGAGGAGACTCTAACATGGGGACGGGCTGGGACGGTATGGAGATGGGATGGGACTGGGACGAGAAACTACAAAATGGCTATCCCCTGTTACTATGCCCACACATTCACCCACCACATCACATGCATACATTTTCAAATGCTATTTATGTATGTCATCCCCTCCCCTATCTCACCCCCCATCCCCATTCCCTACTTTTAGTCGTCCCCCATTCCCAACCTTGTCCCCGTCCCACATTATATACTTTCAACCACATTGTTTAGTTTATACATAGATGAAGTGTTTGATTACATTGACCGAGAAGGAGCTGAAGCCAGCCTAGCAGGGGTGCTAATACCGATATTATTGTATGCAGATGATATTGTTCTCATTTCAAATTCACTTGAGGGATTGCAACACCACCTAGATGATTTGCACATTTTTTTGGGAAGATCAAAACCATGGTCTTCAATACTTCAACAACATGGATGACTAGATCTACGTACCAATTCACATTCTGGGGAGACAGTGAAGCATGTGAGGGAATATGTCTATCTAGGAGTCACCTTCTCTGGCCCATGTTTTTTGTTGAGAGGGGCATCAGAAACACATTTGGCACGAGGATATGCACCACTAGGGGCACTCAAGAGCCAATGTGCTCACATACAGTTCCAAGAGCCTCGCACCAAACTATAGTTATTTGACACCCTAGTCACACCTAGACTACTATATGAAGCAGAGGTGTATGGGGTTGCAACTTGTCCCACATGCGTCTTAGCCCACTCATTGATCATATTGGAGCACAGAGAGATTATTATGATGGTTGGGATAGCCTAGAGAGGCCATTGACCATGATGATAGCACGTATGATTAGGAGTAAACCCTCCACCCCACATCCCATTGTCAGAGTAGAGCTAGAGGCAACATCTATAGTTATGAAGGCACTCTTCAAGGCAGTGACCTTTTGGCACAAATTATGGACGCTTCCATGTCATAGATACTCAAGATTGGCACTAACTTCATCTAGACAACTAGCAATAGGAGGCGAGAACGACTGTTGGTTTTCACAGATGACTATTTGGATGAGCCTATGTGGTTTTCCGCCTTCCACCTTTTGACTACCCTGCACTTTCTCTCAGTCGACCAAAGCTAAATCAAGTGATTGGAGCTGATATCTTGAGAATTGAGACACCAAGGGCATGGACCCACCCACCACTCCCTCTAGGAAGGAGGATGGAGTTCTACAAGAGTCACTTCTTGTGTCTCTCTGATGATGGTTTCACTATTCGGCTAGCATACATGGACACCCATCTCTCCCACAACATATGGGTCGCTATCGGACAGATTTGCAACTCCTCTCATAGGCTACAGATGGAGAGAGGCAGATGGATGGATACCACAACATAGGATAGGACCTAACAGCTTTGTGGCGGCCGAGAGCCTGAGATGGAGCACTATACATGCAAATGCACACTATACTATGACATACGAGGACAGTACCACTGCCTCGTCCGTGATGGCTTTGGACCTCTTCGTCACGTCATGGAGTACAAGGACCATAGATGCCTAGATCTTTTCCTCTTGGAGCTACAAAGGCACTACACAGCACTACTGTGAGACAAGAGGCTACCTCACCCAAAGGGACCTACATAGAGAGCAATGACAGACTTTTCTACAAAACCGACACTATTGACACTACTAGCCTAACAGAGATAGAGCCATCCTGCCAAACACCTTACATTCCATGCAATTGAGTCACATTAGATAGAGCCATTTCACTTCATCGAGCATGACAACCCCATCTATCACGACTAGGTCCAAGGAGACCACACCACAACCACATCAGAGCCACTATCACGAGACACCAAAGACTCACCAGCAGGCATATCAATGGAGTAGTTAGGGACCGCATCATAGCTAAGATCACGTGCTGATCTTGAGATCAGCTATAGCCTATAGTCTCCACCGCATTTTTTATACATGTTTCTATCACATTTCGTTTTCCTTTTCTTTTCTTTTCTATCAATAAGACAACACTAGGCATGGTTCAACCCTAGCATCATCCCATCATACAATTATCCTCAGCCTTTGTTTCATAGGCCACTTACTTATTTTAAAGTGATCTTAACCTTACTCATGACATGACATTACATATAGATGTGCTCTAGATTTTGTCTCATAGAGCACATTTGGCCTTATGAAGACATTAATCTCTTATTTTTCGTGAAGATAATAGAATTAAGTAGCAATATTTACATCAAACCATCAGGTCAACTAAGAAATATAGAGCAGACAAATCACCAAGACTCTGTAACACACAAATATCACACAGAAAGGACACTTAGTGGACAGCGTTGAGGCATATTTGGCATACTCAGAATACCTTTATTTTTTATTCGGCCTTGTGCATCCATGGTCATGTGGCTCGTGTTCCTGGTTTAGTGTTATGGTAGATCTCCTCTATGGTTTCAGACAATCTGGTTTTTCTTGACATTGTTGCTCCCTCGCTGGATATCCATGAAACAGGTTCTACACAGCACAATTGATCGTGGATTTGTGACCATTTCACCGTCAGAGATGCTCAAGCGGACCACGTTTTCCTTAGCAAAGGAAGTATGCAAACCGCAATAAAACTTGTTCAACTAACAATTATTGTCTTGCAATCCCTCTAATAGTGCTCCAAAAGGAAGTATGCTCCAAAAGGATCAACATGATGCATATGCATCTCAAAAACCACAGGAAATGATAGCCTTGCAAAACCTTGATTTCCAAAATCTCCAGTGAAAGGAATCATCACGCATAATGAAGAGCCAATTCCAAGCGGCTCCAAGTTTCTAGGTGTTGTGCCGAATGAAAGGTGTAGCCATGGTTTAGAGGAGATAACCAAGACCACAAATCCTGTTTCAAAACTGCTAAAGCAAGGATGTTCCAATGTTGGCATTCTGAGACATCCATGAGTCCATGTTTGTAGGTCAATGGGCCAACACCCATATTGAAATCTCCTATGATAAATCTAGGCCTTCCAAGGGAGAGGCAAGATCTCAATTGGTACCATAACTTGTGACGACTAGGAACATCATTAGGAGCATAGAGACCCACCAGCCATAGCACTTCGCCCTTCATACGTAATTTTCACAACTATGAATCTGCCCGATACATCTCTCTTAATCACTACTAGTTGAAATTTCTCTCTGACAATTAGCAACACACCGGAATGCGTTCTTGTTGAAACACCAACATAGAAAAGCTTGAAGCCATGATAGTGTAGGATTCTCCCTACTTCTTTCTGACTCTTGTGCCCTGTCACACGCAAAACATCCCAAACATTAGAGTGCAAGGTTTTCCACATGCACGTTGCCTGCCATGTAAACAAATACCTCGAACATTCCATGTAGCGATTTCCATGATGAGATTGGAGATCAAGGGTGGGATTGCAACTGCCTCGCTACAGCTTTATTTGCCAAAACAACAAGAACATCCTCATTCAAAAAATCTACCAACACAGTGAAGGCATTTGTCCCATTACCACATGCTTTCGAACTTGAGGGCTGATCCACATCCACTATGCTACTATGTGGGTACTTGTGGTCCCATAGAGCAAGGGTGGGATTGCAACTGCCTCGCTACAGCTTTATTTGCCAAAACAACAAGAACATCCTCATTCAAAAAATCTACCAACACAGTGAAGGCATTTGTCCCATTACCACATGCTTTCGAACTTGAGGGCTGATCCACATCCACTATGCTACTATGTGGGTACTTGTGGTCCCATAGAGTAATCAGCTTACCTTGCTTGTCAAAGGCCAAATGCTTAGGGGACGCATGTAATGACTCGTGTCGAGCCTTAGGATTAGAGGTTTCCTTAATGGTCAAAGGTGTAACACCAGCACCTTGGGACTAAGGCTTGTCCTTATGACGCGCATAGGTGCATAGGGCATTCTATGTATCCTTTAAGGATCCAATGTTCTAAACATCATTTGAATTTTTTCCCTTTTTCAACTACAACTCTTGCTAGGCATGGATACCATGTGTGAGGGGTGAAAGCAATTGTTTGCCTTTGCCCAAATTTCCCTCTGCAGGGCTGGGCATCTATATGCATATGTGGCTTCAATACATTCTGTCATAAAGTGACCCAATTTTCCACAATTGAAGCAATATCCCGCAAAGGTTCCCCATTAGAGGCAAAAGTGCAGTGTGTGTATACCATGGCAATTCACCCATAGCCAAGTGGGAAACTTGCGAGAGGTATTCTATATGCACATTTTGTTTCTATAGATGGATCGAGTACTGGGTGGATACCAACACTTTGCCAATCCTAGACATGGCATCAAGCAAAAAGGGCCAATACACAGCTAAGCAACCCTCCACTTCCACCCAAACCGGACATTCTTGGTTTAGCAATTCTATGAAGTCTACCAAGGGCCACCATGGGACAACATGCAATAATAAAACAATGGCAACTTACTTAAAAAGCACCTCACACTGATGAGGGGATCAGAGCAGTATCTCATAAAAACCCCTTGAGGCCATAAAGATGTCCTCCACACAATCCTCTTGCACAACACCCATCATCCATGAGCATACCGAAGATATGGTAGAAATTGTGGTACTAAAGAACAAGATGACCACTTTCCCATGGAAGGACAAGAAGGAATGCAACACCTTTTTTCTATCCACAATAGTAACGATGGCATCACTCTCTTCAAAGTTGCTGCAATTATCCTGATTATGTTGCACATACTCCCCAAGCAACATGTTGGCAAATTCCAAAAGATGCTCCCAATCCAAGTCCTAGGAGTCATTTGACTGCACTCTTGCTTGAGCATAGGACAAGATGTGACCCATCTCCAAAGCACAAGGCAATGTTTGCAATTCCCCACAAGGCAATACATTTGTCCCTTCCACGGGGGACACCTCAACACACTTCGGATGCTTGACAAGGGGCTCACCATGTTCCATGTCAGAATTCGGGGTCATTTCTTCCTCATCCATGTCCGACAGAAATCCATGAAATGCCTGCCTGCAGTGAATCCTTCTTCCATAGCATGAAACGGATGGGATGAGTGAGAGCCTTCAAAGTAGTAGGCGTCCATGGCAACAATGGCAGGAAATACGTTAGCATTGGGAGCATAATTGACTGAGCCACTTTGAGGCGGACATGGAAGGGCCACGCTTGCGACTTCCAATACATAAACTTCGCCGCCAGTTTTTGTGAAATCCACTCCAGCAGGTCCTTTGGCCATACATCCACCCCCAATGGGTATCCAAGATGCCTGACAATAGAGCCACGGGAAACCACCTGGCCTTGCCAGCCTAATGACTGTAAATCAGGCTCCGTGCAACTGAGAATGGCTGACTTAAAGGCATTGATGCGAAGCCCAGAGGCCTGACCAAAAAGCGTCCAAACATCTAATGCCTTGCGAATGTTGTCCCTGTCCGCCTGCAAAATCATACTCTCTCTCTCTCTCTCTCTCTCTCTCTCTCTCTCTCTCTCTCTCTCTCTCTCTCTCTCTCTCTCGTAAAAGGTAATTGTATTAATTACGAAAAAAAGGTACAAGTTGACATGATTACAAGATACACGATGGCTCTAAGCCATCGAATTACAAAAGTCATGGCAAAGACGCAGAGGAAATTGCCATATGCCAGGGAAGTAAGTCCTCCCGAGGGAGTAAGTCAGAGTGCCGAATGAGATCTAACTGCCAATGCAGGAGACCTCTAAGCCTCGCAATATGTCCCGGAACATTAAAGGCCGAATCAAAAAGAAAGGCATTCCGAGTGGTCCAATTGTGCCAGCAGCCCCAGTATCTAAGAAAGTGAAACAAGATCTTCATATGAGACTGTGCCGGTGTGGGGTATTTGGGCCGTATAAAAACCCTATCAAAAGGGCTTAGGGAGAAACTAACCACTGCTCGCCAAATCGCTGACAAGAGTGACAAGATATTCTTCGCAAGAGGGCAAGAAATAAATCGATGACGGGCCGATTCCACACTGGTGGTGCAAAAGAAACAATTGCCGTTAGAGATGCGACGCTTGGAAAGGGCGGAAGCAAGAGGAAGACCACCAATCATAACCCTCCAAAGAAAGTCCTTGCATTTGAAAGGTGTCTTGTTCAACCAGCCCTCTATCACAGTTGCCTTCCACCATGACTGAGATTTACGCAATCCCCATACAGTATTAGCTTTAGTAACCATCCATTCATTATCTTTAATCAGAAGATGATACACCCGGTTAGCTGAGGCCTTTTCCAAATTCAAGCAACCTGCAAGGTCCCAATCCTACCAAGGACGATCCAAAGCAAGGGCAGGAAACGGATGCCTGCTCTGGAGCACTAGCAAAAGCTATTCCATAAATCACGGTATCCACGAGGGATTTTGAAAAGCCTCCTGGCTGTACGAAATGATATCAACAAATTGTGACTACCAAGGGTGGCATCCACAACTGAAGTCAAGCCCAAAGGTGCCATGCGGTTAAATTTTGGTCTAAGCTCACGTTTGCCTTCCCAGGAAAGTAATCGCGAGGCTGCGAACAATTCTAGTTGAAAAGAGTCTATATCTAAGCGGTCCTCCGCAGGATGCCACCGAGCCTTCTGGAGGACCAATTTCCAGGAGCATACCAAATCACCAAGCAGGGATGAAGAAGGACTAGAAAACCGAGAGTCTGCATTAAGAACATGCCACCAGGAGCTCCAAATTTGGGTATTACCATGCAAAAGCCCGTGATCCTCAAGAAAATAACGGGCTATAACGACACACGGGTGATGATCCAAGCACATGGCACGAAAAAGAGACCAATGAAGAGCCAGCATATGAGTTTCGGCATCTAAAATAGCCCCACCACCCATGCGTTTGGTGATACATGCATGCAACCAAGAAATCCATGAAATGCCTGCATGCAAGGACTCCTTCTTCCATAACATGAAACGAATGTACCGAGTAAGAGCATTCAAAGTAGTAGCAGTCCAAGGCAGCAATGGCAAGAAATATGTGACCATTGGCAACATAATTGTCTGAGCCACTTTGAGGCGAACATGGAAGGGCCAAGCCTGCGCCTACCAATACAGAAACTTAGCTGCCAGTTTCTGTGAAATCCACTCTAGTAGTTTCTTTGGCCGAACATCAACACCCAAAGGGTACCCAAGATGCCTGACAATGGAACCACGGGGAACAACCAATCCCTGCCGGCCCAATTACTGTAAATCTGACTCCGTGCAACTAAGAATGGCTGATTTGAAAGCATTGATATGAAGACCAAACGCCTAACCAAAGAGCGTCCAAACATCTAATGCTTTGCGAAGATTATCCTTGTCCGCCCGCAAAATCATAAAGCTGTCATCAGCCAAAAATTGACTAATGAAGTGCTGTCCAGAAGAAAGCGACAATCCAGCCAACTGAATCGAAGCTGCCATAGAAGATAACATCGAAAGATCACCACAAAACGGCCATGTACATCATTTTTAAGAAGAACGGGCTGATATTTCTCATGTACAATCATAAGCACACGAGAATAATGCATGGCATGTGTCCCCGCATAAAACAAGTAAAACCCATGGCAATCCTCGACTTTTCCTGCTTCACCGTGACTCTTGTGCTCAACAGCACACAAGACATCCCACTGATTCTCATGCAATACAGTCCACATGGCATGTTGCTTATTGCGAGAACAAATGCCTCGCACATTCCACATGGCTATCTTCATATGTATTCAAAAAGAAAATCAGGTACGAGGCACAGCTTGCCTCGATTTAACCTTATCTGCTAAAATGTCAAGGACTCCCTCATCCAAAAAATCAGCTAACACGGCAAAAGAGTTCTGACGGCCAGATTTGGAGCTAGACGGTATATCCGCTGTCTTGGGGATGGAACGGGGATGACGACAATCCCATGGGGTAATCACGTTACCTCTAGTATCAAAAGCCAACTTAGCAGGTGGACCCTTTGGACCGTCCGTATATACTTTCCTAGTAGGATGATTACGGGAGCAGGAGAAACCATAGCATGAGCAGTGTGCTCTGAAGACAACATTTCTTTCCTGCGCATATAAGTGCGCATGGAATCTTGTGAAGCAATAGACACAGTATCACCATGCCAGCATCAAACCTTTTACCTTTTTTTGCACGTACATCTACCCAATCATTGCCACGGCAATCCAAACCCGAAACATGTGGTTTACCTTTATCCAAAACTTTAGGTGGCTGGGTTGCATCCTGCGACGGAGCATCGAGCACCATATCTTCCATGGGCAACACAACATGCTCAGCATCTGAAGTCGGTTTCTTCTCTGGGCATTCAGCCATAAAATGCCCCAATTTTCCACACGAAAAGCAATGCCCGGCAAAGTTACCCCATTTCAAGCGAAAGTGCAAAGGATGCATGCCAGAGCAATTAAGACGTAACCAAGCAGGCCTTTTCCTAGCAGTGTCCCATAACATACACAAACGGTTACAATTCATGGCCCTGAGGTTCAGGGGGACCAGAACAGTGCCCACCACGGCCATGGCATCCTTTAACAGTGATCAATAGACAGCCGGACAATTTTTTACTTCAACCCACACTGGGCATTCACTTTGAAGCAAGCGCTGAAAATCTGCCATTGGGCGCCATGGCACAACATGGACCAAACGGTGATCAAAGAACAATGGCAATTTAAACAGGAGATCAGCACGATGCTTCTCAGATTTCAACAGCACCTCATAAAAGCCTCGGGGCCCAACAAAAATCTCTTCAACACACTCCCCTTGTAGCAGAGTGTGCAGCCACCGGCGAATATGCGAAAACACTCGGATCTTACAGTGAAGAAGAGTATAACAGCACGTTCATAAAACACTGAAAATGAGCGCAAGACATTTTTCAGGTCCACAATGGCTTCCACAACATCTTCAGTTGCAGAGTCAGAAAACACCTCATGATTATGTTGAACATAATCGCCAAGCAGAGTATTGGCAAACTCCAGCAAATGCTCCCAGTCAACATCCTGAGAATCCACAAAATCAGAGGCAACCTGAGCATAAGAGCGTTCCTGATGATCCATGGTCTCTTCCGAAGTATGCTTGGTGCGTTTGCCCGCAGGCTGGAAGTCAGGACCAGGGGGCATCTCCTCTGTGCAAGGAACCATATCCTCTGGTTCCTCTGTATCAGAATCCGGACCAAGAGCTGCCACCGTTTGGTCTATGAAAGCCATATCCAGACCAGCCATGGTGTATCACTACTTGTGCCAATGCCGAGGCAGGAGCTCACGGGAGGTAGAAACGGCGCAGGCCTCTCTCTCTCTCTCTCTCTCTCTCTCTCTCTCTCTCTCTCTCTCTCTCTCTCTCTCTCTCTCTCTCTCTCGCCCCGTCATCGCCCGTCTCTCCTCGCCGTCCGTCCCTCGTCCGAGTTCCTCCCCCCCCAATCTCGTCCGAATTCCCCCCACATTCGGACGTCCCTCGTCCGAGTTTCCCCCCCCCCCCCCCAAACAATCTCGTCCGAGTTCCCCCCACAATCGGACCCCCCCCCCTCCCCACGTCACAATTGGACGCCCCCCTCTCCACGTGACCACTCTCCCCGTCCATACCGTCCGAGCCGCTAGACCATGCACGTCAGCCCGCCCCTACAATCGCCCTCCCTACGCTTCCGACAAGAGCAGTCGCCATCTCTCCTCTCTTCGTAGCAGCCGCCCCCCTCTCCCCCGCCCTGCTACAGGCCTCCCTCACGCCCCGGACTCGGCACCCATATCACACCACCCGAATTTTCAGCCACCTCCCACCACACATCCCCTGAGCAAGCCCAGGAACCGCGAGGAAGGGATGGGCTCGAGCAAGACATCCTCGTCACCAGGCAACTGCACAAGAGGGGAGAAAAATGAGAAATACTCAGCGATTTGGAGCAACATTGACAAGGTGACAGACTACCACACAAGGAAAGGCATGGAGGCCCTCCGAGATGTATGCAAGGCGCATGACCAAGACATCAGCAACATCAAGGAAATCATGGCAGCAATGTGCGCAGAAGCTGCACACCAAATCAAGGAGGAAATAAGCACGAAAGTGCAAGACTGGAAGAACGAAATCTACACCGAGATCGCATCACACTTCACCTCCTGGAAGATGGACATTGAAACGTCCCTCCAGGAGAGAAACAGGGTGATCGAAGAACTGAGGCATGAGCTCGATGAATATAGAAACCAGCTGAAGCTACTCAAGAAGGAGGAAGGAGAAATCACCGAAACAACGCCCACCAAGGTGCAAACCGAGATCAACGAGCTGAAGACACAAGTAACAAAGGAGCTCAACACATGGGCGAATATAGTGAAACAAGCACAAGCCGAAGTGGCCGAGAACTCCAAATGGATTGAGGTAGCCAAGAAGTCACCAACAAAGAAGGAGTTTGTGAATGCAACACTGGAGGAGGAGAAAAGGAGAAAGCTTAGAGCGCTCCACATCCGGGTAGTCGGATGGAAGGAAGGGAATAGCCCCCTGGCAGACGCCAAACAGATATGTGAAAAGCTGGGAGTAGCGGACTCTCAAATAGTGGAGAATACATGGCGCGTAGGGAAAGACCTCACCAAGGGAAGGCCTCTTATCCTCAAATTTGCCAACCTAGAATCCAGACGAGCCTTCCTCTCCAAAAGGACAGCTCTAAAAGGGGAAAAAGTCTACCTGGAGGATGACCTCACACCCGCACAGGTGGCACACCGTAAAGAATGCATGCCACAGATCCTGGAGGCTCGCAAAGCGGGAAAATGGGCAGTTTACAGAGATGGTCGTGTCATCATCACAGATAAACGCCAATGACGGGGCACGGCCTATGAGACCCACCTGACGTTTGCAGTGTGGAACTGCAACGGAGCTATGAAAATAGATGCAGGATTATTCCAGGAGACCTTCACTGGCAAGGACATCGTCCTCTACACAGAAACCCACCAAAGCCCAAGCACCTACTTACCAGAAGTGAGGGGATATAGATGGGAGACGGCATGCCGCCCTAGAGCCCAAACAAAAGGAGGGACCCGAGGGTCCGGAGGGGTGGCTGTGTTGTACAGGGAGGAGTTACATCCCACGGTGCAAGTCATGCGGAAAGATGAGGAAGCCTGGTTCATGTGGATCCGGATACACATAGATCGCCCCCGAGACATATACATGGCGGTGTGCTATTTCCCACCAGCACACTCCCCATACGCATCACCGAAGGGTGAGTCACCATACCTACCACTGTACGAAGATATCATGCACTACTCCAACTTGGGGGATGTCATGTTGGCTGGAGACTTCAACGCACGCACGCACAGCACAGAGGCAGACACCCTTCTTCGAGAGCGAAGACCACATGTACAAAGAGATCGCATCGGAGGAGATAGGACTCAACCGGGCATCACAGGACATAGCTGAATGCGCTGAATATGGTGAACACCTCTACTGGCGTTGGGGGGGCACACGGACTAGCCATCCTCAACGGTCTCGACAGATGGCCCGGGTCGGAGGCCCTCACATGCTTCCCACACAAGCACGCGGCCAATTGCACTGGACGGGGGGCACATGGAGCACCCACACATAAACTCGGAGCAAGCACAGTGGACTATATCCTCGGCCCTCTATCACTTATCCCCGACATCCAGTCCTTTAAAATATCACCTCGCCCACTCGCAGTGGCTGCCGATCATGCCTACTTGCAATTTGACATAACCTGCATGTATGACCTAATCCCCCCAACAAGCAACCCCCCCCCCCAAGATTCCCCAGGTACCACTTTACCACGCTAACGGCGAGCGCATACTCCGACCATCTCTACTGGAGCCTGCAGGAAATGGACCCCCACGCACCCCTGGAGAAGGTCACAGCACAGTTGGCGGGCACACTACACACCTCGGCTGCCGAATACTTCCCCCACACATCCCCCCACTCCACCCCTCCGAACAAGAAGGTCCCACAAAATAGCTGGTACGACGCAGTGCAGGGAAACCCGGCTCCGTCTTCAACAGGACGAAGCACGGAGAGTACACACGCATAAACAGGCACACTTGATCTTCCGTCGTTTGGTGCGACGGAAGAAACGAGCCTACCTCTCCAAAGTGGAACACAAATTCTACCAGCTATTCTTAGGACAGGACAGCAGAGAGGCATGGAAGGCGTTTCAGGAACCCTGAGCCCACACACCCATCACCTACCCGGACACTTGGCACGCATATGCAACCTCACTATACCAAGTACCCAAGCAGCCCCAGCTACCCCGGCCCCCAGGGAGCAGACCCAAATAATCCACATTCTTCAACACAGGGCGGGTTCAGGACGCCATTGATAGACTCCAAAATGGCCGTGCCCAAGACCACAAAGGCTTGGTAGCAGAGCATTTGACCCATGCCAGAGACATAATGGCACCTCTCCTAGCACACAAGTTCCACACAGCCCTATGCGAAGGCTTCCCTGCCAGCTGGTCAGCCAACACCATAATACCTATCCTGAAGACCGGAGACCCCATGGTTCCCACGAACTACCAAGCAGTCATGGTTGGCCATGTACTAGCCAAGCTCTATGGATCCATACTGGACCACGAGCTGAGCAAGTGGGCAGAGCAACACCAACATCGGGCGGCAGGACAAGCAGGGTTTAGGAGGGGTTTCTGCACCCTTGACCATATCCTCACACTGAGAGCCATCATCGAGGAGGGCAGAGCACACGGAAGACGGGTGTACTGCTGCTTTGTGGACTTCCGCAAGGCCTTTGACACAGTCCCACGAGCGAGGCTCATGCAGAGACTACAGGAACTGGAGGTCCCAACCGAAATCGGTAACGGGCCGAGTTCGGGCACCAAGAGGGCTGTCAAAGGAGATAACCAGCACCATCGGAGTCAAGCAGGGGTGCCCACTCTCACCCACCCTATTTGGCCTCTACATTGATGAGATCTTAGAGTACATAGATAGATTGGGCGAGGAGGGATCAAGCCTGGGAGGGACACTGATACCCATCTTACTATATGCGGACGACATAGTCCTCATCTCCAGCACACCTAAAGGGCTATAGCGCCAACTGGACGCACTACAGACCTTCTGCCAAGACAAAGACCTAACTGTGAACCTGGGGAAAACCAAGGTCATGGTGTTCAACATATCAACCCAATGGCTCCGACGGTCGGTACCCCCCTTCACATACGGCGGAGAGACCGTGGACGTGGTCCAAAGATACGTCTATCTGGGGACTACATTCTCTGGACCGAGATTTACCCTGAGAAAAGAAACAGAAGATAGACTAACCCGAGGCTATGCAGCCCTCGGGTCAATGGAGAACCAATGTGCCCGCATACAGTTTCAGGAACCCCGGACAAAGCTCTGGCTTTTTGACACCTTGGTCACACCAGCCCTCCTATACAGGGCTCCCATATGGGGGTCCAGTCTACCACACGCGGAGAGCCCCACAGGACCAGCCACTGTCTAAGGAGGAGGCCACCTATGAGGGATGGGAGCAGCTGGAGAGACCCTTAATACTTATGATCTCACGGATGATCCAAAGCAAGCCCTCCGTACCGCACGAGATCATCCGCGCAGAGCTGGGGGCGACACCCCTTGTGGCTGAGGCCCTCTTCCAGACCGTGACCTTCTTGCACCGAATATGGGACCTGCCCCGGCACCGGTACCCCAAACTCGCCCTGGAGTCATCCAAACAGCTAGCAACACAAGGGGACACTGAGTACTGGTATGCCCGAACAGAGACTTGGCTACGGCTCCATGGCCTGCACATGGACCACCTCCCCCCACTACAATACAGCCTAGACTGCCCACACCTGGAGCTCAACCAAGAGGAGGTGAATCGCATCATCAGAATGGATATCATCCACACAGACACAGCCAAGACATGGGTGACCCCCACGTCGGAACTAGGAACCAAGAAGGCTTTCTACCAAGAGCACTTCCTGCACATCTCCCCAGATGGCTTCATCACCCGCCCAAGCTACATGGACACACACCTGTCCCACGGGGTCAGAAGTGCCATCGGACAGATCCGCACGTCCTCACACCAACTACGGGTCGAAACGGGCAGATACGGGGCCAACCCCCTCCCCCCAGAAGACCGAATCTGTCAGCTCTGCCATCTCAAGCCAAAGACAGAGGAACACTATATTTGTAGATGCCCAGTGTACTACGAAATCCGGGGACGCTTCCACTACCTATTCAGCGAAGGATTCGGACCACTCTCCAAGGTGATGGAATTCAAAGACCAGAGATGCCTGGGGCTCTTTCTACTGGAAATACGACACCATAGAGACCACCTCCTACGAACCAGGGAGCAAAGACAAGGAGCCACCAACCAACGCACACTCAACGAATTCTACCAAATACCAGCTACCCTCCCCACCACCGAGCCCCCACCAGCCCCACCGGCCTCCCGACCCCGGGGGACCACCTTAGAAATAGCCACAGCGAGAGGCAAAGCCCGGCGCCCACGCCCCACCGGCCCCTGTCCCCACAGAAGACACATGTCGAAGATACAAGGGATACTACGCCGCCACCGGAGGGCCCTGCCCCGCCGCTTTAGTCTCTCCATATTAGACCGACCCATGCGGGACATCCTAGGATGAACACTCCAGGAGCAGTTCCACACTGCAATGGGAGTACCTCTAGACTGTATCCAGTCTAGATATCATTTTGTACCCACTCAATTTAGTTCAACATAGCATAAACATTAGCTTCACTGGGACTTTTGAAATCTCCCAGACATTTTGTAATATAATCTCTCTCTCTCTCTCTCTCTCTCTCTCTCTCTCTCTCTCTCTCTCTCTCTCTCTCTCTCTCTCTCTCTCTCTCTCTCTCTCTCTCTCTCTCTCATGCGGAACAGGGAAGAAAGGTCGCACGCGGGGAGGCAGCACGGGTCGAGAGAATAGGCAAAGGGTAGGGCAGAACGGGCTGTGCACGAGTCTAAGGGGAGACGTCAGGCAGGGCGCAGAGCAGGTGAGCACGGTCGCACAGCAGGGGGAGTCAGGATCCCAACCTGGGCAGACGACGGATGGCCAAGACAGAAGACGGGAAGGCAGGGAACGAAACGGTAACGAGGCAGTACGTGTAGACACACACACACACTCACTCTCCCTCCCTCCCTCCCTCCCTCCCTCTCTCTAAATACATGTATATTTATGTGTGGAAATATTTACATCAGGCCTTCAGGCCAACCAAATAGAATGGTAACAACTCACATGAAGCAAGCCTTCTAGCCAGCCAGAAAATCCTAACAATTCACATGTCAAGCCAAAAGACTACCAGACACTAGCACACAAACATCATGCCGACAGCACAATAGAAGTAGAGCGAACAATATCCAGCCAAGGAGCAAAGCCACATCAAGGAGAACTAGGTCTACTGAAATCGAAGAGATCTGCCGTAACAGTAATCCTTAAACACAATCCACATGACCACGGATGCTCGAGGCCGAATCAAAAACAAGGCATTACGAGTGCGCCAAATCTGCCAAAGAGCTGTCCATCTGGGTAAATGGAAGAGGCAAAGATGATCTAATTGTAAAATGAAGGAAGAAGGGATCTCGGATGGGCATTTGCTGCCAAGGCACCGAGGTCCACACCCAAGAAACAAAGCTCCAAATCTCTCTGACTAGAGGGCAGGAGATCAAGAGATGAACTGGAGTCTTATAACATGTAGTACAAAAGATACATCTCCACGTGAGATCTTGCGGGCACATAGCACATCCCCAATGGGAAGACCTCCAATAAGTAGTCTCCACATAAAAACTTTCCCTTGATAAGGAATCTTGGACCTCCACAATTTAATAAATTTGTATCGCCACTTCACACACACCCACACACTCTCTCTATCTCTCTTTTTTTCTTCCGTAATGGATGTTATATTTATAAAGTACTAAACAACAAAAGAGTTACAAAAGACATGGCAAAGACGCAGAGGAAATTGCCATATGCCAGGGAAGTAAGTCCTCCCGAGGGAGTAGATCTATCTGCCAATGCAAGAGACCTTTAAGCCTCGCAATATGTCCCTGAACATTAGAGGCTGAATCAAAAAGAAAAGTATTCCAAATGGTCCAATTGTGCCAACAGCCCCAGTATCTAAGAAAGTGAAACAAGATCTTCATATGCGACTGTGCCGGTGTGGGATATTTGGGGGCCGTACAAAAACCCAAGTATCTAAGCAGTCCTCCGCTGGATGCCACCGAGCCTTCTGGAGAACCAATTTCCAGGAGCATACCAAATGAGCAAGCAGGGATGAAGAAGGACTAGAAAACTGAGAGTCTGCATTAAGAACGTGCCACCAGGAGCTCCGAATTTGGGTATTACCATGCACAAGCCCATGATCCTCAAGAAAATAACAGGCTATAAAGACCCACGGGTGATGATCCAAGCACATGGCACGAAAAAGAGACCAATGAAGTGCCAGCATATGAGTTTCGGCATCCAAAATAGCCCCAACACCCATGCGTTTGGGAGTACATGGATGCGACCAAGAAATCCATGAAATGCCCGCATGCAAGGAGTCCTTCCATAACATGAAACAAATTAACTGAGTAACAACATTCAATGTAGTAGTAGTCCAAGGCAGCAATGGCAAGAAATATGTGAGCATTGGCAACATAATTGTCTGAGCCACTTTGAGGCGAACATGGAAGGGCCAAGCCTGCAACTTCCAATACAAAAACTTAGCTGCCAGTTTCTGTGAAATCCACTCTAGTAGTTGCTTTGGCCGAACATCAACACCCAAAGGGTACCCAAGATGCCTGACAATGGAACCACAAGGAACAACCATTCCCTACCAGTCCAATGACTGTAAATCTGACTCCGTGCAACTGAGAATGGCTGATTTCAAAGCATTGATATGAAGACCAGAAGCATGACCAAAGAGAGTCCAAACATCTAATGCTTTGCGAAGATTATCCTTGTCCGCACACAAAATCATGAAGCTGTCATCAGCCAAGGATTGACTAATGAAGTGCTGTCCAAAAGGAAGAGACAATCCAACCAACTGAGTAGAAGCTGCAATATAAGATAACATCGAAAGAACCGGATGAGTCGCAAGGGCAAAGAAGAGAGGACTCAAAGGGCAACCCTGTCTCACAGAGCGTGCAAGGACAAATGGCTCGGTAACACCACCATTTAGCATAACTCGCGAAGAAGCCGCAGCACTAATGGTGTAGATCAAACGAGACATCCGAGTACCAAAGCCCATAGTAGACATAAGTTCTGCAATAAAAGACCAGTCTAAATAATCAAAAGCGTTTTCGAGGTCCAATTGAATCAATACCACCACCTGACTAGAGTGCCTTGCATAGTCAATAGCCATTTGCACATTTAAGATATTATGCAGAATGTTTCGGCCCTTAATGAAACCATATTGAAGAGGATGCACAATGGCAAGAAGATGCTTATGGAGCCGATTCGCCATCACTTTGGAAAAGATTTTATACATCGAACCCATCAAAGAAATTGGTCGCCAATGTTTCAACATTGACAGCGAAGGAACTTTTGAAAGCAATTTGATAAGACCTTCTTTCCATGAGGAAGGCATGAACCCCATTTCCCAAACCTGCTGAAACATAGCCGTCAATGGTTTCACCAATTGGGTAGCAAAAACCTCAAAGAATTCATTAGTGAGACCATCCCAACCGCGACTTTTATCCTTGGGCAAGTGTAACAAAACATCCATAACCTCCGCCTCACAAATATCTGTCTCCAAAGTAGTTTGCATGTCATGTGGAACCTAAATGCGGACCAAAACATAGAAAACTGAGCGTGCATGAGTAACTTGGTCAGAAGGTGAAGGAGTAGAACCAAGAAGGTCTAGAAAATATATCCTGCACATATTCACAATAGTCTGAGGATCAATGACCATTTGACCTTCTAGATCCTGGAGTCTAGTCATATTTTCATGAGCAAGAGATGGATGTAGAGCTTGAAAGAACTTGTGAGTCTGACAAGCACTATCTTGCAAATTCTCAGTCAAATTTTGCAATTTGACCTGCTGATAAGATTTCAACTGAAACTCTTTAATAAGATCAGCCAAACGCATAGCCAGTGGTAGCAGAAATACATCATCTGGAGTCTCCACCAGTAGAGAACGAAGCAAAGCCAGTAAATCCTCCGCTGCTTGTCGACGTCGCCGACACAGAGAGGCATGATGGATCCCATACTGCCGAACAACCCGCTGTACATTAGAGAGCAATCGTTCAAAAGAAGCATTGCCCTCAGAGGAGAATTCCAATAAAAATCTATCAATCAATTGCTGCATATAGCCCCGAAAGATTGAATGCTTCAAATAAGACGAGTTGAAACGCAAAGCGAATCTATCCAGAAATTGCTTAAAAGGTGCAATGGGTTGTGCAAGCATCTCAAGCTGTAGAGGGAAATGGTCCAACAAGGCATATTGCTGCAACACTTTCATTTCCAGCATCTCAGGAAGAAAATCATCATCCTGCATAATGTACATGCGGTCCCACCGCGACCATGTAGTTGTATACTGCGCAGAATGGAAAGTAAACCCTGTAGAAGAAGGGTGTAGCCATGACCAGAGATCTTGCTTAAGTACGGCAAGAGCAAACGCATTTCACACACGGCTTTCCAAAGGGTCCATCACTGAATGCTCTGATGTGGACTGTGAAGAATCAACACACATTAAAATACCCCATCAAAAAACCCCGTCTGCCAAGTGACAAGGAGGTCTGCAAAGTATTCCAAAGATCCCGGCAGGATAAAGGGTCATTTGGAGCATAGAGGCCAAGTAACCATAAGATCTCTCCTTCAAATAAAACTTCAATCACCATAAAACGACCATGTACATCATTTTTAATAAGAACAGGCTGATATTTCTCATGAACAATCATAAGCACACCAGAATAATGCATGATATGTGTCCCTGCATAAAACAAGCGAAACCCATGGCAATCCACAACTTTTCCTGCTTCACCATGACTCTTGTGCTTAACAGCACACAAGACATCCCACTGATTCTCATACAATACATTCCACATGGCATGTTGCTTATTGCGAGAACAAATACCTCGCACATTCCATGTGGCTATCTTCATGTGTATTCAAAAAAGAAAATCAGGAACGAGGCAAAGCTTGCCTCGATTTAACCTTTTCTGCTAGAATGTCAAGGACTCCCTTATCCAAAAAATCAGCTAACACGGCAAAAGAGTTCTGACGTCTAGATTTAGAGGTAGACGATATATCCACTGTCTTGGCATACTGCACTTCGGAAGATGGTGAAAAGATGGTTTGGGCCGTACATAGTCAGACATGTCTTTGATAATGCAACATATGAGCTGACAGAATTGGATGGGACAGTGCTTAGAGTGCCTATTGCTGGAAAAAGAATCAAGATTTTCAAGAAAAGAGATGATGAAGATTATGCATTGGAAGAATTTTCAAGAGAAGAGCAACGAGAAGAAACTCCAATGGAAGAGACAGATGATATGACAGATAATCTTATTGATTTACCGGAAACTTAGCATGTGGGCCCTTTGGACCATCCGTATATACTTTCCTAGTAGGCTGATTACGAGGAGCAAAAGAAACCATAGCATGAGCAGTGTGCTCTGAAGACAACATTTCTTTCCTGCGCATATAAGTACACAAGGAATCTTTTGAAGCATTAGGCACAGTATCCACCATGCCAGCATCAAACATTTTACCTTTTTTGGCACGTACATCTACCCAGTCATTGCCACGGAAATCCAAACCGGAAACATGTTGTTTACCTTTATCCAAAACTTTAGGTGGCTGGGTTGCATCCTGCGACGGAGCATCAAGCACCATATCTTCCTTGGGCGGCAAAACATGCTCAGCATCTAAAGTCAGTTGCTTCACTGGACATTCGGCCATAAAATGCCCCAATTTTCCACACGAAAAACAATGCCCTGCAAAGTTACCCCATTTCAAACGGAAGTGCAAAGGATGCATTCCAGAGCAATTAAGACGTAACCAAGCAGGCCTTTTCTGAGCAGAGTCCCATAACATACACAAACGGTTACGATTCATGGCCCTTAGGCTCGGGGGGGACCAGAACAGTGCCCACCACGGCCATGGCATCCTTTAACAGTGGCCAATAGACAGCCGGACAATTTTTCACTTCAACCCACACAGGGCATTCACTTTGAAGCAGGCGCTGAAAATCTGCCATTGGGCGCCATGGCACAACATGGACCAAATGGCGATCAAAGAACAATGGCAGTTTAGACAGCAGATCAGCACGATGCGTCTCAGATTTCAACAGCACCTCATAAAAGCCTCGGGGCCCAACAAAAATCTCTTCAACACAGTCCCATTGTAGTAGACTTTGCAGCCACTGGCGAATATGGGAAAGCACTGGAACCCTACCAGTGAAGAAGAGTATAACAGCGCGTTCATAAAACACTGAGAATGAGCGCAAGACATTTTTCGGGTCCACTGTGGCTTCCAGAACATCTTCAGTTCCAGAGCCAGAAAACGTTTCATGATTATGTTGAACATAATCGCCAAGCAGAGCGTTGGCAAACTCCACAAATACTCCCAGTCAACATCCTGAGAATCCACAGAATCAGAAGCAACCTGGGCATAAGAACATTCTTGATGATCGATTGTCTCTTCCGAAGTATGCTTGGTGCGTTTGCCCGTAGGCTAGAAGTCGGGACCAGGGGGCATCTCCTCTGTGCAAGGAACCATATCCTCTGGTTCCTCTGTATCAGAATCCGGACTAAGGGTTACCACCGTTTGGTCGATAAAGGCCATATCCAGACCAGCCATGTTGTATCACCACTTGTGCAGGTCAGATGCAAAGCCAGGAGCTCACGAAAGGCAAAAACGGCACAGGCCTCTCTCTCTCTCTCTCTTTTTTGTAAATCTCTCGCTCTCTCTCTTCTTCTTTTTTTTCGTAAAAGGTAATTTACGAAAAGTTTTCATGATTACAAGATACACGATGGCTCTACCCCATCATGTGTACAAACTGACTGTTTACAAGAACTAGAGGGCCAAATAGTTACAAAATCATGGCAAAGACGCGGAGGAAATTGCCATGTGCCAGGGGCGTAAGTCCTCCCGAGAGAGGATGTCAGAGTGCGGGAGAAGATCTATCTGCCAATACAAGAAACCTTTAAGCCTAGCAATATGCCGCTGAACATTATAAGCAGAATCAAAAAGAAAAGCATTCCGAATGGTCCAATTGTGCCAACAGCCCCAATATCGAAGAAAGTGAAACAAGATCTTCATATGTGGCTGTGTCGGTGTGGGATATTTGGGCTGCGCGAAAACCCAATCAAACGGGCGAAGCGAGAAACCAACCACCGCTCGCCAGACGGCTGACAAGAATGACCAGATTTTATGAGCAAGGGGGCAAGAAATAAAATGATGACGGGCGGATTCCACAGTGGTGGTGCAAAAGAAACAGTTGCCATTGGAGATTCGGCGCTTTGAAAGAGCTGAAGCAAGCGGAAGACCACCAATCATCACCCTCCAAAGAAAGACCTTATATTTGAATGGTGTCTTATTTAACCAGCCCTCCATCACAGTTACCCTCCATGACCAGGATTTATGCAATCCCCATAGAATATTAGCTTTAGTAACCAGCCATTGATGATCTTTAATCAGAAGATGATACACCTGGTTAGCTGAAGCCTTTTCTAAATGCAGCCGACCTGCAAAGTCCCAATCCTGCCAGGGACGATCCATAGCAAGGGCCGGAAAGGGTTGTCTGCTCTGAAGCACCCTCAAAAGCTGTTCCCATAAAAACCTGTATCCACGAGGGATCCTGAAAATCCTCCTGGCTGTACGAAACGACATGAACCCATTGCGACTGGCAAGAGTAGCATCCGCGACCGAAGTTAAGCCCAAACGTGCCATACGGTTGAATTGTGGTCGAAGCTCATGTTTACCGTCCCACGAAATTAACCGCGAGACTGCCAACAGTTCCAATTGAAACGAATTAGTGGCTAAACGATCCTCCGCTGGATGCCACTGAGACTTCCGGAGGACCAGTTTCCAGGAACACACCAAATGGCAAGCAGAGATGAGGAAGAACTGGAGAACCGAGAATCTGCATTAAGAACATGCCACCACGAACTGCGGATGTGGGTATTACCATGCAGAAGCCCGTGATCCTCAAGAAAGTAACGGGCAATGACGACCCAAGGATGACAATCCGAGCACATGGCGCGAAAAAGAGACCAGCGGAGTGTCAGCATATGAGTGTGGGCATCCAAAACAGCCCCTCCACCCATGCGTTTTGGGGTGCATGCATGCGACCAAGAAATCCAGGAAATACCCGTATGCAAGGAATCCTTCTTCCATAACATGAAACGAATAGACTTCGTAAGATCATTCAGTGTCGTAGTAGTCCAGAGTAGCAATGGCAAGAAATATGTAAGCATTGGCAACATTATTGTCTGGGCTACTTTGAGGCGAACATGGAAGGGCAAGGCTTGAGACTTCCAATACAGAAACTTAGCCGCCAGTTTCTGTGAAATCCACTGTAATAGCTGCTTTGGGGAAACATCAACCCCCAAAGGGTACCCAAGATGCCTGGCAATGGAGCCATGGGGGACAACCATGCCCTGCCAGTCCAACGACTGCAAATCCGACTCCGTGTAGCTCAGAATGGCCGATTTCAAGGCGTTAATGCGCAGACCAGAAGCCTGACCAAAAAGAGCCCAAACATCTAATGCTTTATGAAGATTATATTTGTCCGCTCGCAGAATCATAAAACTGTCATCAGCCAAGGATTGACCAATGAAGTGCTGTCCAAAGGGAAGCAACAATCCAGCCAACTCAGTAGAAGCTGCCATATGAGATAGCATCAAAAGAACCGGATGAGTCGCAAGGGCAAAGAAGAGAGGACTCAAAGGGCACCCCTGTCTAACAGAGCGGGCAAGGACAATTGGCTTGGTAACTCCTCCATTCAACATGACCCGCGAAGATGCTGCAACACTAATAGTATAGATCAGACGAGACATCCGGGCACCAAAGCCCATAGCAAACATAAGTTCTGCAATGAAAGACCAGTCCAGATAATCAAAAGCCTTTTCTAGGTCCAATTGAACCAATACGACCTCCTGATTTGAATGCCTTGCATAATCAATTGCCAGTTGCGCATTTAAGACATTGTGCAAAATGTTTCTGCCCTTAATAAAACCATATTGGAGAGGATGCACAATGGCAGGAAGATGCTTATGGAGGCGATTCGCCATAACTTTTGACAAGATTTTATACATAGAACCCATCAAAGAAATTGGGCGCCACTGTTTCAACATGGATGGCGAAGGAACTTTTGGAAGCAGTTTAATAAGACCGTCTTTCCAAGAGGAAGGCATAATCCCCGTTTCCCATACCCGCTGAAACAAAGCCGTCAAAGGTTTCGCGAGCTGGGTGGCAAAAAACTCAAAGAACTCATTGGTAAGACCATCCCAGCCAGGACTTTTATCCTTAGGCAAGTGTAGCAGAACATCCATGACCTCCGACTCACAAATATCTTCCTCCAGAGTAGATTGCATGTCCTGAGGAACCTGATTGCGGACCAGATCATAAAAAACTAAACGGGCATGAGTAATTTGGCCTGAAGGCGGAGAAGTAGAACCAAGAAGGTCGAGGAAATAATTTCTACACACATTCACAATCATCTGCGGATCAAGAACCATTTGACCTTCTTCATCCTGGAGCCTCATCATATTCTCTCGAGCAGGAGAGGCATGGAGAGCTCGAAAAAACTTATGGGTCTGACAAGCACTGTCTTGCAGAGTGTTCGTCAGCTGTTGCAATTTGACCTGCTGATAGGATTTCAACTGAAACTCTCTAATAAGATCAGCCAGACGTGTTGCCAGTGATAGCAGAAATGCGTCATCGGGAGTGTCCACCAGCAAAGAACGAACCAAAGCCAGCAGTTCCTCGGCTGCTTGTCGGCGCTGCCGACAAAGAGAGGCATGATGGATCCCATACTGGCGAGCAACCCGCTGCACATTGGAGAGCAATCGTTGAAAGGAAGCAGTGCCCTGGGATGAGAAATCCAATAAGAACCGATCAATCAATTGCTGCATATAACCCTGGAAGATTGCATGCTTCAAATAAGATGAGTTGAAACGCAACGGGAGTCTATCCAGAAATTGCTTGAAAGGAGCAATTGGTTGTGCAAGGAGCTCAAGCTGCAGAGGGAAATGATCCGACAATGCATATTGTTGTAACACTTTCATTTCGAGCATCTCAGGAAGGAAATCATCATCCTGCATTATGTAAATGCGGTCTAACCGCGACCATGTTGTGGCATACTGGGCAGAATGGAAGGTAAACCCTGTAGAAGAAGGATACAGCCAAGACCAGAGATCTTGCTTAAGAACGGCAAAATCCAACTGCTGCCACGTACGTCTTTCTGGCGCATCCATGATCGAATGTTCTGATGTGGACTGTAAAGAATCAACACATATTAAAATCCCCCATCAAAAAACCCCGTCTGCCAAGGGACAAGGAACTCTGCAAGGTATGCCAAAGCTCCCGACGAGATAGAGGATCATTCGGAGCATAGAGGCCAAGTAACCATAAGATCTCTCCTTCGAAGAAAATTTCAATCACCACAAAGCGGCCATGTACATCATTCTTGATAAGAACCGGCTGATATTTTTCATGTACAATCATAAGCACACCAGAATACTGCCTGGCATGTGTCCCTGCATAGAACAAACGAAAACCATGGCAATCCACAACTTTACCCGCTTCACTATGACTCTTGTGTTCAATAGCACACAAGACATCCCACTAATTCTCATGCAATATTGTCCACATGGCATGTTGCTTGTGGCGAGAACAAATTCCTCGCACATTCCACGTAGCTATCTTCATGTGGATGCAAAAGAGGATCAGATACGAGGCACAGCTTGCCTCGATGAGACCTTTTTGGCGAGCATGTCTAGTACACCCTCATCCAAGAAATCAGCTAACACGGCAAAAGAGTTCTGACGACCAGATTTGGCTCTCTCTCTCTCTCTCTCTCTCTCTCTCTCTCTCTCTCCGTAAAAGGTAATCGTATTAATTACGAAAAAAAGATACAAGTTTACATGATTACAAGATACACGAGGGCTCTAAGCCAACGTGTGTAAAATCCCAGTACGAAGCCACGAAAAAGTTACACAAGTCATGGCAAAGACCCAGAGGAAATTGCCATATGCCAGGGAAGTAAGTTCTCCCGAGGGAGCAAGTCCGAGTGCCGAATGAGATCTATCTGCCAATGCAAGAGACCTTTAAGCTTGGCAATGTGTCTCGGTACATTAGAGGCGGAATCAAAAAGAAAGGCATTCCGAGTGGTCCAACTGTGCTAGCATCCCCAATATCTAAAAAGTTGGAATAAGATCTCCATATGCAACTGTGGCGGTGCAGGGTATTTTGGGCGCACAAAAACCCAATCGAAAGGGGTTAGTGAGAACCCCACCACCGCACGCCAAACCTGTGACAAGAGCGACCAGATATTCTTAGCGAGCGGGCAAGAAATAAATCGATGTCGGGCCAATTCCACAATAGTGGTGCAAAAGAAACAATTGCCGTTCGAGATTCGACGCTTGGAATGGGCCGAGGCAAGAGGAAGACCACCAATCATCACCCGCCAAAGAAAGACCTTACATTTGAAAGATGTCGTATTCAACCAGCCCTCCATCACAGTTGCCTTCCACCATGACTGAGATTTCCACAATCCCCATACAGTATTAGCTTTAACACCCAGCCATTGATGATCTTTAATCAGAAGATGATACACCTGATTAGCAGAGGCCTTTTCCAGACTCAACCAGCCAACAAGGTCCCAGTCCTGCCAAGGATGATCCACAGCAAGGGCAGGAAAGGGTTGCCTGCTCTGAAGCACTAACAAAAGCTGTTCCCATAAATCACGATATCCACGCGGGATTCTGAAAAGTCTCCTGGCAGTACGAAACGATGTGAAGACATTACGACTGGCAAGAGTGGCATCCGCAACTGAAGTCACACCCAAACGGGCCATGCGGTTAAATTTTGGTCTGAGCTCATGTTTGTCTTCCCATGAAAGTAATCTCGAGACTGCCAACAATTCCAATTGAAAGGAGTTAGTATCCAAGCGGTCCTCCGCTGGATGCCAACGCGCCTTTTGGAGCACCACTTTCCAGGAGTCGACCAAATGCAGTAACAGAGAGGAGGAGGGACTGGAAAACCGAGAGTCTGCATTAAGGACATGCCACCAGGAGCTCCGAAGTTGTGTATTACCATGCCGAAGCCCGCTGTCCTCAAGAAAATAACGGGCTATAATGGCCCATGGGTGATGATCCACACACATGGCGCGAAAAAGAGACCAACGAAGTACCAGCATATGAGTTTCGGCATCCAAAGTAGCTCCACCACCCAGGCGTTTGGGGGTACATGTATGAGACCACGAAATCCACGAAATACCTGCGTGCAATGAATCCTTCTTCCATAACATGAAACGACGGGGCGAGTGAGAGCCTTCAAAGTAGTAGGAGTCCATGGCAGCAATGGCAAGAAATATGTGAGCATTGACAGCATAATTTTCTAAGCCACTTTGAGGCGGACATGGAAGGGCCACGCTTGCGACTTCCAATACATAAAGCTGCCAGTTTCTGTGAAATCCACTCAAGTAGTTGCTTTGGCCGAACATCAACACCCAACGGGTACCCAAGGTGCCTGACAATGGAGCCACGGGGAACAACCTGACCCTGCCTGCCCAATGACTGTAAATCAGACTCTGCACTCTCTCTCTCTCTCTCTCTCTCTCTCTCTCTCTCTCTCTCTCTCTCTCTCTCTCTCTCTCTCTCTCTCTCTCTCTCTCAAATCCTAGATAGGATCCTAAATCCTAGATAGGACCCTAAATCCTAGTTGTGCAAATGTTATCTAATACCTTACTTATCACCGATAGGACCCTAAATCCTAGATAGGACCCTAAATCCTAGTTTATTTTTTTGATAACTGTTTGGTCGATGGTAAACCATGATTGTATTTCACGTCACTATCTAGTGCGTCAATTTTTAGAAGACAATTAGAAGAATCATTAAAGAATTTTGAGGTTCTACCGTTAGAGCTTTATTCAAATCGTTTGGATAACGAATTGCATCTGCGCATGATTGATTACCATATCGGCCTACTCAGGGCAATGGAAAACACAGCTGATTAGCTTTAATAAGCGGAGGATCTTATGAACCACCTGGCCACCTTACTCGGTACCTTCGGGGTAATGAAATACGTTTTTGATCAGGTTTTACTGCAGTGCCTCCGTTATTTTCAAGAATCCGTCCGCGATTCTTTAAAACAAACTAAAAAACTCTCCTCTGATGAGCAGCACCTTATTGCGATGTCCGATTCTCGTATTTTTGAGTTAGGTAAATTATTTTTCAACTCATTGGGTTCGAGTCCATTGACGGTATCAACTACATCTTCCCTATATTGAGGTTTGGATATATTACATTTTGGACACCGATGCGCTTTTTTAGGGGCAGGATTCCAACTCCACAGTCGTTTCTAACAACAAATGACTTGATCAAACAGATAAAAGATACATATAGAAATTATGCAAG
This sequence comes from Lygodium microphyllum, assembly GCF_053477565.2. Taxonomy (NCBI): domain Eukaryota; kingdom Viridiplantae; phylum Streptophyta; class Polypodiopsida; order Schizaeales; family Lygodiaceae; genus Lygodium; species Lygodium microphyllum. The sequence continues at coordinate 148,138,808 of NC_141146.1, read as the reverse complement.
AGAATTTCATTATAAAAATCGAATAGCTACCCTTGAGATGAATCATGCAGTTTGAGAATTACAAATGCTTGGGTTTTGGACCCTTGAGATGAATCACACAATTTGAAGATCATAGATACTTGGGTTTTTTTCTGTTGGAGCTCCAAAGGCACAGAACAGCTATTGTATGGCGTAGGAGGTCCCCCAAAGCTCACCTCACATAGATAGAGAGCAATCACTACTTTTTCACTGCTACATGACGCAGTAAGGCACATACCACTACTACTACCATAGCCTACAAGAGTACATCATCATTGGACCTCATATTTTTTAGGTGTCCCTTTGGATAGAGCAGTTGCACTCAGCCAGTCCAAGTGCTCACATCCACCCGGACAAAGGCCTAGACATCCATACCACAAACAAATTAGAGCCATCATTGAGCGCCATAGGAGACAAATGCCGAGACGCCTCAGCCATGTAGAGATACATCTCCTTAGAGGACAGACATCTCATTGATGGAGAGTTTCCTTTTTCTGCTTTTACTTTTAGATCATCGACATGTTTTCTTTTTATAGGACACTATTTTGCTTTTCAGTCTTATAGGCATGTTTTTCGTATTTTCTCGTTCCAGATGAGAAATACACCATGATTATATGCATTGTTTTGGTCTCATAGGCCACATTGGCCTTTTAGAGATGTTAATATACTCTTTCTTTCCCCCCATATAGGCACTCACCTAAATCCCTAGCTGCCCTGCTAGTTGGTAAGGGCCTTATGTCCCTAATTCTAATACTGGGCTCTCTCATATCTTCATCATACAAAAGGTGGTCTCAATCCTAGTAGTGGGTGTCATGACTCTCTCCAAGAGAATCAACTCTGGGCCAACCATTAAGATCCCACCCTCTTTGGGCAACCTACCAAACAGAAGGGGATAGTCATATCTTCATCATACTAAAGGTGGTCTCAATCCTAGTATTGAGTCTCGTGACTCTCTCCAAGAGAACCAACTTTGGGCCAACCATTAAGATAACAATCCACCCTCTTTGAGCCACCTACCAAATTAAAAACATGACCCTCATTAGATACATAACCACGTGAACAAAAGGAGAATTCCTCACCTCCTCTAATGGTCTACAATTGATGCTATATGATCTACTATGTTTTATCTAACATCTCCATCACCCTCAAGTTGAAGAATAGAATAATAGAGTGCATAAGTATGTTAATAGAAGGTAAGTCTAGCCAAAGTAACTCCTGTCAATCATCCTATTGAAGTTTACAAAGAGTTTTTTCATGATTCATCACATAATGTGAAAAATCTTGCCCACAATCTTGAGCATCCTTGAAAATCACCAAGGCCTAAAGCTTGGCTTAAAGTTAGTACATAAGTCAACAATCAACATATTGAAATAGTAGATGGATCAACATAATAGTTAATATTTGAGTCATCCGAATTGACTATGGAAACTCACATTATGAAAAATGTAACAAAGGCACTCCGGCATGAAACGGAGATTGGCAGCTTCTCCCCAAATTAAAAGGTAGAGTCCAATGTACAATAATTTGCGTTGTTGCCCATCTTGCTGACTAGGATCAATGGTTGTTGGGAGCCTGCATTAGACAAATTTTCATAAAAGTAAGGTAGTAAATAAGCTTTGCAAATGTTTACTAAAAACCTCATGAAGCTAGAGTTACCAAGTTACCAACTTGGGCAATCACAAACCCCTCTCTCCTCCCTCCCCCCAAAAAGGACAAAATTTGAAAAGTTTACACACACACACACACAAACAAAGGATAGCTTCAAAACTTTTACACCCAAAAAATTTAGACACAAGAAAAGCAAACCATAAAGAGCCACAAGCACATAGGAGATCAACAACTGCAGATAGCTTCAAACCTACTCACAAATCCATGTTACAAAACAACACCTACTTGGATACTTGATACTAGGCAGCACAAAGCCAAAAACTTGAGACAACAAGGGTTGAGGAAGATTGGGGACCTGCCACCAGCCGCGGGTGTTTGGAAAAGAGGGGGGAAAGGGAGGGCCTACCACTGGAGGGGGAGTTTTCTTAGTTGTTGGTGCTGCCATCAGTGGGCATATAGAGATGGTATGGCAAACATAGAGAAACGCAGAACGTATGACAATACAATTAATGATCTATAGATTTCTCAATGAGCATGAGCGAATAAGAATGTGATTGCAGCAGCAACAACTGTCCACTGACGATGCAGCAGCAACAACTAAGAAAACTCTTGACAGATCCTAAAATGCAGCAGCAACAACTGTCCACTGACGATGGTGATGATGATGACGATGATGTCATAGGCAGCAATGGAGGGATCGAAACAGAGTCCTCTAGGTAGTAAGATGTGGTTTAGGAACCCGGACAACAAAACGCAAGGTTTGCCAGCTTAGACGGCACCTTCATGAGCAACATATGATGCCAATGATGAAGGTATCAAAAATGGTTGTCCTCCTGGCAGCAAGACGCAGATCAGGAGAATGAAGCTTTGATAACGCAAGCAGGGCGAGCAGGCAAGTGACTGTCGTTCAACTCTAGCGACCAGCTAGGCAGCTCCAGGAAGGGCCGGTGGCAGCCCCTTGGCTGGATGAAGATGGTAGAAACCTGGCAATGATGGCGATACACTAGCGAACCTCCTCAAAACTGGACAATGTCCTCCAAATGCAACAGATAACTGGGTAGCAAGGGTGATGAGACCTTCAAGGGCTGGTGGCAGTCTTCTCCACTGTGGGCAGACTCAAGAGTGAAAAAGCAAAGTGTGGGATGAATGTGATGCCCAGGCCACACAACATAATATTTGATAGAGGGTTTCTTGGCATTAGACCTGCTATTCAAAAGAAGAAAAACCTTTCATTATTGGAAACGTTTTTAATTGCTTTTCAGGGCTGTTCTAAATAGGCATTTGTGTATGCAAATTTGAAATTAATGGATACCTTACCTTTAGTGCCTCAACGCCCCCTCTTAGGCCAAAAAGGGATTGTAAGGAGAGAGAGTAATTACTTCACCCTCCATGGTTGTCAAGAAGAAAAAGTACGACATGGAACACCACAATAAAATATGGTGTTAAATGCTACCTTGAGTTTTTCTCAAGGCATGGTACGATAGAAATATGTTACTCTCTCTTAAAAGCTACTTAGAGCCTAATTTGTTTTGACAAAAAAGGTATAGAAGTTGCTTGAATCTCGACAACATAACCCCATGAGAGAATATATTGGCAAAAGAAGCATTTAACTCGTCCCAAAGTGTGAATCAAAACAAAAAAGAACCATTAAATTGGTACCTTATGGTGCTAGTACATACAGTACGATAACTATATGATGACAACATAGTATGAACCCTTTCGTACGTGGTACTAGTGCCACTAAGCGACCCTAGTTGAGCTAAATTTCCATTAGCTTTATCAACACAGCCCCAAAACTCAAATTATTAAATGAATTAAATCCTTCTATTAGAAAGAAACGCAGTTGTCGAGTGTTTCTATGTCCCAAATGTACCCCAAACTTTCTATAAATAGACAAGCTGCCCCCCCATTCAACCAATCTTGTTTTTGCAATTTGCAAGTGCTGAAGCTTTGCTGTCCACACCCGTTCACAGAGGATATCCCAGCCGAAGGTGTTTGTCATCATCTTCTACCATCTGGCACCTATTTACCAGCCTTCCATCGTAGTCTGCTACCTTTATCACCTATCGCTTGCTCTCAACCAACCCCAAAAGGTTGAGTTTGCTGCTGGCAGCCATCTTCTATGCATGTTTGCTGTCCTAGAGGTGTCGCCTAAAGCTGGCAACTTCATTGTTGGCTGCCTTTTGCACTATTGCCCTGCTTTAGATCACCAAAAAACTTGCATTTTGCTGTTGCTGCACTCTGCCAGGCTGCGATGTCATTATTGAGACGTGTGTTTGTTGGTTTCTCCCCATTTCAACCTATATGTCGTTGATCCAGTCCCACATGAGCTGCGTTTGTTGCTGCTGGACACCTTTGGAGATTGCCTTGCTACATTTCGATATCCATCAAGAGTACAACACACACAACTCATACTCTCTGCCCCAATCCTCCAGACATGGGAATTTGGGGGTCAGTATTAATTCAGTACATAGTCTATTTGCTGCGTGAGCATTGTATTCTATTCAGATTCATTCAATTCGTTATTCTCTGTGTTCAGTGTCTCTGAGTTACCCTAATCCAAACTGTGTTCTATTATCAGTTTGTGCTTTGTCATACGATTATATTTGAATTTCTATGTTAGGGCATTTCTCTATATGGTATCAGAGCTAGGATCTCTCTGAAGAAACCTGGACCTTAGTTTGAAAGCTCTTTTCGGAAGCCACGAACTACAGTAGGACAAATGACTTCGAACACGTCCACACTGACCCAATGCCCAAAGAAGCCCATGCCAAGAACTGAGTAAGAGTGGCATCCTTCTAGCTTCATTGGAGACATCACTGACAAGGAGCTATCAGTGGTCCATCAAACATAAGCACAGCCTTTAGGACCTCTTCATCCTCAGTTCTAGGTGGTGTTCATGCATCTTTGGGGGAGACTCAGCCTCCATTCTATGCACCTTTGGGTTACACCCACCATGGGATCCCTATCCCTACTTAACCAGGTGTCAATCAGTCAGTATCACAGTTTGTTGTCCACATGGCTTTACCTAGTAGACCTACTCATCACTCTATTATGCCCTAGCCAACATTTTGACAGGGCTTACATGTTCTAGTGTGTTTACCTCCACTAGTACCTTATGGAAACATTCATGTCCCAATGCCTCCACCATCGCTACCATATGGACACTCACAACCTATTTCTACCTACCCACATCCTATTCCTACTAATCTCCATCCCCCTTACCCATCTTATACTTCTTACCTATCTTATCCAACACCTCATGGTTTATCTTCCTTATTAGCCAAGCGCGCTTTTACTAACAAGACTCGTTTCAACAAGTCTAATTACACAACTTGGTCAAATCTGATGAGGCATGTACTTGACTCTATCGGATCTTATGTAGAGGTTGGAACCCTAACCCAATCCCATATTTTTTCCATACGAGGTTGTCCGCTCATAGAAGACTAGGAATGCCCCTACCATAGTCAAGTTTAAGCAAGGTTTTCTCCCTAAGTTTCACTCCATTACAACACTTTAGCCTACCATTTGGGCAATGGGCACACTTGACTAACCACCATAGTCAAGTTGATGCAAGGTCTTCTGCTTGAGTTTCACTCCTGAGATAGAACTCGGCGTACCATTGTCAACATTGTCAAAAGCCTGGCCATTTTGACAACCAATGTCGGTCAAAGGCAAGAGACACATAGCCAAAATCAAAGGCTCAAACTCTTGCCTCTTAGTCAAGGAACCCCCCAACAAGGAAGGCAAGGTGGTTGCAACCAAAATCAAGGGCAGTTGCGTGATCAAACCCACACTGCCACCAATCAACCATCATAGTCCACTTTGTTCTCAACACCAAAGAGCTTGTCTAGTAGGTCTGCTGAGGCTAGTTCATCCAATGCCAATTCCTTAAGCATTTCATGTTCAATATCATAAAAGGTAGACTACTCAGTTCCTGTTCAATTGTCTCTCTATAGACATTAGAGGATTCGAGTCTTGTTCACATTTCAAGTTATCTCCCAATGAGATGACTGCAAAGGCCCACTCTTCGTAGTCGAGCACTTCTTTTCCTATTTGGATTGTGGACGATGGAGCTACACATCACATGATCCCCATCCAGGACATTTTTCTCACGCAAGCCCCTAGAGTTAAACGTGTTTGCATCAAGAATAACTCCTCAGTTAAAATTCAAGCTCAAGGTAGCATCAATTTGGCCACTAACCATGGTCCGCCCGATCTCTTTACACTGGACAATGTCTACGATGTCCCCAAGCTTGGGGTGAAATTGTTATCTATTCAGTAGCTTGTCGGTTGGGACGAGTGTTTTTCTTTATAGCAACCACAGTCAAGGCCCTTGACTCTCAAAATAGTTTGGCAATTGCTCACCATGAGGCACAGCCTAGTGGCCTATACCACAAGACTCATTTCTTTCCATGCCAACATAGCTGAGGGCTCAGAGATTCACCACTTCTAGGCTTTAGCCACCACACAGGAGCATATGAACAATGAGCATCTTTGGCATTTCCACTTGGGGCATCTCAGGTAGTATAACTCTCTTTATGAGTTGTCTTGCCTACAAATGATTGAGGGCCTTCCACACCTGAAACTATCTACAGATGTCTGTAATGCCCCTATCATCTAGAAAAATAGCACCGTACTCCATTCCTCAGCAATCCACGCATAGAGCTGAGCATCAGCATTCTGTTCTTGTAAACATGCATCTGTGTGCATTTATCCCTTTTTATTCTTTGAAGTGGTCAACTATGATCCACCAAATTTGCGCCATTGTACATGGAAGTCTCAATGAGTAGTCTCCCTCTTGCTTGTTTAGCTTGTTTCCACCTATCTTTTTGGCCTCTACCACATATTTCTCACATTCCACTCCTCCGTCATCGACACCTAGTAGTGGTAGGGATAGCTTGTTTGTTTTCTAAATGTATTCAGGCTGACCATCCCTTATCATTCTCCCTTTGGGGCACAATTACTCAATAGGATGAAAACTCATTGAAAACCCTCAATAATAAATCTTTTTAAAAACAAAAAAGCCCTTCAACCAATCGGAAAAAAAAAAGATAATCTATTGTGTTTCCATCTGCCTTTGCAAGACTTAGTATGCTACTAAACATCCGATGTGTACCCTTTGTCTAATATTCTAACCTCTTTGAGGTGAACACTTGGTCTCCCTTGGTAAGATAACCATCACCTCTGAGTCTTGGTAGGCCACTAGGCAGTCAATGTGCACCCTTTGCCCAATGCCTTGGCTGCTTTGGGGTGGGACACCTTGGGGAAAAGAAAAGAAAAATGGATTGGGCTTGTTTGCAATCCCTTTCTGATTCCAATTTTGGGCTTGATAGGGGATATTGAACTAAAAATCAATTAGTTTATTAAAACAGTCCCAAAACTCAGATTAATTATTAAATTAAATCATTTTGTTTAAAAAGAAACCTGGTACCAGAGAGTTTTTGTGTCCTGCATGCAAACCCTAATTTGGGAGGCCCCAAACTTTCTATAAATAGACAAGATTCCTTACCATTCAACCAATCTCGTTTTTGCAATTTACAAGTGCTGAAGCTTCGCTATCCACAACTCGTTCATGGAGGATATCTCAGCCACAGCTCTCTGTCATCATCTTCTACCATCTGGCACTTGTTTACCAACCTTCCATCCTAGTCTGCTACCCTTGTCAATTGTTGCCTGCTGTCAACCAGACCTAGGAGGTTGTGTTTGTTGCTAGCGGCCATTTTATGTGCGTGTTTACTGTCCTACAGATGTCAGCTATAGCTGGCAGCTTCATTGCTGGCTGTTTTTTGCACTTCCGTACTGTTGTCTATATCAAATAAGCTGTTGCCCTGCTCTAGATCACCATAAGACTTGTATTTTGCTGTTGTACTACTCTGCCAGGCTGCCACCTCATCATCCAAACTTTCGTTCATTGTTTTCTCCCTGATTTAGTCCGTCTGTCTCATTCACTAATCCAACCACACTTGAGTTGTGTTTGCTGTTGCTAGACACCTTCGGAGGCTTCGTTGCTATGATTCGAGATTCGTCAAGAGTACGACACACTCTCCAGCTCATACTCTCTACCCCGATTCTCGAGAGACGGGAGTTCGAGGGTCAGTTTTCATTCATTATATAGTGTGTTTGCTACATGAAAATTGAATTATATTCACATTCATTCAGTTCATTATTCCATGTGTTCATTGTCTCTGAGTTACCCCAACCTTGATTGTGTCCTATTAACAATGTGCGCTTTGTCGTACAATTGTATTTGAGTTTCTGTGTTAGGGCATTTCTATACAACCCTCTTACTCAAAAGATACCACCACAAAGAAACCAAATCATTGGACCAAACATGTCACAACCAATGCCACCACCACTAACACCTTGGGTTACATGCAAGGAGATTGTTTGGTCCACCATTGTATTCAGCTTTTCATTTAGTCAATGCATATTTATTCTCCTCATTCTCTTCTCTCTTGTTGTCTCTCTCTTCCCTTTTCTCTTTGTGTTCATGTTTCCTTTCTGTTGCACACACACAAGAAAATCATCACCTAAGTGAGGGCACTGAGGATTCTACAAGAGGAGACCACATCTAGGTGGTTGTTTGGAGCAGATTTGTCATGAAAAATGCAAGCTTGCTGCTCTTTTTGGGCCTTCTACGAACTATGCGGGATATCTACAACTTCTTTTTGCAAGGCGTAGTTGATTTTCCTTGCATTTGGCAATCCCGATACCAAAAGGCAAATTTTCTAATGTGATTGCAGTTCTGTATCAAAGATAGAGCACCACTATTCAATGTGTTTGATGACTCAAACAGAGATTCTATTGATTCGGGCATTCTCATCAATCCAAACATCACGAAGAGCGACATGAAGAAAGAAGATCATAGCATTGTTCTGACAAGGAATACCACCACAGATCGGAGTCACCTTCTCCTCCACCCGCTTCTTTGCAAGTCTCACATAGGACGTGTCCTTCTAATGATGGCACCCTCTACATAGGTGCTAGTTCTTCCTTCCTTACCCAAAGAAGATCATCTCGTTGGATCAAATTACTCCCTTTGGTCATGCAAAGTGAAGTGCATACTCAACACCATTGGTCTTTGGGATTTTGCTACCACCCCTATTCCTTGTCCAATGGAGGATTCTACCATTGATTCTATGATGGACCAAGCAGCTCTATGGGATGGGCTTAATTCACAAATAAGGTCCTTTCATTTTATGAGTCTACAAGATGCTATCCTTTTTCATGTACACAGGTCACAAACAACAATGAAGGTTAAACAAAGCTCTCTTCCTTTTACCACCATCAGAAGATCTTTACCCACCATATTACCCTAGAAAAGAAACTCCCAATGCTCTCACTTGATGACTCTCCTTGTATGAAGGACCACATCAACAAGATGAAGGATTTACGAAATGAGATTATATCCCTAGATCGAACAATATCTTCAGAGGACATGGTGATTGTTCTTCTTACCCAAGTATCATCTCCAAAGTATGATGTTTTCTACACCAATCTGCTTATCTCCAAAGTACATGAGACTCTTCTTTGGGAAAAACTAGCTCCGCTTGTCTTGAAGTATCACAAGCGACTCAAAGAAATAGAAGCCAGTGGATCTAGCTCCACCAAGGCTTTTACCATAGGTGTAGTTGGGAAAAACAAGAAGCGGAATAAGAATGAGAAAAAGAATGAAAAGAAGTGCAAGCCCAAGTGCCCAAACTGTGGGCAAGAAACTCATCCGAAGGAGAAGTGTTGGCAAGAGTATCCCCATTTGAATCCAAAGGAAGGTTCTGAGGATTCGAAAGATATCCTAGCTACTATAGGAAGGATGAGGGTGAGCTTAGCAAGACAAGGTAAGCAAGCAAGCATGGGGAAAATGTAGGAGAAAACTTCCATGTGCAATACCACGAATATGATGGATCCAAAGTCGATTACTCATGAAAGACTGGGGTAAATACGCACAGATGCATGTTTACATGAATAGAATGCCAATGCATGGGGTAATGCAAAGGGGCATGCAAGAGTTTATGTTCATGCAGAATGCGATACAAGGGTGCCACTAGACAGTGCCCTCGCAGGGGAATTGTTCACTTGTCCCAGTGTCCTTTTACAATCATGTCATCCTGACAGTGTGGATGAAGTTAGAAATGTTCATAAGTAGAATACAAAGAATAAATGTTTGAAATGTCTAAAGCTAAACTATAAACATTATCATTGTCACTAATCAAGAGAAGAAACCGCCCCCTCTCAAACCAGAGGGAGAAGCAAGAGGGAAGCATCCTCTCCCCGTCAATTGAAAGAAGTAGAGAAGGGTGGTGGACCCAAGCCAATCCGAGATAGGATGTATTGTACAATCCGCCGATTGAACGCCTTGGTCAAAATGTCTGCAAAATTGTCGCTTAACGGCACAAACTCTAGGCAAATAGTGTCTAACTCAATCTTCTCTCTGGTAAAGTGAAAGTGGACCCCCACATGCCGTGTCCGAGATATAATGATCGCGTTGCCCATAAGCGCAATGACACTTTGGTTGTTGCAATAGACAACTGTAGGAGAAACACATGGAAACTGAAGCGCAGCCAACAAGCTCCTCAGATAGATGGCCTTAGTGATACCATCAAAGAGAACCCTATACTTGGCCTTCCCCGTGGAGGCTGCCACCCTCTCCTGCTTACGGCTCGACCAAGAAATGGGAGCCGTGCCCAAGGTAAAAAGGTAACCGCCATGGGAATGCTGAGTGTCAGGATCTCCTACCCAATCAGAATCAATGTAACCTTGCAAGCATAAACTGTGTCCATAAGTCAATTCATAATGAAAAGTACACTGCAAATATCTCAACACACAAAGACAAGCAAACCATGTCCATAAGTTAGTTCATAATGAAAAGTACACCGCAAATATCTCAACACACGAAGACAAGCAATCCAATGTGACATCCTAGGTGCTGAAATATACTAACTTAGAACACTAACTAAGTATGCTAAATCTAGCCTAGTGTGAATCAACCAGAGAAGCTTCTCTACAACACATCGATAGGGGTGTGCATCGAAGGGCTGACCTAGGGTATAACCTAGGATATCCTTCGACAGAGGACAGTGGGATCAAGAGGAGTAGCCACACGTCATGTTGTCTGATCCATGCAATACCGTTCCACCAGCAACTGAAGGGCGTACTTCCACTGTGAGACACAAATACTTTCCCTAGAATGAACTACCTTCATCCCCAAGAAATAAGATAACAGGCCGAGATCAATCATCTCAAAGGTAGAACAAAGCTTGGCCTTAGTTTCCGCTATGACAACAGAATCTAAACCAGTGATAAGTAAGTCATTGACATATAGCAAGATATAGCTAACCCCTGCGCATGTGGTGCACACACAGAGATTTGGATCATAGGGGGTAGAATGGTATCCATGAGTCTGTAAGAACTTATCCATCCTTTGGAACCAAGACCTCAGAGCTTGCTTCAGCCCCTAAAGAGCTTTCTGCAAATGGAACACCTTATCCAAACGGTCTACAAAAGAAAACCCGAGTGGCTACTCCACATAGACTTCCTTCTCCAAAAAACTACTCAGAAAAGCGCTCTTGACATCCATCTAGTATAGTGGCTAACCGTGATGAGTGGCAAGCACAACTAGCAAACAGAAAGATGTCATTCGAGCAATGGATGCTAAGGTCTCCTCATAATCAATACCTTGCTTCTGACGAAAACCTTGCACTACAAGGTGAGCCTTCTACTTGTCTAAAGCCCCATCAGCCTTTAGCTTGGTCCTTGAAATCCACTTGTCTCGATGACGTTCTTATGACTAGGATGATCTACCAAGGTTCAAGTCTCATTCCGATCAATACTATCCAGTTCCTTGTCCATAGCCTCACGCCATAGAGGGTCCTGGAGAGCCTCCTGCCAATTGTCTGGCTCGGAATGTCCATTGTAATCAGCCATAAAGACTGAAGCATATGAAGCCTGAGGGGAAAGCCAAGTAGATCTTCTAGGGCCCTCCAAAGAAGACCAATCCGATGGAAGGATCCCCGAATCCCATATAGTCTGCTAGTACGGGCGAGGCAACAGATCTCATGGAGCGGGCTTGGGAACGAAAGAACCTACAGGAAGGTCAAGAGTAGGCAGTATACCCAAATCAAAAGGCACAATGTTTGATGATGTGGATTGAGATAGGGACTCAAAGTCTGATGCATGAGACTGCACTATGTCCCTCTCATAAAAGACGACATCCCGCTTAACGATCACCTTGTTTGCCTAGGGATCAAACAAACAATAGGCTTTCCTTTCAGAAGAATAACCCACAAAGATCAATAGAATAGCTCAGGGAGTGAGCTTTCCTATCTTGACGTCAGTCGTGTATGTGTATGCACGACTTTCGAAGACTTTGAAGTGGGAAATAATAGGCCTCTCACCAAAGAATGCCTCATAGGGAATCCCCTGAGGGATTACCGCGGTCGGGCATCGGTTGTGAGGATATACATTGCAGTGCTAACAGCCTCAATCCATACAAGATTGGGAATCTCTACTGTGAACTAGATAGAACGTGCCATATTCAAAACTGTCTAGTTTCTATGCTCTACAACTCCATTCTGGGAAGGGAAGTATGGTAGAGATAAGCTGGCAAGAAATGCCATGCTCCTGTAGAAGCTCGAAAAACTCATGAGAGATAAACTCGCCACCGCTATCACTCCTCATGGTACCTACATAACGTCCAATCTAGTTATGAACCAACAACACCCGAGCACTGAAGTAGGTGAAAGCATCAAACTTATGCTTGAGAAAGTACATCCACATGTATCGAGAGAAATCATCCACTATCAAAAAGAAGTAAAGCGCGCCATTTAAGGCAATAGTGGGCGTCGGGCCACAAAGATCAACGTGAATCAATCTCAATGGAGCCTTAGCTCTACGAGTGGACTACTGTGGAAATGGGGCACGGTGTTGCTTACCTAGTTGACATGCTTTACAGACCTCTCAAGATAGCGATGAGGAATGCCATCAACCATCTGGCGACGCAACAATTGATTAAGAGAGTCGTATCCAATATGTCCTAAGTGGTAATACCAAAGATGCTTGGTGCTCGAAGGCTCCAGTGCAGCGGCTAAAGCCTAGAAGCAATGGAACTATGAGTTCTCAACTATCAGCACGGTAAGAAAGTGCATCAAGTGATAAAGGCCATTAGGTTGTGCCTTGCCGGGAGCAATGACTAAACCAGTCTTGTCATCAATGACTTCGATTACGATTGATGTAAAAAAGACTGCTTGCCCCAACTGACAAAGTTGTTGAACAGACAAAAAGTTTACCCCAAGCTAGGGCACATGATAAATGTCGTCCAACATAGCGCGATCCGAACCCTCATCAGTGGCAAAACTAATGCGACCACAAGCTTGGATCTTGACTGAGGAGTTGTTTCCTACTGTAGCTCTCCCACCTGCAAGATGTCTGGTGAGAAAAATGCCATATATAGGGGTCATGTGATATGTAGCTCCACTTTCCACAATCCAAGTAGCAGCAGAAGTGCTCAACTATGACAAGTGGTCCTCTGTGGCCATCTTCTCGGAAGATAGCTCAGATATGGACAAGACTCGCATCTAATGCCTGTAAAGAGATGACGTGGGCCTCTACATACCAATTAGACAAGCCCTCTAACATTGAGAATGTGCCCTGGCTGACCAGCGGTAGCGTAAGACTAAGCTTTCCACGGCCCTTGAGATTGGTTGCTACCACCCTGCTTTCCTTGCCGGGGGTTACCTTGCTAGGGTGCGGGGGTCTAAGACTTAGATTTTGGCTGTGTACCTCTTGCCTTTGATCGACACTCGTCATCAAAGTGAACAGCCTTCTGACAATGTTGATTTTACCTATTCTTCTTAGGTACATTCTGCCACCCCTAGTTTAAGAGAGGATTGATTGTTCCCTTCAGTCTCACTAGATGAGGTCTAAGTGGAATATTGAGGTTTCTTACCCTTCCTTTGCTGCCCCTTCTGAGAAGTGGCAATAAGGGTCCCCGCTACAAGAGATGCCCCATGAGACTGATAAAAAACAGCCTAGCATAACACAAGATCTGACACTCAAATTCATAGAATGTGGATATCGTGCACTGTAAGATGACTTGTTGCATAAAGTTAAAAGTATTTCTTCAACTACTTGTTTAAGAACAACGTGACCTGGTCATCAGGGGACTTAGGAGCCCCTGTCATAGAGAACTTGGCAAGGAGTCACCTATACTCAAACAACTTAACATTAAGGTCATCCTTATCGTTAATGGTGAAAATTTGAAGCTCATGGTCAAGATTAATGTGACGCGTCCTATCCTAAGCCGCATAGCGGTCAGTCAAGTGCGCTCAACGCTCTGACACTAAGTCAAAATACTCAAGCTGAGAATGAAACTCGAGTAGTAAGCTCTGCATCAGCTCAACTATAGCAGAGGCATTATAAGCCTTCCATGAGCGGACGACCTCGTATGGAACAAGTAAGGGATTGATTTGGGATTCCAAACCCTACACAAGATTCCATAGGTTTTGGGAGTCTAGGACATGCCTCATCAAATTGGACCAAGTGGTAGATCCATTGAAATCAAAATAAATCATCTTTCTAATACCATTTTTATACATTTTTTACATATAGAAAGGTGTCATATAAATGGGTTATTTACATATTGAATAGAAAAGGGTTATGTTTTCTTTAAGAAAAATTCACAAATAAGGGAAATTATAAATCCGCTTTGAATGCGCATGATATAGAGGATATATACATAGTGAATCACCCAAGTGTGGACTATTGCACTTATGTGTATAGTAGCTACATTCTAAGATCCGTGTGTTTGATTTGCATACTTCCTGTAGTAACAACATAAACCCAAGAAGCTACGAATCTCATGCACATTTCTCAAAGGTGGCCATGATCGTATTGCTTCAACCTTTGCATGGTCCATGCAAATACCATCAACCGATACAATATGCCCCAAAAAGTGGATTTCATACAAGAAGAATTCACTTTTCTTATCATTGATAACCAGCCTATGGTCACACAGTTCATTAAACACAATATCCGAGTGTTTTCTATGCTTTGCCTTGTTCTTTGAATAGACAATTATGTCATCAAAGAAAGTTCCCACAAATCCTCTATGTGGCCTGAAGATATGATCCATCATCCGATTAAAAGTGGCAAGAGCATTCGTAAGTCCAAAAAGCATAACAAAAAACTCATACAATCCAAAAGATATTCTAAAAGCTGTCTTAGACACATCTTATGGTCTAATGCGTATCTGATGATACCCACTTTTCAAATCTATACGGCTACATATGGCTGCCCCTTGCAATCTATCCATAACATCATCAATCCGAGGAATCGGAAAGCGATTATTTATTGTGATCTTGTTCAGAGCACGATAATCAATGCACATACGCCATGAACCATCATTTTTCTGCACCAAAAGCACTAGAGAACAAAAAGGAGATGAGCTGGGCTGAATCAACCCTTTTTCTAACAGCTCATTTACCTCACTCATAATCTCCTCCTGTTGGGCTGCATCGACTATGTAGGGTGGCTTATTAGGTGGGCTACTTCTAGGGATAAGATCTATGCCATGATCTTCTAGCCTTTCAGGTGGTAGCTGCCCTAGAAGTGACTGACACAAGCAATCAACATACATTTTTAAAAATGGCATGCGATCCTTCTCTAACTTAGACATGTTCCCAACATTCTCACTATCATCTTTATCCTTAGTAAAAACCAAGTACGCTGAAAGATGATTTTTCATTACTTTGGACATAGCAGCTGCACATATAAGAGGGGCAGATTCACCTTTCAACTTTGCATCAAGTGTGAGTACCTTTTTCTTATATTGAATAGTGATCTTTTTTGCATGAGAATCAATCATTGCATGCATACAATGACACCATGGCATACCATGCAACACATCACAACCCTCAAGTGGAGCAATGAAGAACTCTTCGCTGTCCACATATCCTTGTATGTGCAACCGAAGCTTTCCAATGAGCGGTGTGACAGGCTCTGCATGGCCTTTACATGCCATTCCAACTTCCCTCATGGGTCCCATCTCATCCTCTCTGATGCCTAGATGGGCGACCATGTCAACAGAGATGAAGTTGGATCGTGCACCATTATCAAAGAAAATCAATGCATGTTGATCGCTAATTTTGCCCCATGCTCTGCACAACTCAGTAGCATCATCATTGGGCTCATCACTAACATCGGGCACCAATCCCACTGATGTTTTGGGCTTCTTTCCTTTAGAATCTCCTTGATTTTTTGATTTTCCAGCTTGCTGTCTATTGGAACAGTCCCTTGCAATGTGACCCTCCTGTTCACAAATAAAACATTTATTTGCAACCATCGATTTCCTACTTTGTGCCAATGCTTTCAACCCCTTTGTTGTTTTGGTCTCTTTTCAGGCTGATTTTCAGATCTGCCCCTTCTCTCAACCTTAAACAACTTTTTATTCGACTTCTCCCCAATCTCTAGGAAGCCCGAATCTTTTCCATGCAGCAAAGCATCGGCTATAGCAGCAGTCTCTATGAGTTGAGACATGCTAGATACAGTGGACTTAATGCAAAAATCCCTGATTCCTTTGGGCAGTCCACAAACATATTTTTCCACTTGCTCATGAAGGGGTACGAGGCGATAAGAAGTAATAGGCAGCAATGCATCCCAAAACTTCTTATTATATTGCTTCAAATTCTTACATTCCTTAGCATCTAGCTTATTCCAAGCTGTCATGATGTCCATCTCAAAGATACTTGTCAACCAATTCGATACAAACATCTGCTTGAATTGTACCCACATTGATGGTGTTCTACCTTGCATCAAAAGAGTGGACCACCACTGTAATGCATTCCCTTTCAAGAAAGTGGCTGCCTTTCAAATCTTTGAGGACTCTGTGAAGTTCCCCCTGAATAGACTGCATCAAACTGTTGAATGAAAGTCAAAGCTTTCAGCCTATCTTGTACACCGCTGAAGGACTCAAACTTCACTGCTTTTCCACCCTCATCATAGTCTTTTGCTGCCCCTTTGGGTGTCAAGTTGTCATACACTGGCTGCTGCAAAAAGGGTGCATTTGCTGAATTTACATCAAAACCAATGCCAAACGGAGCATTTGCATGACCAACATTCATTCCTTGAGCCCCATAAGCATTTGGGGATGCAGATGCAATACCAAACATGCTACTTTGTGCCCCAAGCATCAAGCCAATGATGCCATCCATAGGGTTTTGCATATTTCCAGCCATACGCGAATACATTGGGCCTTGCACATCATGCATTGGTTGCTGCATACCATAGGGATTTGTGCCATGCATTCCTGTATACGGTCCTTGTCCAACCATAGCATGAAAAATCGTGCTTCCACCAAAATATCATGGCTGCCCCATCATAGCATGCATACCCGGCTATCCAAAGTCCATTGGATTGGCACTTCCATGATGGCCTTGCATTTGCATTCCTTGCCCTGTAGGCACCAACTGTTTTATTTCGTTAGCATCTTTGGGAGCATTAAATGAAGGGTTTGGCATTATCTTCGGTGCATCTTGCTGTCCCGAAGGTGTAGCAGGTGTCTTCTTCTTCTTGCCTTTGTTGTCCTTCTTTGGAGCATTCAAAAATCGGGTAAATTGAGGATCCTTTGCTAATTCAGCAAAAGAGATTTGCTACTGTCCTCATCCGATTCTTGAACTGGTCATCAAATTTCTCTTCACTTTGCTGGCCATCAGCCTCCTTATGCCCTGAAAGCCGTGCATCTTGCCCAACAGCAACATTTTCAGGTTGTTGTCCTTGGTCTAAGCCTTGTCCAAGGTCGGCCATTGCATTTCCTTCATTCCCATGTGAACATTCGTACTGAGAGGCATCATCATTGCTTGAACCCATCTCACTGCATGAAGACATATTACTATAATTTCTCAGCTAAGAGAAAAATCCAGCACTAGCACAAAGCTTTGGATTGCAATCAAGTGCCTCGGGCCCACCAAATCAAGGGATTGAGTGGTGTCCCAGCAATGGAACCATGTAACCAACCTTCCTTCCGTGGATGGGTGGCAAATCCCTGATTACAACTTAATTACAGCAGCAAACAATTAATGCAAATCTAAAAATACAAATTTACCTACTGATCTTGGATAATGCACACCCGATTGGCCCCAGAACTGGCGCCCCTTTCTTTATTTCTTTAGCTTCATTGAAGACAAAGTTGATTTACAATGGGATTCTCCCAATCCCTTTGGGTATTCCAACTCCCCTTGCTATTCAAAATCATCAACAAGTCTTTAATTTGATTTGTCCCTTGATTCGGGCAATCAATTGGCCTTTACCGGCTTTGATGGAGATAAAAAATACCCCAAATTCAATTATTTGCTGGTCCCTCCACTTGAATAGGCTAAAAACAACTTCAGCCCTGTTGAATCCAAGTCTTGGAGCTTCCAATTTCTTGCACACTTCCCAAGGCTGCTGCTAAACCCTCATTTCTCCCTGCAGATTAGGGTTTACAGCACAAAAATCTGAAATTTCTTAGCCTCCAAGGTTCAAATGCTGAGATCTTCGAAGCAAGGCTGTGAAATGGCTGGGAGATGAGAGGGAAAGCTGTAGAGAGAGAAAATTCAAAGTTTTGTCGCGAAGAATGACTGAAAATCAGTCAGATGCAACTGCTATCTTGCCACAACAGCTTGTAGATGCAAAGAACCAAAGAAAATCAGTCATTTACTGCTGCTGCCCTATCTCAACAACTTGTAGATGCTGTCTCCTGCTATTGATTGGTCTTCTCCTGCCCTTGGCAACCTTAGAAGGTTCTCCAATGGCTGCAAATCAGACGAGCATCCTCCCTTCCCTCTCTCTTGCAGGATGAATTTATAAAAATGCTTCTCTCCAGCCTCTAAAGACGTTTTTCACTCTTGCATGGACATTTTTGACAAGTGGCAACCTTCCCAAATGGTTTTTCCAGCATTTTCCATAATTAAATATTAATTTTCAGTCTTTAAATACTGAAAATTAATCTAATAATTATTTCGATCCCCTAAAAAATAATCTAACTGGCCAATAATTCAATTGGCTAAGCAACTTCCATTCCCGAGTGTCTATACGCCATCTTTGACCATCAAATTGGCATTAGGTACCATCAAACGCCACTTCTCTAGTGTCACCAACTGACATTTATGGCCAAATGGATGACCTAGGTCAACAACTGGCACCAAATTACCACCAAGTACATGTGCGGTATAACTTATAGCAACTTTTGCCTTTGACATCCCGTGATTTCTTCGGGTCCCATGCTCGTAAATGTGCTTTAACCCCAGTTGCACCTCACATGTGCAACATTTACCTAATCATGTGATTAAAAATTAATCCACATGTTAAGTGAGGTTTCAAAAATACATGTCCTCATGACATGAAGAGTTTGGAGCCAAATGCTAACAAATATGAGTAGATTAAGGAGTTATGTATCAACAAATGGAATGAGTATGAAACAATGACGAATGACCTAGTTTATGTAAGCTTCAATCTTCACTTACTAGCTTGTATATGAGTTGCAAAGGCGGATTCTTTTGTACGATGAAAAAAAGACAATGGTAAAGGTGATGGTGATGGCGAGGATGTTCAACAGGATGAGCATTCACGCGTAGGGAAGCCATCTTCCATGAATGAGAGCACTTAGCCTCTTGTAACTTTGGAGTATTGACCTGGAACTAGAGGCTCTTATAACTTTCATCTTTAGACTTTTGCACATATTATGTGGCTTTGCAATGCACATCTATTGAACTTATGCAACATTGTTTATTACAATACGCCATAATCCATTGTTGATTATATTGTTTTGAATCTTTATTATTGTTGATTATTATGTCTTTGATTTCATGAATTATGATTGATATTGAAAAAGCATGTTAATAGGTAAATTTATAAATTATTTGTATATGCCATATGGCTAGTCAGTGAGTTTGTGATTAAATTACTAAAGTCGTTTCTATGTGTTTCAATTCTTCATATCTCGTGTGTGTCTTGTTCCCGTTCCCCATTCCTAGTAACTATGGCAATTGCAAAAGAATTAAAGGTATGGAAAGAATGAAATGCAAAAGACAAAAAAGTGTTGAGCTAAAATATGCATTACTTGCTGATTAGCCTCTTAAACAGCCCCAAAACACACTAAAAATGCTCTTTTAGAGTAAAACCCTAAAACGGGGAGCGGTTCGAGAGAGTTCAATGGAAACCCTAAATCAGGGAGCCGTTCGAGAAAGTTTAGTGGAAACCCTAATTTTTGGGGCACCCTTCCACATCGATAAATAGACAGGCTGCCCCCATTCAGCCATTATCCTTGTTTGCAAGTTACACCAGCCCACACACCCTTTGCTGCTGTTGGCACCCAGTTTCCAGCCTGTAGCCCACCTCCATCTGCTGTCCAGCCATCATCGACTGCAGCCACATCATCTTCAGCCTGTCCATTGCTATAGGCGATAGCTCTCAGCTGCTGGCAACTGCTCCAAACTATCCCAGACTGTTGTTCAGCCTGCTGTCCATCATCTCCAGGGTCAGAAAGCCTGTGTTTTCAGCATTGCAGGCCCTGACACTCTCAGACACTGTTTCAGCCTGCTGTTTACAACAGACGGTGCACAGTTTCCAGCCCCCGATTGTTCAGCCTGCTATCCATCATCTCCAGGGTCAGCAAGCCTGTGTTTTCAGCATTGCAGGCCCTGACACTCTCAGACACTGTTTCAGCCTGCTGTTTACAACAGACTGTGCACAGTTTCCAGCTCCTGATCGGTGGTACACTGCTGCGTTTTGGTGACCAGCCTACTACCATTCACTATTCAGCACTCCTACACTCCGACTAGTGGTCACAGACTTGGGATCCGTCTTCGGTGGACGTCACACTCCGACATTGCTCTGCCCTTGAGCACACTATACACTCTTACATTCATTTACAGAATTCATTCACTTCAGAGTTGTGTTCTCTCTCTCCCTTCTTCTATTTGTGTTTGAGTTTTGAGTTTTCTGTTTAGGAATTGAGTTTTGAGTTTTGCATTTAGGGTTTGAGTTTTGCCCTCTGTGTCTGTGTCTATGTCTTTGTGTTTCTGTCGTGGTCGTACACTCTGTGTGTCCTCAGTGCATACCCTAGCAGTCTTCTTAACATGGTATCAGAGTCGGTGCTCTTGTAAAGAGTATCCTACAGATATTGTTGAGAGCTAGTCTTTGTGCAAGGCACACAATACGAGTCGTAACCGAATCACAATGTCCCATACACCTTCTTCTCCAGTTCCTATGATGTCTTATCATGCTTCTCCATCATTGGAGACCCTGAGACGGCATTATGGACTCGGTGAGGAGGACGACACTCCACCTTCACCAGATTTCACTAACATGACAGAGGAGGACTTTGAGGAGTACTATCGCAACAAGTACGGTGATGTTTACACCCCTCCTACCAGTTTTGCTACCACATTCGGACCGATTGTTGGTGAGGCTGGCCACCTCTCCGATCATGGAGGACATACGGCATTCGAAACGTCTGGCGATCCATCTTCATCATCTCAGCCAGGTCCAATGTCAGGTTTGTACAATTCTTTTGTGTTGCATGAATCAAAACCCTCACCTGTTTCTTCTTTTGAGGTACAGGATCCGGATGGCTTTGCCTATATAAACTTCAATAGAGGGGGCTCACGAAGCAGACAAATTTCAAGTACATCTACAGCTTCTGTTTCATTTGAGCATATTACACACACTTCTCACTTCCCTCCCATCCCACCCTCTTCTATATCACACCTTGATCATCTCTCATCATCTTTCCAAAATCTTGGATTATACTCCACATCTGCATCACACACCCTAGGGGTTGGATCTACCATCTCCGCTCCTAGCACCTTTTCCTTTTCCACCCCATTTTTTACCTCTTTGCACTACGGAACTTCGTTAGGGGAAATGCACCCTTTAATACAATGTCTCTCACCTTTCAGCAAATGAGCACACCCATCACTCCTGGGTCTACTGTGATGGGCATCCCTCTCACTATCCCCAGCTTCACATCTCCCATGACCACTTACACGCAGGGGTTTCCATCCTCAGCTTATGGTGCGTCTTCACACTCTACTTGGGTTACATCTACGCAGGGATTCCCATCTTCTACTCCCCGTGTTTCCATCCCACCTCCTTGGGTTCCTCATGTGGCTACCATGCCCATGCCTAATCAGCCCATCCCTACCTATGGATCCACCTTGCACACTATCCGCATGCCTAATGGGCACTCTGGGGCCCATTCCCAAGTGTACTCCACTCCCCCATCCTACCCCCACTACACTTTTTCACACTATCCATCTCCGAGCACTACCACTCCTGTTGCAACGGCCAAGAATGCCTTCACAGATAAGACACGTTTTAACGGGTCAAATTTCACTATTTGGTCGAATTTCATGCAACAAGTGCTTGAGTCTCAGGGTCTTTGGGACCTCATCATTGGTCTAGAGCCTATGCCGGACCCTCGACTAGCTCACCCTGACTACATCCGTCAATGGAGAGTCCGCAATGCTACAGCCAATGTTGAGTTGATGCAGGGATTGCTTCCTGAGTTTCACTCTTAGTTGCAACACTTCCCGCTCACGTCAGAGCGTTGGAGTCACCTTCTCGACTGGTATGTGGCTCGTGATCGTACTCGGCGCATCAATCTCAACTTTGAGCTTCAAGAGTTCTCTCTTAAAAAAGGGGATGATCTAAAAGTCAAACTGGTTGACTATAGGCGGTTACTTGCCGAGTTCGCCACTACTGGCTCTCCAAAGTCAGATGACGATCAAGTTACATTCTTCTTGAATAAGTTGCCCGCAAAATACTTCAATTTCATTCAACACATCATCTCCCAACCTTGATTGCCAACCTTCTATGAGTTTGAGTGCCAGTTCTTGTGTTACGCAAGGCTGCATGATCAAGTCCACAAGAAATCCTCATCACAGCCTTATTCAAAGCAAAGAGGGTTGGTTGCTTCTTCTTCGGGAGGGAAAACCACTAGTGGCAAGAACTCGCAAGATGAGAAGGCAAGCCAATCTAAGGGCGACTCCTCTTCCTCAGATGGAACCAAAGAATCTAGACTTATCTGGCAGCAACTCCATAAGAAAAACCGGTTTTGCACACATTGCCACAGAACAGGCCATGTGGACGAGGAGTGTTGCTCCAAGGCCCAAGGTCTTCCACCTAAAAAGCCTCAGCAAACCGTTGCAACTTCACAGTCCAGTGGGGCTACGCCTTCCGCTGCTTCCCCATCTGCTCCTCCAGCCCCCACAACGACTGTTGGACATGTGGCACCTGAACAGCCTCAGCGGCCATCCTTCTCTACTCCTAAAGGCTTGGTTGATTGGTCTACAGGTTCCGATCCCGTTGCACTTCATGCATCTATCTCACCTTCCTCCCCACCTTGTCAAGCGTTCCCTTGGCAAAGCCCTACTACTGGACATACGCAATGGTGGCCACCTTCCTAGACTAGCATGTCTCTAGGTCCTTTTGGATACCCTAGATCAGTCTAGCATTTATTTTTTCCACTCTTAGAGTCAGGCCCATAGGATTTTTGTCTCTACATTTTAAGTCTTCCACTGCATTTACTCACACACACATACACCTTTGCATCTTTGCACTTGTTCCTTCAGTTAGCTTTTTATTTTAGTTTTGTTTTGTTTTTGGAGCATCTCACTACTGACCTCTGTGATTGCAGACTTTGATCTCCTTTGCAGGTTTTGTTTTCAGTGTAGGGCTAACATGCAGGTTTGCCCAGTCCTACCTAGGCTAGAGACTTGGGATGTGCACCGTTCCTTCATGGTTTCATCATCCTTGGAGTTTTGCTCTTCTACCAGTATGGAGGCTTCCCCTCTCGAGGTGGATCGTGCAGCATCTCTCTTGATGCTATCATGACGGTGACTTCTACCTAGCTCTTCCAGCTGGGATGCTTCCTTCTCCTCTTCATTCCTTATGGTTCTCGGCACCACACGAAGACCGACATCAGGCTCCTCTTCCTTCTTCGACATCTACATCCAAGTTGAGAGGGGGTTCCTACCCTTCTTGGTATTCTACAGGCTTTAGCACTTTGTCTTCGACATCGGCTTCTCCCCCCTATTGTACCTTACCCTTTGCATTGCATGATTTCATCATCTTTGTACTAGGGCGCTTGGGTAAGTGAACAATTTCCCCATGAGGGACACTGTCCAAGTGGCACCTGCTACATGAGCATTCTTCAGCAAATAGCTTACTTTACATCTCATTGTGCAGAGCACCACTTGAGCGGATCCTAAGTTGTTTCCACCGGCGGCTGTTGTTACCACACCACCATCCTTCTTCATCACATGGATACCTCATCACCTACTTTTCCTCGTCATCGACACCCTGAGTGGATGGGTTAGCTTGTACTGTTTTGTGATGTGTTGGCTGTACCCTCTCTACTCCCGTCTTCTGGGTCATTATTCCTCAATCGGCCGCATTCCATAAAATTTACCACACTTATTCAAAAAAAAAAACACACACACACAAAAGTTCCATGTAGTTCCATCCGCCTTTGTAGGGCTTGGTAGGCCACTGGGCAGCCGACGTGCACCCTTTATCCAATGCCCTGTCCTCTCTGGGGTGACTACTTAGATTCCCTTTGTACGATAACCATCGCCTCTGTAGTCTTGGTAGGCCACTGAGCAGCCGACGTGCGCCCTTTGTCCGATGCCTTGGCTGCTTTAGGTTGGGACGCCTTGGGGTACATAAATATCACAATGGCTAGCCTAACCTTTCAGCTCAGTTTTGGGCCTAAGAGGAGGTGTTGAGCTAAAATATGCATTATTTGCTGATTAGCCTCTTAAACAGCCCCAAAACACACTAAAAATGCTCTTTTAGAGTAAAACCCTAAAATGGGGAGCGGTTTGAGAGAGTTCAGTGGAAACCCTAAATCGGGGAGCGGTTCGAGAAAGTTTAGTGGAAACCCTAATTTTTGGGGCGCCCTTCCACATCTATAAATAGACAGACTGCCCCCATTCAGCCATTATCCTTGTTTGCAGGCTACACCAGCCCACACACCCTCTGCTGCTGTTGGCGCCCAGTTTCCAGCCTACAGCCCGTCTCCATCTGCTGTCCAGCCATCATCAACTGCAGCCACATCATCTTCAGCCTGTCCATTGCTGTAGGCGACAGCTCTCAGCTGCTGGCGACTGCTCCAAACTGTCCCAGACTGTTGTTCAGCCTACTGTCCATCATCTCCAGGGTCAGCCAGCCTGCGTTTTCAGCATTGCCTGACACTCTCAGACACTGTTTCAGTCTGCTGTTTACAGCAGACTACTGTGCATAGTTTCCAACCCCTGATCGGTGGTACACTGCTGCGTTTACCAGTTTCCAGCCTCCAGACTGCTGCGTTTTGGTGACCAGTCTGCTGCCATTCACTATTCAGCACTCCTACACTCCGACTGGTGGTCACAGACTTGGGATTCGTCTTCGGTGGACGTCACACTCCGACAATGCTCTACCCTTGAGCACACCGTACACTCTTACATTCATTTACAGCATCCATTCACTTCAGAGTTGTGTTCTCTCTCACCCTTCTTCTGTTTGTGTTTGAGTTTTTGTGTTTGAGTTTTGAGTTTTGAGTTTTGCGTTTAGGGTTTGAGTTTTAAGTTTTGCATTTAGGGTTTGAGTTTTGCCCTCTGTGTCTATGTCTGTGTCTTTGTGTTTCTGTTGTGGTCGTACACTCTGTGTGTCCTCAGTACAAACCCTAGCAAACTTCTTAACAAAAAGTAATATATTGGTTGTTTTTAGTCATTGATAACACTATGCTTGGACACATCAGAAATGCAGAAAATTCAAATGCAGCTTGGACAATCTTCAAGAAAATGTTTTTAATAACTACAAAGGCACGGAAGATTCAACTAAAGCAAGAGTTGAACACTTTGAAGAAAGGGAAGATGTCTTTGAATGAGTATGATTTGAAGGTGAGAAGCATTGCAAATGCCTTAGCAGCCATTGATGTAATGCCTGACAATGAACAAGTCTCCCACAACTATAATTCATAGTATGACTCCTGAAGAATGTTTTACAAGTAGAAACCTAATATGTCACACTTAAAGTGTTTGGTTGTATTGCATATCTTCATGTGCCTGATAAGTTAAGAAAGAGATTGCACACAAAGGCTGAAAATGTATTTTCACTAGATACTCTACCGAGCAAAAATGGTAGCGTTGTTATAACCCTATTAATGGTAAGTTTTAGGTGAGTAGCAATGTTATTTTTTATGAGATGAGCAATTGGTATGCATCTAGTGGCGATGCATTGGATGATGTTGATGATCATGATAGTCATGTACACACAAAAAAGTAGGAATCATAGACTCTTAGTGAGCCAGAGACATCATCTAGTAGTAGATCTACAATCAGCCCTTCGTCTAGGAGACTTAAGGACTAATCCTACATCTTCAGGTGCACCTACTAGTGTTGCAAGTACTAACAAAAAGAAGAAAAAAGTGCCCGATGTTAATAATGCATGCATCTACTAGTTATAAAGTTCTTGATGGAGACTCTAGTTGCTCTACTCACAGGGACGTGAAATTTTAAGATGCTTTAATCTTACCGATAACATTTGGTTAAGGGGAGGTCTATCACTGGGACATGAAATTTTAAGATGCTTTAATTTTTTCGATAAAATTTGATTAAGTTATTAATCAAATGTGCAATGTTGTTTAGCACATGTGATACACATGACAGTTATTTGATGCTAACAGGCCAAGAACCCCAATGATACAGTGGGTGTCAAAGGCAAAAGTTAAGATAAGTTATGCCAACTTGGTTTTGGTGGTCACTTGGTGTCATTTTTTACCCAAGGACAGTTGTTTGGCCAATAAGTGCCAATGGTAACACTAGGGACTAGCATTAATCAATTAATTAATGTCAATTTAGGGGTCAACAGAGACTGGGGACCACTCCAAGTTGCAAATGACCTAGCTAATTTAATTACAGATGGACACATTTAATTTTGGGTAGGTTCAGAAGGGCAAAAATTAATTTTTAGAATTATTTAATTCTCAAAATTAATTGAATGGTTGGACAATACATAAACATGGATTTAGAATGTTGCCACTAGGCAAAAATGTCCATGCAACACTCAAAAACGTTTTTGGGGACTGGAAAGAGAAATTCAATTTATTCAGTTTATAAGAGAGAGAAAGGAGATGCTATTGGTCTGATCTGTAGCCATTGGAGGACCATTTGAGGTAGCTAGGGGCAAGAGAAGACCAAATTGAAGCAGACGACAGCAAATCTAGCCCTTCTAGGAGCTCGCGACAGTAGATTGGGATTGGCACAAGTAATTTGGGGCCTCCTAAGCAACTGGCGACAGCATTAACTGCTATCTGGTACAGACAACAATTAACTTTCACGCTTTTTTACGTGAAAATCAGAAATTTCTCTCTTTTGGCATTCTCTCACCTTCTCTAATTTGTTCTCAGTCATTCTCAACATCTCTCAGTCATTTGTAGCATATCTCAATCAAATTTGGTGGATAGCAGGAGGATTTTTGTTGTAACCCCTAAATTTCTACAAAAATTAGAGTTTAACAGCCACCTTGGGACCCATGCCAATAGAAATAGGCATCGTAGTGAAATCAACACTTGAAATTTATGGAATTGACAAGAATTTCAGATGACACGTCATCCAACATAAATTGGGGTAGCATTTGGCCAATTGGTGGATCCATTTTGTGCAATTCCCAAGTGGAAATCAAGGGGCAATTGGCCCAACTTGCTTGATGATTGTATATATAGAAAGGGGCTTTTGGATCAACAAAGGAGATTGTGGAATCTCAACTTGTACAATATACATTAGCAATCAAAGTTAATGAAATACTAAAAGGGAGCAACAGTTTTGGGACCCACCAGGTGTCTATTGTCCATGATTGTTAAGGTAATGTGTGCATTTCAGTTTATCCTTAGTTATTAATTGTTGTAATTAGTATTAAAAGCAATGAAGTTTGAGTCCTTCAATGGTGCACAAGATAGACTAAAAGCATTGACTTTCATTGAGCAGTTTGATGCAGCCTATTCAGGGAGGGAACTTCACCGAGTCCTCAAAGATTTGAAAAGTAGTCACTTTCTTGAAGGGGAATGCATTGCATTGATGGTCCACTCTTTTGATGCAAGGTAGAGCACCGTCAATGTGGGTACCACTCAAGAAAATGTTTGCATCGAATCAATTGACAAGTACCTTTGAGGCGGACATCATAACAACTTGAAATAAGTTGGATGCTAAGAAATGCAAGAATTTGGAGCAACGTAATAAGAAGTTTTGGGATGCATTGCTACCTGTCACTTCTTATCGCCACGTACCCCTTCATGAGCAAGCGGAAAAATGCTTGTGGACTGTCTAAAGGAATCATGGATTTTTACATTAAATCCACCGTACCTAGCACGTCTCACCTCATAGAGACTGCTACTACAACAAATGCTTTGCTACATGGGAAAGATTCGGGCTTCTTAGAGAGCAGGGAGAAGCCAAATAAAATTGTTTAAGGTTAAGAAAAGCGGCAGATCTGAAAACCAGCCTAAAAAGAGGCCAAAACAACAAAGAAAGGGCTCAAAAACATCGGTGCAACGTAGGGAATTGATGGCTGCAAACGCAATAGTAGAAGGGCCACCAAGAGGAGAAGGAAGATCCCAGCTACCACCAAGTAGGTTGAAGGCCAAATGCAAGCAACAGGAGGTCACCAGAAGGTGTGGGAGATCACTGCCAACTGTCGCCTGGCGGAGGAGTGTCCAAATGCAAGCTAGAGGAGGTAGTGAGCTGGCGATGGCAAAACAGTCCAAATGCAGCAGGGAAAAGGGCACCATACAATGGGCGATAGCCAGGGAGGAAGACACCAAGCGCCGGAAGGGCTGATGGAGGAGTGGCAGCAGTCGCGAAGGGTAGACCAGTATGTGGGTGAAGGCTGATGGCTGAAATCCGCACTAAAAGAATGAGGCTGAATGGTTGGCAGCCTATCTGTTTATAGATGTTGAAGCATGCCCCAAAAAATTCAGGTTTTGGGGGACCATTGAAACTTTCTCGAACCACGCACCAAATTTGTGTTTTTCATTAATTGTGTGTGTTTTGGGGCTGCTTAAAAATACTAATCAGCTGTAAAGCATATTTTAGCTCGAGTGCATGTTCCACTCTTCTCTATAAGTGCATAAATCAATAAAAGGACAAATATCTACGTCAACCACATTTGATCATGAAATTGATGTCACGAATACAGAAGTAGGATTCAGCTTTGTAAAAACTGAGGGTGCTCATGTTTGTTTGAAGGAACCTTAGAACTGTAAAACTCCAAATATGTGCATTCAGAGTTCAAAGTAAAAGCACAAAATAAGCAAAAGGCAGTCTTGCTTCAGATTTCTGCAACTTAAATCAGACACAAGGCAATGCCAGGCTCTGTCTAAAGCATTATGTTGCATGGTCAAATTTGAAATACCAGATGTTGCTTTTGCGATTGAGAAAACTGCACCAGCTGTTGTAGTTTACAAAAAGGGAATGCAGTAATTTGTCAACAGCACGGTCATCAAGCTGCAGTTTCAGAGATTGTAATTGATATCACATGGTCCAGAAACCTGAGATGAGGCATTAAGAAATTTCCTTGAGGAAGACACGTTATGCACCTTTGAAGTGAAGGAAGGTTCAGGAACAAGGCATGCTTGCAAGTTAGCAAGCAGCAAGATAATATGCTCTCTTTGGTTTGCGACATTGTCCGTCTGCACATCAATGTATGTCAGTCAGTACTCTCCCTTTTTCAATGTTTTCAATTTCAGCTATGTTCACACTGGACATTGCTATTTTCATATGTTGATATAATTCACAGAAACAAAGCTAGTGACATGGCCACTATCGAGCATTCATGATTTAAGATGAGATCGTCTTTCCTGGGTGACATTATGTTACTGCCAAGTAAAGTGACAAGTAGAGAGTAAAAGTAGCAACGTATCTGTAAAATGAGAGCGTCCACACAAATGTTCAATTTAAAGACATGATCTTTTATGCAGAATACTGGAAGTACCTGGAATCCAAACATGTATTGTAGCCAGTCCAGAATATCTGGACTAGTTGCTTTTCCTTCATTGCTTGTTGATGGCCATACTAGTAAATGAGTGTTCTGTAATGCAGCCACAGCAGCAGCAATCTGGCATCATCATCAATCCAAATCAGGCAGCTGACTTGTTTATCAACTGGGTTAATGAAAATGAATCAGTTATCTATCAACAACTTTGTCTAGAAGTCAAGTGGAATATTAAATAATATTGCAAAACAGGGCCTTGTGGCCAGATGACTGCATTGGCCATTTGAATTGCTTCACAATTGGGCATTTCAGCTAAGGCTCATGCATACCATATAGATTGTAGAGTTTGCATTTCAATCCCAACATTTCTACAATATGAGCTTTAGATTGTAGAAAGAAGTTTGGATGCCAATTCTAGTGATTACAAGCCTTGAAAAGTGCGAACTGAAAGAACTTAAAAATCAAGCCTCTGTTAGAAAACTTCTTTTGGATGCCAATACTAGTGCTTACAAAGTCTTGAAAAAGTGCCAACTGAAAGAACTTGTAAATCAAGCCTATCTATGTCAACAAACTTCTGTTCCTTTTTCAAGTAAAAGCAATTCTATTAAAAGACCCCTGAGCAATAATCATCACTCAAGGGTAAACGAAAAAGTATAAAATCCCAAAAGACATGAACTGAACATAAGCACATGGTCACCTGAGTAAACCAAAGGGCAGTAGACTTTAACTTGCAAGCCCTTAACCTTCAAATTGAAATTCAGCAGCATAAAAACAGAATAGAATAGTTGAGCTAGAATGCTCCCACACCACAATGCAAAGAAAGATTGGCCCCAAAGCCTGATGCCCCTTGCAGTCGTACTTTATTGTTACTGAATTTGCTCGTACTGTTCAGAAAGTCTGGCTTACTAGCTCTCACCAACCAAGACATAAAACAGCAGATCTAAACATATCTGGCATACACACTGATGAATCCACAAAAGCATAAGAAGACCAATTTTCCCAAACCCTGGATCTTGTCGGATTCTCCTCCTGCACTACTAGGAAAGCTTGAACTAGACAAGATCGTTACAATGCACCCAACACTCTAACCTTCATGCAAAAGATCACAATCTTGCCCAAATCTTTCACAATAGACCCCTCCAGCAAGATCTATTGCAACATATCTCTCCTAGATGCCACAAAACATTGCCACAAAAGTTCCGCCATCAGAAGTGATGCAAATGCAACATGGGACCCCCCCAGGGAGACCCAAGCGAGGGGGGGAAGGGGTGTGCACGTGCGTGTGTTTGCTTGTTTGTGTGTGGGGGTGGGTGGGGTTTTCACTTTTGAATACATAATATAGTCACATGGGACGGAAAGAAGCTATCATCCCCACAAACACATGCCCCAATAGTAGGACAGGCAGGTAGTCACACCCTCAACAGAGCCACATGATCTTGCCCAAAGCAAAGTGTCAGCCCTCTAGACCAAACAGTCATAGCACACACTACCACAATCCAGACAGAGCAATCGGATTTGAGGGGGGGGGGGGGGGGTTGGGGGGTTGCTATTGGGTTGAGTGCAAAGCTCACGAACACACAAAGTAGACACATAGTAGAGAGTGTATGTGCACTCAAACTTATCACTTTATACCGGTTGAGGAGCAAGCACACAATATCAAACAGGTGCTAAAGTCCTCCCACCAAGAGAGAGGTCACATGAAGGAAAAACACTTCTAGCACAAATAATAAAAGTGTCCATGTGTAAGAGACCATTCACGCCAGAACAACCAAGAGAAACATGGTAAGTGGAAAAACCTCCTGGAGTGAATGACGTAAGGGATGGCAGATCAATCTCTAATAAGCATAATGCCTTGTGGAAGACTTTAAACTTGTCTCTTAAAAAGCCTTCATAAACACATTTGGCACCTTTGCTTGACATAGTGATAATGCACCTTAATGCGCTTTACGTAAGCACGGAACACTAGATACCTCGTATCACAAAGCTCTGAATTTCAGTGTAGATAGGAGTAGGTGACTGCTACATCACACACAGATATGCCAACAAACATATGAGCCATACACATTCCGATGTAGTTGTAAAAGCTATCATGTATCCTCTTTTACCACTAAAGATGGCCATGACACTGGACAAAGGGTGCTCATCGACTGCCCAATGGCATACTAGGACATGCAAAGGTGGATGGATTCACACTTAACCTTTTTTTTGGGGGAGGAGAGGATATGGTTTGGAGTTTCTCAAGTAATTGTGCCCCATGGGGAGAATGAAAAGGGATGGCTAGATCCAACAAATCACAAAACAAACAAGTTATCCCAACCATCCGTGGGTATTGGTGAAGAAGTACAAGGATGAAGAGGTATGGAGGTGTGGTGGTAAGGTTATGAAATAATGAAAGGAGAAAATAGCTCAAGATCCCCTCAAGGGTGCTCTACACAGTGAGATGCATAGAGTAACACTACATGATGAGAATGCGCATACAACAAGTGCCACTTGGACAATGTCCCTCATGGAAAAATTGTTCATGCGAAGGGGAGGTACAACAGGGAAGGGAGGCTGATGTCAAGGACAAATGCTATTACCTATGGAGTACCTATGAAGGGTGGGAATCCCCTCTCAACCATGGATGTCAATACCAAAGGAGGAAGAGGAGCCTAATGTTGGTCTTTGTATGGTGCCAGGAACCATGATGAATCTTATGATGAAGATAGGCCTAACACCCCTTAGCCAAAATAGCCAAAGGAGAATAAACCATCTAAGTACACAGAAGGATGAAGAGGTATGGAGGTGTGATGGTAAGGTGATGAAATAATCAATGGTGAAAATAGCTCAAGATCCCCTGAAGGGTGCTCTACACAGTGAGATGCATAGAGTATTGTTCATGCAAAAGGGAGGTACAACAAGTAAGGGAGGCTAGTTTCAAGGACAAATGCTATTACCTATGGAGTACCTATGAAGGGTGGCAACCATGGATGTCGATACCAAAGGAGGAAGAGGATCCTGATGTAGGTCTTTGTATGGTGCCAAGAACCATGATGAATCTTATGATGAAGATAGGCCTGACACCCCTTAGCCAAAATAGCCAAGGAGAATAAACCATCTAGGTACACAGAATATGCCCGTAATCAATCTCAAGAGAGGGCTCTTGTGCTAGCCAAGTGGCATAGGCAAGCCTGAATCTCAACCTTGAGAGAGGAATCCATGCTAGTCAAAAAGTGCCAAGAGGGTAGTCCACCATGCAAATAGATTCTCTTTAACCTTTGTCTGAATTTCAGCAGATACATCCTCTAGCACATCTCCATGAAAAGGTCTAAGCAACCTCACATGAAAGGCATTGTGTATCCGCTAGTGTGGAGGCAATTTCAGCCTATAGCATGCATCATTGGTCCTCACCAACACTTGAAATGGCCCATAGTATCTTATAGACAGCTTTGGATACAATCGCTCTTTGCCCTTCATCATTTTCAGCCATGACTTTTCAAATCGCAGCAATACATAATCACCCTGCAAAGTGCAAAGCATGCCTATGATGATCAACTGCTCTCTTTAGCTTATCCTATGATCTTTGAAGCGCATACTTAACCTTCTGATAAGTTGCATCCATGCTTTCCACATAGCGATCAACCTCAAAGATCTTATCTTTTGTGTGCAAAATAGGGGGTACTTTCTTACCACCCTCTACCACCTCAAAAGGAGCTTTGCCCGTAGAACTATGCACTGTGTTGTTGTAAGCAAACTCAACCAAGGGCAAATACTGTTCCCACTGTGTCTTGTGGTCTGAAACATAGCATCTCAAAAGATCTAACACTGTGGAATTTGCACTCGATGAAATACTGGTACCAGAGCAGATTTTGGCACACAAAGAGAGGAAGATCAAGGATTCCAGAATGGATGAAAGAGTAATTGGCCCTCCCCAACTAGAAGAGCAAGGAAAAGTCAACCACGAAGACAGTCGAGATGGACCTATATGTGATCTCAAGAGAGGGCTCCAATGCTAACCAAGTGTCATAGACATGCGTAAAACTCGACCTCGAGAGATGTCTCCAATGCCAGCCAAGAATACGATGGCACAACCACCAAACTTGCAATCCACCTATTACTAAAAGTAAACTAGTTTTATTCTTAGATGCTTTGGATGCTATGTTAAATGAAAAACAAAGCTAAATGAGTGTTAGATGCGTAGAAGGAAATGAAAGAAGGAAGTGTGCAACAAAAGACTTGAAAATGTGCAGCTCAAGGAACTAAGGTTCCTAAGGATAACCTAGGATGCCTAAGAAACTAGCCTAAGGGAAGATAATGACCGAATCACTCCAAGATACCATAAGGCACTGACTAAGGGGAGACGCAAAATTAACTGCACTAGTGTCCAGCCACTAATGAACATGCATACTAGGGGCTAGAGAAACTACACTATCTCCCTAGGAAAGATCCCTTATCAACCTCCTTGGTGTGGCACTACCACTATTGAAAGGGCCTGACGTTGGTTTGGTAGATAGAGAGTTGTCCTCCAAATCAAGACCATAATGCCTTAATAGAGCCTCTATTGAAGGAGTAGCTTAAGAAAGCATCAGGAGATCCAAAGATGGAGTGGTTTGAACCATCATGAATCAGCATGTGATGTATAATGTAATCAAGAACAAACCAAGAAATCCACAATAGCCACAGGAACTCTTTAAAAGAGCACCAACTCTGATACCATGTGGAGATATGCTACGGTTTGCAAAAGAAAACATTGAGTGTACGACCACAATTGAAACATAGAAAACTCAAACACAAATGCAAAACGTAAAACGCAAAACGTAAAACACAAAATGCAAATGCAAAACATAAGACGCAAAATGTTAGGACAGAGAGCACGAGGATCGAGACACGCAATACTTGAGCCTGAATCGGAGCTGAGAGTGAACGTGATGGATAACACACACACACACACACACACAATAGAGAGAGAGAGTGTAGAGTAGAGAGTGAGCACAACGTTCTTGGATACAATGATGAGTATGTTCACACCTGTGCACATATAAAAGGCACGATGGCCCTTTATATGAAAGTACAAATGAGGAGTGGGTACAATGACCAAGTTTTAGATAGATATATATATATGAAAGTACAAATGTACTAAGGCTATGTTCACACCCGTGCACATATAAAAGGCACGATGGCCCTTTATTCCCAACAACCTCCCACCTAAAGGCAATGTGCCTTTAGAGGAGAAAAGAATCAGCTAAGTCTAGGTATGTACAAGGCTGAAATACATATACCTATCCAACTCCCATCATTTGTCGGCAATGAGCAAACCGCTCTGCTAGAAGACCCTTCGTGAGAAGATCTGCAAGATTATCATCTGTATGCACTTTGACAAGCTCAATGCTCTTGCTGTCAAGTATATCTCTAATAAAGTGATACTTCACCTGTATGTCATACGTCTTTGCATGAAAGACGGGATTCTGTGCTAGCATGGTAGCACTCCGACTATCACAATGGAGAACAGGTAACTCTGTAATGCCAAGCTCTTCCACCAAACGTGAAAGCCATAAAGCCTCCTTGCATGCCTCAGTGGCAGCCACATACTCTGCCTCTGTAGTAGACAATGCAACACACTTTTGTAGCGTGGAGATCCAAGAGACTGCTCCTCCTGTGAAGGTAAACACATACCCAAAAGTGGACTTTCTGCAGTCCGCATGACCAACATAGTCTGCATCCATAAAGCCAACGATAGATGCCTTCTGCTTTCCAAAGCAGATACACAAATCCTTTGTGCCTTTGAGGTATCTCATAATACCTTTCACTGCTTCCCAATGCTTTTTACCAGGGTTTTCCATGTATCTGCTAACCACTCCCACTGTAAAGGCAATGTCAGGACGTGTAGCAACCATAGCATACATCAAACTGCCAATAGCTGAAGCATATGGTATCTTGGCCATTTCAGCCTTCTCATCATTAGATGTAGGGCTGTCCTCTGCACTGAGTTTCACATATGGAGGCAATGGAACCCCAATTGTTTTCCCCCCCTCCATATTGAAACGCTGCAAAACCTTGGAGATATACTCCTGCTGAGATAGATAGAGTAATTCTTTTGACCTATCTTTGAGTATTCGCATGCCAAGAATGTGATTTGCATCACCAAGATGCTTCATGTCAAAGCTGCCATGAAGACTTTGCTTCAGTGAGTCCAAGGCATGAGTATCCCTGCCAGCAACAATCAATATGTCATCAACATTCATAACCAAGATAATCAGGCTACCATCTGCTACCTTCTTGGTGTATAAGCAATGATCCACTTGACTTCTATGAAAACCTTGAGACTGTATAAATGTATCAAACTTATGATACCATTCTCTTGGTGCTTGTTTCAGCCCATACAAACTCCTTTTGAGTTTACATACCATCTTCTCTTTCCCTTTTGCCACAAACCCTTCAGGCTACTGCATATATATGTCTTCATGCACATCACCATGTAAGAATGCAGTCTTTACATCCATCTGTATGAGCTCCATATCTTCAGCTGCAACCAAGCCCAAAATGGTTCTCAATGTAGTCGTCTTGACTACAGGAGAGAATATCTCATCCAAGTCAACTCCATCTTCCTGCTTGTATCCCTTCACAACCAATCTTGCTTTGTACTTTGGCGAGGAACCAGAAGTGACCTTCATCTTGTAAGCCCATTTGCATGGCAGGGTTTTCTGCCCTTTAGCCAACTGCACCAAGTCCCAAGTGTCATTTTATTCAAGAGATTCCATCTCTGACAACATGGCTTTATACCATTTCTTGTTGTTCTGTCTATCCATTGCTTCCTTAAAGCAAGACGGTTCACCACAGCCTGTCAACATGACATAATCAACCACATTGTTTGCACCAAGAACGAATCTAACAGGTTGCCTAGTAGCCCTAGATGATCTCCTAACCCAATGATCATTGTTTACTCGCTGTTGAGCCTGCAAATTTCCATTTTCAGCTCGTTGTCCTAGCTGTTCCTACACATCCAGTGGCTCATCATTATGGGAAATGGCTGGCTGATCATTTCCAACATTATTTTTTGCATTTGCAGGTTCATTTACAGTAGGTATTTGCTGCTGTACAGCGGGCACATTTTGCTGTCCAAGAGGTATTTCTTCCCGGAATACAACCCTACGGACTTCCTCTGTTCTTTCGGGCTGTTTGTGCATGCGATCTTCCCGGAAGATAACATCATTGCTGCGTATAACATTTCTTTTCTCGGGATCCCATAATCTATAACCCATTTCACCTTCATCACCATATCCTAGGAAAATACATTTACAGGACTTTGGCTCAAGTTTGCTACGTTCTTCTTTACGTATGTGCACAAATGCTTCACAGCCAAACACTTTCAAGTGTGTATACGAAGGTGGCCTGCCCAACCACGCTTCTTGGGGAACTCAATTTGTTAGGACAAAGAGCGCGAGGACCGAGACATGCAATGCTTGAGCCTGACTCGGAGCTAAGAGTGAACGTGATGGATAACACACACACACACACACAGAGTAGAGAGAGAGAGTGCAGAGTAGAGAGTGAGCATGACGTTATTGGGTACAATGACGAGTGTACCTCTTTAGGTTTTAGATAGATAGATAGATATATATATATATATATATATGAAAGTACAAATGTGCTAAGGGTGTGTTCACACCCGTGCACATATAAAAGACACGATGGCCCTTTATTTCCAACAAAAACATAAAATGCAAAATGCAAAAACGCAAATACAAACACAAACAGAGAAGAAAGATAATTCTAAAGTAAATTAATAAATGTCATAAATAAATGAAAGAGTGTACAATATGCTCAAGGGCAAAGCTATCCAACAGCCAGTGAGTCTCGTGGGAGTGGGCCGAGGGGGGTGTCAATCTATGACATCTGTGAATGTCATGTCATACAGCATCCTCTTGTAATAACATGCGTTCCCCTTAACCTCCTCAAGCTATAGTATAAATAGGGGTCATGGGCTACAAGCCCTTTAGTCTTACCAACACCAATTGTGAGGCTCTTGTGAGATAAGTCATCTTCCAATTCTTATCTTGTTCTAGTCTTGTCTTCTATCAAGTCTTGTCTTGTATTCAAGCAATGCTCTTGTGAGCATTCTCTTGTAATCGAGTTTTCTCACAATCGAGTTACTAGTTCAATTCCTCCTTCAAGTTCTTCTCTTATAAGTTGTGAGAGCAATCTCCTCCCTCTTGAAGATTACTTGTCATGCCCATAACAATTTGGCAAGAATCTTCTACCATGACTTTACCTAGTCGTAATGGAATCTGTGATGGAAGGTATTATTGCATCTTTACAAAGCATCAAGACCTTTAGGAAAGTAATGCAAGGCTACAAGCAAACTTCAAAGCAATCACAAGCTTTGGGCTTTAGCTATGCAAGACCTACAACAATAACTTCAAGAAATTCAAGAGACAAGCCTACATCAAGCCAGAGGTCCATTAGCTATACTAACAACCCTCATGATCAACATAAGAAAGAACCAAAGGTCAATCTTCCAAAGAAATTTGATGACACAAGGTCAAAATTCAAAGGTTTCCTCTAGCTGGTACAATTGTATATACATATACAATCAGATCGTTATCGAAATGATGCTTCTCAGGTCAAACTCATAGGAACTCTTCTCTCAAGTACATCTCTCTCTTCGTTTTCCCGCTTGCTTGACAAAGAAACCCCATTGCTATATAATTTTGAGCCTTCATACAAGAGTTCTCCACCACATTTGGAGAAGTAGTTGGACCAAGAGTACCTGAAACAAAGATTAGAAATCTACACCAAGGGTTAAGACCTACGCCTCACGATATGCATCAGAATTTCGGCAACTCACATGCGATTTAACATGGCATGAGGATTATTTTATTAGTAAATTCCGTTGGGGATTCAAAGATGATGTTAAAGATCCTTTGCTCACTATGCCAAAGGTACATACATTTAGTCAATTTCTCTCTCAAGCAATTGAATGTGAAAAGTGCCTATTTGAGAGAGGATAAGAAAGACGTCAAGGAGCCACCTTGAATTCAAGCACAACGAAGACTTTTGAAGACCCAACTGGCCAAGAAGACCAAGTATATGAGGCACATCCAATACAAAATTGATATGACACGATTCAAACCATCGACAGCTCAAAAAAACAAAGGTGTCGCATTAATGGATTATCCATGTATTGCGTTCCGTCGGGACACATAGTTAAATATTGACCTAACAAAGGAAGGATGAGAATTCATGGCGCCACTACTCCATCACAATTAGGAAACATCGACGTCTAGCCTCATTGGAGACTATAAAGCTACACAAAGCTTCAAGGAACCCAAAAGAAGGTCTCTTTATATCTACAAATCCAATGTTTAGCTTTAGGTTACCAATAAAGATTCACTTGGAGGAAAGACAAATAGACAGATAAGATTTGTTAGACTCTGGAGCCACAGTATGCTTCATGGATGAGAAATTCGTAGAGCAACATGGTATACAGCTTCTAAGGAAAACAAAGCCGGTATGTGTAGAAGTAATTGATGGTTGACCTCTTGCTTCAAGAGACGTCAGATATGAGACTCAACCCATAAAAGTTACCCTAAGAAGTTTTGTATCAAATATAACCTTCAACATCATCCATTGCCCGAACAATCCTGTTGTTATTGGGCTACCTTTGGCTAGAATTACGTAACCCTTACAATAGTTAGAGGTCTAGAAAGGTTGAGCCAAGGCCAATGCAAAATAATAAAAGGAAGGATTCTCAACCAATGTATATCGGGGCAAAGCAGTTCATATGTTAAGTAAAGAAGAATCTATCCTTTTTATTTGTGCACTTCCAATGGAGAAGACAAAGAACGAAAACCTGGGTACACTCCCAACTCAATACGCAAAGTTTAAGGATGTGTTTGAAAAGAAGAATGTGGATATGCTACCGAAACAATGACCTTATGATTGTGCAATAGATTTACAAGAAAGAACTCAACCTTCTTTTGCTCCCATCTATAAGCTATCCCAAGATGAATTAGCAAAGCTTAGAAAATATATTGATGTGAATCTTGCCAAGGGATTCACACATCATTAATAATCTCCAATGGATGCTCCAATTCTATTCATCAAGAAAAAAGATGGATCTCTCCGCATGTGTGTGGGTTATAGCGGGCCCAATAAGATTACTATGAAGCATCGCTACCCTCTCCCCTCAATTCCAAAACTCCTTAAACTACTTGAGAAAGCCAAAGTCATCACCAAGATTGATCTTCGTAGCGCTTATAATCTTGTCAAGATAAAGGAAGGTGATGAATGAAAGATGGCTTTTCACACCAGGTATGGGCATTTTGAATGTGCTTCCATGGTGGCCTCACAAATGCTCCAACAATTTTTCAATATATGATGAATGATATCTTTCGAGAATACTTGGACGACTTTATTGTGATCTATTTGGATGACATCTCAATGGGTGCTGAGGTGAAGGCTTGCTTTAATCTTTGAAATGCTTGTTCAGTCTTCTCAACCCATACAAACTTGTCCTTTCTAGTTAGGTTGGTTATAGGGGCAGCAATATTAGAGTAATCCTTGATAAAGATTATATAAAAATTTACAAATCCTAAAAAGCAATGAACATCTCGCATAAATGGAGGAGTCTCCCGTTCTAGAATAATTTGTATCTTCTTAGGGTCCATAAAAATTCCCTTCTCAAATATAGCATGCCCCAAAAACTCAACTTCAGTTTGATGGAAAGAACACATTTCCAGCTTTACATACAAGCTTACTTCACACAATTTATTTAAGACTATTTTGACGTGATGCTCATGCTCCTCTTGGTTCTTGGGTAAATTATGAAAACATGAATACTATAATAATAGTCAAAAAGGTTATACTACATATAACTATTCAAGAAAGAAAAGAGGTGGAAATAATAAAAATGGGAGAAGATAGCATAACAATCATGTGTTTAGCAACATATGATATATATAGTGACTACTAATATATTAATTGTGAGTGAATGGTATATAGATTCAAGTGTCTCTAACCATACAATGTCTCATATAATGAGTTTAGAGACATGAAAAATCTTGAAATATCTAGTTTTATATTCCTCATATTGAAAGTGTCTCATTATTTATGTCGGATCTCATCCATGCACATCCATTGAAGCCCTTTATCATAGAGGTCTTAGCTAAGCCAATTAATTAAGGCTGGAAATCAATCATTCCTGGCCATTCAAATGTTTCATCTTCATGCTCAGCTCCTTTCTTATAAACCTACAGATTCTTGTCAACACCCTATAAAACTCCTGCAGTTGGTCAGCCAGATTTAGGGCATACTCTTGTAGTTGGTCAGCCAGCTTTGAGGCTGCTTATCTATTTATAGCAGTCCCCTGTCAAAAGATGTCGTACCAACGAGACAGTAGGGTTTGCGGGGAGGAACACGGAGTGAACTCGGCAAACATGGAGAAGAGAAGAGAAGAGAGAAGAAACTCTGATGAATGGAATGATGAAGTTCTGAATCATGGAGTGAATGTGATACAAGGGAACAAGGGTGTCATAGCACAAGGAAGATGATGAAGACAGCCACG
Source organism: Lygodium microphyllum (assembly GCF_053477565.2). Classification (NCBI taxonomy): domain Eukaryota; kingdom Viridiplantae; phylum Streptophyta; class Polypodiopsida; order Schizaeales; family Lygodiaceae; genus Lygodium; species Lygodium microphyllum. Next base: position 148,097,638 of record NC_141146.1, on the reverse strand, counting down.
AACCACGAACCGCAATGTCCTCCTAAAGGGGTGTGAGGGTAGTGGAGAGGTTGGAGAGAAGAAGTGACAGACTGAATGAATCAGCCGTGAGGAATGAATGAGAGAGTGGCCTATAAATAGGCACAGACAGTCTAGGATGGCGCCCCTTTTTGGGGCTGCAAACCCTAAACGCAAAACGCAAAAACGCAAACTGCGGGTGAAGGGTGAAGGGTTTCTCAACACCCCCTCTCAAGCCCAAAAGGGGGGACCAGAAAAGTGAGGTGAAGATGCAAAGCTACATGCTGAAGAATGCTCATGCAACAAGCGCCACTTGGACAGTGTCTCTCGTGGGGCCCAAGCGCCCTAGTACAAAGATGATGAAAACATGCAATGCATAGGAGGAATGTTAGACTTTGTGTGGTGCCGAGAACCATAAGAATACGCCCGTACTCGATCTCGGGAGGTGGCTCCATGCTGACCAAGTGACAAGGGAAGAAGAAAAAGAGGAGGAAGAAGATGCAGGGGATCCTGAAGATCCAAGATTTCCACCTGAAAGATAACCTGCAATAAAGAATAGTAGATAGAGTGAATTGGAGAACCCGAAACTCAACCTCAGGAGAGAAGCCACTAGCTCTGTGCATCCATGCTAGAAGGAATACGAAGGCGTCATCACCAAGTCGCAGCTAAACCTCCGAGGTCTCGATCTAGGTGGTACCTAAAGATCCTGGGTATCAGTAGAAGAGATAACTGGTCAAAGACAGCCACCCCAAGAAAGTAGAGGATGGGTGAAGAATTTCATGGAGTAGGTTCCCCCTCTGAGGTGGGAGGTGGAGGGGCCCCCGCTGAAGTCGAAGAAGAAGTAGATGCCCCCCTTTGAGGGCAAAGAAGTAACATCCCCCTCTGAATCCCCCTCTGAAGTAGATAGGGAATCCAAAAACTCATGGATCACGAACTCCGAAATGTCTGATGACAAAGGAAGTGCCGTCGGTCCTGCCGAAAAAGGTATCTGGGGTACCGAAAAACTCCCAGAGGTAGCCTCTCAAACCTAAGTAGTCGAGGGTGAGGAAAGGTGGGGCTCAGAATGAGCAAGAGGTAGGCAACAGTCGTTGTCTCTCAGTGGAGCAGACTGGGTAGCCGAAGAAGAGGAACGAATCGAGCAACCACTGTTTCTCGAAGGAGAAGACTGACAAGGAGCAGTATCAAACAATCACTATCTCTCGATGAAGAGGACTGCAAATCCGTAGGTCGTGGAAGCCACTGTACCTGAAAATAAGTGGGAGAAGACTGCCACTGGCATTGTGATGATCTCCAAGAGGTCGTAGCACCAATCAATCCTCCATTTGCTCGAAAGGACTTAGTGCGCATTGGATGCATCTTATTGCCTTGAGCGTAGTACTCTAATAGCCGATGTAGAACGATCTCTGTGGCCCAGAAAGAAGAGGTGGCACAAGGAGTGCATGGTAGAAGACGCATATACTCCGGGGGGGTGGGGAGCAAAGGTCGAAGTCGGCAAGCATCAATGGTGTGTCCGGTGATACCATAGTAGGAGCACCCAGTAGTATGGTCATCTGTTGGTAAAGAAGCCATGGATACCAGTGTGCCTTGTTGAAGAAGGAAGAGGTCAGCCACCATGAGCCACGAACCGCAATGTCCACCTCAAGAGATGTGAGGACAGTGTGAAGCACGAACCGCAATGTCCGCCTCAAGGGATGGAAGGGTAGTGGAAGGGCTGGAAGTAAGCTACCAGTGGAAGGAGGATGCGGCCAGCAGTAAGAGGTTGCAACCAATAGAAAAACGCAGGTGAGGAGAGAGAAAGACTAAAAACGCAAGCAGGACAGCCTGCAGGAGAGAGAAAGACTAAAAACGCAGGGAGGACAGCTTGAAAGAGAGAGAAAGACTAAAAACGCAGGCAACAAGAGAGAGAAAGACTAAAAACGCAGGCAGGACAGCCTGCAAGAGAGAGAAAGACTAAAAACGTAGGCAGCAGGTGAGAGAAAGACTAAAAAACATAGGCAGGACAGCCTGCAGGAGAGAGAAAGACTAAAAACGCAAGAAAAAAACAGCAGCAGCAGTCAATATGCTGAAATCAGCTCCGACCAATGTGTGATAGGCTGGAAATAGGCGCTAGACTGTTCTAGACAGCAATGGCCAGCTTGGACCGCGATGTCCTCCGCGTTTGTGGTGTGGGCAGCAAGCTGAAATACCTGAAATCTGCAAAAACGAGATTTTGATGCAGCGGAAGAAGAAGAGAAGTGGATGCCGAACCCGCCACCGGTCTTTGCCTTCACTGGAGTGGAGGATCTTTGCCACTATTTGAGCAGATCCAGCTCTGATACCATGTCAAAAGATGACATACCAGCGAGACAGTAGGGTTTGCAGGGAGGAACACGGAGTGAACTCGGCAAACATGGAGAAGAGAAGAGAAGAGAGAAGAAACTCTGATGAATGGAATGATGAAGTTCCGAATCATGGAGTGAATGTGATACAAGGGAACAAGGGTGCCATAGCACAAGGAAGATGATGAAGACAGCCACGAACCACGAACCACAATGTCCTCCTAAACGGGTGTGAGGGTAGTGGAGAGGCTGGAGAGAAGAGGTGATGGACTGAATGAATTAGCCGTGAGGAATAAATGAGAGAGTGGCCTATAAATAGGCACAATTAGTCTAGGATGGCGCCCCTTTTTGGGACTGCAAACCCTAAACGTAAACCCTAAACACAAAACGCAGAAACGCAAAAACGCAAACTGCGGGTGAAGGGTGAAGGGTGAAGGGTTTCTCAACATCCCCCTCACACTTGGCTGTGTCATTCTCTTTTTTGGCCTCTGCAAGTCCAACACACCTCTGACATTTGGTGGACACACTCCGTCATCTGGTACGTTCTCCATCAAAAGCCTGATCCAGTTCCCTCGCTAATACTTCGGGCTCCACACAGGGACTGATCAGTCCACTTTGTATTCAGTCTTCTATGAAGATCAATGCAATTCTTTCCTTCTATTTTTTACATTTATATCAATCTCTCTCTTCCCTTCTCTCTCTATGTTTGTATTCTTCTTCTATTGTGCACTCTCCAAAAACGCATGCTCCTCTAATGCAGTCCTCAAAAGATGCCCTTTCCTTTCTAGTCAAGCTAAGCTTTCTTAACAACAAATACACAAGCGGTCTCATTCCTGTGTGTCCTTCTATGGACCAAATATTGTCATTTTACCTTTCTTCCTCCCCCACAAAAGAAAAATTTTTAAATAACACCTCGGATAAAAACCTGAGGTAAAAAACAAAGTACAAAAGGTCATGTGAAGGACAACTAAGTATAGCATAATTACAAAAGTTGAGTAAACCACCATTCTAGTGGACTATAATGCCACATCATGTCAGTGCTAAATGAAAGAAGATACAACGATCCCATGTCTACCTAAAAGCATGTCTCCCCCTCAAAGTTACCCTAAAGTCTCTCCAATTTTTCATAAAAAGAGTGAATATTCTCCATCTAAATCTTGGAGAGAGTCTTTGCAATCAAGACATCCTAAAGGTCAATGCCATGGCTACATCTCATAGTCCAAATGAACCAAGCAACGATACTAGGTTCAACTCTCCTCAATGATGTGCCCAGGAGTCCCTCCAATTTGCAAGAAATCTAGAGTTAAGATCCTACTCAAATGCTAACCAACAATGAGAAAAGACTACATGCACTACGCATCATTATATCCACAAGTTGGGCCTTTCTCCATGAGTCTCCCCTTTTTCTTGCACTAGTAAAGCTTGAAATGTTTGTTGGCTAAATGGCCACTTCAAATCTCCTGAAGTTCCCCCGATTCAATGAATGAAATTCAAGTTTCTAGGCCTTCAATTTTTTACCATGCTTCTTGAGGTGGTTGTCAAACCCTAATTTCTGCTGTAAATTGGGGTTTATAGGAGAGATTCACCAAAATTTCCACAATGGCTAAATCTGCCAGAAATCACTAAGAAAGGATAAGAATAGGTTGGAGGATGAGAGAAATTTCAGACTTCCATCATAAGAAAATGAATGAAATCAATGGTTGCCCTGTCTAGACAACCATTAAAGCTATCTCCACTGATGGAATACATCGAATATGATGTTGATTAGCTCAAACAGCCCTTAAACTACTGTTACCTACTGCTATAGTCTCTTTTGGGCACGTCACCAACTCCTGGAGGGTCTCCTACTAGCTGGAAATGGCCTATCAACTATTGCAACAGCAATGGAAATCTCCTCTCCATCTCTCTCAGCTCGCACAAAGCTAGAATGACCCTCTCAACCTCTAAAGACATTTTTTCCACTTGCACGGGCAAGTTTTGCCGAGTGACAACCTTCTGTAACAATTTTCGACATTATCCATATTTATTAAATTAATTTTTAAAATATTAACTTTAATAATTATTTATGGCTCAAAAAAATAATCTGACTGGCCAACAATTAATTGGCTAGGCCAATTGATTATCCAAGTGATCCTGAGCACTCATTAGTGCAAAACTGGCATTAAATAATTAATTAATACCAATTCTCTAGTGTCACTATTGACACTTAGAGCTAATTAAATGGTCTAGGCCAAATTCTAACACTAAGTACCGCCTAGTATCTATCCAATATAACTTATTACAACTTTTGCCTTTGGTACTCACTAATATTTCGGGGTCCCAAGTCTCACATTGTGAAATAACTTAGCTTTCACCTCACGTGTAAGTCACATTTACACATTTGATTAACTCTTTAATCAAATGATGTGCAAAGCATCAAAATTTCATGTCCGTCCATGTAACACTTGTAGAGCCTAACTTCAAATAACGCTCAATATTAACAAAAATGTTCATAGCTCCATCCTAAATTTTTTGACTAGATCTCTTAACATTCTTAGTTGTAGTGGCTAAAGCTTTGGTGAGGCCAAATGACATTATCAATACTTGAAATGATAGAAACCAAATGTCAAATCACCTCAAGTATCGCGAGACCGTGAGATTCTATTAGTTTACTCACTATTTGATCAAAAGTGAAATGCGACTTACAAATATGATATGCAAGTTAATTACTTCACAATATGGGACCCTAGACCCCGAGATATCAATGAGTGCCAAAGGCAAAAATTTTAACAAGTTATGCTTGACACGTACTAGGTGGTACTTGGTGTCAAATTTGGACCTAGACTAACTTATTGGACACTAATGTCACTGGTGACAATAGAGACTAAGCATTAAATAATTACTTAATGCTAGTCCAAGGGCTAATTACTGCTTAGGGACACTTGGAAGACAATTTGGTCTAGCCAATTTAATTGTTGGCTGGTGTAATTATTTCTCTAGGCACTAGAATAATCATTAACTTCATGTTCAAAATTAATATTCAAAAAATCAATTTAGTAAGCTTGATAATGCTACAAATTGGGATTAGAAGACTGCCACTTGGCAAAACTTGCCCATATAAGTGGGAAAACATTTTTGGATGCTGGTGGAAGTCTATTTTTGCCATTGTGAGAGAGGAGGCTATTACAGAGAGCAAGAAGATATTGATGTTATTTGCAGCCGTCAGGGACCAATCCTACAGCAACCAACAGTAGTTTGGATCCCTTCAAATGTAAGTGACAATAGCTTAAGGTTCTTCTGGTGAAAGTGATAGCATACCGGAGGGAATAGCAACCTTTCTATAGGCCTGAAGCTACAAGTGACACCTTCCATGGTTCTTGTGCATAGCAACAACAATTTTTCAGCCTTTCTCGCGATGAAACTCTGAAATTTCTCTCTCTATAGTACTCTCTCATCCTACAGTGATCTCTCAAGTTATCTCAACAAAATCCAGCCATTGTCGAAGATTAAAGTGGTAAAATATACATTTCAGTTTATGTTTATTGTTTGTTGTAACTTGTGTTAAGGATGGTTTCATCAAGCATGGATAACAAGTCTTGCATTTGGAAAAAGAGGTCACCTATGCTTCACAATTTATAGAGGGCAATGGATAGTCCACATGCAAGTGCATAGATTGATCCTCCTCGCATACCATTACCACAAATACACCAAGTGGAAAGAAAATGACATGGATGATGCCTTTTAGGAAAATTCTACTATCTAACTTCTCAACTTATATGCTTACACGTTATCTCATGAGGGGATTATAAGAATAAGCTTGATTCAACTTTCCTCCAATCAGAAAATGTGGAAATTGGTGTTGCCGCTTATTCTTTGGGCACATTATCTATGCCTACTTTATTCCATTTGTACATCATTTAATGGTTTGGATGCAGATTCCATGATTGTATACATGTAGATGTAGATATAAAGGGGTGAGGTATTGTAACGTGTCCACCTGTTCCCTTTCAGGACACGTCTTAGCAGTCCATCGAAAAGAGAGTCTAGAAAGCTCCGCCCGGCACTCCCATGGAATGTTACGGGGTTTGCGATCTAGGACTTCCCGAGTCTGCCACGTAACGGAAGTATTCCTGCTGTTCCCACTTAGGACCGACCTGAATCAGGGTTTCCCCTAATGGTCGCTTTCCTAAACGGCAGCTAGCGTCGAACCCCAGGCGAACTACTTTACGCGGAAACGCCAAGGACGAAGCGGATTCATGCTGCACTTGGTTCAAGGAGAATGGAAAACGAGAGGGATGCAAGGCTCAACCTCTCTGCCCTTAAGGCATAGTCTCATTCCGTTCCTCTAAACAGCATAAATCGGGATTCTTGTAACCTAAACTCTAGGTCAGCGCCCTTGCTGTTCATTTCCTTTGAGAAGAGCTCCTTGTTGTCCACTTCGATTGAGAAAAGTTCTCGGCCAACCAGGACCACCCATCCGTAGGACGGACCCATGGCCACATCCACCGCACTTTCCTCAAGGTTGCTTTAGTTGTCTAATTACCTATCACATTTAGTTGGACATGCATCAAGCAGCTTCATTAATTAGCCAGTTAGACACTGGTTCCTTCACGTAATCTTAGTACTTGACATAGAAAAACAATCTCAAACAAGTTTCTTTTCAACAGATTATCTTATTTATCTTTGAAATACATCAATAAAGTCCAGCCCGCAGACTAATCCATAATCCGCCCGAAGGCTATCCAGCAATCCACAGGGATTACTAATCCAAGATTCCGCCCGTAGACTAGTATGCGGGCCTCGAGATCCAATCCCGAGTCACGTTGGCCTCTTGTGCAGGGCCCGGAAGGCAAGGGATTTACGGCCAGAGTCCCCCCCCCTAGCACCCAAGCGTCCTCCTGCTCCAAGTAGCGCTCAACGGAGAGACCTCACGCGGCGGGTTCGGTCCACGTTCTCGGCACGGCTAACAACCCCCTTGGTTAGGGTCAGGCAGACAGTCGGGGGTAACTGAAGCTGCCTCTCCCTTCAGGCCTTCAACCTGAAGCATTAAATATATTTCCATCCTTTAGTTCCTTGAGCAAACAATGCAAACAGTGCTCCTAAACTGTTACAAGCACAATCAATTCCAGTGGTCGTTTATTTAGCCAACTGCTAAGGAGTGAATCCTTCTCTCCGAACGCATCCAACGTTCGATCCGGGATCAATTGCGACTTGGCAAGATCCCCCAAGGATTTGTTTGTTCACCCTTTTGTCCTTGGGTTAGGACCATACCCTATTAACCCAACTTAACCAATACCTTAGGTTTCATACATTAACAATAAATCCTGGCGACCATGTCGCTCCAAATTGTTGACTGATCCTTTGCTTCCAAGCAAATACCTAATTTCCCTTAACTTGGCAATTTTTCCCCCAAGAAAGGTGATGTAACAGGATGACTACTCATCCTCGTGCAAGTTAAACTTGCGCAAGAACCTGCCAACCTCATTCCAAGGAATGGCAAAACTCTCTTGTGATCAAACCATAAGACCATGCGACGTTGCTACTTGTTGCACAAGTGTTGCATCTATTCCATGGGATCATTTCACCCATTGAACGGCATTTTTCTAGTCAAGGAATTATGTTTAGACAAGAAGCAGGGTTTAGGGTGTCTTCTTACCCAACCCAAACCTAATTGCACTAGGCCGACACGTTCGGTCCTAGGGATTCAAACTCAAACCGAGTTTTAACATTTGAACGAATGCTTAGGGTAGAACCCTAGATCGTTACTTGCATGAGCGTCCAATTGACCCAACATTGCATGAATGTGGGTAGGACCTTTGGGTATGAGAATTTTGACTTGGCAACAAGTGCGAAACTAGGCCAAATCCTTAACGTGCTAAACTCTAGTTACCACTTGGGGTATTTATCGTATCGATTGAACCATGCCTATACGACTCCCCTGCAAGTTAGGTGATTTAGATAATTCGATCTACTTCTCTTGCGACAAGGACGAGCCATTCCTAGAGTTGATAAACTTGATCTAAAAGAGAAAGCTAGTTGCAACATGTCATAATACACGTAAACACGCGATTCATTGCTTCTACGTACCACTAGATTCGCAATAACCCTATCCTTCCTTGTTAAAATCAAAACGCATAATAAATTGAAGTATAACTTATATAGGACCTACTAGGATTTACATTCAAGAATCATGCCCACAATTCTTTTTCTAAGCTTTTAGAATTTCATGCTTTAATAAACCATGCAATCTTTTCCAAATGCAACTTGACGAAATGAAGTTTGCGAATATGTAACATGCGACCCTAGATACAAAAAAAATGAAGTTCATGTGACACTAAGGCTAGTATTGATTTAATCCATTTCCAAGCATCCTTTTTCCATGCAACTTACAAGATCGGAGTTCATTTTCATGCCGTGAAATGGAAGTTAACAATTTCCTCGTGCGAATCATAACGAAGGGAATTAGTGACTAAATACAAGATACTCCTTTCCTTTACGGCCCATGCACTTAACAATTTCATTCCTTTGCCTAAGTAATAGGCGTTTAGACTCATTACTTTGGAAATGCACCAAAATTAGCAACATGCAGCTAATCTCCTAAGACTGACAATTCTAGAAATGCAACGTTCCATTTTCATAACATGCACCAACCTTGTCTAACGTTTAAAGAGATAATTTATCAAGTGTACATTTATCGCTGCCACATGCATTAACGATAAGCGCAAAATGCATTCTTCCTTATGAAATTAAGCATGCCTAAATCATTTATTTATGTGAGAATAAACTCGAAAAAAACCTGGACTTGTGGGCTCGAGGAGATGTCCACGTGAACGTTAGGAGAGGAATCTCCCGCAGGCGCGCCTTGCGACTTCTTAGGGGCCATCGTAGGCGTGATTATGGACTTCCGGTTTGCCCTTACCCTTACACGATCGGTGAATTTCCTCCACCTTAGTAAGCAGCCTCAAAATCTTGCCCTTCTCCCTCGTACGCAGGAGATCCCTTCCGAAGTGCGGATCCTTGAGAATACCGGGCTTGCGGGATTTGGGCTTATGGGAGGCCTTGTGGGGTTGGAGCTTGGTTTGTGGAAATGGGGCTCCTACGAAAAAGGTTCTTGGGAATGGGGGCTTTTAAACACCCGGGGTGGCTACGCGGAAACAGCCCTTAAGGAAGCCCCCTTATGGAAGCTTCCAAGAAGCTCTAGGAAGCTTCTGCTTCCCCCTAGGAAGCACGTGGACCAAGGGAAATGATTGAGGGGTAATAGAAAGAAGAAGGATGACGTCGATTGGGGGAAAGATGCTTGACTTTTATGTGGCAACGTGGGGCCACGGCCTGCGACGACTGCGATGGCGGCTTCAGCCCGGTGGCGAGGGATTAATGGCAGCAGCGACGCTCCTCCTCCTCTCGACAGTGCGGCAGCCTGCTGGCGTGGGATGGCGATGGCGGCCTCCAATCTCTTTCTCCTCTCCCTCAGCACGACGACTCCCTCCTCCCCCCCCCCCCCACAAGGCTAAGGGGGGTTTATATAGGGCTTAAGGGGTGGGGAGAGAAGCTCCCCACGTGGCCTCTGCATGGCTTCCCCCCCTCCTCATGCAGCCCACAACTCCACCTAGCCCATCCCTCCCCACACTCCCTCTCCTCCAGACATGCATTGGCTGGGGAAAAGGGATAAACATAAAAACATTTTTGCATTAATATTATCCATTTTGCCCCTCCCAAGAGGGTGTTTCCCCGTGGTTATGCGGATTTGAACCCCCGGGCTCGATTTGCCAATGCGGAGGTCCCGTTTTTACGCGTGCGGGTTACGGATTAAACTGCCGGCAATTACAATGTGGAAGATAACCTTGCACAAGGTTTACACGGCGTGCAGGGAGTCAAGTTTGGTAATATTTCGAGTGGGAATATTACAGGTATGTGACATGTCCATCCTTTATTGTATAGTTTTATAGCTTCCATAGTCATATGCTATCTTGATGGTATCACGCATCTAATTTGTGCTCGTGCCACAATATAGTTGGTCAATGATATTTGGTGCAAGAGAAGGTATAGCAATGATTGCGTTTTGCATGCATTTGCTATCCTAATTTGTGTTTTGTGTGGTTAGTAAATTCACACTTGCGAAGAGCAAGCCTTGCATAATCCTATCCAGTTCTATCCCTTGCATATAGAAGGAAGAATACAGTTTGTTTCTCACGGCAAATCACACAAAAAGGAAAAAAGCACCTGCATGCAGTTCAGCAAAGCTTCCAACAGCAATGCTAGTACTCATTGAGGAAAGCAAGAGCTGCACACCAACCTGCATTCAAACCTAGACAGCAAGTCTACACTATCCCAAGCAGCCTACAGTTGTTACTGCACAGCACGACCTCTTCCTGCCTTGCTCACTTCTATTACACCTTGAGCACACTTGGAGGAGCTGTGAGAACAGCCTGTCTTTGCATGCAAGCTAGCATGAAAGAGAGAGAAAACTGCCAATATGCTGTAAAAACAGCCACAACCTTCCATTGCATGCAATGACTGCCTCAAAAACTACCTCCATTTGCCCAAAACTGGCGCTCAAACTTGACTTACCTTTTTCATCTTTCTCATTGACACTTTTGCAGAAAAGGCATATTTTAATCCAAAAATGTTAAATTTCAGTGCATATGCCCAAACCTTTGCTCTGCTGCACAAATTTAATATTTTAACTAAAACTTTGGCACTAAGGTTCAAAAAGCCCCAATTATTCAAATGTGCACTCTGCACTTGCACATTAAATAATCAAGTAACCTCTAGCTCTCAACTATTGAACCCCTGCCATTGATAGCGCTGCCCATGTTCCACACAACTTATGATAGTCTTGCTTGCCCAGAAATCTAGGAGCTAATCACATGCTAATCCTAAGCAGGGAAAGATACCTCCTAGTGACAACTAGCTTCTATAGATTGTGTTCTATTGTTTGCTCTAGTCAACATCTGCTACCAAATAAGGCCCACATGTATGATACTTATGAGGCATTGTTGGCAACTCATAGCAACTTGTTTTTTTTTCAATATGCCCAATTCTTGCTTAGTCAACAACATTCTACCACGTGGCTCGCATGCAGAATGTCTATAAAGCATTGTCAACAACTTGTGATAGCTGCTTTTCTTCCATGCGTCTAGTGTTTCTTACTTGCTTTGTATGCTTGTTAGCCTCTTGATGACAAGTTTCTTGCAGTAGGGTGACTAGCCATTTAAGTAGGTGTCTCTTGATGCCTTGCCATTGCTAAGTTTGTCCTTGGACAATATGTTTCCTCCAATTTTGTGGTCTTTTACTTTTTCTATGACTTGGCATCCACATTGTCAACTTCACACTCTGAGTGTGCTACTAGTGACCAAGTGCACGTGCCCTATTAGCCCAATTGGGCGTGCAGGCAGGTGGCACGGTGGCTCTTGGTTGGGTGTGCACAAGTGGCTTGGCAACAATAACATTTGAACGTTTAAAGGTCGGTTCACCCTATGTTTCCCTATTTAAAATTGCTGCTTCCGTTTGCACCTATTATATGTGGATAATATCTCTTTGTGCTTGTCTCACATGTCTCACGCTGGCTAGATCTGTTGCTAAATCACTTTCACTCGAGTAAACAATTCTCAACAAAGATAATTCCAAAACAATATATCTTAACCATTTGAAAATTTGAAATACTTTGACATTATAGTTGTATGCCAGACTGTAGCCACAGATTTTACTTTGGTATGGTTATATGTTTCCATTATCTAAACTTTGAGATTAACATACTTGCTTCTACTTTTCTTCTCTCGTGCAAGGTAGTGCGTTTTTTTTATCGTTTCACTTCCACCTATACTCCTATTTATGCATTTGTGATCAAGAAATTCATTCTTCTAACATTCAAGAAGCTTTTGTTGAGTGTTACGGTGCTTATAAGTGCTTTTCAGTGATGATGTTGGAGTACTCCAGCCTAAAGAACAGACTCTTTTATTACCATGTGGCCGAAATGGGGGTCATACATGTGAAAGTGAAGAGATGGTATGGGGCAACTTTATGTCACTTCTAAGAACAACAGGGATATGCAATGCATAAAACCGAAGTGCACAAAATATCATGTTACAGTACTAAAAGAGCTGCACATATCATAAATAAGTATCTTACCTCTTCTATATTCATTATGGCAAGTGATGCACCACCTTCATCCAAAGGAAGAATGTTATAGGCAGAATATATTTTCTTTTTTTTTTGAATGTCCTTGCCAGCTGCCAAAATCTGCAAATGGAAGAACCAAGCATCCTCACTTTAAATCCTAGCAAAAAGGATCGACTACCATACACAACTTTTCAAAACTTCCAAAATTTATAAACATATTCACCTCTGGCCCAACTTCATCATTATCCACCGCGCACAAAACCTCAAAAAGCACCCCTGCAGTGAGATACGCTTTTTCTAACTCTGCTCTGCAAGCAAGCAAGCAGAGGTGACTATGAGGTTACAGAATGCAACACAACTACTATTTTTGATTCTGCATATGCACATCACCAAGGAAGTATAGCATGGAATACAAAGGACATAAATTTCCAAATGCTAGAAAAGCAGCTGATGAGAATGAAAGAGAGAAAGCAAAGAGTTGCATTCAGTGGGTTCAAAATGCTTCTCCACTGCTTGCTTCACCTGGCCCTACCCAATCTCACTGTAATTTGCCACTTCAGCATCCTCCCCAAGTAGCATTTTTGTAACATCTCAACCATGCCTTGTTACACATCATCTCATAGCAGAATACAGCCATCAGCACTATGTCTTTAGCAAGGCAGCCTCCTGCCACTCCACTTTTTCTGCATGCAGCTTTACATCAGCTACTAGACTATGTATAAGCATACTCTCAACAGCCTTTCAGAGTCATATCTAGCATCAGGTCATTCACTTGAGCACAATCAGTCTGATATTCCTCTATATTTATCTTTTACATTTCATTCACATGCACATTTCCTGCATTTGGCATCACTCTTCTTTTTTAGGACATTTTTGGAAAGAGGCAGTTGGCCAATTCTATTGTCCGTTTTATCAAAGGATGGGGAGAAAGAAGAGATCCCTTTCAATACTGAATCTGAAGAGATCCTGCCCACATCATCGAGAACAACAATTACACCCATTGTCTCCACAATGAGATGTCAAGTACAAGTGTAGCAGTTTAGAGCCTAGGGCTGGTATGTATTATTCTTGCATAAACTTTCAGAAAACAGGTTTTGATGCCAGGAAACAGAGTTTCAACCTCAATCCAAGATGGTGAAACAGGAACCAGAAATTTCGGTCAGTTTTTGTGTATACTTCAGGAAAGAGCTAGTACATACTAGAAAGGCTGACAAGGCTGACTACTATGTTCAATGAAATTCACTTGCCCTCATAAGAGGGAATGATGAAGGCAGGTGGCTTTTTTTGTAAGCAGCTTATGATAATCATCCCTGCCTTCCAATCATAATATGAAACCCTTTCAAAGACAATTACAATCATCTCTTGGGGTCTTCTCGACTTAGTGCAACGATGCATTGCTACAAGTAAAACTCCATCTGCACATCAGGTAATTTAGACTCTACAAAACAATATCATATGCACAAAAATTCCTAGTGACCACCAAGCTGTTGACAACATGTACTGTGGGCTGCCCTGCTGCCATCTCTTCCTATCAGCCTGGTCTGGACAGATTATACACTTTGATATTTGTTTACTATTGCTGATCACTTTCAGAGATTGCCTGCTGCGTTTTGGGATCTGTTCGAGGTACGACGAAACTCACAAAGTTGTCAAAGAGTCCTCTTCTAGCTCCTTCCCTGGTCCACCCAAGACATCAAGGTTTAAGGACTGTTAATTCATTCATTTTCATTCACTTTGAGTTCTCTTCACCTTTGAGTTCTTTTGTGTCCATTGTGTTACTATTGTACACTTTGAGTTTATCTTCTTTGTTCGAGTATTTCTTTATGGTTGAGGGGGGACTACCAATGACTATATGTGACTAAAGGCATAAGTTGCGTGAAGAGGGGCAGTGTGTCATGGGAACATGATATTTTAAGATGCTTTAATCTTGCCAATAACATTTGATTAAAATATTAATCAAATGTGCAAGGTCGTTTAGCACATGTGATGCACATGGCAATTATTTCACAGTAACAGGCCAAGGACCCCGAGGATGCAACAGGTGTCAAAGGCAAAAGTCGTAATAAGTTATGCTTGTCAGGTACTAAGTGGTACCCGATATCAGATTTTGGCCTAGGCCAATTTATTGGCCGCTAATGTCAATGGTGACATTAGAGACTAGGCATTAATTAATTTGTTTTCCAAGTATCTTTGAGTAGTTATTAGTCCTTAGATTGGCATTAATTAATTAATTAATGCCTAGCCAATTTAATTATAGGCTAGTGAAATTAATTTTCTAAGACTAGAATAGTTATTAAATTAATTTTCAAAACTAACATTCTAAAAATTAATTTAGTAAGTTGGATAATACTGGAAAATGGTATTAGAAGGCTACCACTTGGCAAAACTTGCCCATGCAAGTGGAAAAAACGTTTTTAGAGGCTGGTGCAAGTCTATTCTAGCCATTCTGAGAGAGAATTGTTATTAGAGAGCAAGGAGAGGCTGTTGATGTGATTTGTAGCCACTAGGGATCAGTCCTACAACATGTGAGAACAGTTCGGAGCCCTCCAAGAGCAAGTGACAGCAGCCCAAGGTCCTTCTAGTACAGATGACAACATACAGAAGGGGGCAGCAGTCTTTTTGGTAGTCACAACCTCATTATTTCTCATCCCCCATCCATCTCTCAAGTTATCTACAATTTGAGCCATCAGAGGAAGAGATTTCAGTCAATCTCTGCTATAAACCCTAATACACAGCAAAATTTGGGGTTTTGACAGCCACCTCAGGATGCGTGCCCAAAATTGAGGCCCTAGAGTTGAATTCCAGCAGCCGAAATTAAAAAATTCCAGGGAGATTTAAGAGACTAGCCAGCCAATATCAAATTTGGGGTTGAATTTGTCTTTCGAGGAGCAGGGTGAAAGCCAATCCCCACGCAAACCAAGGGGCAAATTGGTTTGGAGGCTTGCCGGTCAATATTGACAGCGAGAGACACTTGGATTAGCGAAGGAGATCAGAGGATCTCAGTTGTATTCCATCCATTTGCAATAAAAGATAAAGAAATACAACAAGGGGCACCAATTTTGGGGCCAACAGGGTGTCCAATGTCTAGGATTAAAGTGGTAATATTTGCATTTTCAATTTATGTTAATTTTATACTTGTTGTAATTAGTATTAAATCAAGTTATTTACCACCCTGTATCTGAGAAGGAAGCCTGGTTTCGCAATGACATAACCAAACTGGTGGCTTGGAGGGAGTAAGGGATGGGTGGCAACTATAGGCTCTAAACAAAGCAATCTGCTGGCATGATAGCTAGTTGTTAGCTTTGGACAAGCTAGGTGGCAATTGTGCAAGCTGGAATAGATATGGATAATGATAGCGACTTCGTACCTAGCTAGAATGATGGACGACAACTGCAAACAATGCAACTCAGCTATGGATGGTTGGACAGCACTCCATGGGCTAAGATATCCACCACGAGGAGTGTGGACAGCAATGGGATATAGGCACCAACTAATGGGTGATGATGGACTGATGAGGGATGCAAGTGATTATGCAGCCCATCTATTCATAGATGAGAAACCAACCAAAATTTGTGGGTTTGCTTATGGGACATGGAACTTTGTAGCATTTTGAGTTTTGTGGCCATTTAAAATGAGATAGTGAAGATACTAGTGTTAATGCATCTTTTTTAGCTTAACACCCCCTCTCAGGCCCAAAATTGGAGCCAAGAGGGGAGGGATTGCAAGCGTAGTTCACCCCAAATAACACCGAGAGGTTCCACCCCAAAGCAACCAAGCCATTGATCAATGAGTATATGATGGCTGCCCAAGAACCCACCAAGGCTACAAAGGCCAAAGCAAGATGGGAAGCCAAAGCGACTAACAAACAAAAGGATGTCAACTGCACTGTAGGAGCAAAGATTTCTCTATAGTTGATGCCTTGCTTTTGTCAAAACCCTTGTACCACAAGGCAATCTTTGTATTTATCCAAGGTTCCATGAGCTTTTAATTTAGTTCAAAAGATCCATATAGTTGCAATAACCTTCTGGTGGTCTAGATGATCCACCAACATTCAAGTTATATTCCACTCAATGCTCTCAAGCTCCTTCTCCATGGCCTCTTTGTTACATCCTTGGACATCTCGATGGGCACTAGTAGCAGTGGTCACTCTAGTTATGAAGTGACTTAATGTGAATGCAATAAGGATACTTCAAGGTTAGGGCAATCAAGCCCTATTTATAAGACTCGAGATCCTATTGGCCTATAGGCCAACGTGCATGTACACTAGGACAATGTGGGCCTAATTTATAGCACAAATTAGATTTTATACAGCCACCTTAAGATTCATGCCCAATTACTGAAGACCTAGCACCTGTGTTGTCATGACCTCATGACACTAGCAATTCAACTAGCCTGCAGCTCGATGATGGGAAGCAGTTTGTTGTCCAGAGGCTGTTGATGGGTGGTTAACAGTCCACACATCTGTTATGTGCTCTTTTGTATAATTGCTTTTATTATTCTTCTTGTTTGTGCTGATTTTACAGGATATACAGATAATTAGAGTTAATCCCCTAGATAACTCTAGACTACAGCATCAGAGTAGGTTTTTGGTAGTCTATACAAATGTGCACTATTTGTATAGCAGTAATACACTAAGAACGGAGCTGAATGAGCACATAAACCATATGCACAAATAAACCAATCAAACCAAATGCCCTAAACATATCACCAGAAGGGCCAAAATATACACTCAAGCAAGGCATAAACATGTTCAGGACAGACTGCTGCATTATCTTACCGGTCTCTCTGCTGACCTCCACCAAGGGCTCTGATGTAATCTTGATAGAATGCGCGCATTTCCTTGGCATCACTTGTTTCCATTCGTTTTTCAGCTGTAGCTCCATCGTCCTGCCTACCCCAAGAACCAATCAGACTCTTTCAGTTGCTTCTGTCTACTGTATTTTCATTAACCTTTGTTCAGAATATGTCTGTGCATTCTTTCTCTGCTCGTACAAGACAAGTACATACGGAGAAGACACGCATTCATTCATACCAGCAAAACACCACATAATGCATGGTCCAGCCTTCTAGACCTTAAAGCAGAATGTTTAACTGCTGTTCTCACCTCAGTGAAGACTGATTTCTTT
Organism: Lygodium microphyllum; assembly: GCF_053477565.2. Classification (NCBI taxonomy): domain Eukaryota; kingdom Viridiplantae; phylum Streptophyta; class Polypodiopsida; order Schizaeales; family Lygodiaceae; genus Lygodium; species Lygodium microphyllum. Next base: position 148,080,099 of record NC_141146.1, on the reverse strand, counting down.
TAAAAAACCTTTAATAACGAAACAAAGCAGGGAGGGAAATGAGAAGTCTACTCTTTCGAGCTTCTGAATCAATGCTGTCTTGAATTGACGAACTCCTCTTCCCTTTGAGTGAGGATCAGATCTGTGTGCCTTCTCAAATGCATGAAACCGACCTGCAAGAGTATTTATAAGGTATCAAGACAGGCCTGACTTGTCAGACGTGCTGCATATTTGGACTAATCATCACAGCTGCAAGTGAATAGTAATGATTGCGTACATAAATATGCAACACGAGGTCGGTCGTGTTCGATCTCATTTGCAACCCTCAGTATGTCTGCGACATGTGACACAGATGGAGGCACAATTTCACTGTCTAAACCATCCGAGGAGATTAAGCTGGTGGTGTACGATCGATTCAGCCGTCGGTGTGGCTGAGTTAAGCCTCCCGTGCTTACCATTGCCAGGTAGGTTGAAGGCAAACGGGCTGAAGGCAATCTTTCAAAGGAAGAGACCAGATTTAACTTCGAAGCATGGCAAGAACGTTATAAGGCATATCAGAAACTGCACGGATCATATACTGGATAGAGGTTTGCGCCAATCTCAAAACGGATATTCCAGATGTGCGATGGCCGGTCTTACCAAGAACTATGTCATTTGGATGGCATGCGTCTCCACATAAATTGCCATGCATATTCAACACAAAAACTGGTGGAAGACGGCAAACCAGATGATTGATGGAGCTCCTGTGCATAAAACAAGGCAAAGGGAAACTGTGGATTTGCAATGGCCTGTACTACCAAGGACAATGACATGTGCACGGAATCCGTGCTCCACGTGAGCTGAAGAAGGCTGCAATGGATGCTCAGCAGAAGAACTAGTAGAAGGCAGGAAACCAGATGATTGATGGAGCTCCTCTGCATAAAACAAAGCAAAACGGATACCGTGGATTTGCAAAATGGTCTGTACTGCCAGGAACTATGTTATGTGCGCTGAATCCATTCTCCGCACGAGCTGACACAGACTGCCATGCATGCGCAGCACAAGGTTTGGTGAGAGTCAGCAAGCCAGATGATCGATGGAGATCCTCTGATGCGCAAATCAATGCATGGCAAGCACAGAGCAGTACAGGAAACCCCCCTTTTGCTGTTGAAGAAAGAGTAGTCTTGCCTACTGACAGACACTTGACTGGAAAACTAGAATACCATTAAAGCCAAATATGCTTTTGCCGAGAAAGCGCCACTGGGCCCGAAGGCATCCCAGGACCCAGACTCCAGAGGATAACCAAAAGTTATTATACATACCGTGTACGTGACCCCACGTTAGAAAGCTACGCATAATTGAGTGCATTCTCACTGCAATTTCTCAGACAACTATCGCTTCTGATCATGTGTAGGTAGTATAGATGTTCTACCGTAGTACACACAATTCTCTCTCTTTCCCCTTTACATCATCGTCACCGATCGTTGCATTAAGGATAAAGTTTCACATCCTTTTGTACAACTGGTCAAAATTTCAATCGCGCACGTCATTTTGGAAAATATTAGATTGATTAATATCTTGTTGTCCTTTTGCTTTCTTCCAAGAAAGAAATACACATTGGCCACACATACTAAAGTTCAATCAATGAGGTTGCGATACTATTGATTTCATGGATTTTAACAAGCTAATCTAATCCCCATTTCTATTTTATGGTGGAAGAGATATGGAAGGATGGATCTACGGAGTTGTGTATGGGTGAGAGTGGGGGCGTGGAGGTTTTAATCTATATACTAGGCGTTTTGCGCCTAGACTCGAGGAGGACGCGATTTTTGCAGGCGGGGGCGGGTGTTGGACGCGTGGCACCCGCCCTCGTATTCTCTTTTTCTTCTTGTGGGGGAGGTGGGGGACGGCCACGTGGCACCCGTCCCCCACCTCTCCTTAACTAATAGTATAGATGCGAATAAATCTTATCTTACTACTATCTTATTTTGGTTGTAGCTTCGGAAGGCTCGGGGTCTCGAACCTACAATCTTTTCCAAACCTCCTTTTTTAATTTAAACCCCCTCCCCTCTCATTTCTCTCATGTGTAATCTCTCCTTTTCTCTTCTCCTTGCTCTTTTTTTTTAAATTAAAAGCCATTTCCCCTCTCTCTCTTATTGTAGGGCTTAGGCTCTCTTAAATTAAAACCCCCTCCCCTCTCTCACTTACAATCTTTCTCTTTTTTTTCCCCCTCCCCTTTTTAATGAAATTCCTCCCCTCTCTCTCTCATGTGTAGGGCCTAGGTTCTCTCTCTCTCTCTCTCTCACTCTCTCTCTCTCTCTCTCTCGTTAAACTTTTTAATTTAAACTTTTATTTTAATTAAATATTTTAAAAGCTTTTTTTAATTTAAAAAAGGAGAGAGAGAGAGAGAGAATAAGAAGAAGAAAGAGGAAAATGCGGAGAGAGGGGAAGAGGAAAGAGAATAGTCTTTTTTAAATTAAACATTTTTCTTCCTTCCCCTTCCCCCTCTCTCTCTTATGTGTAGGGCCTAGGTTCTCTCTCTCTCTCTCTCTCTCTCTCTCAGAATAAACTTTTTGATTTAAACATTTTTAATTAAATACTTTTTTGACATAGTTTTTTACACACTTTGAGAGGGAGATAGAAGAAGAAGAAGAAGGATAAGGATTAAAAAAAGAAGAAGAAAGAGAAAAAGACAAAGAGAGGGAGGAAAAGAGAAAAGAGAATAGTCTTTTTAAAATTAAACTTTTTTTAATACAGTTTTTGACTTGGAGAGAGAGAGAGACAAAAAGGAAATATATAATTTGAAAGAGAGAGGAAATGGGGGGAGAGAAAGGGAAAGAGAGAAAATAGAAAAATAGAGAGAGAGAGAGAGAGAGAGAAACTTGAAAGAGAAAGAGAGGAAAAGAAAAATAAGGAGAGAGAAACTAAGAGAAAGATACAAAGAGCAAAACAAAAAGAATGGGAGAGAGAGGGGGAGCATAGAGAAAGAGAATTATAGAGCGAGGAAATTAAAATTTAAGAGAGAGAAAGAGAGGAAAAGAAAAAAGGAAAAGAGGAGGGAGGAGAAAAAGGGGAGAGAGACAGAGAGAAGAAAAGCAAGGAGAGAAAAAAAGAAGAGAGAGAATCTAAAGAGAGAGAGAATTATAAAGAGAGGAAATATAAATTTAAAAGAAAGAGAAAAGAAAAAAAATTTAAGAGAGAAGAAGAGAAAAAATGAAAAAAGAGGAGAAAGAGAGGAGAGAGGGAGAAGAGAGAGAAGAAAAGTGGAAAGAGAGAGAGAAAGAGAGAATAAGAAGAATAAGAAGAAAGAGGAAAAGACGAAGAGAGATAGGAGAAAAGAGGAATGAGAAAAATCTTTTTTAAATTTAAATATTTTTTGAGAGAGAGGGGAAGGGAGAGAGGAAGAGAGAGAAAGAGAGAGAAAATATAAAATTAAAAAGAGAGAGATATAGAATAAAAAAATGAAAATTAGGAGAAAGGGGAGGAGAAGAAAAGGGGGCATAGAGAGAGAGAGAGAGAGAGAGAGAGAGAGAGAGAGAGGAAGAGAAAATATGAACATAAAGAGAGAGAATTATATATAAGGAAAAGTTAAAATTTACATACTTTAAGAGAGACTAAGAATAAAGTAAAAGAAGAAAAAGAAGGGGAGGGAGAGAGAGAGAGAGAGAGAGAGGGAACATGGGGAGAGAAAATATAAAATTTAAAGAGAGAAGGAAAAGAGAGGAGAGAGAGAAAGAGAGAGAAGAAGAGGAGGAGAGAATATAAACATAGAGAGAGAATAATAGAGAGGAAATATAAAATTCAAAAGAGAGTGAGAGAGAGAGAGAGAGAGAGAGAGAAGAAAAAATTTAAAAAGAGAATGAAGAGAGAGAAGAAAAAAAAAAGAATAAAAAGAGGAGAGGGAGAGAGAAGGAAAAGAGAGGAGAGAAGGGGGAGAGAAAGAAAGAGAGAGAATTAGACATAGGGAATTGGGGGGAGAAGAGAGAGAGAGAGAGAGAGAGAGAGGGTGAAGAAAAAAATTAGAAACAAATAGGGAAAAGAGAAGAGAGAAAGATGAGAAATGGATTGTTGAGCGAAGTTACTGTGCAATAGCGCAATAACTTTGCTTGCCACTTTAGAGTAGTGAAGTGGCCTAATGTTCCTTGTGCGTGAAGCACATGCGGAATGCTAGTTTACTTGGTGTGAGTTAATTAGGGATACATGACACGTGGCACCTACTCCTTTATCTTCTCCCTACTCTTTTTTTCTATTAAAAGCCCCTCCCCCTCTCTCTCTCATTGTAGAGCCTAGGCTCTCTCTCTCTCTCTCTCTCTCTCTCTCTCTCTCTCTCTCTCTCTCTCTCACATTAAAACCCCCTCCCCTCTCTCACGTATAATCTCTCTCTTTCTTTTCCCCCTCCCCTTTTTAATTAAATTCTTCCCCTCTCTCTCTCTCATGTATAGGGCCTAGGTTCTCTCTCTCTCTCTCTCTCTCTATATATATATATATATGTTAGGTTAAACTTTTTAATTTAAAATTTTATTTTAATTGAATATTTTTAAAAACTCTTTTAAAATTTAAAGAAGGAGAGAGAGAGAGAGAGAGAGAGAGAAAGAAGAAGAATAAGAAGAAAGAGAAAAAGACGGAGAGGGGAGAAGAGGAAAGAGAATAGTCTTTTTTAAATTAAACATTTTTCTTCCTCCCCCTTTCCCCTCTCTCTCTTATGTGTAGGGCCTAGGTTCTCTCTCTCTCTCTCTCTCTCTCTCTCTCTCTCTCTCTCTCTCTCTCTCTCTCATATTAAACTTTTTAAATTAAATATTTTTTTGGCATAGTTTTTCACATACTTTGAGAGGGAGATAGAAGAAGAAGAAGAAGGATAAGGATTAAAAAAAGAAGAAGAAGAAAGAGAAAAAGACAAAGAGAGGGAGGGAAAGGAAAAAGAGAATAGTCTTTTTTAAATTAAACCTTTTTTTATATATTTTTTATTTAGAGAGAGAGAGAGAGACAAAAATGAAATATATAATTTGAAAGAGAGAGGAAATGGGGGGAGAGAAAGGGAAAGAGAGATAATAGAAAAATAGAGAGAGAGAGAGAGAGAGAGAGAGAAGAGACTAAGAGAAAAAAACTTGAAAGAGAAAGAGAGAGGAAAAGAAAAATAAGGAGAGAGAGAAACTAAGAGAAAGATACAAAGAGAGCAAAACAGAAAGAAGTGGAGAGAGAGGGGGAGCATAGAGAAAGAGAATTATAGAGAGAGAAAGAGAGGAAAAGAAAAAAGGAAAAGAGGGGGGAGAGAGAAGAGAGAAGAGAAGAAAAGCAAGGAGAGAAAAAAGAAGAAGAGAGAATCTAAACACGGAGAGAGAATTATAGAGAGATAAAATATAAATTTAAAAGAAAGAGAAAAGAAAAAAAATTTAAGAGAGAATGAAGAGAGAGAAGAAGAGAAAAAATGAAAAAAGAGAAAGAGAGAGAATAAGAAGAATAAGAAGAAAGATGAAAAGATGAAGAGAGATGGGAGAAAAGAGGAAAGAGAAAAGTATTTTTTAAATTTAAATATTTTTTGAGAGAGAGGGGAAGGGAGTGAGGACAGAGGGGGGGAAGAGAGAGAGAGAGAGAGAGACAGAGGAAATATAAAATTTGAAAGAGAGAGAGAGAGAGAGAGAGAGAGAGAGAGAAAAGAAAACAATGAAAATTAGGAGGAAGGGGAGGAGAAGAAAAGGGGGTATAGAGAAAGAGAGGAGAAGAAGAGAAAATATGAACATAAAGAGATAGAATTATATATAGGGAAAAGTTAAAATTTACATACTTTAAGAGAGACTAAGGGGGGGAAAGAAAGTGAAAGAAGAAGAAGAAGGAGAAGAAGAAGGGGAAAGAAAGATAGGGGGAACATGGAGAGAGAATTATAGAGAGAGAAAATATAAAATTTACAAAGAGAGAGAGAGAGAGAGAAAAGGAAAAAAGAAGAAGATGAGAGAATATAAACATAGAGAGAGAGAAAAATAGAGAGGAAAGATAAAATTTAAAAGAGAAAGAGAGAGAGAATAAAAAATTTAAAAAGAGAATGAAGAGAGAGAAGAAGAAAAAAAAGGAAAAAAGAGGAGAGGGAGAGAGAAGGAAAAGAGAGGGGGGAGGGGGGAGAATAAAAGGGGGAAGAGAAAGAGAGAGAGAGAGAGAATTAGACTTAGGGAATTGGGGGGAGGAGAGAGAGAGAGAGAGAGAGAGAGGTGAAGAAAAAATTTAGAAACAAAGAGGGAAAAGAGAAGAGAGAAAGACAAGAAATGGATTGTTGAGCGAAGTTACCGTGCGATAGCGCGGTAACTTTGCTTGCCACTTTGGGGTAGCGAAGTGGCCTAGTGTTCCATGTGCATGAAGTGCACGCGGAATGCTAGTTTACTTGGTGTCAGTTAATTAGGGGTGTATGACACATGGCACCTCATGTCAAAGACAACCCCTAGCTATCTTAAAGCTCTTGGCAGCATCACTTCACAGTAACATGGAGGAGAGAGGAGATGGTTCTTTGAGGAAGGTGGTCCTCAATGCCACCAAAGCTTGTTCAAGTGTTCTCAAATTTAACACAAATGTAGTGCTAGCCTTATTTACAAGCAAGACTCTAAAGGCTATGGATGTGGCAACTTGGCTTAAATACAACACTCAAATCAAAAGGTGTTGTGGACTAGATATACTATACCAACAAGGTGTTCATTATCATCTAATCCACCCTCAACTCTTAGGGCTTCAAAATTTATAATTACTTTCTTGGCTTAACGTTGGCTTTGCATACGAAGCCTCTTAGGTGCCATCAAGTGGTTGCATTATTGGGGTTAATGCACGATGGTGGATACTTTGCCATGTTATAGAACACCTTGAAAGGGTGGTCGACTGCATTGCTCCTTGCATGATACCTTTGTTGCCTTGAGATTTGGGGACTATGATCTCATGGCTCATTTGCCATGACACTTTACCTATCGAGTCAAATCTGTGGGCTATTTTTCTCAGCCTCTTTGCAAGCTCATTTTTTGTTATCTTGACATTGGATAAACTATATGGTGTAGCTAGTACCTTGCATGGAAAGTGTGATATGTAGCACCTTTCCTTGGGTTCTCCTTTGGCAAATTATTCATTGGCATCTCTCCCTAGGGTAAACTATTTAGAGTAGCTTGTCTAAAGTGATGTTCAACAAGAAGGAAGTTACAAAGAAAGTTTAGGAGCAAGCTATCTATTTCTAAGGTCTAGGTTTGCTTTATATCTTGCTCTAGCAACCAATCGAGATTGGCAAGACTTCCTAAACTTTCCAACCTATTTATGGAATATAATGCCAAACATTGCCAAAGGGTTGGGTAAATATTCCTCCTTTGGCTAGTCCTTTCACAAACGAGTTTTGTATGCTATGGAATACTACTAAAATCAACCAAATTATTTGGCTATGGTGGATGTCCCATATATGGGAGAGCACAAATTCAAACTTGCATAGAGTAAGTTTGCAAGAGCTTGTCTCTTTTGCAAGATTGGCATGGCCTAAAGTGATTAGAAACAAGAGGCAAATCTCACTAAAAGCCCCAATCAAAGCAAGGGGGAGAAAGAGGGTGACGACAAGTCATTAGAAATTTTAAACACAATGACAAGCAAGAACTATCAATGCCAAAGAACACTTGGGTGAAACCTCCTCAAGTTATGAATTTTAGGAATACGACCACAATTTCTGAAGCCAACAGAGATAAAGCGAATGCTTTCACCAACATTAGTAGGATTCCACTTGATCATCTTGAGCAAGAATGTCCTAGGATGGGCATTAATACGCACATGCTATTGAGTTATGATGGCACAAAATTGTATGGGATAAGAGGGCATAGCTAGTTTATTACTCAAACCATCTCTGAAAAGGTGGGTATGCAAGACCATTTTCAATATTATTCATGGTGCAAAGAATAAAATCTATTAGATAATGTAGAAAAATGATTTAAGAAAATGCCTAATACAAATCTAAATAAGTAAGATGGTTTAAGAGCACAATAAGTTGGCAACCTTTTATGTGAAGGGATTTAATGGTGAGGTTCAAGACCTCTTTTTTATACAAGTGTTTATCAAGGAGTATAAACTTCATCACCAAAGTGGCTTGGTATTTTCAAATAGGAATTACATTTACTTTGTTGAAGGAGTACAAGGAAACAATCTTATTGTATCACTCTTCTCAAAAGCTATAAAAATCCTAAACTAAAATCTAATGCAAGATGACATGATCTTCTAGGTACCCATGGATAGGAAGAAGCCTCGTTGGATGTCATCAACGTATATGGATATAAAGATGTGAGATTGAGGACAAAGTAACTATTTATGCTAGGAAATATATGTTTTGAGATATGATTGTTAAGAGGAGACTTTAACATGGTTCTAAATGATTAGGATGCTTCTACTAGAGCTTCTAAGGCAAAAGGGAAGGAGCTTGAAGCATGGGATTGAGCATTGCATCAACTTGGCATGATTGATATTGATGAATGCATGCATAAAAAAGATTGATATTGATGCATGCATGCATAAAAAAGAGTCAATCCCTACTTTCAACTCACATAGCCATCTAGCTATTGAGCTAGAGTCCATTTGCTAGGACAACCTTAGAGATGGTGTAAAAACTAGATTGTGCAACATATAGAATCCAAGCAAGGAAAAGAGAGTACACAAAAAATTGGAGAAAGGTAAAGATTTCCTTAATTATAAATATATTGGTACAAAGGTGGCCCACCCATGTGCTTCCATAGTGAAGCTTAAATGGCTATCCTAACAAATAGGTGAAGATTTTAAGGCTAGTTGGCCAACTCTAATTAGGCAAAAGATAGATGATCATGGTTTTGAGGGAGTCTCACTTTTATGGACCACAAAGGTGGCCAAGTCAGCCTAATCAACATACCTATTGATATTCAATAGTTAGCTAGGAGAATATTCCCTTTATCCTTAGGTTGGGAGCACTAATCCTAAAGCCCTGCTACTAGGGGGTGGTATCCGCCCTTAGACCTCCCAATTAGGGGACAATTTGTTGTGCTTGGGACCCAAAATAAGGGTCCTAGATAACTTCTATACCCCGCAACTTGATGTAGTGTGCCATGAGTTGCTATTAGCTTAATTACCCTATCTAACCCAAAGCCTTAGATCCACAAAGGTCATCTTTTTGCAATATGCTCACATAGACCTCATTTGGCATACAAGTTAGGACCCAACCAATGTGTAGTCGCACACTTGCCATCCCCTCATAATAAGGGACTTACAACATTGAGCACCATGGGTCACTAGTGGTACCTTATGAGGTGGGACATTGAGCATACTAACAAATGGCACATGGCTTCCCCTAGTGATAAATGTTAAAGTTGATTGTGGTGGTCTTCTCTCATATCATATTCCAATTTTGTTGAAATCTCAACTCTTTTGAGCTTCATAGATTGGAGGGCCAATACAAGTTGTTAGTACAAATGCTAGGAAATTTAATCAAGTAGAGATCAAATATGTGGCTAAAGGGGTGATAGAAGCTTGAAAGGAGGATATAAACTCAAAGATGGATGAACCCTACGAAAGGTTCACAAATACCATACAACAATGTGTGAAGTTGCAAGGAATGTGGTTGTGTGACAGGGAAAGGAGTGAACTAGGCTCATGCAATGGTACCCTCAACCAACTTTTAGGATTTTCCAAAGACAAAAAGTTGGACAAGGAAGAAGCTCGGCTCATGCAAAGGGCACAAATGGTGAGACAAAATTATTTGGCTAGAAATTAGAAAGGATTAATCTATAATTCATTAGAAGGCTAGTTTGAGATCCACATTGCATCTCCCTAGACTTCATAAGAGGCCTAAACCGGACAAGGCTCAAAGAGAGCTTGGTATATGAGAATGAATGAGAATATGCTCTCAATACTGCAAAGACATTGTTGGAACATGTCAACACAACAATGATAGGAAATTTTTTCAAAATAAGAGCTCAATGAAGCATTTGAACTCTTGGAAATAAGGAAGCCTCTAGCCTATGATGGCATAACAATGAAGATAATCCAACAATTTTGGCTAAGTCTTAAAGAACTGGTACTAAGGATGATCATTGAGTATTACGAGCTCGGCACAATGCTACATCTTAGACAAGAAGCATGATTACTAAAGCCATCGCTCTTAGACTAGCACCTATTTTGTAGAGATGTATTAATAAATTGCAATGTGGCTTTATAAAAGGGAGTTTGATAATGGATTTTGTCTTAAATGTGATAATGGCTACAAAATGGGCAAGCCTCTATGGGAAACAAATTATCTACCTATACAAGGCATAGAGAAGTCATTTGATAAAGTCAATTTGCACTACTTTTGCAATAAGTAATTTTCTGAAGACGAGGTTCACTACGAAAATTGTTGGCCTTCCCTTTGTGGTAGGCAATGGTGCACAAGATTTCTTCTTTGTCAATGGGTCACTTCTTAATACTTTGTGGGTTAAGGCGGTAAGACAGGGGTGTCCCTTGAGCCCTATATTGTTTGCTTTGGCCATGCATCTACTATTTTGTTTGATAGGCAATCTTACTTAAATGGTGATTTGCAATGAATAAGTTATACGGGTAAGCAATTGGCTTGGCTTGGCTTTGTGAATGACTAACTGAAAAGAAAATTTTGGAAAAGGCAATGGAGGTCTTAGACATGTATAAGAAAGTAAAGATGATTAAAATTAACTATGGAAAGTGTTCGATTTTAGTATTAAGGAGGCTTTGCATAAAATTGGCTAGAAGGGCACATAGAGGCACCATCTTTAGGTATATGGAGTTACCAATGGGAGTGGGTGCAAGGGTGAAATGGGTTATGGAAATAATCAATAGGAAATTCTACACCTAGAGCTCCACAATGTAGTCATTACATGTTAAGCTTAAAATCTTAAGGCCCTTTACCTTTCTCATAATTAGGTTTTATTTACATCTATCACCATGGAATATTGGACTAAAAAAGATTTATGGCGATGGTGGGTAGATTTCTTGGGGAAACTCTAACAATAATTTTTTACTCCTATTGACATACATGTTTTGAAGAAGGTCAAAAGAAATAGGCTATTGCAAGTATTACATATTAAGTAAAATCAAGGCAGCATCTAAACTTCTAAAGAAATGCTAGGAGTAAGAAATACATTGGGGTCACCTTGCCTCTATGCATTACAAAGACCCTCTCATAGAAGAGAGGAAAATAATTGGGACAGAGACACCCCCGGTTTGCATGCTTATGAAATAGAAGGGGATAGAGAGAGATCCCCTTATGGTGATGGGGCTTATCACCACTTATGCTACCATAAGAGGAAAGTGCATAACTATTTGCTTTAATTGAATGAAAACAAAATGATAAAAAAAGAAAGACAAAAAAAGAAAAGTAACAATGTGCCCCTATTGACCTACATCATGTTGTTTGCAATTACATGTAACAACCCAACCCTCTATGCTTGCTTTGGCATTGCTAACCAAAAAGCCCTGGGTGTAGTCCATGGTCATGCCTTAGGGAAGCTAACGTGCTAGGAAGGCACACTTATTATCCATATACAACTAGGGCTACCACCATCAATGTTATTGCATAGTCAGCCTAAACTAGGTGTAACTTGAAAACTCATAACAAGTGCTATATGCTATTGTGCCCACATAGCATCAATTATGAGAGTGCCATCAAGCCTCTTCCAATTGGCTTAAGCATCTTCTTATTGGCTATGCATCAAGCCATCAGCAGAGCTCCAAGTGACCCTCAACAATATTGGTAGCCACGATGACTGTCTCCCTACATCATTCACCAACCATCGATCGTTGAGTCACAATTGATAATCCCTTTGTGGGTTATGCTCTTGGCCATAACTAGAGTAGTTGTTCGAGATACAGAGAGAGGGAGAGAGAGACACATATAGTGAGAAGCACAGAGAGCCAATCCTCTCTAGAATCTTCTTCTTTTCTAACTTAGACACACAACCAAGTAAGACCTAAGTCTACATAATAGTGTGAAAGAGACTTTGTCTCTAACTGACTGGTACAACTAATTATGTTCGACATTATTACGGCACACTTGTCATCTAGCTAACCTATTGTTAGAGAGAGTTGGTACATTTATCGAGCTTGATTCTTCACACTCCCCCTCAAGCTCAAGTCACAACATGTATCTCAAGTAGCAACTTGAAGTGAGTAAACTTATCCCTACCAAATGATTTAGTAAAGATGTCCGCTACCTAGTCTTTTGTCTTCACATGGATAAGATCTATCTTATTTCCAAGTACCATTTCTCTAATGAAATGGTAATGCACTTCTATGTGTTTCGATCTAGCATGATAAACAGGATAACGCCAAAAGCACATTGCTCATGCTATCACAGTACAAGTTGACTAGTTTATCCACATGTACTCCCAAGTCATCTAACATCTTAACCAACCAAACAACTTTATATGCAGCTAAGGTTGCACCACTGTATTCTGCTTCAATACTCGAGAGATCCATAGTGGGTTGCTTTTTACTACTCCAACTAATCATGTTGTTGCCAAGACCAAATGCATACCCACTTGTCAATCTTTTGTCGGATGCACATCCAACTGAATCTGCATCACTGTATCCAGTAAGCCTTCACATACCTCATAAAACAACCCAAAATGTAGTGTAGCCTTCACATTGATCCATATAAACTTTTTCCATCAAATCACCATTCAGGAAAGCATTCTTTATGTCCATCTAATATAGATTCCAATCTTTGGATGTAGCTAATGTAATGATAGTTTGTACAATTGCCATCTTTGCAACATGACTAAAAGTCTCTTCATACTCCAGCCCATACTATTGAGCAAAACTCTTCACAACCAACTTGGCTTTGTATCTCGGAAGTGAGCCATCTGATTTACATTTGACTTTGTAAACCCACTTACATCCAATAGGCATCTTGCCTTTTTCAGCAAAGCATCATACTCTTCATCCATTGCTTTACACTGGTTCTCATCCTTAACTACTACTACAAATGATGTGGGTTCTTTGTACTTCATTACTTTTGTCATGTATGCATAGTGTTTAGCTGAGTATCCACTATAAGTAAATCTTTCAACATGTTTTCTTTCTCTCTATAATCCTCGTAGCTGAGGTGCACTATGCGATTCTACTCTCTCATGTGGTAGTACAAACCTCTACTTAACACAAAGTTTAACAATTGCATGTATTCCAAACTCACTATCTAGACTATTAGTGGAATCATACCCTGATGTCAACGGACTTGTTACATCATCAAGTGCCTTTCCTTTGCCTTTATCCATGTCAAATCTCCCCCTTATTGACATATATTGTGTCAGTGGAATGAGATCCATGATTGTGCAATCTACTTGTCCAAGGACTCACATTGGCAAATACATCATGCATAGGTCCATTAGGAGTAGTAGTATCATGCATTCCATTTTAGTATATGTACTTTGTGAAGATTCATTCATAAACTGATACTTGCTTACCACCATACCAGGATGCTAGCTCATCAAATATAACATCACAACCGATCAAAGACTCGTGAGTAGATGGAACATATAACTTATAAGCCTTCTGTTTCTGTTGAGTAATCAATAAAGACATGCTTCATTACTTTCGAATCAAGCTTCTTTCGTTTCTCATCAGGTACATGGACATATGCAATATTGCCAGATACTTTCAAGTTTCTAATGTCAGGCTTATATCCATAAAGCTGCTTATATGGTGTCTTTAGATGTATACCAGATGTAGGTGTCCAATTCATGACATAAACAACAATTATAACTTTTTCAGCCCAATAAGAAAGAGGCATATCTTTCTCATTTAGCATTGCCCTAGTTGCTTCCATAATCATTTTGTTTTTTTGTTCAACCACTCCAATTTTCTACGAAGTATATATGCATGTCAATTGTCTCCTGATCCCATGCTTAGTCAAACTCCTTTGACACATATTCACCACCACCATCAGACCGTAGGCATGAGACATAATAGTTGAGCTTTTTCTCTACATGAGATTTGAAATCCATAAAGTTGTACAGAACCTCATCTTTATGTTTTAGAATGTATATCCAAGTATACTTGCTGAAATCATCACAAAAGTCACATAATACCTAGACCCTCCAAGAGATACATTATGTGCGGGTCCCCTTACATCCAAATGAATAGGCTCTAAGGGTCTACTACTATTCCGTGTATGTCTAACAAATGGAAAGTGAACTTGTCTGCCGAATTGACAAGTTGAGTATATGTGTCCTAAATAAGCATATTTAAACTTTAGCAACCCTAAAACAATATCCTTTTGTTGTATATTTTTCAGCCTCTAAACATTTATGTGTCCAATGTGTTTATGCCAAATATCTATGTATTTGACACGCATCATCATAAGTAAACATTATAGCATTTAGCTCAGGAATATTTGCATCCAATGTAAACATTCTGCCATGTCTTTTGCCCTTTGCAAGCAATCAGCTTGTAACCTCTGCCATATTCCTCAATAAAACAACAATTTTTGTTCAAATGTAATTGTAGCTTTTGTTTAGCCATGTACCAAGCATCTTTATGGGACTTGTAGTTCATTATTTGCATGATCATTGCATCCCTAATGCACAATGAGAGACAAAGCAAGACTCTATGAGCACATTCAAACTAAGCATGTGTGTGCCTTCTACTATTCAAGAGATGGATGTTTGTCTAGAAGCTTAAGTTCAGCTTCGTCACCTATCACAAGATCCCAATAGCCTTTTTCGATGAGAAAGTCCTCAATATGGAATTATAGCATAATTATTATTATTCAAATTTTCACCCACTATCTGAGTGATATTGTCAGTCTTTTCAACATTTGCCATTATTATAGCTCAATGTATTACTGCAGCCCTCAATTGTCAATGCCTAACTCCCTATGAACCAAGTAAATCTATTTGTACCCTTCAATTACTTCAGTTTGGTTCAACTCATTTGAGCATATTGTAGACATGGAAGCTCCAACCCTTTCATTCTGGATGCATAGATAGCTCACTGTTAAAGCAGGACAATTTTAGACTACTAACTTTATGCTAGTATAATTTTACAATAACTAGTAAATTTCAGCTTACAAACATGTCAAAAACATCTCCAAGCATGCAGCAAGACATGTAGACATGATAGCCTATTCATGTGGGCTTCATCTCCTGCATACCCCTTATGCAACCAAGCTATCTAATAGTGGACAAATAGCAGTCTATAACCAGCAACCTGTGAATAACCAACAGTATATTCTCTACTAAAACATGAGAATTTTTAGCTCAAAATAGCCTCAAGTCATAGTAGACATGTGTCATGACCTCTGGGAACCAATAAATAGTCATATAGGCATTAATGCTTGATTATACAGCTAGTACCAATGACAAAAAACCTTTCTCCCAAGTTATGAACAACCAATGAACTGTTTTTCTAGCAATACATCAGTTCTGGACTAAGCATTCAATGCTCATTGCATTCTAGAGAAACACCCTCCATTCATGGAACAATGCCCAAGCATCTACTACAGGTACCAAACAACCTTCACAATGCTCAAGAGATTCAAATGTAGTTGTCAAATATTTCATGATAGTTTTTACCTTGTGAATGCACTTCAAGATCTAAACTTTAGCTTTGCCTAATCATGCCCAAATGCATGATACTAATGCTATGTTCACTGTCAAACATCTCATGAATTTTGAGTGTACTTAATCAAGCATTTAATGACTGAAGTATATCTATCATTTCATTCTAGAAAACATGCACAATTCCTAGACAAGTCACATTGATTTTTGCTACTATTTAAGAGCTCATTAATTGAGCATTCATTGGTGACATAATAGCTAGAGAATAAGCTTCACATGATACTCCATAATGCCAAGCATCTCACTCATATTAACCATGATAGATAGTAGTTGGTGCTACTCCCCAAACTAATCTTGAATGACAAGCGTAAATTTGAGAAATCCATGCTATCTTCTTGATGTGCATGCTGATTTATATGAGCTCATTTAGAGGCTCCAATGCAAGCTAATAAACCATTCATGAAGGCCTCAATAGGCTCTGCAAACATAGCCTCCAAAACTCATTGATATATACCCTTCAAGTGTTGGTTATGGCTGCCACTGTTGTAGGGTAGATTTCTTCATAGGCTTTAGATGACACTTAGCTTTTGTCTTCTTACTTCAACTCCCACAATGCCAAGGTCAAGGCTCCCATGGATCTAATACCATGTTCGAGATATGGAGAGAGGGAGAGAGAGACATAGACATGTGAGAAGCACATAAAGCCAATCCTCTTTACAATCGTCTTCTTTTCTATTTTTCACTCTTTTCTAACTTACACACACAACCAAGTAAGGCCTAAGTCTACATAACAATGTGAAAGAGACTTAGTCACTGCCTGACTAGTATGGCTAGTTTTGACCGACATTATTATGGAACACGTGTCATCTAGCTAACCTACTATTGGAGAGAGTCAGTACATTTATTGAGCTTGAATCTTCACAGTAATCGCCCTGATAGATCAATTAGGGGACATGATCATAGGTTGCAAGGAGCCTTGAAAGCACCAGGATGAGCTATAGGGGCTAGGATCATCTTAATCCTCCCTTTATCAACCCTAATCCTCCCATTAATCCTTACCCTCCACCCTTATAATTCCATTCAGCCATCATGTCTTGCCCTCTATACTACCATCTCGCTATCCTTCCACCCTCCACCACTTTGCCATCAAGAGCGTTGCCACAACCACCACCCCGCCACCATCTCTTTGCCCCATTGCCATCACGAGAACAGCCATCAAGTTGCCAAGTTAGAGGAGGAACCACCAAGTGGAAGGAGAAGCCACCACAAGAAGAGGCAAAGGAGGAGTTGCAACCATTCATTGGTTAGGGAGGCAAGCTCTTATATCCAAGAGTTTGTATACCATTAATGATTTCTTGTTGACATCATTAATTTGGGTTGGTTACCCGTGCATTCAAGAAGAAAGAGAGAGAAAGAGAGTGGGGTAGGTAGTGGAGCATTCAAAGTATTAATTACAACAAGAAGTGGTTTTGTAAAAAATTGGTTGCATAAATTATGATTTTGGGTTGTTATCTTGGGTCTCATTAGAATGTTGCGGACTTTGTGTAATTGAAATCTGTAAGTTGTCAGTCTCAACTTGTCAAACTAGAACTTGTTGACATGAACTTGTCAAACTAAAACTTGTCAACCCAAAACTTGTCATCGTGCCCCATCGACCTAAACTTTTCAATCTAAACTCATCAATCCGAAATTTGTCAATTTGAACTTGTCAATCCAACCACATCAACCTAAAATTGTCAATCTAAACCTGTCAGCCCAAATCTATCAACTCTAACTCATCGACTCATTAAACAAAACCTATTGGTCCCAACTTGTTGATTTCCACTTGTCAATCCCAATTGTCAAACCAAACCTCTCAATTCAAAACTTCTTGATCCAAACTCTTCAATGTAGACCTATCAACATAAGAACCAAACCTATTAACTCAAACTTGACAACCCCAAACTTGTTGACAGTAACTCATCAATGTGAACTTGTTGATCAAAACTCATTGACCTAATACTGTCAAATTCAAGTCAGCTTCAGCTTGTCAAAACAAACTCATCAATTTAAAACTTGTCAACTCAACCTCGTCAATCTAACTTGTCAACCTTAAACCATCAATCTCAAATAATCAAACTAAACTTGTTAACCTAGGCCTATCAACCTCAACCTGTCAACTTAAATTGTCCAAACTCAACTTGTCAAACTAAACTCATTGACATAAACCCTGACTTGTCAACCTCAACTTGTTGATCATAACTCATCAACACAAACCCATCAATGTAAACTAGTCAACCTAAAAAAATCAAAACTCATCCACCTCGGTGGGTCAAACCTTACCCCTCAAACATAACTTGAACCCATCATGGATAACTTTTTAACTTGTTGGTAAACTTGTCAACTCTTTAGGAAACTTATCAACTTCTGGGGAAACTTATAAAATTAGTTATGCTTGAACATGTCAATCCATTGACACAAAACTAATCAACTCACCAACACATAAACTAAACTTGTCAATGAAGCTTGAGCTCGTCAAAGAAAACTACTCATCAATGGAATCTTGGTAACTGGTTGATACAAACAACCACAACTCATCAACTTGTCGATTTGTTAGGCTATCAACCTTCAATGAACCCATCAACAAGAGAGATCAATATATTAACTTACTAAAACACAGAGTTGTCAACTTGAGACTCAAACTTATCAACTTGAAACCTGTCTATCACCAATTCATCAAAAACTTGTCAATCATCTAGCTCTCGTCGAGAAAGGAAATCTTCTATTTGCCAACTTAACAATTGAAAACTTGAGATATAGTCCATTGTTGGCTTGTGATGTGTCAATTATCAATTTGCCAAGTGTCATCATCTCAACCCATTGGTGGTTAAACCTATCAAGTGTCAATACTCAAATGTAGCTATCCACCTACACAAGACTAGTCTAGCCATCAAAACAAGAACTTGCCCAACCTTCAAAGTGAGAAATCATCAATACTCGACCATGTCTTGTCAACTCATAAATTGGTCAAGCCTTGAAACTCATAGTTCTTCAACACATAGCCTCAATTGTCTATCGTTTTAAGACATGAGCCACCTACCTCACCTTGTATCTTGACAACTCGCAAATGTGTCAGTCTATCTCATCAACTCATCAACTCAATCATCCCTTGAACACTCACTACTATGGAAAAGTGGGTCATGAGGGAAATACATCCTATCAACCTAGGGGGACACAAAAAAGTAACTTGGGGAAAAACATCATAACTTAGTCTTTCCAACAACTCTTAAGCATTTCAAGGTGGTGCCATGAGACCTTCCAATTTGTCGTCAAGAAGTCGAGTGCCAATTTGCAAAAACTCATCAACCCATTAACTCTTAAATTGTCTCACTTGTTTATGCATATTTGATAAGGCTTTCTTAGGGTGGGAAATTTTATCATCTTAAAAGGGTCCTCTCTACAACCATTGATTGTGCAAGTGAAAAGGAATTGTAGCTTTGACTACTTGCTTTTAGAATCACACTTGTTTGGAAAGGAAATCAAATAGCATGATTGAGCACAAGTATTCCACTGAATGACTTGTATTGCATCAATCACATTGCTTGGAATGAGAGCAAAAGCCTAGTTGAGCATAAGGCACAACTAGGGTTTAAGCTATTATTTGAATGGAATATGACTACTACAAGTTGGAGAAATAAATCTAAATCGATCCTTGACGACTAGATAAACCCACTACTTAAGGATCAAGCAAAAACTGTAGGGCAAGACATGAAGAAAGGAGCTTAAAAAGCTATCAACCTACTGATACAAAGATCAAGTTGACCTAGATCTCTAAACCACATTGCTAGAACCATAGTCAAATAGCCCTCATTAAGATTCAAAAGGATGGAAAAAGAAGCATCGTTGAGAGATGTACTCAAAGAGTTGAAGGCAACACTTGAAAACTTTTGAGCTATTAGTAGCAATAAGGATGTTAGCAAAGTGCCACTAATAGCATTAGAAGACTAATACAACACCTTGGCCAAACAAAGCAAGGGCACACTAGATAAGGTGTTTGATCTGACCTTGGTAGCCCATTGCAAGAAAGAGAGTATGTAATGAGAGATAGATAACATAAGATGACTAATGCACAATGCAAATGTTGTTGGATCCTTTACTGATTTGGTGTAATAACTAATATAGGAGAGGTTGTTAGATAAATTTTATGCCCTCCATATCAAAACACACATGGCCAAGTCATTGTTGGTAGGACTTGATGCTACACTAGGATCAAAGGGCAATTAAAAATCCCATTAGTCACACCAAGAAAATAGATAAGTGTATGATAAGAAGGCCCAAGACTTTGGCCTCTTCTTATATGTGACAAGGGTATATTGTGGTTCATAGGACAATATGCTAATGAAAAAAACACGTTTTTCCAACCTCAAGGACCTATTCATCTTGCCAAAAGAAAATCTGGGGACAACCTCATTGTATGGCTGATGATCCTGTAACAACAAGAGGAAGAAAATACACACAAATAATTTCTAAGATTTGAAGTAGAAAGAAATCCCTCTTGCTAAGAGGCTGAATCCCAAGGTTATCTCAAAAGTGTTTGTTAAGGAAATTCAAGACGAACACATCTATCAAGCCATGGCCAGTAATTTTATTTTAAACAAGGCTAATTTGATTTTGTTTAAGAGGAGGCCATGCACATGGATGATTTGCATAGAGAAAGGAATCAAGATAAGAAGGATAGAATTGGAAGCAATGTGGCATCATCAAGAAGTAGCACAAGATTGAATGTGGCATAGGACCTCCTCAATGCATTCAAGCAACACCAAACTGAACTAGTGAGGCTAATGGATCCCTTGAAGCAATTGTAGCCTTATCATCCAAAAGTCAATGTGTGCATTACATGGACAATGACCTCCAATTTGAGTAGTTTTAATCTTCATGAGTTTGCACAAATTGTGGACATATTAGACACGATGCAACTTATTGCCAAGATTCTAGATGCTTACCCTATGAAGATGTATTCAATAATAATCCATACCCATAATAGAATAGGACACCATATTATCCTAGGACGTAGCAAGTAGCTTTGCTAGCCCCCAATGAGAAAAATTTGACAGTATAATGAGCAAAGATCAACCCATCAAGAATACCTAGAATCCCATCTCCTATAGTCAATCACCCTCCAAGTGATGCTCTCCCCCACTACATCGAGGAGCCAACAAAGGAAGGGGAATATTCAAACTCATATGTGACTTATGACAAGGAGGGTAACACAATTCTTATGGATTACTGACCTACACTAGCCATAGTGTTAGGGAAAGGGAAAGGAAGAGGACCAACTCAATATAAAGATCCCATCGAGTGCTAAAACTACAGGCAACCAAGACATGTCTCCTCGAGATGTCCCTAGAAAACCTAGCCTTCTAAGGATAATCAACTAGACCAATGATTCCTTGAATGCAGAATAACCCATATGTATCTAACTATCCTAGGAGAAAGACCAACATGAGTAAGGCCATTGTCCTATTAGTGCCTCTCATGCTCTTTGGAGTATAGATGATTCATGATGAGGACATGATACCCATACCCATTAATGCCATCATAAGGACTTAAAGTAAGAAGGCTAGTGTTAGTATTCTAGGGTTGTCCATTGTTAATGGATCTATCAAATCGCAAGAAGAGGAACAAGAGAGTGGTTGAAAAGCTCCTACTGTGAAGTGAAGGGATTACCATTGAATCGATAAAAGAAATCATGTCTAATGTTGACAGTGCCACCACTACTCCTCATAGAGAGAGGATAGAAGTCTCTAAGGTGAGGGACATAAGTAAGTGATGTCATCATGCTGTCAAGTTGCTTGAGACACTCAATTACTAAGTGATTCTCCTTTTGAGCTCTAGCTTTTGCCATGTCTTTAAGAGATCTTACAGTTAATTTTGGTTTTAAACTATGCAAGGGTCTAGTTAAACATAAAAAATATTTAGAGCTATTGCATTAATTGTGCCCTAAAATTTTGAGTTTTCTTTTATTTTCCTTTTTATCATGTCATTAGGTTCTTGCCCCTTAGCAAAGTTTGTGGATGTGGTCATAGTTAGGGGCTTTGAGTATTGGAGCTTCACTTTGGATTTGGAAGTAGCAGCTATAGATTTGGTGGATTTGGCATGCTAGCAATCAAAGAAGATTATTTAGTAGGATCCTTAGATTGATTTGAAGTAGTCATGGGCTTAAAATTTTCAAATATTATTTTGACAAATCTCTTAGATGGCAATCATTGGTCGTTTAGCATTATCCATTTTCTTATGTTGGGCACAACAAGGGGTTGCTATTATTGTGTTTCATGTTTCTATTTTGGTGATAAAGGCTCTTTGGATTTGGAGGATTTCGGATGTTGGGGTGAATTGAGAGACACCTTGGGTGGAGCCCCAAGAGGAACACCAAGAAAATAGGGTTTCTACTATAAGAAAATCTACCTTATATCAGAAAAAACCATATTTTTCATATTTGATATGATCTCAACAAAGAAAAGAACACCAGCAAACAAGAAATCTTCACGTAGCTTCATAAAAACAATTCTTCCATGGCTATAACTTTAACAAAATCCATCATGCTCTCTATATTCTTCATAGAATTCTTTGATAGACCACAAAAACACAAGATAATACACCACTTTAAATGTAAAGGTATCACATACGATTTATCTTCAAAGTTTCCATAGCTTTCTCTCATAGTCTCTCATAAATAGATACATTGTCTTTCATAGAATTGGCTCTCTCTCTCTCTCTCTCTCTCTCTCTCTCTCTCTCTCTCTCTCTCTCTCTCTCTCTCTCAATAGAACATCATATCCTCACTAGAATACTTAGTAGTCACTCACAATAACCCTTCTTTGATCGTGAATACCCCTCCCAAGAGGTGTGTCTGATATGAAAGGTCACCAGAGCCACTACAATGACTCTTCATATAGCTCACTACTATCAACTCACTCTAGTCTTCTCTTGAGTCTTCAACAACTACTTCTTCCACTTTCTTGAGCTCTTTTGAACTTGCATTTACCTCTTTCCAAGGCTAAAAAACTTTCCTATACTACACCTTCATCCAATAGAACACTTACAGAGGCATATAGAGCAGAACAGAACAAGAATAGAGGCTCTACAAAAGCTCAACATAGGGTTACAGAAGGTCAACAGAAAGTATCCAGCTCAACTAAAACCAATCAAAATCATAAAAAAACATTCAATTAGATATCAAACAACCTCAAACTTCATCAATCATTACTCCATCCTTCCATACAGAAGAAAAATAGAACAAAATAGAAGCTAAATAGAAGCTATCAGACTCAAGTAGACACTATCAGGACATCGACAGAACATCACATAACCTCATATCTCTATTAAAAAACATCATGAGATTATCAAAACCATTCCATCCTATCCAACTCTCAAACCACTTTCAAACCAATCAATAATCTTGTAAAATCAACCATTCAGCCCACAAAAACAACAAAAATCAACCAAAAAAACAAGTCATTTCAACATTCAACATATCCCCTCACTTAATAAGGGAGTATCCTTGCGATCTAGGAAAAAGAGAATATAATTTTATCAAAGAGTTCAACTTGATCTTCTTTAGCATCTTCAAGAACACCATCCCACCACGACCCTAACTTATAACCTACATCATCTAATAAATAATACAACGAAAAGAAAACCCTTTATCCATTAACACATCTTATGAACAATAGAAAATCATGACAAATCTGTAAAGCATATAAGAGGTTCTTCATCTTTGGATCTTGAGCTATCCATTCACCATCACCATCATTGCAAATCTCCAAAAATATAGCTCTCGAACAAATCGAACATCTAACCACGACGACGAACCCATTACATATAAATTAACTCATAGCCAAACACTAAATTCAAAACAACCATTTGAATGGCACCTCCAAAAGAGAGATATATCATTATGAATCATGAAAGATACATCCAAAGGTATCAATGAAGATGATCCCTCTCGAAGGCTTGGTGATTGCAAAAATGATCCATGGATAAGGATTCATATGCAAAAGTTTTTGGAGGATTTTGGAAAAATTGAAGACAACACATCCTCTCTAGCAAGACAAGATATTTGCTAGGCAAACAAAGGGCATGAAAATACAATACATCTAGTTTTTGGGAATCAATGTTCACATTTACATTCATGCATAACCTTGGAATGGCCTTTGGATCATTATGTGAATGCTTGTGCATATACGCTAGGTACTAAGCAAAGTGAGCCATCAATCTCACTGAAGGATTTGTAGATCGAGAATGTTATTGCGTAAAATGTAGATAATTATGATATGCTTGGACTAGCAATCATCCACTCCCTTGGAATCAATGGCCAATTAATCGGAGGTCCATTAAGAGAATCAACGGAGCTCCATCCCCATCTTCTAGGAATCTTCTGATGAAACACTGCATATCCACTAACTAATTCTTCCAGCTTGCTTTCATAGTCTTCTTCTACAGCACTGATAATTTCGTCCTCTTCAAATTCTATTTTTGCCTCTGTGAGGGCTCTATAAGAGAAGAACAGACTCTCTATTATGTCCTCTGCTTCTACTAATTTTTGCGTCTATCTCTGCTTCTCTTTTGTGTTTGTCTCTGTCTCTATGTTTTGCATCTGTCTCTGTCTCTGTCTATGTCTTTGTTTCCATATCTATCTCTGGCTCTACTCTATGGCCATATAACAAGGAGAACAATACATCCATGCTTCTATCTCATTGTCAGAGGTGACTTCAGAAGTCAGTTAAGGTTCAGGCAAGAGGTATTCACCCATTGCAAAGGCTTTGCTTCCTTCGGTAGTTGGCTTACAGGGCCCACTGTCAGGGACTGTGCCTCTGTTTTCTTGGGAAAGATTTGTTTGACAACTTCTTCATCTCTTGATGTACCATTTGCTACTTTGTTAGAGGAGTCTATTAAGACTTCGATGGACGTGGGTCCATTGCCTTTTTGTGATCCATACAACTTCAACACCACCTTATTAGGTCCTCTGCCTAGGGTTAGGGTTCATTTGAACCAATTAGTCCTTGCTATTGCTTCAAAGAGCCAAGGTCTTCCCAATATTAGAGGGTATGAGATCCCGTAGGAATTTAGTTTTACTACCAGATATGTCGGCCAATAATCCCTTCCAACGAGGGTTATCTTCACATATGGGAGAACACCCAAGGGCTTGATTTTGCATTGGTCTACTAATCTGATAATGCACTATGTAGGCTGCATTCCTTACAAGCCTAGATCTTTCAATGTCACATCCGTCATTATGTTTATTGATGAGCCTCCATCAATCAATGCATTTGTTATAAAGCATCCTTCATTCCATACACCAATCTCTGGGATTCCAGGATCCAGGAAGGCATTAGCCACATCCACTTCCTTCATAGGCTCTAGGGCTTTGTTGGACTTGGTTGTTGCTGCGGGAGCAATCTTTAAGCCTCTTTTTCTTCTTAGGATGCTTTTGAATTTCTTTTGACAGCTAGGAGACAACATCAACAACTTTTGGAATGTTAGGTTTGGTTTAAAAGTGTCTAGGTCTTTGACCAAGTCATATTCTTTGATAGGATCCACATGCTTCTCCAATCGGCTAGGGAATGGGACCATGGCCACTTTTATCTTTCCTTTTTCTCCTAGGAGTGGCAACATCTGTGCTTCTTCTCCTTGAGGAGGTACTTCGGCATCCTCTATCTCCTGGACCTCTGGTCTTGTCTCTGCAACTATCTCTGTGACTCTTTGTGGCTTTGTAGTGCTATGTACTACATTGTTCTATGCTACACTATTCTGTTTCTCCCTAGGAAGGTTGAACTTCATGGTCTTAGAGGAGGGAATGTTCTCTCTTGGAACTACAGATTCTCCTTTTTTTTGCATGCGTTACTGGAGCAACTTCCAATTCCACCAAATTGGAAGTAGGTTATTGGGTCTTTTGTTGGGTATCAAGAATAGCTTTCACAGTAGTAGCTGGACTTAGACAGTCTTTTGTAGTGTAGCCTTCTTCTTTGCATTGATTGCATAAGGGCTTGTAGTCCATGGACATTCTAGGGTTTGGACAGTTCGATGAGATATGAACTTTTTCTCCACATCTATAACACTTTGCCTTTGATCTTTTACCACTGCTAGACTATCGTCCTCTATAACTTTGAGAGGAAAGACTACTTGGATTGAAATTAGGGACGAACTCTCCCTGAGCTTTGGTCCAATATCCTGAGTGGTCATTTTGGATTCCAGCAAGTTGAATCTTGCTTCTTCATCTTTCTTTCTTCTATCATGCATCTCCTTCGAGAGGAGAAAATATCCTTTGTATGGTTCTTCCTCAAACAATATGAATAGAAGGCTCCACAAATTGTTGGTTTTTGAGTACGTTCAGTAGCTAAATGTTCCGCTTGATGACACTTTCCACACAATGTATTAGAACGTATCACATCTCTCTCACCTTCCGCAAGAGTGGATATTATTTTTTTTTTTGTACCTATCTACAATTGACATGGTGATAGCAATAGTCGATTAGTATAGTCGGTTATGCATTATTTGACATAGTAGGCTACTTTCCTTTATGTTATATCTTACCTATACTTTGTGTACATTGTATTGTGTAGGAAAGCAGAATAAGAAACCAGTAAGAAAAATGTTTTAACCTCTGTCTCTCTTTTTGTGTTATTGAGTGAGCTTCATCTTATGTGTATGGTGTGTATTTGGCACAACAGCTCAGGTAACTCCCACGACATGATTCTTGATATGGTATGAGAGTAGTGCCACTAAGAGAGGTTGGTTTTGAAGGCTAAAGTAAAGGAGAAGTTGAAAGGATTCGAGCAAGAAAGCAATAGGTAAGAAGCTCTCCCATTCTTCCACTCTTTCTCTTGTACAATGCTAGTGGAGGCATTGGAAGTAGGGCAAAGAAAAATCTCAGATTGTTGTGAGATTTAGTGTGTGAGTAGTGCACTGTATATTCTATAAATTTGAAGCCATTTTGGGCCTTATTTTAGATTTGTAAGATAATGGACATCAGTTTTAGAGTATACTATGATTTTGGTTGTGTTGATCAAAAGTGAGCACAAAGGTTACAGATTTTGAATCTATAAGTTCTAAGGTATTTGTTTGGAGACAAACACAAGTTTTATTTGCTAACAAGTTATAGATTATATGTATTGTTGATCAGTCAATGAAAAAGCCTGCTTGGTATATTACTATGCACTTGTTATGAAAGATTACAGAAGACTTGCTTGCTATTTTATATCAATTTTTTGATAATGATAGAGTAGTGGAAACCCCATCATTGAGAAGCTAGACAAGAATACCTATCGATCATGGAATTTTTGTGTAACAAACCTTCTTATTAAAAAAGGCCTCTATGAGTTTGTTTTAGGTGAAGAAAAGAAGCCAGAGCTAAGTAATCTTCTGACTATAGAAGAACTAAATATGTGGAAAGAATGGAATGCAAAAGATAACAAGGTGATGTATTGAGTATTTGAAGTCATTGATAATACTATACTGGGATATATTATAAATGTAGAAACTTTACATATAGCTTGGATAACTTTTGAGAATATATTTTCAATAAATACAAAGGCACGGAAGATTCAACTCATTGAATACTTTGAAGAAAGGGAAGATGTCTATAAATGAGTATGTTTTGAAAGTGAGAAGCATTGCAAATGCCTTAGCAGCTATTGATACAATGCCTAATGATGATGATTTGGTTTCATCTACTTTGGGAGGCCTCATTAATCATAAGGCCTAGAGATCATTTGTCACTTCTGTATATGTATAGAAGCCGTTTCTAGTTTTTGATGAATTGGTCTCTCTCATGATCACTCAAGAGATCAACATGCAAGGTGAATCATTTGAAAAAACTGATGAAAAAGTCTAATAATTTTACTCAAGTTTAGGAAGAGGACATGGCAAATGATCCTCAAGAGGCCGTGGTATGGGACATGTTGGTGATAACTAGCAAAATAGGTTAAATCAGTAGCTTGGTGGAATGTAGGTTTTAGGAGGCCATGGAAACTTTAGAGGCAGGGGACGCTCTAGAGGAAGAGGTGGATGGCAGAATAGAGGTTCTAGAAATTCTGGTATTTTTTATCATTACTGTGATAGAATAGGTCATATTAAAGCCTAATTTTATGCTAAGAAGGATGATATTTGTAGTGGTGAATTATAGGAAGGAAATTATATATCCTCTACACGACAGAATGAAGACAGAAATGAGCATTTGTTTAATGCAGCATATGATGAATGCTGTTATAGGAAAGGGGACACATGATTATATATAGTATGTTGATTCATGGGCATCTAGTCATATGACTACCCATGCTAAATGTTTTAGAGAGATGCAAGATTTACAAAATCTTGATTATGTGCAAACGTTCATACCACCCAATTTCACACATTGGAGAAGTTCCCTTGTCCTTATATGATGGTCGAACAAAGAGTCTATTAAGTGTATTATATTTGCCATCAATCACAAATAATTTAGTGTTTGTTGGTCAAACGATAGAGCAAGGATTGTAGGTTTTATTTAATATAAAAGGTTTTTTTGTAGAAGACTTTAATGATAAATGTAGGTTGGTTACAAAAGGAAGTAGAGTTGGTTGCATGTTTACCTTAGATGTTGGAATTCTTGCTAGGAATGCTATTGTGTATGCTAAGGAGTGGTTGCGGACATTTAAATATGGCACAAATGTATCAAACATGCAAATATACAAAGGCTAAAATTAATGCAGTCCAAAGGGTTAGTTACAGGGTTGCCTACTTTTAGAGTTGTAGAATTTCATAAAGTGTGTGAAGTATGTCAATTAGGTAAAAATATGCAAGACAATCTTTTTCACATGATAGAGATGTGAGTAGGAATATACTTGATATTGTGCATGTAGATGTTTGGGGACCTACACATGACATATCTCGTGATGGTAGCAAATACTTTGTCACCTTTATTGATGATTATTCAAGAAATATGTGGATATATTTCATGAGGAAAAGAGTGATGTGTTTGAGCACTTCAAAGATTTTAAGGCTATTATTGAAATAAAAACATGCTTGAAAGTTAAGTGCTTAAGGTTAGATGAAGGAGGAGAGTAGCTCTCTAATGAGTTCAGTAACTTCTTGAGGTCTCATGAGATAAAGAGAAAGTTTACTTGTAGGTATACCCCACAACAAAATGGGATTGTAGAAAGAAAAAATAGACATATTGCATAAGTTGCATAGACATTGATGACTAAAAAGAAAATTTCAAAATATTTTTGGTTTGAAGATGTTCATAATGCTATCTATATTATGAACAAAACTCCCACAGCAACAGCTCATAGAATGACCCTCCAAGAATTCTTTATAGACAAGAAGCCCGATGTGTCACACTTGAAAGTGTTTGGTTATATTGCATACATTCATGTGCTATATGAGTTGTGAAAGAAGCTCGATCCAAAGGTTGAAAAATATATTTTTGTTGGACTCTTTAGAGAAAAAAATGGCATCGATATTATAACCCTATCATAGGTGAGTTAAAAGTGAGCAATGATGCTAGTTTTTATGAGATGAGCAGTTGGTATGCATCTGGTGGTGATGTATTGGGATGATAATGATGATCATAATAGTTATGTGTAGAAAGAAAAGTAAGAATCACGGAGTCTTACTAGACCAAAAATATCATTTGGTACTATATCTATAGTTAGCCCTTGGTTTGGGAGACTAAGAAGTAGTCCCATATCTTCAGGTACATCTATTAGTATTGCAA
This sequence comes from Lygodium microphyllum, assembly GCF_053477565.2. Classification (NCBI taxonomy): domain Eukaryota; kingdom Viridiplantae; phylum Streptophyta; class Polypodiopsida; order Schizaeales; family Lygodiaceae; genus Lygodium; species Lygodium microphyllum. Next base: position 148,050,879 of record NC_141146.1, on the reverse strand, counting down.
GTAAAGATAAAAAGAAAAAGAAAGTATCAAATGGTAATGATGCATTTGCTAGTCATTTGGGGTTTGATGGAGATTGTAGTGGTTAAGAGAGTTTGGATGATGAGCTTGGCTGAGAGCTAGATTTTAAGGCTAAATTTTTTAGCACAAAAGTGACTCGGGAGGCATAAAAGAGCAAATTTTCATGGAAAATGAAATGAGCGTGGATTGATGAGCTAGAGTTTTTCTATATAGGTTTCGAAGGTAAGAACCCAATGCAGTCTCCGTTCATCGATCGAAGTCCATTTGACCCCCCATTTAATCTCCGCAAGGTTTGGTGTTATGAAGCACCTATCTGATCTAGGAGCCGAAAAGAGTGTGCCAGGTTAATAGATTTCAACACCACGAAGCCAAATGTCCAATCTGTGTACAATTCCGAGCTCATTGAGTTCTCCATCAAGGCCGGAACCAAGTTTGAGAAGTGCAAACATGAAAAAAGTGAATCGATTTACTTGTAATAAGCTACGGGCTAAACAAAAAACATTTTTTCTCACATGATCAAGGGGGGGGAGGGAAAATTTTTTGTGCTCCCTCAAATCCATCGATTTCTTGATTTTGCAACTATTGGAGATGAGAGGAATGGTTTGGGAGCTAAGATAGAGAATTTTTTTGCTCTGTATTGCAATAAACCATGCGCAAAATGGTACAATGAATCAAAATATCTGATTTCAGTCTTTCAATCTCCTCTCTGCACCTTGTTCCTATGGCTTAATCTATAAGAGAGAGGGGTGGAGGCTGAAGCGATAGATTTTGGATGCGTGAAGATCCTAAAGTATTATGGAGCATAAATCCAAGGTTGGGGATACATTAGCAGCCATGGAAGAGCGTCAGCGGCTTTGGACTTTTAAATATGTATGGATTCATATTAAATTAAATGCGTAAGTACTCGTTTTTATTAAAGATAAAAAGAAAAAGAAAGTATCAAATGGTAATGATGCATTTGCTAGTCATTTGGGGTTTGATGGAGATTGTAGTGGTTAAGAGAGTTTGGATGATGAGCTTGGCTGAGAGCTAGATTTTAAGGCTAAATTTTTTAGCACAAAAGTGACTCGGGAGGCATAAAAGAGCAAATTTTCATGGAAAATGAAATGAGCGTGGATTGATGAGCTAGAGTTTTTCTATATAGGTTTCGAAGGTAAGAACCCAATGCAGTCTCCGTTCATCGATCGAAGTCCATTTGACCCCCCATTTAATCTCCGCAAGGTTTGGTGTTATGAAGCACCTATCTAATCTAGGAGCCGAAAAGAGTGTGCCAGGTTAATAGATTTCAACACCACGAAGCCAAATGTCCAATCTGTGTACAATTCCGAGCTCATTGAGTTCTCCATCAAGGCCGGAACCAAGTTTGAGAAGTGCAAACATGAAAAAAGTGAATCGATTTACTTGTAATAAGCTACGGGCTAAACAAAAAACATTTTTTCTCACATGATCAAGGGGGGGGAGGGAAAATTTTTTGTGCTCCCTCAAATCCATCGATTTCTTGATTTTGCAACTATTGGAGATGAGAGGAATGGTTTGGGAGCTAAGATAGAGAATTTTTTTGCTCTGTATTGCAATAAACCATGCGCAAAATGGTACAATGAATCAAAATATCTGATTTCAGTCTTTCAATCTCCTCTCTGCACCTTGTTCCTATGGCTTAATCTATAAGAGAGAGGGGTGGAGGCTGAAGCGATAGATTTTGGATGCGTGAAGATCCTAAAGTATTATGGAGCATAAATCCAAGGTTGGGGATACATTAGCAGCCATGGAAGAGCGTCAGCGGCTTTGGACTTTTAAATATGTATGGATTCATATTAAATTAAATGCGTAAGTACTCGTTTTTATTATTTTATGATGAATCTTTCGTGCATAATTTGGAAAATGGTTTCAAATGATTGAATATGATTTCTAGTTCTTGAAAAATCAGAATTCTCAATTGGTTCTTGCTGTTTGCATAATTAAAATGAAAACCGAGAAAAATTGCAATGAGAGAATTGTGAAATTTTGGGAAAATTGAGGATTTTATACATTTTCACGGTATTTTTGGTGCTCACATGGGGTCATGTGAAGAGCAATGTTGTATCTTGGTTCATGCAAGCTCTACATGTGTGAAAATTGAAAAAATAATTAATAAATAATAAGAAAAATAAAGAAAAATAAGAAAAAATGAGTTTTATATGGGTAAAAATAGATTTTATATACCAAAAAATTACAAAAAAATTTGAATGTATTAGTGAGTGTATGTTGGGGCTAGGCCATGAGGTTTAGCCCCATTCTTTCTCCATTTTTATGTTAAAGTGCACATTTACTATTTTTTAATATATGAAGAACACATTAAAAATACTCTTTACACCTACCAGCGAATGCAAAACCATAAACGGTAGGGGAGAAGGGTTGTGGGGAGTTAAGAATCCATTGAAATATGATTTTATGCATATCTTGAGATATATGATTCATTCATTTTAAGTCTTTAAAGAAGGGCAGTAGCACAAATTACTTCGTTATGTGCTGCCATAGCAATGACACACTAAATTAGAGTGAAGTTATGAAAAGAATTGTTTGTGCACAATTCACATTGTTTGATCTATAAATTTATATGTTTGTGCACTTAAGGCATTCACCTTTGCATTGCATTACATATACATGGTATTAGAAAAACAAATCATGGATGCATTGCACTTGATTGTTACAATCATTGACCCGCGTTGAGAGAGTAATAAGTCCCATGCTATAGGATAGTATGTTTGTTTCCTTTGCAGCCTGATTTGGTAAGGATTGAGTTATCTCTTAGAATGAATATAAAGAGAGGACTATGTTTTGCATGTGCTATATGTTTGGATGGCGCATCTTGGAGCTAATCCTCGAGATATAAGAGAGGTGTAGTGGGGCCAAAGCAATCTGCTGGGGGGTGCTCCTTGTGTATGTGATACGAGATGCTAGACACTAATCTATTTGGAAACTCCAATTTCTTGGAGTTGGAAAGGGATTTGTTGGACTATGAACAATACAAATGCGTATCTAAGTTAGATTAGTGTGTGTCTAGATGCTCCTGGCTATGAGGCCGTGGGGTGTTTTGCTTGAGTATAGAGGCTCGAGCTAGAGCCTTAGAGCCAGCGTTGGGCCCATTTTTTGGTCTTGATAGCAAGTGGTGCATTTTATCAGTAATAAGTGGCGACTTTCGAATCTTGGTTAATAGGGATGAGTTGTTCAGTGTATGCCAAAGGGCATTAAAATAGATCCATTTCCTGATAGACACCGTCAAGATTTAAAAGCAAGAAAGAGCGGAAAGGGCTTGATAGTGGGCTGAAAATTTTAGGAGGTATTCCCCTCAATGGAGCAGCCTGATATCCCCATGAGGGAGGGGTCTTAGTAACCTTAGTGCTACAAGCAGTTCTTTAGGAGAAGAAGGAAGCTCTAGTACTTCCCCTCTCCTAGTAGGTCAGCCCACTTTGAGTGGGGTAGTAGTTCTACCAATTCAGACCCCCTTAGCAAATCTTGTTGTCATTGTGGTGCAACCTATTGCAATTTCTACATGGATGCTAGATCTACTAGCCTTAGGATTCCCTCTACCCATTTTTAATGGGTTAGTAGAGGAAGATAAGGAGCTCCATATTAGCGAGTTTTAAAAATTAATGTTCAACTTTCAAATTCACGATGAGGGACATCTAATGATGTTCTTCAATATGACTTTGAAAGGAAGAGCCATAGTATGGTATCATAGCATAGAAGCTAGATCCGTAGCTACAATTGATCTACTTTTTACGGCCTTCCAAAGAGAGTTTGCCCATGAGAGAGGTGGTTAGTAGTATTGGCTACGTATGCCTAATGTAATATGTCAAGAATCTCATGAGAATATTCGAGTGTATGCTAAGAAATTGAAAGAAGTGTTTCGCAAATTGCAAACATATATTCCCATTCTAGCTCTGCTCAACTACAATACTTTTTACATGCATTGGACTTTAATATTCAAGTGCAGTTGAGTAGTGTTGCTCTTGCTAACATGGATACTACTATTATACAAGAAGAGGAGGTAGAGTTGCAATTACAAGCTGCCTATGCATCTAGCGAAAACTTAAATTCAAGTCTAAGGCTTGGAAATCTTTTGGCATTGACCAATGGAAGTCAAGGGGCAATTATATGACCAATTCGAATGGGAGAGGAAGCATAATGTAGAGTATGCCAGCTCCTTTCAATGTGACCATGCTGATGGCTAGCTAGATGGCTCCACTAAGCAATGGAAGCCAAATGACAAACCCCAATGTCATTCCAATTAATCAGCACAACCTATCCCTAATTAGCCAGTGTTAGACCAACTAAACGACAAGTAGATAATCGTAGCTATGAGTCTAGTGCATCAAATGTTATTGGCGAAGTCGATGGCATGATGAAGCATTAAACCAATATGATAGCAGAGCAATATAGACATATATTTATAGATTTTAATCTCCTAAAGAAGCAACAAAACTTGATAGGAAGTCAACAACCCAAGAGGGTGGTCCATCAAGATTTAGCTATAAGTGGTGTGGCAGTCAACACTTTTCGACAAACTGCCCTAATGTCAAATGCGCCATATGTAAGAAGTCCGGTCATCTCGCTAGTACTTTCTAGAGTAAGATTAACTCTCTTTAGCAAGGGAGTAAGCAGCTAGGTCCAATAAATCATCAAGCATAAGCGAATAACCTTCATCAGGATGATGAAGGACCAAAATAAATATTGCAAAGAGCAAAAGCTACAGTAGAGGAGCTACCCTGTGGTAGTGGTGTTAGCCTTATCAAAGTTGTGTGCATTAATGCCACTGAGGCTTACAATTTGTGAGTCATTACAAGAGGACAAAAGGTTAAAAAAGGTGACATGGATAATGTAAAACCTGTTGAGATAAACCCTAAATAGGATGATAAGGGATGCAAGTCCTTAACCTTGATGTGGAAGCCAATCCTCTAAAAGTTGCTGATGGGACAAAGCTGACCCTAATAGGGTACTACCAAGGAAGAAGGTAAAAGCTAAGAAAGAGGCAACAAAGCCTATTCAATGAGACCAAGATAAAGAATGGTTTGGCGAGAGAAGAGAATCATTGCTAATTATTATGAATTTGATTTAGTAAGTTCTCTTTGCAAGGTAAAGCACCTGATGTGAATCTCCTGTAGTTGATCAAGATATCTCCAGGAGTAGGTAAAGAGTTCAAGAAGTTTCTTCGCACTAGGTATATCATTGAGCCCTTGGGAATAGCTTAGGTAGATGATTGGTTTGAACATGCTGAAAAGCTGTAAGAGAGGGGGATTTAATAATGGGGAAATACTAGCTACACTGGCTAGTATATAAGGTGTTAGGGACTTGATTTTTAACCATCAGATTATAATAATACAAGTCTCCTTTCATCTTCATGTCCTTCTCCAAGCTCTCATGGCTTCTTTCTCTCTCTTTCTGTCTTTCTCTCTCTTTTTCTAGTCTTTCTCTCTCCTCGTCACTCTCTTTCTCTCTCTTCTTGTAGTCTTTCTCTCTCTTCTACACCCTCTCTCTCTCTTCTTCTCTCTCTTCTATCCTCTTCATGACAAGTGGTATCACAGCTCTAGTTCTGATCCATTTAGTTACCTTACATGCTCAGTTACCATCCTTTTCAGTTTAAAAATCCAAGAAGCTTCAGGTACACAGTGACATGCACAAAAAATGGAGGAGCACTGAAGAGCCACAGGTCAAGGACCAAGAGGACAGTAGTCAGGAGCATCAATGGAGTCCTTGGACTAAGTTTGGAGGCTGGAACACCACATTTAGCAGGTCATGGGTCATTCCAGGCCAAATTTGAAGGTAAATCTCTAAAAACAGTGGTCACAGGAGTTAGAAAGAGTTTAATCTTGGTTACTTTTCATATGGAGTCCTCTCTCTCCTCATTCTCAAGCTCCCATGGAGGAGAAACACCATGGATCTTCTCAACCTCAACCCCACTGATCTTCATCACTCTTCTATAGCCTCATTGGGATCCGAGCCATCAATTCAAGCTGTCCATGAACTGGTTGGACCCTCCCTTTCTCTCCAGGAAGCAACTTGTAAATTTCGGTGCAGATTTAGGGGCTGCAACCTGATTAGACTAGGGTCATTTGCAGCTTCTTCTTCATCTTGGACTTCTTTCCCCCCATCTAACAGTTGGTTCTTGCAAGTCTGAGGCCACCTTCTCATCTTCTTGGACTTTATTCAACCTTTGAAACCCTAACAGGTGCATGCCATGGACAGCCATGGATTCTCCTTCAGCATTTACTGATTCTTGAGGGCTTTTGCCTTCCTTGATCCCAGGATGTGCCTACAGGAATCTTTGAAGAAGCAAGCATCAAGAGGCCCGTACTTGAAGATGGAGGCAAGAATGCAAGCTGGATATTTGGGGCAGCCATAGCCATAGACCACGACCTTCAATTTCTTCCAGTTCTCTTCAAGATTGGGTCCCAGGGCTTCAAGATTGGACTCCTTGCCATCAATGGATCTTGTTTACCTAATGGGAAGAGCTTTGGAGCACGGGAAGGCATTATGGGGTGAGATTTTGGGGCATTCTTCTTCTATGACCTTCAAGGCATGCTGAGAACTACTGAAGTTCAACCCTTCATTCTCCCATTGAAGAATCAAGCTTGAAGACTCAATTCTTGGCTGAAGTTGTCATCATGGAGCTAATGGGAGCATTGGAGAGTAATCATGGGACATTGGCCATTGATTCTCAGCCTGTCTTCACCAATCAGAGAGGTAATTGACTCTTGAGCTCTCTTCTAATTTCATCCTTTTTGCTGAGCCTAAAAAGCCTATTGTTGGAAGAGATTCAAGTAGTCAATCATGCATTTTCTTTAAGATTTCAATGATCACATGCTGCCAATTTAATTCCAGTCCTTTCTTAGGCTTCCTTGCATTCAAAATGATCCATTCTATGCTGAAAATTCTCACTATTATTTACTGATTGCCTCACCCTAACCTCTTGACTTGTGATGATTACTTGAGCAAATATTAATCTCTAAAATCCTTTGTAAATGAGGTGAGTTAGCAGTGAGCCACTACTTGGTAAGCTCTCTCCTTATTCCCAACTCAATTCCATGCACCTCATGAAAAGAATTACTTCCAAGCCACCCTGCATAGCATGCTGATTGCTTAATTAATAAATGTCTGCCATGTATACTCCGGGTGAGAAAAAAGCCCGATGCCAGGTGAGGTGGCAAGACAAAAGAGGGGTGACCCCCCTGCCATCAAAGACCCTGAAGGGGTGCACAACCCGGCCCAGGGGGAACTTTGCCCACCTCCTGATGATCCAGAGCCCGAAGTTGCTTGCAGGTGCAGGTACCCACTTGAAGAACTGAGATATTGACTTGGCATTGATGTATGGATGTATTATTGGTTGCAAATGTATGGAAATTCCTATTGAGGATGTATTTGCAAACATGAGAATACATATGCAGTCAATGGCAGTGAATACAATGCTTGGGATGTATGACAAATACCTATGTATGGGGAATTGTGCAGTGAAATTGGATGAGTGGGCAATGTATTATGCCACGTGGGATGACCCTTTAGTCATGCATTGACAAGTTGATCCATTGCAACCCCTTTCTTAACCCTCACAGGGTGTTGTAAGCAATTTGCTTGCATTTATAGAGGTATACCTACTCCCAGGAACTGAGATGCTGGTCTCACAGAGTGTCCACAGTCCTACTAAGGGGTTTGATCAGTTTTGGAACTCTATTGGGACTCCACAAGATACTTACAGGTCAAAATAGGTCTCCTACAGGTGTAGAGAGGGTGCTAGACTGCACAGTACAATAGTACTTTTCTTGTTACAAAATTTTATGTATAAAATCTGGGAGTGCATGCTTATGCTCAGTTTGAAGAGGGCATCCTTGGCTCCGATTTGAACAAAAAAGTAGGTCAATCGGAGCTCTCTAGCTCAAATCATGGGCAAAACAGTGACAGGCGATCTAACGGGACTGCACTAACCATGGCAGGGAATAAGGGAAAAAACTAAGGCAAATGATGACCTTCAGCAACAAATAAGGGATGCACGTGTCCCGAGGGCTAAAACTAACCATGATATGGAAGATGAAGATTATTCCCATGACGTGGACAGCCTCAGTGCACTCACTAACACCCTCAGTTCGCATGAGACAAGGCATGCTGAGAGGCATAGAGAATTGATGGAAGGCATTGGTCAAATGAAGACTACTATGGATACCTTTGCTGCTCAGCTCACTTAGTGGATGGAATTCCAAATGAAAGGGAAGGAACATGAGGATAGATCAGGTATGCATGCTGAACGAGTGACGGGCCCACCAGTGAATGCAACAAATATGAACTCTCAAGGCATTTTGGGGAGAGTGGGCATCCCTAACAACACTTTTGAATAGGGAGAGCCTTCACATAGATAGGAGGAGCCCATGAACAATGCAATGAGAGACAACTTTCCGTCATCACAAGGGCCCATGCCATCTATGCGAGCTCAACCATCTTTTGGCAGAAATTTCTCTAACAATGGTTCATTTTTGGGTAGCCACATGGATCAGCCTCAGTTTCGATATGTGGGACAGTCACCTAATCATGAAAGAGAGCTGAGAGACAAGATTACCTTCTCAAAATTCAATGGTCAGTCGTCATCCCCAACTGAACTTGAAGAGTGGCTCTCCAAGCTTGAGGATTATTTTGACATCTTGCCCCGTAATGATGACCAAAAGATCCATTTTGCAACAATCCACTTGGAAGGATTTGCACATACATGGTGGAGGTACATTAAAAGAGAAAATCAGCAGTGAACTCATGGAAAGCATTCAAGGCACTCATGGTGCAAGTATTTGTCTCACCGGTGGAGAAAGAAAAGCTTGCCTGCCGATGTTATAGCCTTGAATAGCGTGGTCTTGCTGTTAGAGAATACACAAATCAGTTCCTCAGCCTTACTAGTATGTTGAGTCGATTGGTGATGATGCCAAGTTACACAAGTATGTGTACGAGTTGGATCCCCAACTCTCGGCTAATGTTTCAGCTCAAAACCCATCGGATTTGTTCAAAGCTATTGAATTGGCTGAGAGGTACTCTCGCAAGTATTGCTGGGATGTTTCATTTTAGTATGGACAGCAAAGAGGGGCATCTCAACTAGTGTTTGGGCAACAAAGAGGACACATGCGATCATATTTTGGACAGCAAAGAGGTGATATAAGGCCAGGGTAGTTTGGGGCCAGTTATGGTGGTGGTAACATGCCATTCAACACTCCAAAAATCCCCACATACCCCACTTTTAATGCCTCAAGACCACAATGCAATTTAAGGACAACAAACAGCCCAAGAATGGATAATAGGCAAGGGGACAATAGAAATAAAAATGCTTCAGCCTTTGGTAGTTCAAAGTCCATTCCCATGGATTTGTATAAAGAAAGAAAGGAAAAAGGGTTTTGTTTCAAGTGTGGCGAGAAGTATACAGCTGATCATGCCTCAAAATGTGCTTTTAGAAATGCTAAGGCACGGGTTCATAGCATGTTGGTATTTGAGGGCTCAGAGGAGGACCCTGAGGATACACATGCTTTTATGATGACTGCTGAAACAGATGATGTTGATGAAGAGTTTGGTCAAGAAGAGTTCTTTGACCTTGCTGACTCTTTTCCTTTTGACCCCGGTGGCCATTTATCACGAGGTATGGGTAGAAAGATTGCACCACATGCTGAAATACATGATACCACTGCTTATACCATATCAATGGATGCTTGGACATGATCCAAAAGCCCTAATACATTGCGTATTAAGGGCCAAATTCATGGGAAGGATGTGTTTCTACTAGTGGACAATGGTAGCACTCATAGTTTCATTAACAGAGCAGTCATGGACAGGTTGAAGTGTTTTCCCACTGATTTACAGTAGCCATTGAAGGTGCAAGTTGCCAATGGGGATGAACAAATTAGCACACAAGTATGCCCTGCTGTTCATATTCAGCTTGCTGAAAATTTTGACAGCAATTGGATTTAATTGCATTGGAAATGGGGCCTATAGATGTTGTCTTGGGTTGTGATTGGCTGAAAACTTTGGGCACTATAACCATGGAATTTTCCTTGCTGTACATGGAGTTTTTCAGTGGGTGGCGGGACAGCTCATTCACTTGCAAGGAATTCAAAATGATAGTGAATTTCAGCTCATTACCAGCAAACAACTCAAGAAAGAGTTCAAGAAACGGTCCAGATCAGTCCACTAAAATAGTAAAGAATTCAACATTGAAAACTCTTTTAGAAGAGTACAAGGACCTCTTCCAAGTACCTACAGTACTACCCTCTAATAGGGCGGTTGATCATCCCATAGATCTGGAGCCTCAGTCAAAGCTTGTGAACAAGCCACCTTACAGATTGTCTAGGTGTAAAAGAGAAGAAGTTGCCAAACAAGTCGGACATGGGATTCATTGAGCCCAGTTCTTCACCATATGCTTCCCCTGTGTTATTGGTCAAAAAGAAGGATGGATCTTTCAGGATGTGCATAGACTACAGGGATCTTAATAAGATCACCATGAAGAACAGGTACCCTATTCCACGCACAGATGACTTGCTGGATGAACTCAAGGGGACTAAGTACTTTACGAAGATAGATTTGAGGTCAGGCTATCACCAGATTTGCATGAGGGCAGGGAATGAGGTCAAAACAACATTTCGAACTGATCGGGGGCTTTATCATTTCTTGGTCATGCCTTTCGAGTTAAGCAATGCACCGGCCACCTTTCAGAGCTTAATGAACAAAATAATTCAGCCCTTTCTTTTTAGATTTGTGTTGGTCTTCTTTGATGACATCCTCATCTATAGTAGGTCACTGAAGGATCACCTTTGGCACATGAGGCAGGTGTTTGATGTATTGAGGCAGCATAGACTCTTTGCCAAGGAGATAAAATGTTCTTTCATATAGATGGAGGTGGAATACTTGGGGCACATTGTTAGTGAAGATGGAATTAGGACCGATCCTAAGAAAGTGCAGTGTATAAAAGACTGGCCCACACTTGCAAATACCACTTCACTTAGAGGATTTCTTGGTCTCTCATCATTCTATCGCAGATTCATTAAGCATTATGCCACTATTGCAGCTCCCTTGACGGATAGGCTTAAGAAAGAGGCCTTTTTTTTTGGGATGCCATAGTTGATAAGAGCTTTAATCAGCTCAAAGAATGGCTTACCTCGGCGCCCATTTTGGTTTGCCCAGATTTTTTGAAAGAATTCACTATTCAGTGTGATGCCAGTGGCAGAGGCATAGGGACTGTATTGTTACAGGAGCATGGGGTTATAGCATTTGAGAGCCACAAACTTGCTGAAAATGAGATGACCATGAATGTATATGACTAAGAAATGCTGGCCATCCTTCATGCCATTAAGAAATGGCACCACTACTTGTATGGCATCAGATTTAGGGTCAAGAGTGACCATAGGGTCCTCAAATACTTCCTCTCTCAGTCTAAACTTACCCCCAAACAATGCAGATGGGTAGCTACATTGCAGAACTATGACTTTGACATTACATATACATGGGGAAAGGACAATGTAGTTGTTGATTCATTATCTAGAATGTGGGCTTGTAAAGTTTCAGCCATCATGGAACTTCATAGTGATTGGATAGAAGAGCCTTAGGAGGCCTATTTGTTAGATGCTGATTTCAGTCATATTTTCCTGAAATTACAGCAAGGGCATGTAGAAGAAAACTCCCCATATCAGCTTAAGAACGGCCTCTTATGGTTTCAGGGCAGGATTGCTATCCCATACTCTTCTCCATTCAAGCAAAAGATCATGCAAGAGATGCATTCTTCACCTACAGCTGGTCACTTGGGCATATTTAAAACTTATGAAAAAATTGCTAAAAGCTTTCATTGGAAGGGCCTATGGAAGGATGTAAAAGATTTTATCTTGAGCTGCCTGCCATGTCAACAAAACAAGGACAACACCTTAAAACCAGCTGGTTTACTACAGCCATTGCCTATGCCCGAAAGCAAATGGACACACATTACTATGGACTTCATAACTGGCCTATCGGTGACCAAGAAGGGGTGGAATAGCATCTAATGCTTCTCACTAGCCAATTCATGGAACATGTTTTCAAATTACATGGCTTACCACAGGTCATTGTGCATGACCGGGATGCTAAATTCATGAGCAACTTTTGGTAGGTAGTCTCTTCAGCTCTATGGGCACTCAGTTAGCCCCTTCCACTGCTTACCATCCATAGACTAATGGCCAGACAAAGAGGGTTAATAAGTGGATGGAAACTTACTTGAGGCATTTCTATTATGATGTGTAGAATGCTTGGGCCCACGGTTATTTTCAATGATAAAATAAGCCCACAAAGCAAGGAGGAATTTGATAAAATGCAGGCCTTACTTCAGTAGTGCAAAGTCAACTTGAAGAAAGCTCATGATCAAATGAAGCTTTATGTTGATGACAAAAGAAGGGATGTTGAATTCCAAGAAGGGGATTTGATGCTTTTGAAGGCGCCCAAGTCCAGATAGGCCACTCTTAAGGATGGGTCCAGCAATAAGTTGGCTCACAGGTTCTATGGGCCATACCGGATTGTCAAAAGAGTGGGAGACTTGGCATATCGGTTAGCATTACCCCCATCCACGAAAATTCATAATGTGAGTCAATTGAAGCCCTTCATTGGATCATCAGTGGATTATGTTGAGGAGTTACCACCGATAGATGAAGAATGCATCATTCAATACATACCTGAGCAAATCATAGGATAAAGGGAAAAGAAGCTTCGCTCTCGCTCCATCATGGAATACTTGATTAAGTGGCAAGGTTTATCACTTGAGGAAGCTTCTTGGAGGCCAGCTTCAGTTTTGGAAGAGTTCCCATACCTATTAGGAGTATTTTTGGCTGAAATCTACCTAACTATAGCCCTGTTTTCTCTCAGATGAATTGCAGACAGCTCTCTGTTTCAAAGCAAATTTTACTTTGCACTATGGACAGTAATGGACACCATACACAGTTTGAAAGTACTCCTTGAGAGCTCCGTTTTGATATATGGCGCACCCTGATTGGAGTCTCCTATAAAAAGTTATTATAGGTTTACTACAGCAGGGTCCTATAGTAACCAGCTTGCTGTCCACTGTCTGCAACTCACATTTACTCAAGATACTTGGGTTTAAATTAATTTTTATAATTCCCCAATAAGACCCATGTAACATATATACCCCAATGACCCATCATACGCAATAATACCTCTTCATTCATTTGTATATCCCTGTAATAATGCAGCAGAGTAGTACTCTGATATGCTCTTGCCCAGTTATTATAAGTGCCCAAATTGTTTTTGAGGGCAAAAACCTTCGGGTGGGGATGGAATGTAAGAGAGGGGGATTTAATAATGGGAAAATACTAGCTACATTGGTATATAAGGTGTTAGGGACTTGATTTTTGACCATTAGATTATAATACAAGTCTCCTTTCATCTTCATCTCCTTCTCCAAGCTTTCATGGCTTCTTTCTCTCTCTTTCTGTCTTTCTCTCTCTTTCTGTCTTTCTCTCTCTTTTTCTAATCTTTCTCTCTCCTCGTCACTCTCTTTCTCTCTCTTCCTGCAGCCTTTCTCTCTCTTCTGTACCCTCTCTCTCCTCTTCCTCTCTCTTCTGTCTTCTTCATGACAAAAGCATTGGCCAACGGTAGTAGCATTGCTGGTTATAGCAGTGGTCTTGCTGTAAACAACCTGTGGGAAGAGTATTTGGCACTCCTACTTGCATACAATACAAACATTGATGATTGTTTGGTCACATATTGAATCCCCAATGTATTGGGACATGCTATGGTGGTTTAAGGATTATTTTGAGTTCAAAATACCCTAATTATTGTAGAGTTTATGTTGCTTGCCTATCATAAACTATGGAAAGTCTAGTGAATGTCAGTATCAGTTCTATGCATCTATTGATGCTTGTATAGACATACTTTGTTGTTGGGATATTTTGCCACTACCATAGAATGTTTTGAACTAATTTGAGCTTGGTTTATGCTCAGTTGATTGTATTTTTTTCATTGCTGGAATATAGTTTACAACAAGGAGGTTGTCAAGAAATTGTATCTGAAGAACTACATAAAATTGTTCCTAAACTGCAAGAAGACTGTTTTTGAACTATAGACATTTTGTTTTTGAACTACAGGAAGACTGTTCCTGAAATTGCAGAAAGTCTATTCATGAACTGTAGGGAGTTAAGCACTTACAGATTGTATATAGCATTGAATACCTTAGTTGCAAATATGGCAAATGCTCAAGGCACTGATTTGATGAGTTAGTAGTAGGGTCTCATGGATTTGTATGTACTGGTGATGATACACAACGTGATATTCAACATACAGGTGTGGTTTTATTACTCATGCCTTATGGCAAAAAGAAGAGCCTACATGATGTACTACATGTACCTTCTATTACCAAGAATTTACTGTCGATCAGAACATAATCTACAAGTCAGATTCAACACGAATGGTTGTTTTATAGAAGAATATGGCAATGGCTGTAAAGTGATTGCCATAAGAGAGATGGTAGAATGCTTACCTTGGATGCATCTATTCCGGAATTAAAGGCAACCATGTTTGTTCATGATAATGGAGTAGTTCGGGATGTAGAAATTTGGCACAAATGCATTGATCATGTTAATGTACAGAAGATGAAAAATATGCAGCAGAAAGAGGTTGTACTTGGCTTGTCGAAGTTCAAGTACATTGATCTTGGACATGTATGCTTTGCTTGTCAGTTTGGGAAACAAGCAAGAAATAGTTCTCTGCCTTTGCAGTTGATATATTCGGATGTATGGGGTCCTGCCCATAATGCATCTTTTGGTGGTGCTAGGTATTATGTATCATTCATTGATGATTTCAATTGGCGATACACATGAGTGTAATTTTGAAGCACAAGGATGAGGTGCTCGATGTCTTTAAGGACTTTAAGAAGCATGCGAAAAATGAACTTGGGTGTTATATCTCATGTCTAAGATCTAATGGAGGTGGAGAATATGTATTTAGAGAGTTTGATAGGTACCTTACTAAATATGGCATAAAAAGGCATCTCACATGCAGTTACATACCTTAGTAGAATGGTGTGGCAGAGAGAAAAAATCGAGTGCTTATGGAAGTTTCCAGGTCAATGCTTATGTGCTAAACTGAACACCTACAGCTGGGGTTCATGATTTGACTTCGTATGAGAAACTATATGGACACAAGCCCCCCGCCGACATTAGTCACTTAAAAGTATTTGGCTGCATTGCCTACGTACATGTGCCTGATTAAAAGAGGAAGTAGTTAGACCCAAAAGCTGTCAAAAGTGTTTTTCTTAGCTATGCATAGCAGAGAAAGGCTTATAAATGCTATGATCTGTCCACTCGAGAAACCTTGATCAATAAGGATGTAGTTTTTGATGAGCTGGCATGATGGTATGGTAATCTGAATGCAGTGGTCTCTGATGAACCAACCAACCCTACTTATGTTGAAAATTATCCTTCAGGTAGTACGTCTATGAGTGGATCGATAGGTGATGGTTCATCTACTATTAGTCCTTGGACAGGAGGATGCCATAGTCGTGCTATTGCATCCACTGACACAGATATGTCAAAGAGGGGAAGATTGAATAAAGGCAAATAAAAGATATTTGAAGATGTGATTTGCTTGCTTACAGCTGGATATGAGTCACTTGGCAGTGATAGTATTGATAGTGAATTGGGCATACCATCAATTATGATGCCTAGTGCGAGGCAAAGCAGGTATATGCCGCCTCATGAGAAGCAAGCCCAGAGTGCATTGCAGTTGAGGAGGTTTGAAAGGATAAAAAAACCAGTTGATAGGCTGACATACAGTAGTGGGTATTCAGCCAGACATTATGCATATATGACTAAAGTGTCAGGCAAAGAGTCTACGAAGTTCAGTGAGGTAGTTACATGTGAGAATTGGTATGCTGCCATGGATGAGGAATACGCAGCATTAGCTGAAAATAAGACATGGGAATTGGTCCATTTGCATGAAGGAAAAGTACCCATTGGCTACAAATGGTTTTATAAAGTGAAATGCAAGTCAGATGGTTCGTTGGAAAGGTATGAAGCCCGGCTGGTTGCAAAGGGATATGCACAACAGTACGACCTAGATTATGGGGAGACTTTCAGCCCGGTTGCCAAGATGGCAATGATGAGAACAGTCATTGCATTAGTGGCTTCTAAGGGCTAGAAATTATGGTAGGTGGATGTCAAAAATGCATTCTTGAATGGTGACTTGCTTGAGGAGGTGTAGATGGAGTAGCCTCCTAAAGGTTATGTACACCATGACTATTGGACAAATGTGTGTAAGCTGAAAAAGGCCTTGTATGGGCTAAAACATGCACCGAGAGCATGGAATGCTCGCATAAGCACTTATTTATAGCAGCTGGTTTTCAGATAGGTCATGCAAATCCCAGCCTGTTTACAAAGAAGATAGAGCATGGTTATGTTTTTGTGGTGGTTTATCTTGATGATTTGATCATCATGGAGATGATGATCATGGGATTGTTGAAATTGAAGCAATGTTACAAGTTGAATTCAAAGTCAAGGATCTTGGTGAGCTGACGTACTTTCTTGGGATTGAGGTTGCGTTTACACCTCAAAGAATATGGCTGTTGCAAAAACAATATGCTCATGTTATGGCATGATGGAGAGTAAAGCCACGGAAACACCGTTGGATCAGAGTGTCAAACTTGCAGTTGATTTTGAGACTGAGATCGAGAATATCACTATGTACAGATAGATGATGGGCAGCCTAATTTGCCTTACTACTACCCATCCTAACTTGAGT
This sequence comes from Lygodium microphyllum, assembly GCF_053477565.2. Taxonomy (NCBI): domain Eukaryota; kingdom Viridiplantae; phylum Streptophyta; class Polypodiopsida; order Schizaeales; family Lygodiaceae; genus Lygodium; species Lygodium microphyllum. The sequence goes on along the minus strand of NC_141146.1, from coordinate 148,034,094 downwards.
TATGCAGTGGGGCTGATTAGCCAGTTTATGCAAAAACCTTGTAAGCCACACTTAGATGCAACCAGGAGGATTATGCAATATGTGAAGGGTACTGTTGATTATGGGTTGTTTTATGAGCATGGGAATTCATTTGACTTTACACGTTATACAGATGTTGATTGGGATGGTTGTGTCTATGAGAGAAGGTCAACCAGTGGTTATGCTTTCAGTTTGGGCAACAGTACTGAAGTAGTAAAAAGTAGTCCACTGTTGCTTTATCTAGTACAAAGGTAGAATATAGGGGTGCAGCCTTAGCAGCATGCGAAGCAGTTTATTGGCTTATGAAATTGCTACATGACTTGGATATATAGTTAGGTAGAAAAGTCACATTGCATTGTGACAATCTCAGTAGTGTGATGTTGGCTAGCAACCCTGACTATCATACTAGAGCCAAACACATAGAAGTTCATTACCATTTTATTAGGGAGATGGTACTTGCTAGGTTCACTTGAAGACCAGGTAGCATATATCTTTATCAAATTACTTGGTAAAGATAAGTTTTCCTAGTCTGACTATGCATACCATTCCTTTGAAGAAACTTAGCCACTGTGTGCGAGAAAAAGTGAGGCATATGCATTTTGAGCTCAGGGATAGACTATTTGAGAAGCTGCAAAAATTGTGTAAGTATTAGGAGAAATATGGATCTCTTTTTTGCCCCTCAAGGGGTTTCTCTCATCTCTCTCTCTCTCTCTCTCTCTCTCTTTAAAAAAAGAATTCCAAAATAATATTATAATAAGAGATCTTCTACAATCAAGCAAATCTTATGTTTACATTTTCAATAGATTTCACCTATTATTTTATCCCCAAATTGTAGGATAAGGTCACTTTTTCTCAAAATGCTCATAACTAAAAAATACAATTCTATTTTCTCTAAAAATAGAGCCAATCATTGATATATGACTCTTTAATATCCTCATGACTTTTCAGTATTAAAATATATTAGAATCATTATTATATTCTCGCTTCTTAAAAGAGTAAAAGTAAAAAATAAAATAAAATGATGTACACATAATATTTTAAGATTATTTTTTACCCAGAGACACCTTTTTGACTCGAGAGTTACCTTGTAAATTTTTATCTTTTTTGGACAAGTATATGCCTATTTCTGGGCATTTTTTCATTCCTTTGCGATTCCGAGCTCATTTGGTCCTCTGTTTAGGCTAGAGAACCACTTTCGGGAAGTGTGAACATGAAAAATTGGGCCGGTTTACTTTTAATAAGCTAGGGGCTTAACAAAAAAAGTTTTTTCTCACATGAAGGGAGGGGGCGAAATTTCTTGCGCCCCCTCAAGTCTATTGATTTTCCGATTTTGCAATTGTTGGAGATGAGAGGAATGGTCTAGGGGCTGAGATAGATAATTTTTTTGCTCTGTATTGCCATAGATCACACGCAAAATGATGCATTGAATCAAAATCTTTGATTTCACTCTTCCTCTCTCCTCTTTACACCTTGTTCTTATGGTTCAATCTACGAGAGAGAGGGGTGGGTTGAAGTGATAAATTTTGGATGCGTGATGATGCTGAAGTGTTATGGAGCATAAATCAAAGGTTAGAGATGCATCATTGACCATGGAAGAGCATCAGCGGCTTCCAACTTTTAAATACATACGGATTCGTATTAAATTAAATGTGTAAGTTCTCGTTTTTGTCATTTTATGATGAATCTTTCACACATAATTTAGAAAATGGTTTCAAATGAATGAATATGATAGCTAGTGCTTGAGAAATCAAAAATCTCAATTGGTTCTTGTTGTTCACATAATTAAAATGAAAATTGAGAAAACTCGCAATGCAAAAATTGTGGGATTTTGAAAAAATTGAGGGTTTTATGCATTTTTGGTGTTCACATGGGGTTATATGAAGTGTAATGTTGTATCTTGGTTCATGCAAGATCTACATGTCTGAAAATTAGAAAATCATCAATAAACAATAAGATAAATAAAAAAATCAAGAAAAATGGATTTTATATGGGTAAAAATAGTTTTTATATACTAGAAAATTACACAAAATTACGAATGTATTTGTGAGTGTATGGTGGGGCTAGGGCATGAGATTTAGCCTTAACCTATCCCCATTTTGATGTTAAAGTGTGTATTTATTATTTTTTGTTATACAAAGAACACATGAAAAATACTATTTACACCTACCAACGAATGCAAAACCATAAACAATAGGGGAAAAGGGTTGTGGGGAGTTAAGAATCCATTGAAATCTAATTTTATGCATAACTTGACATATAAGATTCATTTGTTCTAAGTCTTTAAAGAAGGGAAATAGCATGAATTATTTTGGTGCTGTCTTAGCAACAATGACGTACTATTACGTTAGAGTAAAGTCATGAAAAGAATTGTTTGTGCACAATTCACACTATTTGATTTATAAGTTTACATATTTGTGCACTTAAGGGCATTGAACTTTGCATTGGATCACATATACATGGTATTAGAAAAACAAATCGTGGATGCATTGCACTTGATTGTTACAATCATTGACCTTCATTGAGAGCGTAAGGAGTCCCATGCTACTGTAGGATAGTATGTTCGTTCCCTTTGCGACTTGATTTGGTAAGGATTGAATTATCTCGTGGAACGAATATAAAGAGAGGACTATGTTTCGCATGTGCTATATATTTGGATGATGCATCTTGGGGATAATCCCCAAGGTGTAGGAGAGCCATAGTGGAGCCAAAGCAATCTACTAGGGGATGCTCCCTGTGTATGTGATATCAAGTGCTAGACATCGATCTATTTGGGAACTCCAATTGCTTGGAGTTGGGAAGGGATTCGTTGGACTATGAACAACACAAACACATGTTTAAGTTAGATCGATGTGTGTAGCCTCTAGATGCTCTTGGGCTGCGAGGCCGTGGGGTGCTTTGGTTAAGCATAAAGGCTTGGGCTAGAGCCTTAGAGCCAATATCGGGCCCATTTTTTGGTCTCGACATTGGTATTCCTTCTGTCAGGACACCAGGTATATACAGAGCACATGGTAATGTAAAGGCTGAACTAAGTGATCCAACGGTACGTAGGCCTATGAGGGTTAGATACCCTCTTAAAAGATTTGGTTTTGAAGGTTATGCAACTCACCATTATGCTCATATGGTAAATGTGGTTGAGGATATTGAGTTTACTTGCTTTGAGAATGCTGTTGGTTATGCTCATTGGGATGCAACAATGGATGATGAGATGATTGAATTAGAAGCCATTAAGACTTGGGATCCAATACCATTGCTCAAGGGAAAAAAATCTATTAGCTGTAAGTGAGTCTACAAAATTACTCATTAGGTAGATGGTTCTATTAGTAAGTATAAGACTAGGCTGGTTACAAAAGGTTATGCTCAAATATATGGCATATATTATGAAAAGACATTCAGTCCAGTTGCTAGGATGGTAATTTTTAGATGTGTGATTGGTTTGGCAGCAAACCAAAGGTTGGATGTCAACAATTCCTTCTTGCATGGTGAATTGGAAGAAGAGATGTATATGGAGTAGCCACTAAGTTATGAGGATTTATAGCATCCTGCATATGTGTGTAGGTTAAAGAAGGTGCTCTATGGATTGAAGCAACCACCTAGAGCATGGTCTGACAAGATCAAAGAGTATCTTGTCAACATTGACTTCTATGTTTCTCATGATAATCAATCATCTATGTGGATGACTTGATTATTATAGGTGACAGGTGATAGTGGGATCACTTAAGTTCAAAGGAACTTTTGAAGAAGAAGTTTGAGATGAAGAATTTGCATGAGCCGAGGTAATTTCTTGATATTGAGGTGATCAGATGTGATGATGATATATGTGCTGTCCCAAAGGCAATATGGCTTGGATATATTGTCCAAGTATGGTATGACAACATGTAAGCCTCTTTTAGTGCATTGGATAAAAATGTGAAGTTGAGTTGTTGATGTTGGGGATGAGATAAAAGACCCTACTATGTTCAAGATTATAGTAGGACGTCTGATTTACATAACTATCACAAGGTTAGACTTGAATTGTGCTATTGGCCTTGTCAATCAATTTATGAAAATGCCTAGAAATCCTCATTTGGATGCAATTAGATGCTTTGCATTAGAGAATTCTTTATGAGGTAGGTAAGGATATATATGTGTTTGGATACGCATATACAAATTGGGTTGATAAAAGATCTACCAAGTAGATTCATGTTTCTCTGTGGTAGTGCAACAATTACATGGAGCAACAAAAAGCAACCTATAGTTGCTTTATCATGTACAGAGGTCGAGTACAGAGATGCTACTATGGCAGCATATGAGGTGATATGACTGTAAATTTTTTTGGGTGATTTGGATGTACAGGGAGATAGTCAAGTTGGTCATTCATTGTGACAACATGAGGAACATACAATTAGTTAGAAACTTAGTGCTCCATGTTAGGACAAACCACATTGAGGTGCAGTACTACTTTGTGACAGAGAAAGTACTTGCAGGAGAGATTAACTTAGATAGCCATCATTTTTACAAAGGTGTTGAGTGTAGAGAAGCTCCAAAAAATTTGAAGCTTACTTGGAGTTGTAGAGATATGATTGAGCTTAAGGGGGAGTGTTGAGATGGCAAGCTCAATACGTGTGGACATTGATGATGGACCGCTTGTTGGTTAGATCGGTCTACACATCTATATCTACACTTAGTACATCAGTGGGATCATTATGGTGCTCACATGGCTAGTAACTTATCACTTATTATATTTGGTTTGTTGCACCTACCTACAATTGGTAGAGTTATAGTATCAACCAATTAGTATAGTCAACTATGTATAATTTGACGTAGTAGGCCACTATTCTTTATGTTGTATCTTATCTATACTTTATGTACATTGTATTGTGTAGGAAAAAAAAAGGAAGAAACCAACAAGAAAATATTTTGGTCTCTCTTCTTGTGTTCTTGAGTGAGCTTCCTCTTATATGTATGGTATGTGTTTGGCACAACAACTCAAGTAAGTCCTCGCACCATGTGATTCTTGATAGCAACTTCTAAAAACATAGAGTGGATAATACCAAGCAATCTCACCCTTTGTTGATTTTCCATTCTTACCAGAAATGGGGCTAGTTCACAATCCATCAATTTGAATTCCTAATAGGTTTCCAAGGTGATTATGTTGACACCAAATCCACTCTTGAGTAGGATGTTTTGGATGATTCTATCCTTTTACCAAATAGGGAGTATTGGAATTGTTGAATCAGATAATGGGCCTAGTATTATTGGCTCCAGACAGTCTCCTTTACAATGGTCATAGTCATAGCTACTAGTTAGGGCTCTAGTAACACTGGGAAATCTAGCTGGATAAGCTTTGGTAGGTGGTCCTTGAAAGTTAGTGCAAGATTTAAAAGATCTCCCAATTTAATAGTGATATTAACTAGTCCCCATTCAATTGATTTTTTAGATAACTCCGAAATAGCCACAACTCTTGGCCTGTCCCCTTTTGCTTTTGTGGGATTAGAGCCGCTAGATTTCTGGTGCATGCCTCTAGGATGAGCTTCTAGGGTCTTATAATATTTTTGTTTGGGATATCTTTTGGATTCTTTTTGTGTACCTTATCCGGATGAATTTTCGATGTATTACTCTTTTGTTTATATTACAAGAATAAACCTCTGGATGCTTACCTTTCTTGATTCAAGGATGAATATATGGATGCTTGTTTAGTGATATTTTGGGATAGACTTTTGGATTTTTAAATTGTGGATTAATCCTCACAATGTGTGGGGTTCTTGCCTTTGGGGATAAAACTTTGGTGACACCACTAGTTTGTAGATCCTCCTTTGTAACTTGCTTGACTTTATCTTGCTTTGGGGTTAGTATTTCTTGAACATTCTCCTATTGTAGCTTAGACTTTGCAGTCTGTAGGCCCATGGCCATTCTTTGTATTCACTGATTCCATCTTGAACTCAAGTATGGATTTATCTTCACACTTGGTTTTACTTCTTGAACTGGCAGGATTTGAGCATCTTGCTGCTAGCTATATTATAGATAGTTCACTTAAAGTGCAACTTCCATTCACTCTTCTTAGGGTTGTATCATCTTGGCCATCATTTTATTGTCCAAAATTCTTTGTTGCCTATAAATTTCTAGACCATTTTCTAGGTTGAACATTCAGACCAGAACTCCTTGTGAGGTGCCTGCCCATCGGCTTTCCAGGCACTCTTTTAGCGGTCTATCAAGAAACAAATCTAAGCGTTGCTACCCGGCACTCCCAGGGAATGTTCCGAGTTTTGTCGCCTAGGGTTTCCCGAATCCGCCTCGCAACGGAACGTTCACGACCGAACCCACTAGGATCGACCTGAAATTCGGGTTCCTAGTTATCAAGGTCTCCTGTTAGCATTCTAGCATCGGGTTTTGGATATCCTACTTTACGCAGAGATACCCAATCTAAAGCAGACCCATGCCGCACTTGGTTCAAAGAGAATGGGAAACGAGAGGGATGTGCTGCTCAACCTCTCTGCCCATAGGGCATAGTCCCATTCCTGTCCCCTAAAATGGCACGAATCAGGTTCTAACCTAACAATACCTAAAGGTCGAATGACGATAAAAACTTATGAGAAGCCTCCCAGTTCTCTGGGACCACTCTGCTGTAGGACGGACCCGTCGGGGGTTTCGCCCACCCGCTTCCCTTAATAGCTTTAGTTTTCTAATTAGGTCCTACCACATTTATGTGTGACACTTAAAGTCAGCTTCATTAATTAAGCCTTCTAGAGAACAGGGTTCATTCGCATAACTTATAGCACATACACGAAAACAGAGCAAAGCAATCTATTGACAAAAAAGTTCAAACAAGTTCCTTAACTTATCTTCAAGTTAATCTTTGTCTCCCGCCCATACAGGAGAAATTATGTATCGCTTCTATCCAAGAGAAGTATCCCTTCTGCCATGCAGAAGTAACTGGTCCAATTCACATGGCACCACAAACTCAATCCTTTATCTAGAATAGGATCTCCCAACATGCCCAGATGTTGGGGGCCACGGAGGTCTTCAACTCCATTCTAGAGCTAGCAAGGGGTGTCCAGAGCTCCAACTGACCCGCAAGCTGTCTAGGAGCGAAACATCATTCTCGTGGTTGGCCTTTTCACCACTCGACCTTCGGCCCATGAATCGAGCAGTGCCCTCTCGGGTTAATACGCGGTGCGATCATGGAGGTGATCCACCCGTACAATATATCCTTCCTTAATTAAATCCTTTAAGAATCCAGCACAAAAAAGGCATTCAGCTTGACATCATTTTCCAAGAAAGCATTCCTTTATTCCCATGGCAACTTGTCATCACAGACCCTTGCCATGCATTTACCATAAATCACAAGCACTTGGAATAATCATCCAAACAACAACTAACAACCAGTTGAATATAAAAGCATTTAGGATGTTGTTCGATCAATCAACAAAACCAATTCCATTCTTTCCTACCAATGCAAGAATAGATGATATAACATTTCCATTGTATATTTGTTCTTCCCCTTGGGATCTAAGAGCAATACTATGCAAACATGATCTTAACACTTCCTTCCTTTGGCTAGGGCTTATGTTAAGGGTTCAAACACTATTCATGATGTAAGTTCTATGGGTCACTTACCTTGATTGATAACCCAACCCTGGATTTGGATTGACAAAAGTCATCGTTATCGGACGGAACTCAAGACATCTTAGTTTTAACCCTTATGATTAATTTCTTGTACTAGCTCTTAGTCAAGTCATGAGGCAACTAGAAAATTATCCTCATATATCAAACATGTTATAGGCATATCGTGTAAATACTTGATAAGATAAGTGCGAGATGATCTCAAGTAATTAGACTCCAATAGGCTGTGCATTGAGCTAGAATCTAGTTTTTCTTAATATTTGGGTTCTTAGGCTAAGTACTTTTGAAGTATCTAAACTTTAAACTAGCACTTCTCTATTCATGATTCTTAATGTCATATTCTTTTAGCAATTATGCTATTTATAACCCTTGACTATACTTTAATCTAGCACTTGTATGCCCAATCTTTTAATGTCCTTCTTTTGACGACTATGCCATTCATAACGCTTGACTAATTCTTCCTTGTAATTGCTCTACTAGCAAATAAGTCATATGTAACTAGGTGCAATTCTCTTCCCTTAATATATGCACTTCACAAACTCCCTCTTTCGAGTAGATGAGATGAAATTTATCCTTTCCCATGACCTATACTCATGCATCATAGTATGGGGCCTAACGTATCTCATACAAGAATCAAAGCAAGCATCTATCAATTTGAAAATACATTACTTACGACCGGAACCGCAGTTGGATTGACAGTGATGCCTTTGCCCGAAGCCTTGTTGTTGCTGGTTGTAGGATTGTCATCCGCACGGGACATTCTTCGCTTGGAGGCCATCGTACGCAACTAGACTCAAGAGATTAAGAAGGTGGAATAGATTCAAGATGGGAGAGCATAAGAGAAGATGGTTAAGTCGAGGATCGAGATAGAGGGAATTGAGCTAATTCTCTTCCTTGCAGCCTCTCGAGGTGACTCTTCTCTCTCTCTCTCTCTCTCAAGCTCTCTTTCAAGCTCTTTCTCACAATCTCTTGGAGGGGTATTCTTCTCTCTACCTCTCTCTTGCAGCCTCTCGGGGTCTCCTTATGCTTCTATATGCCTCTCCCATGCCTCATATTTATAGTGAATTAGAGAAGAGGGCTTGTGGTTGAGAAGTGGAGCTCTTTGTGGAGGGGGATCTTGGAAAGATCAGTGATCTGATGCTCAGATCATAAATCTGATGGTTCCATTGGCTCCGAAAGGGGGGTAAAACCTCAAGACACTTGGTTTGAAAGCTCTTAGTTCACTCCTTATTTTCTATGTTCAAAGTGCTGTCTACTGCCTGTGTACTGTGATCACGGCGCGTGCGATTTCGCAAATCCTCTCTTTATTTTTTTCTTTTTATAAAATCTCCAAACTAACTAAAATATCACTTTTTTTTAAAATGACATATAAAAATCTCCATATCTTTTTTTAGGATAATATCTGCTCCCTCAAACACACCTAACCTAAACCTGGGACTTCATGCCTTGATCGCCGGTCCCCAACAAGAAAAGAAAATCCCCTACAAGTACACAGACACATATAGCATAAAAACACGGTACTCAAAAAGGAGAGATATCACCTGGATAGGGCCACAAGAAGCTTCTGCGCAATAAAAGCTCCTTCCAAGCTCTTCTTTAAACCTGTCTAGCATAGAACTACAACAAGAAACCATTAACCGCACCTGTACTAAACAGACAACTGGTCCTCTTGACCTAATGAAATAAATTGTTTCACTACAAAAAACTGATCGGCCCTCTTGGCCTAATGAGATCAAACAAAATAACATTTGCACATCCCTCCCTGAAACAGTACGGATATACCATAATATGCTCATTTCCAAGGAGGAAAAATAGGACTCGCAGCCCTAAGCTAAATGCATAAGATTATGACCCATCCCTCCTGCATATATAGCAAGAGGCGTACGCATAACATGTTGTCTAATCAGCCTATGTGTCCAGGATAATAATGGTAGATTGGTCTCGGCTACTCTTTGCATCACCCATATCAACCATCGCCTGCCATATATTGCATGCTCTGATAACATTCCCCACAAGTGACCAGGTGCTGTCTCATTATTGATAACAATATCCAAACTAGGACCACCGTTGAAGAAAAGGTCTTATTCATAAGCAAGATTTGCCAGTGAATCCGCAAACTGATTCCAGTGACGTGGAATCAGCTGAAAAGACACTCTCTCAAACTCCTCAAGTAGGGTCATCGCAGTTCGATGATACATACAAAGAATGGGATTCCTCACTGTGTAGGTCCCATCTAGCTGATTCAAGATCAATTGGGAATCCCCTTTTACTAACAACCACTGAATACCACCTTGCTTGGCAATATACAGTCCCATAATCAAGGCTTTATACTCTGCCATATTGTTAGTGAATCCTACCCCGAGATAAGCAGCTAACTTCATCGTAACTCTACGTCGCGGATCTCGGATTACTATGCCAACACTCCCTTTTTTATTAGGGCCCTTGGACGCTCCGTCAAAATATAATGTGTACGTCCACAATGGGTTTACACAACCTGCTATCACGAACTCCTCTATTCGTAATTATGATAATCAAAATTTAACATATTGAGAGGGTGAACTGACGGCTCCATCCCACCTTCTTCATTGAACTCAATAGGGATACTTGTCAAAGGTCGTAAGCAGTGTTGGCAGAAGAGTTTGATCTCCCACACAAAGGTCCTGTCTTCTTGCTCAATCACTTTGTATCCTTTGCTCCACTAAGTTTCCCCTGATGGTATCTCTGCTCCAGATATGGGTGCTCCAAATAAGGAATTAACCGACCCATCAACCAGTTGTAAGCTCTTTTGCAGGTCTCAAATCATCCCCAGCATGGACCTACAATGCATTTTTCCCGTATAGCATACTTAGAAATAGTAAGGTTTAATCTTATTAAGATTAACCTTATTTTTAAACTCTACTCCGTGCAGATCAGCTAGTAGAGCCGTAGACCTATTTTTTCCTATCCTAACAATCTTGTAGGGGCCCTCCCATCTAGGTTCCAGCTTCCCTGGAAACAACTCCCTACACGCATTATAATATAGAACTAATTGCCCTTTTTTAAAGGTATACTTCTTTGCTTTAAGGTCGTGTAACTGCTTCATCTGACGTTTAGCTAATTCCTGGTGTAATAAGCTCTGCAATTTCAGTTCATCCAGGTGGGCTATGGTCGTGAAGCATTCAAAGAGTGAATCCTCATCTCCCAAAGAGTGGTTAATTGCAAACCGTATGGTTGGCAACTCAATTTTGAGGGGTAACACACACTCTTCCCCATAAACTAATTTAAATGGAGTATGGCCGGTAGCTCGCTTGAACGTTGTATTGTACACCCATACTGCCACATACAACTTCCTGTCCCAGTCTCGTTTCTTCTCCGAGACTATTTTAGACAAGATACCCACAAGCTACTTATTAGTACTTTCAACTTGCCCATTTTCTTGCGGATTATAAGGGGTTGTTTTATTGTGCTTGATTTGCCAAGCTTTTGATCACTTTATTCAAAAAATGGGTTCCACAGTCCAACACTAGTTCCTTCGGTGGACCAAAACGGCAGATAATCTGCTCTAAAAGGAAACTTGCAGTCTCTTTTGCATTGTCCTGCCTCATCGCCTGTGCTTTTGACCATTTTGTAAAATAATCAATTGCTACTATAATGTACATCTTCTGAGTAGTAGACGACGGGGTGATAGGACCCACAAAGTCAATGCCCCACTTCTCAAATGGAAGGATAGCCATGATAGGCGTAAGTGGGCGTTTCCTATTCTCTCTACTGTCATGTCTTTGACAAGTATCACATCTCTTAACGTACTCAAAGGAATCTTGGAAAATGGACGGCCACCAATATCTAGCTCTTAAAGCTTTCTGTGCCGTCAACCATTCCGCGAAGTACCCTCCACAAGCAGAGTCATGGCACTCTTCCAGGATGAAAGGAATCTCGTCAGGCATCACACATCGACGATAGATATCATCAACACCCTGCCGATATAGTGTTCCTGCGATCAAGGAAAACTTCAAAGCCTGTTGTTTGATTTTTCTTTTTTCAGATTTTGATAGACCATCTCCAGTCTCTCCTGTCGATAGATAATGCGTAATAGCAGCATACCAAGATGGGATAGAAGCTGTATCAATTTTAAACATTTATTCAATACCACTTCCTTTAGCCAAAGTCTCTTTTGGCTCCCCGAAATCCGCAAGGCATTCCACAATCCCCTGCAACCTCGGTGGCTTACTCTTAATCTCATAATCGAACTCTTGCAAAGTGATTAACCACTTTGCCAAACGATCAGGTGGTTGTAGCTTGTTCATAAGCAATCTAAGCCCTTCCGCCTTCGTATAGAAAACTACCTTCTCATAGAGGATGTAGTGCCTGAATTTTTTAGTCACAAAGACCATCGCAAGATACAACTTCTCCATGTAGGTGTAGTTAATTTTTGATATGCCCAATTTTCGACTAGCAAAAGCTATCGGATGATACCACTTTTTCTCCCAGATTTGGGCTAAACAACAGCTGATACTATGTATGGTGGCTGCTGAAAATATATAAAATACCTTGCCTCTTTTAGGTGCTTTTAAAACTGGTGCTTTTACTAGCTCCTGTTTCACATCCTCAAAAGCCACCTTACAAGGGTTGCTCCATTCAAATAGACAGCTAAAGGAAAATAAATTTGTTAATGGCAACGTCCATTCTGCCAAGGCATTTATAAACCTCTGATAATACCCTATCGATGACAGAAAGCTATGAACCTCTTTCGGAGTGCGTGGTGGACTCATAGCGACTATGACCTTGATCTTCTCAAGGTTCGTTGCTATTCCTACTGAACTAACCACATGGCCTAGCAATAGCCCATAAGGCACTCCAAAGACATACTTCTGTGGGTTAAGAGTGATACAAAATTCTTTGCAGTGCTCAAAGAATTTTCTTAAGATAATCAACATCCTTTCCCTTACAGTGGCTACCCCCAGGTCATCGATAAATACTTTCAACTCATCTGGGGAGATGTCACCAAAGGTGTTGTCTGCTGTTCATTGCCATGATCCAGGTGCATTGCACAAACCAAAGGCCATCACATGGTATGCAAAAGTACCAAAGACAGTAATAAAAGTCATTTTCAACTTGTCCTCTTCTGCAATTGCCATCTGGTTATATCCTACAAAGCAATCCATAAACGAATATATTTTCCTACCCGCTAATTGATCCAAAATCTGGTCAATAAATGGCAACGGGTGGTAATCCTTAACCGTCTGCTTATTCAACTCTCTAAAATCTACACATAGTCGGATCTGGTTGTTTTTCTTCTTCCTGATAACAACTGGTGAACACCATTCTGAGTGCTGTACAGGGAAGATTAAATCAGCCTTCCGTAATTTCTGTAACTCCTCAAACAGCCCGTCCCTCAATTCAAAAGGCATACACCTTACCTTCTGATGCACAAGATGTCTGCCTTCTTTTACAGGAATAGTATGAGCAGCCACGCTGGGAGGAATGCCTCTCAGCTCATCATAACTCCAAGCAAAAATGTCGCGGAATTCTTGAATCAGGGACACATAGTCCTCCCTTTTTGCTGAATTGAGCATGGAACCTAATTTAATTGGCCACGAATCATTTGGTGTACCAAGGTCCAACTCAGTCACATCTGCGTCTCTTATCCTATCTTGCAGCTCTATCGGCTCATTTAGAGTTATCTGATAAATATCCTTTGTAGTGAACCCCTCTTTAGATTCATCATTGGATGATGTCTTAGTTCCAGATGGATCATCTGCTGTTTCTAATTCAGTAGAGGATAAATGAGCTCTCTCACTCTAAGGAGACTCAGGGTAAGCATAAACTATTACTCGATTAGCACCTCTACCTAGAACCACTCCACCGACAGGTATATCAACTTGACAGTCTGTTCGTAAGATCCAAGGCCTACCAAGCAAGACTCGACCGACGGGTCTATCAACTTGACAGTCTGTTCGTAAGATCCAAGGCCTATCTAGCAAGACTCGATAGCTAGGACGTCCTACAAATCTTATCATCCTAAAGTCCAAGAAGCACTCTACACTTACTACGGTAACATGGACTCTAGTAACGCAACCTTCTGGTTGTTTTAGACTATCATCAGCCATTCTAATGAGGGTGAAGCTGTCTTTTTGGATGCCTAGACCCAACCTCTCCATCAACTCTGAACTCATGATATTGACAGAGGACCCAGTGTCTACAATAGCATGCTCCACTAATATTTCATCCACATATGCTGGAACCCTAGGGCAATTCTTTTCAGCATGATCAAACCAATCTTCCCCTACTCATGCTATGCCCAAAGGTTCTACAATATACCCAATATGCAGGATCTTCTTGAATTCCTTGCGTACTCCTGGAGATAATTTAATCAACTGTAAGAGGTTTACATCTAGTTTGACTTTGCAAAGAGAACTTGCTAAATCAAAATCATGATAGGTAGCCAAAGCTCTCTTTTCTCGCCAAACCATCCTTTCTTTTGTCTCGGGACCGGCTTTGGTGCTTCTCTTTTAGCTCTTGCCTTCTTTCTTGGCACTTCCTCATCCTTCTTACGATCGACTTTTTTGTCAACAGGCCTTACAGGTCCACCTTCCATGCTAGGATTCATAACTTGCGTCCCCTTATCCCCTTGCTTAGGGTTTTCCTCGACCGATTTTGCATTATCTTTGTCAACCTCTTTAGCCTTTTGGCCTCTTGTCACAGCTCTTAGGTTAGAGGTTTTAGCATCATTGACGTGGATAGCCTCAATAAGGCTGACTCCATTGCCTCGTGGCAACTCTTCTATAGTGGTCTTTCCCCTTTGCAATATTTGTCTTGGTCCATCATTTTGCTGCAGGTTATTACCTTGCGCTCTATGATTAACTGGACCTAGTTGTTTACTCCCTTGTTGGAGGGAACTAATCTTACTCCAACAGGTAGCGGCTAAGTGGCATGACTTCCCACAAATATCACATTTAACATTTGGACAGTTTCTAGGGAAATGTTGTCCGCCACACCACTTATAGCTAAATCTTGAGGGACCACCCTCTTCAGGGCGTCGACTCCCTATCAGATTCTGCTGCTTCTTCAAGAAATTGACATCAATAGCTATTTGCCGATATTGTTCAGAAATCATGTCGGTATAATGCTTCATCATATCCTTAACTTCGCCAAGGACATTAGATGCACTCGACTCATAGCCTCGGTCGTCTACCTGTCGTTCCATTGGCCTAACAATTTGATTGGGCATTGGTTGTTGACTCACAGGAACAACATTAGAATTTGAAACTTGGCCTCCAACATTTGGTGGAGCCAACTGACTAGCCATAGGCATAGTCACACTGGGAGGGGCTGGCAATAAAGGTACATTTTGAACCATGCTTCCTCTCCCATTAAGGTTATTCATAGGCATCCCTTGACTTCCATTTGTCAATGGTAAATTGCCTCCAGGTACTAAACCCGCATTAAGATTTACTCGAGAGGAGTAGGCCGTTTGTAATCGTGCTTCTACTCCTTCGGTCCTCGCAATGGCTATATCTATATTAGCCAAAGCCACACTGCTCAATTGTACCTGAATATTGAAATCCAATCCATGCAAGAAGTATTGCAATTGGGCAGCCGGTGGAATAGGAATGTAAGTTTGTAACTTACGAAACACTTCCTTAAGCTTCTTGGCATATGCTTTCACATTCTCATGGGGGTCTTGGCGTGTTACATTCAAAACACGCAACCAGTATTGGCCACCCCTTTCAGGTGCATACTCTCCTCGGAAAGCTACATAAAATTGGTCAATCGTGGTTATGGTTCCAGACTCTATGCTATGATACCATACCGCAGCCCTTCCTTTTAATGTCATATTAAAGAACATCATAAGATGTCCCTCATCTCGGATGTGATAATTAAACATTAGTCTTTGGAATTCACAAATGTGAAACTCCGCATCTTCTTCGGCTAACCCATTTAAAATGGGCAAAGGAACTCCTAAAGCTGGCAAATTCGGTGTCCATGCAGGAATTGCAATGGGTTGTGCCATGACGACAATCGGATTGACAATAGGAGGTTGAACTGGTGGAATCACACCCCCACTTGAAGTGGGTTGACTTGGTGGAAGAAAGGAAGAACTTGTGCTTTCTCCTGCACCTAAAGGACTATGCACAGCAGCTGGATTACTAAGACCATTGCCTCTTATGCGTATCGGGCTACTCCTTTGAGGAGAATAACGACTTACAATCTCTAACCACTGTCTAGCCCTCTCAGCATGTTCTGCTTTTTGTATTTCGGCTTGATAGTCCTTGTCAGAGGACATAAACCAAGTTTTCGGTCCCTAAAAACCCTAGATTCGAGAACCACCACTTATTGGCAGCTCCCAGCAGACGCACCACTGATGGGACCTAAAATGGGCCAGCACTAGCTATGGCAATAGCTAGACCTCATACTCATGACGAACAAGCATACCCTCACGGCCTCGCGGACCAGGAGCATTAATCTAATGCTAAAGGACAAACTGCCCTAAAGCCTAATCTACGCGTTTATAGTTTATAGTCCAACGTTTCCATTTTTTATAAACTCATCGGAGGGAGAACCCATACACATTGGCAGTAAATACCATGACAACATACATGGAGGTAACCTCTCGGTGGAAACACCGCGGCCCCACTATAGCTCTCCTACATCGCAGGGATTGGCCCCTTGATACGCTGCTCAACATGTAAGACATTCGAACACAAACTCCTCTCTTTTATATTTTGAATCCAGGAGATATACAATGCTTCCTCACCAAACAGTCCCTTAGGAAACCAACCCTGTATCCTACGACAAGGGATAACCTTATGCTCTCAATCGTGGGTCAAATTCCTAAGAAAACAATTGCTATGCAGTCCAGGAGCTTTTTCGTCGATACCATGAACTATGCATAGTGCATAACGTAAATGATTTAGTGCACAAATAGAAGAAAATCAGCATTGTGCATCGTGCCAAACCAATCTTTTCATACCTTCCATGCTAACGTTTATGTACTGCAAAGAGAAAAGACACCGAGCCTTACGCTCATGTTGCCTTTCTCTTTATTTTAAAACAACGTCCTATAGGCATGATGCAACACATAAAACAGATCTTAGTTTATATTTTGACGCTCAACCTCCCCTCTCACCCTACCGTTTAATGTTTTGCATTCGTTGATAGGTGAAAAGGTCATTTTATGTGTATTTCCTTATAAAGAAAGCGATAAACATGAACAAAAACATAGAAACAAGGTCAAACCGAGGCCAACCTCGTGTTTTACCTTCATTATATGCTGCACAAACACACATGTAATTTTCTAGAATTTTTCCTTTACCGTTTCCTAATTTTCTCCCATTTAAAACCCAATTTTCACCATTTTTTGGTATTTTTTCTCTATTTTCTTCAATAAAAAATGACTAGAAATTAAAATTGATTGTGAGTTGTGGCCCTTAGGTTCCTTGATAGCAAAATTTTAGGTTTTTATAAGTATTATATATCATATTTCCCAATTATTTTGCAAAAAATGCTATTTTTACCCCTTAAACGTGTGTTTTACGGGTTTTATACCATTAATTTCAGTCATATCACTTATGATTTTCTGGTTTTCAGATTATACACTATTGAAACTCATAGAAAACAACATCATAATGCATAATTAGCCAATGGGAACAATGTTTCATCAACCAAATAGCATAAAACTCATTTTTTCTTCATAAAAATTGAATTACTGCTTAGGCTTCTTGTCTCGAGATCTCGATTTTGGTGCAGGACTGCTAGTTAGCCCACATTCAATGTCCAGCATCTTCACAATCAGCAATCTTCATGTCTACATCGATTCGGAAGCAATCCGGTCCCAACCGGACAAGCTTTCTTTCACAATTCTTCATTTTCCTCTTGCACACAAGAACAGCCCCTTAGGGCAGAGAGAGGGAGAAGAGAGAAAGACTAGATTTCCATCTGTGCATGCAGGCCATCATTTCATAGGCGAAGACAGGTGATAAGACCGGCAAAGAGGGAGAAGATCGGGGCCATGATCGATTGGATAGGTTGTTTGTAGGTAGCAATCATGATCTCCATGGCATCAAGTGCATTTTTCGGGCGCAACAAACGTCGCAAAGTTTCATGTGGCATAAAATGCCCCAACTCCCCAAAGGTCACAACCCATTTGGCCCAAAGTTTGGCCACCCTTTCAGATCTTGACCATGTGTTGGCCATTTCCCCGTCCGGTATTTGATTCGAGTGCTGTAAACTTTTGAGTGTCCGGCTTGACATCCCGCATTGACTGGAAACTCCTGACAACCGGCACAGCAGTCTGAAAAATTATCAAAAATCTACAAGTGTCGCTTGGGCACCTTTTAAAAGTTGTCTTTCACTTGGTGCTTAAAATCGTCCTAGCTGGAGCCGCCGCCTTCGATGTTGAATATTTTTCCTCTAAATTTCAGATTTTTTGGCAAATTTTAGGCACATCTCGGGTTTAAAACTCCGCTCTCACTCTGATACCAATGTAAATAATCTAATTTCCACATGAAGCAATTGAACTAGAAATACAAAGAAATAGACTAAATTGCCAAGAAACCATAGCCAAGGTGGCTAGGCTAAAATGATATTACCATTAATGGCTAAGAATCAATTGATGAGAGGTTGCAGCATGGTATGCACTACAAGCTATGGTGGCCAAGAGTATGCAGCCTCATAGATGGTGGGAGGTTGAGACCTCAAACATGGCTAGTTACAACTTAGCCTTTTATACTTAACCCTAGTAGGCTAAATATTGGCTAAGGTATTAAGGCATTTTTACTCAACCTCCGGAGAAATGGATTTGATTCATCAGTATTACACCATAGGATTGTAATTTCATCATGGCTATCCTCTTCATTTCCATCGACTACTTCACAATTTGTCTTATCCTCATTTTGCATGATAATAGCATGTGGCTCTTCTTTTGAACCATCTTTAATGATCATATTGACTCTTGCATTCTTTGCCTTACACTTGGATTTATTATTAGCTATCCATTTCTTCACATTTAAAACATAATCCTTTAGCAAACATGTCCTTTCAGCATATCATTGGTAATATGTTTCCCTTGGGTATTGTTGACTGAAGGTTTAGCTCTGAAATTAGTCCTCGTTTGATCAAATCTCCCATCAGCATTAGGTCTAAAATTTTGGCCCTGTTTTGATGCATATGGTGTAGGAAAAGTGGAGATTCTACTATAGGTATTTACTGGCTTCTTGTCATTTCTAATTCCATCTCTTGCATGTTCATATGATTGTGCACCTCTTGTATGCTGATTAGACTAGTTTATACCCCCTATTTTAGGCTAAAAACTTCTATATTTTAGGGTGTACCTTTTTGCCAACTGAATAGTCTCATGTATGGAGGTAGGCTTCATAGCTCCAACTTCGGAAGATATGGCTACATCAAGACCAAAGATGTATTTATTCATCTTTGCTCCATTTTCCCATCTAGATACATTGAAAAATCGAGGAATTGGTTGGAATACTCTCTAATGGATTGCCCCCTTTGTTGTAAAGAGTATCAATGCCTTTCTAACTTTTCATTTTCTAATGATGAGATGAAGACTTGTATCATAGCTTTTTTCAATGCATCCCAAGTCAAAATTTCGTATCCTATTTTTGTCATATACTACAACAATGTATTGAGCATACCCCTTCAAATCAAGGAGTGTATAATATACCATTGATTCTTTAACCCATGGATAAATAATAAAATATATCTCTAGCTTATCAAACCACTCTTAAAGCTCCATAGGTGATGGATTATCCCCTTTGAAGTTGAAAATGTTAATTTTCTCTTGATATTCCTTGTCATAATGGTGGGGCTGACCATGTCCAAAATTTGGTGCATTGTTAGACATATCGTAGGATGTGGCCTGTACATTAGCATGGGTTAGCTGTTGTCCATAGCAGTCTAATCCATTTCCATGATCATTCCTAAGAGGTTGTTTCTATCAAGATGTGTTGTTGTCCATAAGAGTGTTGCTATCTATTAGAGTTCCCATAAGATAACATTCTTTCTTCATGTCTTTCCTCATGTGGATACTGATGATTAGCACCAACTCTTCTTGGAGAATTTGACTATGCTGTCCATTTTGTTCATGAAAAGATTTGTAAAAGGGGTCACACCCATGAAAGTTTTCATTTTGCCTTGACTTCCATGAATTCCTTCAAACTAGCCATTAGAACTTGAATTAATGGGACCCTTTTGCTTATACTTTGAGATATTGATGTGAGCGAATTCCTTGATTGTAGAGGGCTCTCCAACCTTAGAATTAACTCCCATTTGATGAGTACTAATCCTTGGGGCTAGACTTTCTTGAATAGGATAATATTGCACATTCAAGTTTGTTGTAGGAACCAATCTTTCACTCAACTAGGTCATCACATTATCAAAATTGGAATTAAGTCCCATGTTGGATCAAGATTGAACTTCAAGAGACTTGTCTAACTTAGAATCAAGGTTCATAGTAAGGTAAAGAATGCTATCTTTGAGACCCTTGATATCAATAGGCATTTGTCCTAAACGTATATAAATAACCCATTGATTCCATTTTTTATGAGATAGAAAGGAAATGAAGTAGATTTATGGTATTCCTCACTCATAAATAATTTTTATAGGGTTGTTCTTTTGTCAAAAGCTATCACATGAAATAGGATGAAGTGCCGCTACTAGGACTCATAATTGTTTGAATTTAATGAGGCATGATTGACATTTGTCCCATCACCACGGTTCACCCCTTGTGCCATTTGAGCATCAACCTCATGTAAAATTTGACAATTTGTAGCACTCAACTCTCCTTCTTCAAGATCTTGATTGAGTGCCTCATGTGTAAGGTTACATTCCTAATTATAATACCTCATCTCCTCTTGAATTGTCTCAAAAATAGGGTATTTGTTCTTATTTTTGGCCATGATACACGTATTGTTTTCATGACCAGTAGACACAAAATATGCAATATCTTTTGATTGCAAGGTCCAAATAGAGTAATTTTTGTCTTGAATCCTTGGTAATAAGGTCCACAATCTAGCTATGGATACTTAGTTTTGTTATAATGCCTATTATTGGTCATGGAATTGAATTTAGCTATTTGTCCCAAATAATTTAGTACCTATATATGCCTATTCACACCTGTAAATACACATATAAGTGGACTTGACTCTACCAAACTTTGAATAACCCTAACTACACATGTAGGGTACTTGTATAACCTGTAATACCACTCCAACAATGGAAAAAATACTCGCAAGTACCTGTACAAGTCTCAATTCCTGTTTGAAATTCAATATTTATCCTTATTTTTGCTAAAAACCACCTATAAAGGGAAAATACGACTTGTTAGTGCATGTACCTATCTCTCATACCCTTGTAAATATAATTAAATGTCTTGTTTTTTCCATGTTAAGCTAAAAATACCCTTAAGCATGTAATAGTGGTGACGTAAAATAGGATTACTATAGGGGTGCCAAAACGAGACCCAAAATCATTGCCGATGTATAGTCTTCAATCCTCCACAGTGGTATTTGTGTGAGGGATAAAACATGTGAAAAGCTTGGATCTAGAGCATGTCAAGAGCTATGGAGGATGGAAGATGAATATACAACTCATGATGACATAGACTTGGATAGACTAACTATTACACAAGTGAATTAGTTCCAAGATGGAAGCTTGGACTCATAAACACATTCTTTTGTAAGATGGACAATGACACTGAAAATGACTCAAACTGATAGTTCCATTACTTTGAAATGAGTGTCAAGTACATGCCTTTATAGCTTTTGGATGGATAGTACCACTCTCCCTCACCGTGCTTATGTGTAATGTGTCCGCTCGTCCACTTGTGGGACATGTCTTAACAGCCCATCGGGAAGAGAGTCTAGAAAGCACCGCCTGGCACTCGCAAGGAATGTCACAGGGTTTGCGATCTAGGTCTTCCCGAGTTTTCCACGAGCGGAAGTGTCCGGCCATTCCCACTTAGGACCAACATGAAGTCAGGGTTTCTTTCCTATCAGAAAAGTCTCTAGGAAGTAGCTAGCGTCGAGCTCTAGATGAACCACTTGCGTAGGAACAACAAAGTCTAAGCGGATTTATGCTACACTTGGTTCATGGAGAATGGGAAGCAAGAGGGATGCGAAGCTCGACCTCTCTGCACATAAGGCATAGTCCCATTCCGTTCCCCTAAAACAACATAAATTGAGATTCTAACTCTACTGACTCTAGGGTCTTCACAGTATCGTCTTCGTGTCTTTTGAGAAAAGTTCCTAGCTAACCGGGACCACCCTTTCGTAGGACACACCCAAGTCATGTCCACCGCATTTTCCTCGGTTTGCTTAGTTATCTAATTACCTACCACATTATGTTTGACATGCAAAAGCAGCTTCCTTAATTAATCAATTTAAACACAGGTTCCTTCATGTAACTTAGGCACTGACACAAAAACAATGTCAAGCAAGTTCCTTTTTCAAATATCTGGTCTTTATTTATCATAGTCTCGGAATACATCAAGTATCTTGCCTCAAGGCTATCCCAACAATCATCAGGATTGTTGCTCCAAGTTTCGCCCGTAGACTAGTACACGGGCCTCAAGATCCCATCTCGAGTCACGTCGGCCTCTTGTGTGGGATTCGGAGGCAAGGAATTTACAGCCAGAGCCTCCCCTGGCACCCAAGCATCCTCTCGCTCCAAGCAGCACCCACGGAGAGACCTCTCGTGGCGGGTTTGGTCCATATACCCGGCGCGGCTAACAACCCCCTTGGATAGGGCCAGGAAGATAGTCGGAGGTAACTGAACTTGAAGCATTAAGTGTTTTGCCTTGAATTAGTTCCTTGAGCAAAGAAGTTCAAACAATGTATCTAAGTGTACAATAACGATCATTTCGGAGGTCGTTTGTACGACCAACTGCTAAGGTGTGATTCCTTTTTCCCTAATGCTCCCACCATTCGATCCTCGATCATTCGCGACTTGGCGAGATCCCAAGGACTTGGCAAGCTAGGTTACTTGTTTCCCCTTTATCTTCGGGTTAGGGTTTGTACCCTGCCGACCCTAATTATCCTTACCTTAGGTCTCCTTGTAAAATAGATCATGGACAACCCCGTTGTCCTCGGTTGGTCAACTTGTTGATTATCTCCTAGATCCCTCGAAGTACCTATGTACCTTTATCTTTGATCTTAATTGATCAAGATTGTCTATCCCCTTGACCATGGCTGGTCAAGACAGTTCTGTTTAGAACAGTTCCTACTCCGACTTAAGTATAACATTCTTAAGCCCTCTTAATAATGCTCACAAGCACTAAGCTTTTACCTATCCCTCTTGAAGTCACCAAGGGCTTTGACATGGGACTCATGGATCTTAGTTCCGTTTGGTAGATTACAAACAACGTTGAATTTTTCCAACAACTTTGACGCATACAACGTAATGCCATGCCTTCATTTCAATGCTTACAATTTTGATATAATCCATACGATATTTTATGCCACACATGCGGAGGTACTTTCTATGCATGCAATCTTAACATTATCCTCCATGTAATTATTTACACGATCTAAAACCTTCTTGAATGATCTAACTTTATGTGATCATTGTATGAGTCTAGCTGCACTTTAATCTTTTCTGTAGATTATTACATGTACCTTAGAATCCTTCTTGCGATACGGACATGCACTTTGTTTCTTTCAATGTCCTATGAAATGCATTTTAAGCAAGAACTTGTGCAAGGAATAATGCAATTTATGCAAGAATTTTTGGTAATTTACGATGCAGTTTCTAATCAATTCCACCTATTATGATGACATCTTACGAGGGAAATTATCTTGCTTGTTACATACATCACAACTAAGTTCATACCTAGGAAATTGTCAATCACGCAATTAATGTGATGCATGTGAATATGTTTTTTTTTTTTGTCGTGATGATTATAACCTACGATTTAATAATAGAGCAACCTAGGTTTGGAGTGATGCCGTGATTCCCGTGGTATTGATTCCTGATGAGCCATTCGTGGTTGCGGTGCCACCTTGATTCGAACCTCCATCCACACTTGCAGGGTTTCCGGCCATCTTTGTGGAATTATGCTTCGGGGCCATACTCGAAGATGCGTGTAGGAGAGATAGAATTCCCACACTCTCCTATGCAAAATTCTTGCCGCCTCTTCTTGAGTGGAGGAAGAGATTGAAGGGAGAGGGGCGTATTTGCGGAGATGTCGAGAGGGGTGTGTGGCCTCTCTTTAAGGAGGGGGGAGAAGAAGCTTCCAGAAGGCTTTCTCTCTTCTCCACCCCCAATCTGGGGGGCTGCATGCCCCCCTCTCATTACCTACTCTCTCTCTCTCTCTCTCTCTCTCCCCGCCATGCAGTCGACAGGGGAAGAGAGAGGGAGAGTAAAAAAATTTGATTTAAAATTTAAAATTTTTAAGGGGGGTTCTCATGGGGAAAGGCACGGGGGATATCTCCCCCTTAGAGGAATCGAGATGTCCTCATCTCGAGAAGACCTGAGGGTATTGTTGGTTGAGAGTATTTTCATCCATCCAGGTGGCATCCTCTTCTGGATAATCTTTCCACTGGATGAGGTATTCTCTCAAGGTCCTTGATCTCAAATGCCTCTCCCTAACATCTAGGATTCTATCAGGCCATAGCTCAAGGACTCCTTGGCTAGGCATTACAATTTGCTGATCATCAAGTACATGATTCGGATTAGGTAGATACTTTTTCAATAGGCTAACGTGGAATACATTATGAATCTTTAGAGTTGCGGGCAGCTGTAGTATGTAAGAATTAGGCCCTAGGCACTTGGTGATCTTATAGGGTCCACAATACCTCGGACTTAGCTTCTTGTACTCTCCCAAGGACAGTGAACTCTTTTTAGGGCGTACACGGATGAAGACCATATCACCTTCAACGAAGGATGTGTCTTGCCGTTTCAAGTCACCGTAAGCCTTCTGTCTATCCTTGGCAGCTTGAATGTCTTGTCTTATTGATTTGATTTGATCATCCATGTCTTCCAGCATCTTCCTTGAAGCTTCTACCTCAAAGTTGGATCTAAGAAGTTCAAATGGGTACGACAATCATGCCCATACAATGCTTGGAAAGTGGTCATCTGAATACTCTGTTGGTAAGAAGCATTGTAGGCAAACTCAACCAGTGGTAAATATTGAATCCACTTTTTGGGTTGGCGACAGCAATATGCCCTAAGCATATCTTCAATGACTTGATTGACTCGTTCTGTTTGACCATCAGTTTGGGGATGGTAAGCTGTACTGAAATAGAGTTGAGTTCCAATAGCCTCAAAGATAGCCCTCCAGAAGTTTGATGTAAAAAGAGAGTCACGATCACTAATGATTCTTCTGGGTAACCCATAAAGTTTGAATATTTTCTTGATGAATAATCTTGCGATGTCTGAAGCTTTATAGTTCTCGTCTTGACGGGGATGAGATGTGCAACCTTGGTGAGCATATCTACTACAACCATAATAGAGTTATATCCTCCCTGAACTTAGGGTAAGGCAACAATGAAGTCCATACTAATGAATTCCCATTTCATTTGGGGAATGCCAAGTGGTTGCAATTTCCCAGGCATTTTAACATGTTTTGCCTTGATGCATTGACAAGACAAACATTTCGTGACATATTTGAGTACGTCACCCTTGAGTCTTTCCCAATAATAGCTCTTTCTGACCGCATTAAGGGTCTTGGCATAACCAGGATGTCCTGAGAAAGGGGAGTCATGGGCTTCCCAAAGCTGCTTGAGAGTTTGGCTTGCAGGGATACATAATCTTGTCCTAAAGTAGACAAGCCCACTACTGATGGAGAATTCTTGATACTTTGTCTTTAGCTTCGGGTCTTGATCCTTGATGGGGATCTCCCTTAGAATTTTCTAATAGACTAGGTCATGATATGTCTCTTCTTTTGCTAGCTCAAGAATCGGGTTGTTTGGCATTGATACCTTTATGGCTAGAGACCTCGCTGTTGATGGATCTTGTAAAATGAGAGAATTTAGAAATGCCTTGTGACTGAGTGCATCGGCAACTACATTCTCTTTTCCAGGCCTATATTTGATTTCAAAATCATATTCTTCCAGCACTTCGATCCATCGATGTTGCCTCATATTGAGCTCATTCTGGGTGAAAATCCATTTAAGACTCTTGTGGTCCGTTACTAAGGAAAATTTATTACCTAGAAAGTAATGTCTCCAAAGTCTGAGAGCATGGATGACAGCCAATAGCTCCAGGTCATTGTTAGCATAGTTCCTTTCATGGCTCTTCAATTTTCTTGAAGAATATGCTGTGGGATGACCTTCTTGCATAAGTACACATCCTAAAGCAAGTGCGCTAGCATCAGTTACCACTTCAAACTCCTTACTAAGATCAGGAAGTTTCAGATGGGTGCTGATACTAAGATTTGCTTTAGTTTGTCAAAGCTAGTTTGTTCAACAGGTGACCATACAATTGCTACTTGCTTCTTTAGTAGATCAATCAGAGGTGCTGCAATCAAAGCATAATCTTTGATGAAAATTCTATACCATCCTGTCAACCAAAGAAAACTACGTGTTTCTTTGATTGAAGTTGGTGTTGGCCATTCCAGAACGTCTTTAACCTTAGTTGGATCTACTAAAATTCCTTCTGCTGATATAATGAATCCCAGATATTCAATCTGTTGCTTGAAAAATGCGCACTTCTTCTTCTTGGCATAAAGCTTGTGTGCTCTCATTGTTTTAAGAACAATGCGAAGCTGGGGTTCATATCCTTTTCCTGTCTTGAGTAGACTAGGATATCGTAAAAAAAGACGAGTATGAAGTCATCAAGATAGGGCCTAAAGATATTCTGAATTAACCTGTTGAAGGTAGCAGGAGCATTCATCAGCCCGAATGACATCACTAGGAATTCGAAGTGTCTGTACCTTGTACTGAATGCGGTCTTCGAAATATCTTCTTCTTTGATCTCGATCTGATAATATCCAGATCTAAGATCTATCTTTGAGAAGACCTTCGCCCCTTGAAGATGGTCAAGTAATTCATCTATTCTTGGAATGGGATATTTATTTTGGATGGTTGCTTGATTCAACCCTCTGTAGTCAATGCATAGGCGAAGCGTTCCATCTTTCTTCTTTTGGAACAACACTAGAGCTCCCCATGGTGAACTGCTAGGACGGATGTAGCCTTGGTCTAACAGTTGCTTGAGTTGCTCTTTCAGTTTGATAGCCTTCGGAATGGACATCTTATATGGCCTCTTTGCGACTGGTGCAGTTCTTGGCACAAGTTTGATTTCGTGGTCGACTTCCCTTTGGGGAGGAAGTTTCGTCAGATCTTTAGGAAATATGTTTGCATATTCCTTTAACCATGAAGGTTCTTCTCCAGATTCCTGATTCTAATCTAGCTTATTTAGTTTAATCAGATAGACATGTAGGCCCATTTGAACACCTTTTATTATCCGTATTACTTTTGCCAACTGTATTTTTGGCTTACCAGCATGTCCTTGAGTCGTGACTAGTTCCCCTTCAGAATTTCGGAAGGAGACTTGGCCCTTCCCATAGTGGATGTGGGCATCATTGTGTATTAGCCAATCCATTCTGAGTAAACATTCATGGACACCTAGGTTCATTACCCTAAATCTCACAGAAGTTGGCTTCCCACCCAGTAGGAATTTCACCTTAGCAGTTTGCCTAGTACAAGTGACTTCACGACCATTTGCTAATTCCACAAGTAAAGTAGGTGCATCTATTGTGGTTATCCCTAATCTTTTTGCACATATTGGTGAAATGAAGGAATGTGTATTGCCACAGTCAATCAGGGTTTTGAAGCTTTTACCTTGATATTCTGATGGAGTTTGAATCATCGAGAATTGGTGATTTAGACCCTTCTTGTGAAGAGTGGAGTGAACCGTTGCCCTCTCAATGCCAGCATCCATGGATGGATCTGCTTCATTGTCGAGCTCCTTGTTGGAAACACTGGAGGTTCTCCCTCTGGCCATAATGGCGGTTCCTAGGCCATGAGCGGCTCTATTTTGACCTTGGAATTGCCCTTGCGATGTCCTTTGCCAAGCTTGGGGCACTCCCTCTTGAAGTGTCCGGGCTCATTGCAATGGAAGCAACGTGGGTTGTGATCATTGCTTTTGTGTTGGAACAAAGTTGTTGACAGTATTGACCCTAGCTTTCTTTCTTTGGCCCTGATTCTGACCTTGTGCTCTCTTAGTCTGAGCCATAGACATACCCTTATTCTGATCTTTGTAAGGCCAAATCCTGTTGTACCTTGGTTTGGTTTGCACCTCCTGTATTATTGGAGCAGCTCAAATGAGTGCGTCTTGTAGGTCCATTGGGCACATTGATTCCAATCGAGTGTTTATGGGTGGATTCAATCCAACACAGAATTTTGACACCTGTTGTGTCATATCCATTGGGGGTGCATACTTTAGGAGTGAAACGAAATTCGAATAATATGCTTCCAGGGATAATCCTAGCTACTTCAAGTCATAGAATTCATTCATCTTTTGTGTATGGTAGGCAGGTGGCAGATACCTCCCTCGCACAGCTTCCTTAAGCTTATCCCAAGTGACTATTCCCTCCGAGATCGCTTGATCTCTGCACCACTATTTCCACCATAATCTTGCTTTGCCTGTAAGCTTAAGTTTGGTGACCATGGATTGGTTAGCAGGTGCAGTTCTTGCTGCCTCAAAATATTCCTCCATGGACTCAATCCAGATCTTGGCATCGGCTTGAACAATTCTTCCCTTGCTATCAAACTCAGGTGGCTTGATTTGTTTGAGAAGGAACTTCTTCTCTTGAACCACAGCTGGACTTAGTGCAGGAGTTGGACTTGGAACCTACACTTGGGGTTGTGTCTGAACAATAAGATTCTTTATGTTTACTTCTTATCGTACGTCCCCATATTATGTTAATATGACTAGCACAGCTTTTTAGCTAAGTGATTTAATCACTTAACACCTTGGCTAACATTTATGATCAATATAGACAATTGTAAAAAGTCTTATTTATTCATGAGGGCATAACCCCCTAAGTACATTTATTTTGGATAAGTAGGACAGGCGGATTGATACATCAGTTTGGGGAAAATAGGATTGTGTTACAATCGGCTACACGGACGAAATAATAATATGGAGTCAGGTCATGGATTTTCAGGAAACGATAAGTCATAGGAAGCTTGGGGTATCCCTTCCTTTGATACCCATTCTTCTCATAGTGCCCTAACACTTTGATTCTGTCAGCAGAGATCACTCGGGTCACTTCTTCATAGACATACTTATTCTGCTTGACTTTCCGACCGCTAACATGCAAGGTTGTGTTTACGCGAGCTTCAACAAAGATGAACAGCCTCATGATCTTTAAATCCTCCATCCACTTGATTCTCTTCAAGTTGGTTTGAAGGTACGTGAGTCAGTGGGTTGCTATGTAGTATATTCTTGAATCTCCCGTCCATCTCCGCTCTGCATATAGGGGCGAAGGATTATAGATGCGGTCTAGAATATTCATCATGCCAAGCCTCTGACGATAATTCGAAGTATGCATTGTAGTCATGAACATGACTTGGAACACCAAGAACTTGCTCCATGCTTCATGACTCTGAAACCCAGCATCCATAAGTGAGTAAAGAAATGTTTTCAATAGAAAACACTGCTCTATTCTACTCACCTTCCCCTATTTATCCCCTTATTCCCTTATTTTCCTCCCTTAAGTTTCCTTGTAATCTTTAGATCTTGTTGGTTCGCTCTGAACCAACTGTAACGTGGTCACTCATCCACTTGTGGGACACGTCTTAGTAGCCAGAGAGTCTAGAAAGCACCGCCTGGCACTCGCAAGGAATGTCACAGGGTTTGCGATCTAGATCTTCCTGAGTCTGCCCCAGGTGGAAGTGTCCGGCCGTTCCCACTTAGGACCGACATGAAGTCAGGGTTCCTTTCCTATCAGAAAAGTCTCTAGGAAGTAGCTAGCGTCGAGCTCTAGATGAACCACTTGCGTAGGAACAACAGAGTCCCATTCTATTCCCCTAAAACAACATAAATCGCGATTCTAACTCTATTGACTCTAGGGTCTTTATAGTATCATCTTCGCGTCTTTTGAGAAAAGTTCCCAGTTAATATGGACCACCCTTCTGGAGGACGGACCCAAGTCACATCCACCACACTTTCCTCGATTTACTTAGTTATCTAATTACCTACCACATTATGTTTGACATGCAAAAGCAGCTTCCTTAATTAATAAATTTAAACACAAGTTCCTTCACGTAACTTAGGCACTGACATAAAAACAATGTCAAGCAAGTTCCTTTTTCAAATATCTGGTCTTTATTTATCATAGTCTCAGAATACATCAAGTATCTTGCCCGAACACTATCCCAGCAATCAGTAGGATTGCTGCTCCAAGTTCCCCCCATAGACTAGTACACAGGCCTCGAGATCCCATCTCGAGTCACGTCGGCCTCTTGTGCGGGATCCGGAGGCAAGGAATTTACAGCCAGAGCCTCCCCTAGCACCCAAGCGTCCTCCCACTCCAAGCAGCATCCACGGAGAGACCTCTCGCGGCAAGTTCGGTCCATATACCCGGCGTGGCTAACAACCCCCTTGGATAGGGCCAGCAGACAGTAGTTGGAGGTAACTGAACCTGCCTCTCCCTCTAGGCTTTTAACCTGAAGCATTAAGTGTTTTGCCTTGAATTAGTTCCTTGAGCAAAGAAGTTCAAACAATGTACCTAAGTGTACAATCACGATCATTTCAGAGACCGTTTGTATGACCAACTACTAAGGTGTGATTTCTTTTTCCCGAATGCTCCCAGCATTCGATCTTGGATCGTTCGTGACTTGGCGAGATCCCAAGGGCTTGGCAAGCTAGGTTGCTTGTTTTCCCTTTATCTTCGGGTTAGGGTTTGTACCTTGCCGACCCTAATTATCCTTACCTTAGGTCTCCTTGTAAAATAGATCATGGATAACCCCGTTGTCCTCGATTGGTCAACTTGCTGGTTATCTCCTAGATCCCTCGAAGTACCTATGTACCTTTATCTTTGATCTTAATTGATCAAGATTGTCTGTCCCTTGACCATGGCTGGTCAAGACAATTTTGTTTAGAACAGTTCCTACTCTGACTTAAGTATAACTTTCTTAAGCCCTCTTAATAATGCTCATAGGCACTAAGCTTTTACCTATCCCTCTTGAAGTCACCAAGGGCTTTGGCATGGGACTCATGGATCTTAGTTCTGTTTGGTAGATTACAAAAAACGTTGAATTTTCCCAACAACTTTGATGCACGCAATGTAATGCCATGCCTTCATTTCAATGCTTACAATTTTGATATAATCCATACGATATTTTATGCCACACATGCGAAGGTACTTTCTATGCATGCAATCTTAACATTATCCTCCATGTAATTATGTACACTATCTAAAACCTTCTTGAATGATCTAACTTTATGTGATCATTGTATGAGTCTAGCTGCACTTTAATCTTTTCTGCAGATTATTACATGTACCTTAGAATCCTTCTTGTGATACGGACATGCACTTTGTTTCTTTCAATGTCCTCTGAAATGCATTTTAAGCAAGAACTTGTGCAAGGAACAATGCACTTTATGCAAGAATTTATGCAAGAATTTTTGGTAATTTACGATGCATTTTCTAATCAATTCCACCTATTATGATGACATCTTACGATGAAAATTATTTTGCTTGTTATATACATCACAAGTAAGTTCATAGCTAGGAAATTGTCAATCACACAATTAATGTGATGCATGTGAATATGATTTTTTTTGCCGTGATGATTATAACTTATGATTTAATAATAGAGCAACCTGGGTTTGGAGTGATGCCATGATTCTTGTGGTATAAGCCGTTCGCGGTTGCGGTGCAACCTTGATTCAAACCTCCATCCACACTTGCAGGGTTTCCGGCCATCTTTGTGGAACTATGCTTTGGGGCCATAATCGAAGATGCGTGTACAAGAGATAGAATTCCCGCACTCTTCTATTCAAAATTCTTGCGGCCTCTTCTTGAGTGGAGGAAGAGATTTAAGGGGGAGGGGCATATTTTCGGAGATGTTGAGAGGGGTGTGTGGCCTCTCTTTAAGGGGGGAGAAGAAGCTTCTAGAAGCTTTTCTCTCTTCTCTCTCTCTCTCTCTCTCTCTCTCTCTCTCTTCTTCTTCTTCTTCTTCTTCTTCTCCTCTCTCTCTCTCTCTCTCCCTCTTCTTCTTCTTCTCTTCTTCTCCTTCTCTCTCTCACTCTTCTTCTTCTTCTTCTTCTTCTTCTTCTTCTTCTTCTCCTCTCTCTCTCTCCCTCTTCTTCTTCTTCTTCTTCTTCTTCTTCTTCTTCTTCTTCTTCTTCTTCTTCTTCTTCTTCTTCTTCTTCTTCTTCTTCTCTCTCCCTCTTCTTCTTGTTCTTCTTGTTCTTGTTCTTGTTCTTCTTCTGTCTCTCTCTCTCTCCCCCTCTTCTTCTCTTCTTCTCCTTTTTCTTCTTCTTCTTCTTCTTCTTCTTCTTCTTCTTCTTCTTCTTCTTCTTCTTCTTCTTCTTCTTCTTCTTCTTCTTCTTCTTCTTCTTCTTCTTCTTCTTCTTCTTCTTCTTCTTCTTCTCCTCTCTCTCTCTCTCCCTCTTCTTCAGTGCTGATCACCGGGGGGGGGGGGGGGGTTGCTGACGATGGCCATAAGGGGGGGGGCATTGCGGCAGGCTGACGACCACCAAGGGGGGAGAGGGTGCTATACACGACGAGGTAGGAGGGGTTGTTGAAGGCGACGACCACTAGGGGGGAGGGGGGGTTCCTTTTAAGGTGGGGGAGGTGGTAAGGGGGGGGTCACTGCGGCAGGCTGATGACCACCAAGGGGGGAGGGTGCTGTACACGACGAGGTAGGATGGGTTGTTGAAGGCGACGACCACTAGGGGGGAGGGGGGGTTCCTTTTAAGGTGGGGGGAGGTGGTAAGGGGTGGGGGAAAGATGGCTGTTCATAGCCGCCACCCCCCACCTGGGGGGCTGCATGCCCCCCTCTCATTACTTACTCTCTCTCTCTCTCTCTCTCTCTCTCTCTCTTTCTCTCTCTCTCTCTCTCCCCGCTATGCAGTCGGTAGGGGGAGAGAGAGGGAGAGTAAAAAAAAAAGATTTAAAATTAAATTTTTTTAGGGGGGGTTCTCATGGGGGAAGGCACGAGGGATTTTACATTATGGGATTCTGAACATCTATTCTTGGAGCATACATCATTTGTCATCTCTTTTATACAAAGCCACTTATGGGCAAGCCTCTTTTGGGCACAAATATCAGCATCATTTGCTATTCTGAGCACCCCCTCAAATGATGAGTTCCTACACTTGCTGGCTTTTGCCCCCCTACATGATAACATGGCCTAGGAGACTAGCTCACAGGCAACCTAGTTAAGTTAAAGCTTGAAACTTTACATCTTTGGCAAGAGTTTTGTTTTACAAAGAAAATCCACTATGGGAAAAATAATTTCTTAAAAAAAATATGTTAGAGTTGTTGTTGACATCGGAAGCATCTTCTTCATCTTCTTCATTCATGAACTGATTTTAATGATGGTTACCATTCTGCACCTGTTGTGCTCTTTTATGGTGGAAACATTCACTGGCTATATGGCCAATCTTACCACAATAATGACATGTCATCCGATCTTTGTTGTCAAAGTTGGATCCTTGGCCTCTTCCTTTAGGTCCAATAGCTCCTTTGGTGTATAAGAGGTTTTCCCTAGATGATGGGACACCATATTTTACATTCTTGTTCTTCTCTTTATTCTCTTCATCAAGAAGAGAGTGCTAAATATCTTTCTGTGACAAATTAGGTACATTGCTAAGAGTAGAGACAAGATTTTCATAAGGATCCTGGTTTACACTAGCAAGGAGCACAACAATGGCTTCATCTTCATCTATTGTTTTCTTCAGTGTGGCAAGCTGAGTTTTTAGTCTTTTGAATTCGTTAATATGCATAGTCATTGAAGTGTTGCCTTTTATGTCAAGCTTATGGAATTCTGAACATCTCTTCCTAGAGCATACATCATTTGTCATCTCTTTCATACAAATCCACTTATGCACAAGCCTCTTTGGGCACACATATCAAGCATCATTTGCTATTCTTAACAAAATAGTGAGATGGGCATCTACATGGGCTCTGAGATTTTGGGGGTGTGCAAATTTTCTCCCCAAGTCGAGTTGTGTATCCCTTTGGGTTTTTCATTGTGAGTGCGGGTCACCTTGCTTTTGGCTCTTAAATCCCTAGCATCCGCTTTTCCTTATAGAAAATTTTAACATAGCAATGACATGCTAGACTAAAAAAAATTCATAAATGTAGGGGAAAAAATAAACTTTTGTTTCTTTCAATGAGATGTAAGTGGGAATAGGAAATTGGCTAAAATACAAGGAAAGGGTTGGGATTTTACCCCTCTTGTAGTGACTCATTGCATTATGAGTATTTTTCCACTTACCATTCATATATGATTTTCTCATTGGATACAAAAATGATAAGCAAATAAAGAAATTTAGCTTAGAGAATAAAATGAGAACATTCCATTAGTGTGTTACATCAAATGGATTCAAGCATTCCATGGCAATGATAAAAGAAAAAGAGCATTGCTTCAAACAATCTTGGGTAGGCTCTATATGCTGCCCAATCAAGTAGATGAACCAAAGATTGCTCCTAATCCCTCTCTTAGCAATTGGAAAGGCCAAACAAGAGGATTAAAGAGAGATTAGAGAGTGTAGGACTTAATTGTACTGTGATATTTGATGATAGTGGTTGTTGAAGTTGAGATTAGCAATCCCTCCTTGATCAATCACTAATTATTATATACCTCTTATTGCAAATGATCAAGGATGATCAATTCCATTGATAGAAACTTGAATTCTTGATTAGAGCCTTCAATAAGTATTGTTTTAGCCTCCTATCCTTTGGTGCAAGCTTTGTTATTGAAAAACACTAGAAACTTGAAGAAATTCTTATAGAATGTATGATATCCTTGTTCAAGAGAGTAAAATGCTCCAAGAGCCTTGCGTACATCAACAATGCTAATGAAGATTAATTGGAACAAAATCTTTCTTATAACCTTGAAGTGATTTAGTACAAAAGCCCCTTGAATAGGAGCATAATAGACCAAAATTTCATAGAGATTTGATGATGCCTTGCTACAATGGTTGTCAAGAGAGAAGAAATCTCATCAAATCTTGAATAAATGATGAAATCTTTGTTGATCCTTGAACTATATTGGAGAAGAAGTTTCGTAAAGTTATTGGAGGAAAAAATCCCCTTGAAATGACTAAGATTAAGCCACAATTTTAAAGAATTCCTATGCTATCCTATTTATGGAAACCATGAAATAAGGCTGATCAAGCTTTATTGATAAAGGAGGGATCAAAGCTTAGAGGAAAGCTTAGAGATGTCTTAAAGCTTACTAGAGAAAGCTTGAGATGATTAAAGATTATTTGGAGATGAAATATCCAACTGCTATCCTAAATCTCAGTAAATAAGAGAGAGATCCTCCATTACTTACCTCAATAAGCTTGAAAGGATGCTTCAATCTTATTGATAATCCATTTTAGAGTATAGAAGCAATCATTTGAAGCACAATGTGAGACATAGAAGGGAGATTAAGCTACCTATTCTAGCATGCAAAAAGGAATTAAATTTGCATTGAGAATACAATTATACACGTGGCACCAAGCATAGGAGGTATGATGCTTATCTTGCAACAAACAACCTCAAGAATCAATCTCTATAGCCATTCTTAGCATTAAAAAACAAGGGAAGAATATTACAGCTCAAACCATCCATGGAGCTTGAAGAAACTTGAAGAAAATTGAAGAAGAAGAGTGTTGTAGCCCCTAATCTATGCAGAATGCATAATAGAACTCCAGTGCCTCATACAAAAATACATCTCACTGTGTAGGCAATATAGAAAACACATAATGTTGTATCAAGCAACTCATAGGAAACTCAAAGATAATGATTTAGAGACATGGGAATACATACTACAATCTAATAGGATACTTATAGCCCTATATTGCACTTGCATAATCCACTCAAAAGGCAGTCACAAAATAGAGGCAT
Organism: Lygodium microphyllum; assembly: GCF_053477565.2. Lineage (NCBI taxonomy): Eukaryota > Viridiplantae > Streptophyta > Polypodiopsida > Schizaeales > Lygodiaceae > Lygodium > Lygodium microphyllum. The sequence continues at coordinate 147,998,471 of NC_141146.1, read as the reverse complement.
ACATAGCATAAGTATGATGGAAAAAAGAAAGTGTAACAGTGATATACAAAGAAACTCATGAGCTGTGAGGCTCATAAGCATCATGAGAATCAGTGATGGAGTTGTAGCAGAGTGAAGTTGCTGCCTACAAGCGGTAAACCTGCTATCTACAGTGGTGAACTTACCGCTTGCAGTGGTAACCATATTTTCTGCTATGATAACCCTTTTTCTTGCTACGGTAACCCTATTTCATATAGTGGTATTGTGGTCTCGTGCAATGGGGTTGCAATTGTCTTCATTAGGATTGTAGTTTTGAGTAATAGGAACGTCAAAATTTTCCCCATTTAAGACAAATAAATTCTAATACCAAGACTAAAATATCACCAACATCAGTGCTATGAGATTGTCAAAGTTTGAAAACTATTGATCTCATAAAATTGGCAAATGACTATAATGTCCATAGAATTCCACACTACTACTTTAGGCACTATAACAGTGACTTGCATAAAATCGATTCCCACTACTTGCTAAACATGTGAATCCTTCTTTGACTCACCGTAATCAAATTGAATTATTATTCGAAGCCTAAATCCATTAATTGTAGGTTTAACAATGTCTCCTTGCATTATAGCTAGAATGAAAGTATCTACAACTACTAATATAGGTAATGAGCCATAGTTCTATAATACAATCATTTCAATGAAACATGCAAAGGCTGAGAACTCATCATATACAATGACATCCATAATATATAATAAAGAACGAATATATAAAACCAAAATAGAATAACTACATTATTGCTCCAACTGCAAAGAATAACTACATTGACTCGAAAATATATTGATGCTGCTTTAGCATTTTCATCATAATAAATGTATGACAATGTACCACCCAATTTGGATCTTGAATAAGACATTGCATCTTGAAAGAAATATATAAGATAATCCACAGCAACTTATATCTTCTGATTTTCAAGTTCTTGGAACTAGTGATCATAATGTGGTTGCCGTATCTACTATTTTTGAGGTTGTTGTAGCACTTCTAGCCATATTTTAGCTTGCTATTATACATTTTATTATTATAGGAAGTGCAAGAATTTAGATTGCTAATGTAGATACTGCACAAATTTATCTTGCTGCTATAGGTACAAGAAGAATGCAAGCTATTGATATAGGAATTTTGGTTGTTGTTGGAGGAATTGCTAAAATTTAGGTTCTTGCAAATCATTTTGAAGCTTTCTTGATATAAAAATCTATAATATATACTTGCTACAAGCATCCATCTCATACACAATTAACACTTTCATGCTAAAAGACCAATCAGTATGAATAACATCAGCCATTCTTATTGTAACATAAACGACATAGATATACATTGTAAGTACTTGCATACTCCTAGATGCTTCAACTTCAATGATAGACTGATCAAAGTCCTCAAGAACTTCAAAAATATGAGTCTGAATTGAAACATCAACAACCTAATCATTCAATGCATAGAGATCCTCAAGAATAATATATTGACTTGAAGCATGAGAAAATACCAGCTGTGTATACAAATCAACAATTTCATTATCCTACTTTGCAGAACAACTTCCTCAAGAGCATTAATGACTTCAAAACAATGAGAAACTTGGAAATGCATTACATTCTTCACTTGAGAAACCTGTTCCTATAGTAACCGCTTTCTCTTTTTGAAGTTGATTGATAACAAACAAAGCTTCAATTGTTGCAACATCTGTTGCATTTCTCTCCTTCTCAAGCTCAATAGAAAGCCAATGAATCATCTCAGTTGGAGATTGAATCATAGAGTGTATCTCCATGTGGAACAACAAAAAAACCATACAAAACTAATTTCATGATCAACTCTTGCAAAGGAAATGTAGGGCTAATCTTGCAACCCTGCTCTTCTTCACAAGGAATTACAGTGCTAATATTGCAATCCCGCAATTCTTGTAGTGGAACACTCACTTATTCTTTAGATTGAGCAATGTAATGACCTGAAATATTATCTTGCATACTAGAAACATGGGTATCTTGAATAAATACATCCAAAGATGATGCATTTTGCACTACGAGTAGTGGCGCTTCTTCAAGTACTTGCAAAGTTCCTTTACTAAAATCCAACTTAATAGCTGCATTGTAAAAGAGTGGGGATAGACGAGTAGGACACAAGTTAGCATAGGAATACCCAATTATACTGACGAGGTATTTAAGGTGTTGAGACACCCAATTAGGGCATCAATTATCAATAACCAAGTTTCTCTTTTACCCTTCCTTCCAACTTTCATGGCTTCCCTTCTCTTTCTCTCACTTTTCATGTCTTTCTCTCTCTTTTGCTAGTCTTTCTCTCTCTTCTTCTCTCATCTTCTTCCTCTTTCTCTTTCCTCTTTGCACACTCTCCATTCTCTCCTTCTCTCTCCTATGTATCCTTCATTACAATTGGTATTAGAGCATAGGTATTTGGTCCTTTCTTCTTTCTCTTTCCTCATATCTAGTTATATTTTACAAAAAAAAAACTAGTCAAATAGGTACGGTAGGGACATTAGTTGTAAGAAGCTTTAATGGAGTGCCACATGGTGTTGGCAGCCTTTCTTGGAGATCTCATAGGAGCCATGGCCAAGTTGGAGGGTATTCAAATCAAATTGAGCAGCTTTTTATCAACTTTGAAGTAAAGTTTTAAGAGCTCTTGGTTGAAGAAGGCTCACAGGACTTGGAGAGAGTTTTAATTGCAGCTACTTTTTCAAAAGAGGGTTGTTCTTCTTCATTCTTGTGAGCTTCCATGGATTCTTAGCAAGAAACCTCCATCTTTCTTCTTTTCTTCACTCCTCCTGGATCAAAGACCCTACAAGAGCCTTCGCGTGCCACTATGGAGCATTTTAAGCACCATCACAAAGTGCTATAGGTTAGCAAGAGGAGGCAAATCTTGTTCTTATTTGAATTGAGGTCAGCTGATTTTGCAGACAAAAGTAGGCACATCTTACTTAGCATAGCTTGGCACTATTTGTGTTGTTGTAGTAGTGGAAAATTAGCACCTAAGGCTACCTTTTCACGGCCCATACCTTGCTTTGGTGTCTGACTCTAAAGGGGTATTGCTCTATAACTAAAGGGAAGTCCTGCATTGAACCACAATCTAGGTGGTTCAACATAAAGGTTATAGCTCCTGAAGAGCCAATGCATGGCTTGTTTTCCTCCTAATACCAAAAGATTGGACAGTGTGCCTAGCAACTTAACTGCTCAAGAACCTTTGTAGCACGAGTGAGCCGATCTCCACTCTCCACCTATAGAAATAATCAGGACAAGCTTTTGCACCTTGACCTCTTGCATGGGGTGAGCAACTTAATTTCTTCTTTGACATGGCCATGATTTGCAGCTTCCCCTATAGTGGCCCCTCCATGCGTTACGGATATGGATTGGTTTCAAGTCATCATGCATTCCTTACTCATAATGGGGCTTTGATAAATTGCAACACCTATCCTCTGAACCTATGCCTTTGGTGCCTCCACAAAGGATCAAGATGACAAGGAGAGATTAAAAACTAATAATCTTGCAACCTTTCCATTTTCATTAAGCACAACTTCTTATTGGGTATATCAATCACTTTCTTGGGAAACTCAGAGTGATAAACATAGGTGAGCATCTTTCAAACTTGATGTGATCACACATCTTTTCTTTGAGCTATTAATACAAACTCAAACTGATCAATCATCAATCTCTGAAACACACCAAAACAAGCGAGGGGTTCAAGAAGTGCAGCCTTGCTAGAAGTTGATCAGAATATCTGAACCCTGAGATTTGATAGATCATAATGTCAAAGGGACTCTTTTGGTGTTTGCGAATCCAAGGATGTATCAAAGTCTATGTGAGAGTAATCTTTCTGTGACACACATAGGAGATTACTCATCTCCAGGTGAACAAGTCAATGAACGCCATGAGAATGTTCTGGAGAATTCCATAGATCCACCATTTTTTCCACAATAGCAACTTTGCATTTGACAAACCCATCGATTGCATCTATTGGGGGTTGTTGGGTTGCATTTGACAAACCCATCGGTTGCACCTATTGGGGGTTGCTGGGAGGCTATGTTTTCTGTCTTAGAAAGTTCAAGTTCTCTGAAAGATCAAGTCTCCAAATCCATAGAGTTGGCCCCAACATCATTAGCAATTGGTCTATGAAGACTACAACTTAGCTTCAAGCTCATCTATTGCTTTGTTTATAAGCATTATTATGCTTGGTATATGGGAATTTATTACAAACTTGAGGTGCTTTGAAAGTATCTGGCCCAAATATTTTGATCTTACGGGGTGTTATTCTCCACCACTTTTGTCAGCAAGTCTGTCTAGCCAGGTCCATTCCTCTCCATCAAGAGGATTGATGCTTTTCTGGCTATAAACAATTTCTTTTTGTGTAAGGCATCAACACACAGGGCAATTGTCACCATGGATGATTGAGATTGTCAGAGGTGAGTAGAGATCTCCTTTTCCACTGAGCACGGGCAAGATCTGTACCTATATGGGTTGAAAGTACGCTTCATGAGCTTCATTTTGACATGTCACACGCCTCAATCGGAGCTGCCCATAGGAAGTCATGACTAGTTTTCTCCAACAAGCCTATTCTAAAAGCATGATGTTTGCCCTTAAATGTCAAGAATTGGTGGCCAAACTCATACACTATCAACTTGCACATGTTGTATGCATCATATACACATTTTTATCCCCAATTCCACATGAGATTGTACTTTCCCATACCTATATTCTCCTTTGTAATGCTGAATAGAGTAGTACTTTGCAACCCCCCTTCCCTTATGAGCCACACTAATAAGTCCTCTTTTTTATTTTTGAGGGAAAAACCCTTCGGGGTCGGGATGGAATGTAAAAGAGTGGGGATAGATGGGTAGGACATGGATTAGCACGGGAATACCCAGTTATATTGATAGGGTATTTAAGGTGTTGAGAGACCCAATTAGGGCATCAATTATCAATAACCTAGTCTCTGTCTTTTACCCTTCCTTCTAACTTTTATAGATTCCCTTCTCTTTCTCTCTCTTTTCTTGTATTTATCTCTCTTTTGCTAGTCTTTCTCTCTCTTCTTCATTCATCTTCTTCCTCTTTCTCTCTCCTCTTTGCAGTCTCTCCCTTTTCTCCTTCTCTCTCCTTGTCTCCTTCATTACATGTATTATCTTCCCTAACATCAATAAGAAAATCAAGAAAATCATCTAGAATACCATCTCATTGCAAAAATCATAATCCTCAAACTTATCATCCATAATAGCATCATCTTCTTGAATACATAACTGATCTTCTTGATCACCAATGTGATCATCTTTATTATTCATAAATTTTGGCCTATTTTCTTCTTGATTAAAGATAATTGGAGATTGATTTGGTAATTTATAAAATACCAAAATATAAAAAATACATTGAGATTATTGATGTAAAGTGTGTGATGAACCACTCTCCCATTGGCAAGTTGCTCTGTTCAGTTTGGGGAACTCGAGGATTCTTGGCTTCTTTGTCTCTTGTTCTCTCTCATTCCCTTTACCTCAATCTTTGGCAAGACCATGGTAAATAGCACCAATCATCATCATCATCATTTGAACTTGAATCACAATCAGAATCCAAAATATCTTTATATATTTCCTTGAGCTTCTCAACTCATAAGCATCATGAAGAATATCCTCAAAAGGATCCAAATTTTCCTATACTTGATCCATATTCAAACTTGAATCCTTTGCTACTATTGCTGAAAACTTCTTATGGATACCATCAAACTCATTGCATAAATCAAATGTGCAGAAATACTTGCATGATTTTCTTTCTTCACAAGACCCATGAACTTAAGAACAATTCTTTGAAGTATGCCTAGACTCAAAACAAACTTTGCACCTCTTTGTGTCAAAGGAATTTGATAAATATGTTGAGATATCGAGTTCCACTCGTGATATGCCAGGGTGACCATTGTGCATTTATGTCACCGACTTGTTAGCTGCAGATGCGGTTGGTACACTGCCCATGAATAATAGCTAGATGACATCTATCCTTATCTACTCTAGTTTGTGGCTCAGTTAGTATGCCACCTTAGTTAGTTGAGTTTGGTTTGAGACCCATATATAGGGTTCTTCTATTTCTATGTACTAGAGTTCTTTTGGCTTACACAACTAAGAAGAGAAAAACTCTTTTCAACCTCCACCTTTGTGTGTATTCCCCCATTGTGCAAGCAAGAAAGCTACAAGTGAGACTCCTTCCATCTCTCCCACAATCTTGACATGGTATTAGAGCCTTGTTCGTGGTAAGGAGCTCAAGAAAGCAAACCAAGTTTGCAGTGTTCTGGTAAGAGGACCAGTGTTGCTTTCATTTTTCTGTTTTGGGAGCAAGTCTCTGCAGGTAGCACAGCCGAAAAGTGCAAGAGTGCATTGTCTCAGATTGAGACACCCTTTGCGGTATAGCAAGAGGGCAGTATATGCTGCGGGTAAGGGCTTTAGCCCTTGGTTGCCCTATTTTTCTGATTTGAGGCTATTTCGGGGCCTGTTTTGGAGGCGGAAGTTTTCCGCAAGCACTCAGAAAAAGGCCCTGTTTTTTTTGCTGTGCGACCACTATTCTACAGGTCGGTGAAAAGTTACCGTAGAAATTGCATTGTATGCCTGTGCACAGGGAGGTACAGAATCATCCTTGTTACTTGTTGATGCAAAATTGTTGTCACTAGAAAGTGATTGTGTGGTCAAATACCACTTTTGTCAATTTTGCAGATTTGCCCTTGTGAGGCTGAAGCTGTGTTTTTTGCAGTGACAGAATTCTTTGTAGTGTTCTGTAATGGCATCTGATTCTCTTTCACAGATTGTCATTGAAAAGCTTGACAAGAATAACTTCCAAGCATGGAAGTTTAGAATGACGAATTTCCTTATGGGAAAAGGATATTGGGAATTCGTCGCAGGAAATGAAGAAGAACCAGTTCTTCCTGATGTTCCCAATCAACAGCAAATGCAAGCATTTAAAGGATGGCATGAGTGAGCCAGAAAAGTTATGTACTAGCTATCTATCAGTATTTCAGACTCTATGATTGTGCATATTCAGGATGCAAGTACGCCAAAGGAGGCATGGGATACTTTATCAAAAATGTATAGCACAAATATGCAAGCCAGGAAAATGCAGCTCAAGCAAGAGTTGCACAATGTGCAAAGAGAAAGTATGAGCATCAATGACTACCACATGAAGGTGAAGAAGATTGCAGATGCACTTGCTTCCATTGGGTCGCCAGTGGAAGATGATGATTTAGTTTCTGTGACCTTGAATGGTCTAGGAAAGGATTATGCACAGTTTCGAACATCCATTTCCGTCTGTGAAAGATTTTCTGATTTTGAGGAGTTGATTGCTCTTCTAATTTCTGAGGAGCAGAGAAATGGTGGTGCATCTTCTTCAGGAGGAACTTCAAAAGAATCTGTCTTCTACTCAAATGCTGGAAGAGGCAGAGGCAGAGGTAGAGGAGGCCGATCTGGAGGCCATGGTAGAAATCAGAATATGCAGCAAACTCAAGAAAACCAGTCCTATGGAGGAGGACGTGGTAACTCTAGAGGCAGAGGGAGCCAAAGAGGTCGTGGTGGATGACAAAGAGGCCAAAATGCAAACAACAATGTTGAATGCTACTACTGTGGTAAAATGAGTCATATGGCTAAAGATTGCTATAAAAAGCAGAATGACATCATGAATGAAAAATTGCAACAAGGGAATTATGCATCTTCTAGTAGACAGGGTGATGACAGAAATGAGCATTTGTTTATGGTGCAGCACATGAACAATTCTGTGACAAGTGCAGAAGAAAGCAACGAAGTGTGGTATGTTGACTCAGGTGCATCAAACCACATGACAGGTCATGCAGAATGGATGCAGGATGCAAGGAAAATGGAAAAACCAGGATTTGTGGAGACTGGTGATGATATTGCACATCCTATTGTGCAGATTGGAAAAATTCCTTTGTCTATGCAGGATGGGAAAAAGAAATACCTATCGGATGTATTTCATGTCCCGAATATCACCAAGAACCTGGTTTCTGTTGGTCAAATGGTTGAGTAGGGCTTGCAGGTCAGATTTAATCCTCATGGATGCTTTGTTGAGGATATGAAAAATAAGGTCTCTTGATAGCAAAAGGAAAGAAGAAGGGCAGAATGTTTACGTTGGATGCAGACATGCCTGAATTGAGTGCAATAATGTTTGCACATGGGACCGGTGTAGTTACAGATATTGATATCTGGCATAAACGCATTGGTCATGTTAATGTACAACGACTTAAATCAATGTAGGCCCAAAATATTGTTGCAGGATTGCCTAAATTCAAGGTTGCAAAAATGCATAACGTATGTGAAGCCTGTCAATTTGAAAAATAGGCAAGGAAACCATTTCCTAGACATGTTCAAGAGAGTAAGAAGCCATTGGAATTAATCCACTCTGATGTGTGGACTACTAAAGCTGCATCTATTGGAGGCTGTCATTATTTTGTCACTTTTATTGATGACCATAGCAGAAAAATTTGGGTGTATTTTATGAAAAAGAAAAGTGAAGTGTTTGGGCATTTCAAAACTCTTAAAGCTATGGTTGAAAAAGAAACATGCCTGCAAATAAAATGCCCAAGGTCAGATGGAGGGGAAGAGTACCTCTCAAATGAGTTTGCAAGGTTCTTGCAGGAGCATGGCATGAAGCAGCAATATTCATGCAGTCATACCCCACAACAAAATGGAATTGCAGAAAGGAAAAACAAGCATATTGGAGATGTATATCGTGCCATGCTCAATGAAAAAGACTTGCCAGATTTTTATTGGGCTGAAGCAGTTGCTACAGCAGTCTACATAATGAACATGACTCCCACTGCAGCAATACATGGCATGACTCCAGAGGAGAGGTATACTGGTAGGAAACCAGATATTTCTCATTTGAAAATTTATGGTTGCATTGCCTATGTTCATGTGCCAGATGAGTTGAGATCCAAGTTGGATCCAAAAGCTGAGAAGTGCATCTTTATTGGTTACTCTTTGCAGAGCAAAAAGGGTATAGATGCTATAACCCTTCTACTCGTAAGTTTATAGTGAGCAGAGATGTTTTTTTTTATGAGATGAGTAGCTGGTATAAACCAGTAAATGTGATTGATAATGTAGATGCACAAAATGGTAATGCTGCACAGAATTCACAGCAGCAGTCACAAGATATTAGTGGACCTGGAGTGTCCTCTAGCAGTGGTTCACATTCTTCGCCATGGACAGGCAGATTGAGATCAGGAGAATCTTCTCAAAGCAATGCAAATAGTGGTATGCAGGTATCACGAAAAGGAAAAGAGAAGGTAGATCAGCCCATATTTGATGTGAATGCAGGTCACTCTTATGTGTATGGTAAATCCAGTGGCTCTGAATAGAGCATTGATGACGAGTTGGGTATTCCTTCTGTTGTTACACCTGGAGTAAGGAAGACCAGGGATGTTTTGAGAGCATCTGAAAGTGAGCCTACTTTGCGCAGGTCTACCAGAGCTAGGTATCCTGTGGATAGGCTGAAATATGATGGATTTACAGTCATTCACTATGCCTATATAGTCAAAGTGGTACATGAACCAGAACCAAGGGGTATGCACAAATATATGGCATTGATTATGAAGAAACATTCAGTACGGTTGCAAGGATGGCAACCGTAATAGCAGTCATTGCTATGGCTGCATCAAAGGGATGGTCTTTACATCAGATGGATGTAAAGAATGCCTTCTTGCATGGTGATTTGCAAGAAGAGGTCTATATGGAGCAGCCACCAGGTTATGTGCATGATGTTCATCCTAAGTTCGTTTGCAGGTTGAGGAAAACCTTGTATGGCTTGAAGCAAGCACCTAGAGCATGGTCTGACAAGATAGGACAGTATCTTGTCACTATTGGCTTTCAGATTTCCAAGGCAGATTTCTCACTTTATGTGAGAAAAACAGAGAAATGTATTATGCTGCTTGTCATTTATGTTGATGATTTGATTATCACAGGTGATAGTGATGAAGATATCCTTCATGTGAAAATGCTATTGAAGCAGAAGTTTGAGATGAAGGATTTGGGAGAGCTGCGTTATTTCTTGGGGATTGAGGTGATTAGATCACCAAGTGGGATATGGCTCTTGCAGAGGCAGTATGGATTGGACATGCTGTCCAAATATGGGATGACAGGCTGTAAGCCTATTTTAGTTTCTTTGGAGCAGAATGTGAAGTTGAGCGTAGATGCAGGTGAGCTTCTCGAAGACCCTACTATGTACAGATGCATAGTAGGAAGTTTGATTTATATGACTATTACCATGCCAGATTTGAGCTATGCTGTTGGATTGGTAAGTCAGTTTATGTAGGCTCCAAGGAAACCACATTTGGATGCAGCTACATGCATACTCAGGTATGTGAAGTCCACATTGCAGTATGGACTATTTTATGAGACTGGGGTTCAGATACAATTGCATGGATACACTGATGTTGATTGAGCTGGTAGTATTTCTGATAGACGATCTACCAGTGGATATGTGTTCTCTGTTGGGAGTGCTGCAGTCACTTGGAACAGCAAGAAACAACCTACAGTTGCCTTGTTGAGCACAGAGGCTGAGTACAGGGGTGCAGCAATGGCTGCATGTGAGGTAGCTTGGTTGCATAAGCTACTTTATGATATGCATCAGTCTTCTACAGATGGGCCAGTTATCATTTATTGTGACAACATGAGTAGTATACACTTGGAAAATAACCCAGTCTATCATGCTAGAACAAAGCACATTGAGGTGCATTATCACTATGTGCGAGAGAGAGTTTTACTAGGTCTTATTGATCTAGTTTATGTCGGCACAGAGGATCAAGTAGCTGACATATTTACAAAGGCATTGGGCACAGAGAAGCTGCACAAGTTCAGAGACCTGCTTGGGATTGAGCTCGAGGGGGAGTGTTGAGATATCGAGCTCCACTCGTGATATACCAGGGTGATCATTATGCATTTATGTCATTGACTTGTTAGTTGCAGATGCGGTTGGTACACCGCCCATGAATAATAGCTAGATGACAGCTATCCTTAACTACTCTAGTTTTTGGCTCAGTTAGTATGCCACCTTAGTTAGTTGAGTTTGGTTTGAGACCCATATATAGGGTTCTTCTATTTCTATGTACTAGAGTTCTTTTGGTTCACACAACTAAGAAGAGAAAAACTGTTTTCAGCCTCCACCTTTGTGTGTATTCCCCCATTGTGCAAGTGAGAAAGCTACAAGTGAGACTCCTTCCATCTCTCCCACAATCTTGACAAGATACCTAGCAAAGCATGAGATCAGGAGGCGATTGACTTGCAACTATACTCCACAGTAGAACAAAGTTGTTGAGAGAAAGAACATGATGATTATGGAGGCAGCCAAGGCTATGTTGAATGAGAAGAACATGTCTTTGTCTTATTGGGCTGAAGCAATACTTACAGTTGTCTATGTAATGAATGGAACACCTACAACAAGAATAAATGAAAAGACACCTTATGAGCAGCTATATGGCTACAAGCTTGACATTTGACATTTGAAAGTATTTGTTAATATTGCCTATGTTCATATTCCCTATGACAAATGAAAGAAACTTGATCCTAACATAGTAAAGTGTGTTTTCCTTGGATACTCACAGGAAAGAAAGGCATAGAAGTGCATTGTTTCGACTACATGAGAGATCTTGCTCAGCCGTGATGTCATGTCTAATGAATTAGCATCTTGGTATGGTGCTAACCAAGTTGCAATATATGATGACACTTCATAGGGCACGCATGCTAAAAATGGATAGCAAGATAGTATGTCTACCAATGGACCTACTCATGATGCATCTGGAAATGAAAGTCCTTGGACATGCAAGCTATAGAGCCATGGGTCTCCATCCACTGACATGGATATGCCAATGAGGGGGAGAGATAAAAGAAAAGAGAAGGTTTTTGATGATGTTACTGGTGCGCAGATCGGACGCTGTATGCTCGCGTAGTGAATGCCGGAAGGTCCCCAAGAACAATGAACTCTACTTTTTGCACAAGTTACACGGTAAAAAGCATGAACAACAAGAGCAGGAGACCAATTGGGTGCAATCTCCCCCCATGCCTTGTGTGAGCGCTTCACAAAGCATGTATTTTTTGTATATTTCATCTTCATGCTCAATAATAGCCCAATTTACAAAAATATATCAAGCTTTTAGCTTTTGAGTTTGCTTTTACAAAAATAGAAATAAAGCTAATGGACGGTGCCCAAAGAGTCTGGCACGCCCAATACAATGTCCAAATAGAAATCACATAACCGTGCGCCCATGCGCATACAAAATAGTAATAAATAATCGATGCCTTAATAAATAGGTATGACAAAATATAGGCGTGATGCCTATCAAAATATAATCCATAGATCGAATACTCGCTATCCTCCAATGCTTTCCTCCGCCATTGCTGCTATCTCTATACATCAACTGAAGCATTCACAATCGTTAGTAAAATAATACAATTAAACCGACAAAAGTGAATACCTAGCAGTCTTCAGCTACATAAATAAATCAACTGGTTAGAAATAAATCCTAACCTTAATTTATTATGAGTGCGCACTCTAAACTCATAAACGTTTATTAATTTAATATGCATTTTTCGGAATCACCCGCTATGGAATCACCCATGTACACACTAAATTAATGAAATGCCCGAAAAGGACAAGCGTCCCCATCAACTTCTCACACAAAGAATCCACTTTGTGTATGAGCCCCGGTCATTAAAGTTTATGGAATCCACTGTAAAACCTCACGGAATCCACCGTGGCACGGAATCCACCATGAAATATGCCTCCTGGCATCATACCCCTGGGGTGGGATAGCAATTGACCTCAATTGCTATTAGCTCAATGTGGAGCTAACAGAGTGGGGAAAGCATTTAAGTCTCTAGCGTACATCCATTGTGCTTCCTCTACAGGATGGTTTTTAAATTTAACTAGATGTCTAGAATACCTTCGGCCAGTTCTAGTGGTCATAAAGTCAGTGTTTATGATAGCTTCTGGTTCAAGTATTTCAGTCTCTTCCTCTTATAAAGGCGGGTTTTCATAAACAGGGTGTACAGGTAATTGGCCTCTAAATGGTCTCAATAAACTAATGTGAAATGTGTTGTGAATTTTCCAATGAGATGGTAATTCTAACTTGAATGCATTATCATTAATTTTATGAATGATCCTAAATGGTCCATAGAATCTGGGAGCTAATTTGACAACTGGATGTCTATCTACACTTTGCAGTCTACGTTTTTCTATTCTCAACCAAACATAATCATCAACTTTGAAATTCATTGCTTGTCTTTTCTTGTTGGCTTGTTTGGTATATGATTGCTGGGCTTTAGCAATCATATCTTTAACCTCATAAAAAATAGTATTATGCATACTAGCAATATCATCAGCACTCTGAATTCTATTTGACAAAGATGCAATAGGTGTAGATAATCTATATCCATAAATGACTTCAAACGGTGCTTTCTTTGTAGATGTGTGTGGTGTATTGTTATATGCAAACTGTAATAAATGCAAATGTGTGTCCCATGTCTGTGGTTTAGAAATAGTATATGCACGTAAAAGATCTAGAATGGTGTTGTTAGTGGCTTCTATTTGTCCATTAGTTTCAGGATGAAATGCAGATGAGAAATCAATCTTTGTGCCTAAGTTAGCAAACAAAGTAATCCAAAAGTTGTTACAAAATCTAGAATCACGATCTGAAATAATAACTTTTGGCAATCCATGGTTAGTAAAAACAGTTTTCAAAAACAATTGTGCTGCTTGTGATGCTGTTAAAGTTTTCTTACATGGAATGAAATATGCTTGTTTACTAAATCTATCTACAACTATCCAAATCATATCATGGTTAGATTTAGTATTAGGTAAACCAGTAATGAAATCCATAGAAATTTGTTCCCAAGGTTTAGATGGAATAGACAAAGGCATAAGTAATCCATACTGTTTACCATGATGTCTCTTAACTCTTTGACAAATCAAACATTCAGAAACAAAGTTAGATACATCAGCAATGGTCAGAGATTTGGGGTTGGCTAAGTAAATGTCTAATACTTTGCTGATCGGTCTTAATCATAAATTCTGAACCCATTAAGTAGTGTTTCCACTGTCTTAATGCTTGTACAACTGCTAATAGTTCTTTGTCATATGTGGAATATTTCAGCTCAGAGGGTTTCAACTTACAACTAGAATAGGCTATAGGATGATTGTCTTGCATAAGTACAGCTCCTATTCTTGATCCACTAGCATCGGTCACTACTAGAAAGAATGGTCTATTAAAATCAGGCAACTGTAGAACAGGGGCATGGGTTAATGCATGTTTTAGTAAGTCAAAGGATTTTTGTTGATTTTCGGTCCAATGATAAACAATTTCTTTCTTGAGAAGTTTGGTTAATGGTAATGCAAGTAATGAAAAATTACATACAAACTTTCTATAGAAACTAGCAAGACCAAGGAATGAGCGTAACTCATGCACGTTTTTAGGTACAGGCAATTCAATATTGCATCAATTTTCTTAGGATCAACTTTAATTCCATCAGAGGATACAATATGACCTAAATACTCAATTTCTGTTTTAAAGAATTCACTCTTTTCAGGATTTGCATACAGTTGATTTTCTTTCAATAACTGAAAAACCAATGACAAATGCTCATAATGTTCTTTCTCATTTTGACTAAACACCAAAATATCATCAAAGAAGACAATTACACAATACTGATATTTCAGAAATATACGGTTCATCATTCTACTAAATGTAGCAGGTGCATTAGTCAATCCAAATGGCATCACTAAAAATTCGTAATGACCAAACTGTGTTCTAAATGCAGTCTTGAATATGTCTGACGTATCTAGTCTCACGTGATGATAACCAGACTTAAGGTCTATTTTACTAATAATAGCAAATCCTTGCAGTTTGTCCATAAGGTCATCAACTCTAGGAATAGGATACCTATTCTTTACAGTGATCTTATTTAAAGCTCGATAGTCAATGCACATACGATAAGTATTATTCTTTTTCTTGACTAACAGAACAGGTGCACCGAATGGAGAACTGCTAGGTCTAATCAATCCTCTATTTAGTAATTCCTCAACTTGAGTTTGGATTTCTTTTTGCTCTATCTGGTTATGCCTATATGGTGCTTTGCAAGGTGGTTGTGTGCCAAGGATCAAATCTATCTTATGGTCTTCTGGACGTGAAGGAGGTAAACCAGCTGGTAGGTCTTCTGCAAAACAGTCCTTAAAATATGCAAGAAATTCTTTATGCCTAGGATGCATATGATTTTCCTTTACTTGTAGTTCATTCACCCAAATGAGATAAGATTTACTACTCTTGCGTAATGCACATTTAGCTTGAGTATGCGAAAGCAGTGGAAAAACATTAGATGCATGCATACCATGTAATGTAATAGATTTTGCTTGAAAATTAATATTCATTGAGTGTGTGGAATAATCTATATCTGGGTTATGCTGGTGACGCCAAGGCATACCTAAAATAATGCCACTCCACTGTAATGGAACAACTAGAAAATTTCTTCTTTCAGTGTATTGACCAATTTGAATCTCTAAGTCTTGCACTTCCTATGTACCATTATACCTAGTGCCTAAAAATGCAGCTTTGATGCGATAATGCGTAGGTACAGTCTGCAATTTCAATTCCTTTACTAATTTTGCTGAAATAAAATCATGAGTACTACCGTCATCATGCATAATAGTCTTTTCCTTTCCATGCACCAAACATTTCATAGTCAATAATGAATGTGGAGTAGGCATACTTGGTAAAGTATCCGAAGTAGTAGTAATAGTGTCATCCTCATCTTCAGTGAAATCAGGCATATCTTCATGGTCGTCTTCGTCCATTGCTCCAAGGTAGTTGATATGGGCAGGTGGCTTCTTTGAATGACAATTTGCTGCTAGATGTCCAGGCTGGTGGCATTTATAGCATACTATTGGCTTGGCTTTGATTACATTGTTTGCAATGGCGGGAAGTCTAGGTACATTTGGATTTGGCTGTGGAATAGGCTTAGGGTTTTGATTGAGATTGGATGGTAATGCAGGTGGTTTTGCCCAATTTTTGCGGAAAGATGATGAAGAGAAACGACCTGGATTAAATCTTCTAAAATTGGAATTGAATTGTTTAGATCCATAGTTACCATTGGCTTGGAATTGCTGTGGACGTCTATCTCTACCTCGTAGCTTATCTTCAGTGTCGTGAGCTAGTGAAATGGCGTCTTCAAGAGTAGCAGGCTTGAACATGTTAACTTCAGCGTAGTAATGTCCAAGGAGTCCAGACTTATACTTACGCTTGTGTGTCGCTTCTGGTATGTCTTCAAACATGCGTAGCTGGAGTAATGCATTCCAAAAACGCTCTGTATACTGAGGAATAGGCTCACGATCCCGTTGTTGGAGAAGATCCCATTGCTTAATAGCTTTCTCATGAAATTGCGGTGGAAGGAAATTCTGCATGAACTTCTTCTTGAAATTCTCCCAAGTAGCAGGACAATCTATGCTCTTGCATACTACAGTCCACCAAAGAGATGCTCTGTCTACTAAATGATTAGTGACATACTTGATTTTATCTTTTTCTGCATAGGTTTCCTCATGGAAATAGTCGTCAAACTGACTAATTAATGCTAGAACAGTTTTTCCTTCTCGTATGCCATTGAAAGTACGGAATTTGAAATTTCTTTTACTTATCTTTGATTCCTTGCAGATAGTTTGAGCTTCAAGAGTTGCGTCAATGGTACGTCGAATCAGATCTTCAGCTTGAGGTTCTTCTTTGTCGGTAGACGCTCTTTGTAAATTTGCCAGTTGAGCTTGCAATGATTGCCTAGCCCTTCGTTCTTCTTCCAATTGCATCATGATTAAGTCCAGCTTTTGCTCCATTGTAGGTTCAGGTAAGTCGCCTTCAGCCCATAAGATCGTCCATATGTGGTTCCGTCATCCTGCAAAACTAAAAAGACCTTTCTCACTCAAAATCTAGTTAGCGGGATGAGCGTAGCTCAAGTTCGAGAATACAAGGCTTATGTGTTTTTGGGTATAGCTTTCACAATCTTCGAAAAATCTACGATTTATCCTTCTTCGTATGCTGAAAATGCTTCAGCAAACCTGCGTATGGGTAGAGTACCTTCCAATGAACAACTTTGCAGTTCGGAGTTTCTGTGTAGGAACAGTCCTTCTAGGAGTTTTGAGCACAAGTCAGTTCTGACTCCAGTTGACTAGTCTGACTTGCAGAGTTGCAGACTTATGTGACGTGCAGAGTTGCAGACTTGCAGAACTTAGTCGATTTAAGGAACTTGCAGAACTTGATCAGAAAATACTTGCTGAACTTGATTTTGTTGGGTGTGACCTGGAGTTTGTGACTTGTAGAAGTGATTTGCCTTAGTTGACTTAGGAAAGTAAGAAGCTTTAGTGCTTCAGAGTCGACGTCGATTTGGAGGACAAGAGGATGTCCACGACGCGATTTTCGACCTTCAGAACAGCCTGCCGTCCTCTCCACGATTCGATTTTTGTTTAAGAGCTTAAGTCAAATAACTAAGCTTTTATAAACTTTGTGGTTTAAGCTTTTTAGCTATGGAAATGATGAAGCTTTTCTCTAGTTGTCCACGACTTGATGAAGGAGTGGTCCTCCGCCTCTGTAGCCCGGTCCTTCGCGATCTAATGACAAAAATATGGGTTCTTGATCGCCAGAAGTCTGCTTGTATCGACGGTTCGCAGCGAGATTGACCATAGAGCCTGATCGTTCCAGGAGCTCCGCCTTCGCACGAGATGGGTAGCGATTGGAAGCTCTTGATCTCAACTCCGCTCTGATACCATTGGTGCGCAGATCGGACGCTGTATGCTCGCGTAGTGAATGCCGGAAGGTCCCCAAGAACAATAAACTCTACTTTTTGCACAAGTTACAAGGTAAAAAGCATGAACGACAAGAGCAAGAGACCAATTGGGTGCAATCTCCCCCCATGCCTTGTGTGAGCGCTTCAGAAAGCATGTATTTTTTGTATATTTCATCTTCATGCTCAATAATAGCCCAATTTACAAAAATATATCAAGCTTTTAGCTTTTGAGTTTGCTTTTACAAAAATAGAAATAAAGCTAATGGACGGTGCCCAAAGAGTCTGGCACGCCCAATACAATGTCCAAATAGAAATAACATAACCGTGCGCCCATGCGCATACAAAATAATAATAAATAATCGATGCCTCAATAAATAGGCATGACAAAATATAGGCGTGACGCCTATCAAAATATAATCCATAGATCGAATACTCGCTATCCTCCAATGCTTTCCTCCGCCACTGCTGCTATCTCTACACATCAACTGAAGCATTCACAATCGTTAGTAAAATAATACAATTAAACCGACAAAAGTGAATACCTAGCAGTCTTCAGCTACATAAATAAATCAACTGGTTAGAAATAAATCCTAACCTTAATTTATTACGAGTGCGCACTCTAAACTCATAAACGTTTATTAATTTAATATGCATTTTGCGGAATCACCTACTATGGAATCACCCATGTACACACTAAATTAATGAAACGCCCGAAAAGGACAGGCGTCCCCATCAACTTCTCACACAAAGAATCCACTTTGTGTATGAGCCCCGGTCATCAAAGTTTACGGAATCCACCGTAAAACCTCACGGAATCCACCGTGGCACGGAATCTACCGTGAAATATGCCTCCTGGCATCAGTTACAAGTCCATTGACTTCAAGATATGACACTTCTAAAGCAGAGATACATGCTGTCTCTCATGCGAGAGTGCAATGTCATTCACCTCCGTTCCAAAGATCACAGAGAGAAAGGAAGTTGGCAGATAGGCTTACCTATAGTGGATAATCGATGAAACATTATGCATACATGATAGAGGTGAAAAAATACAAAGAGCTTACATCTTTTGTAGAAGTAGTTAAGGATGAAAATTGGTGCAAGGCTATGGATGCTGAATATGAGGCTTTGCTTAAAAGTAGAATATGGGATCTGGTTGATTTTCTTGAGGGAAAAATGCCTATTGGATGGAAGTGGATCTATAAGGTAAAATGTAAGTTTGATGGCTCACTAGAGAGGTATAAAGCTTGATCATTTGTCATGAAAGGATATGCCCAATAATATGTGTTGGACTATGAGGAAACCTTTGTCTGGTTTCTAAGATGGTAACTATACAAACTATTATTACATTGGCTGCATCCAAAGGCTAAAATCTTTATCAGATGGATGTGAAAAATGCTTTCCTAAGTGGTGATTTGGCGAAAGAAGTTTATATGGATCAGTCAGAGAGCTATGTGCATCTTGATTACTCGTCATATGTATGCAGATTGAAGAAGGCATTGTATGGCTTAAAGCAAGCCCCACAAGCATCGAATGCTAGGATTACTTCCTACTTATTACAAACACTTGGATTTCAACAAGGCAAAGCTAATCACAGTTTATTTACTAGGAAAATAGAGACAAGATAGGTGATTTTGGTGCTCTATGTAGATGATTTGGTGATCACATGTGATGACATATAGGGTATTGATGACATAAAAGCTATGCTGCAGAAAAAATTTCATATTACAAACTTGGGAGAGTTGAAATTTTTCTTAGGGATTGAAGCTATGCATACACCTCATGGATATGGATGATACAGAAACAATACGCATATAATATGTTGGAGAAGTATGGCATGCTGGAATGCAAACCCATGGATACACCATTGGAGTATAATGTAAAGCTAGTTGTTGATACAAGAAATGTGTTAGAGAACATGATATGTATAGACAGATGATTGGTAGTTTGAGATCTATCTTACTATCACTAGATTAGACTTGAGTTATGCAGTTGGTTTGATAAGCTAGTTTATGTAGTAGCCAAGGAAACCTCACTTAAATGCTGTTTGATGGATTTTGAGATATGTGAAGGGTACATTGTCTTATGTGTTGTTCTATGAGCATAGTAAACCTGTTGAGCTTATAGGTTATAATGAAGAAAATTGGACTGGCTGTGTATATGATAGGAGATCAACCAGTGGATATGCATTTGGTCTTAGAAGTAACATGGTTAGCTGGAGTAGTAAGAAACAACCTATTGTGGCTCTCTCAAGTATAGAAGCAGAATATAGGGGTGCAACATTAGCTGCATGTGAGGTTGCTTGGCAAGTTAAGTTGATGGATGACTTGGGGATTCATATGGATAAACCAGTCAAGTTGTATTGTGATAACAGTGTGCTCCTGGCAAGCAATCTAGTCTATCATGCTAGGTCAAAGCACATAGAGGCCCATTACCATTTCATTAGGAAAATGGTGCTTGGAGGTAGGATAGAACTCATATATGTGAAGATTGAATACCAAGTGGCCGACATCTTTACCAAATCACTTGGTAGAGAGAATTTCACTCATTTTAGATCGCTACTTGGGATATTGGAAGTGACTTGAGCTTGAGGGGAAGTGTTGAGATATTCAAGCTCAGTCTACCTACTACTTACTGACATGACAATTGGATGTGTGTAGTTGTCAATCATGTGTGTCATGAATAAGTTGGTATTTGACTTAACTAGAGTTAGAATTAGTTAATGGTTAGTCACTAGACCTAAGTTAGATGTACTGTGTACTTTGAGTGTGATGAATAATGAAGATGAACACTGAGAGATGTCTACTCTCTATTGCCCCTATCTCTCTCTCATTCTTCTAACAATCATATCCAGGATCATAGTTGAAAAAGAGGTCTTCTTCATAAGCATAAATCACTAGTGAGTCAGTAGACTAGTTCCAATATCGTGGAACCAACTGAAGAGACACCCTTTCAAACTCACAAATAAGGTCTATAGTAGTGCAATAATACATATGAAGGATGGGATTCCATAATGTATACATCCCATTTTGTTGATTCAATATCAACTCGACTAATAAATGGAAAATACCACCTCTCTTAGCAATGTTCAGTCCCATTATGAGGGCTTCATATTCTACCAGATTGTTAGTAAATCCTACCCCAAGGTAGGCAGCTAATTTTATTGTGACTCTATACCGGGGATCTCTAATGACTATCTTGATACTCCCTTTCTTATTGACCCCCCTAGATGCTATATGAAAATACATTGTATAGGTTCATAAAGGGTTTACATAGTCAACCATCATCAATGCCTCTACTCGTAATTATGATAATTGAAGTTCAATATATTCAGAGGATGAACCAAAGGCTCCATCTCACCTTCTTCATTGAAACCTATAGGGATACTTTTTAGGATTCTCAAGTAGTGATGGCAGAAGATCTTATTCTCCCAAAATAATGTCCTGTCTTCTTACTCAATCACCTTATACCCTTTGCTTCACCAAACTAGCCTTTGCTGATAGTATCTTTGCTCCGAATAGAGGTACTCCAAATAGGAAATTAGCCACCCCATCAACCAGTTGTAACCTCTCTTGTAGGTTTTGGATCAATGTGGCATAAACCTACGAATCATCTATCTTATTAGCATGCTTATAGATAATAAGGCTTAATCTTGTTAAGATTCCATTTGCTAATCTTCCTCCATTGGATTGAGAGATTTAAGAATTGAAAAGCTCCCATCAAATTTTAGCCCTCTATTGGTTAGATCAGCCATTTGTGGAATACATTACTCTCTTGATTCAAACAGTGAATTAGAAGCTTTTCCTTGAGATTTTAACATTGCATTCAATCTTATTGGTTGAATAATGAATTGATTTGTTGAATTACTTACTCTTATCATATACCTTGCTAATATTGATTGATTCATGGAAAAATTCATAAAAATACATTATAAAGGGTAAGTTAGCAGTGACACTACGTGGTAGGACTCTCTCCCTACTCATTTTGCCAATTCCAATCCTATTGCATCTCATGGAATGAGATAAATGTATATTTTTAGTAATGCATATGTGAGGTGCCCGCCCATCGGCTTTCCAGGCACTCTTTTAGCAGTCTATTGAGAAACAAATCTAAGCGCCACTGCTCGGCACTCCTAGGGAATGTTCAGAGTTTTGTTGCCTAGGGTTTCCCAAATCTGCCTCACAATGGAACGTTCATGACCGAACCCACTAGGATCGACCTGAAATTCGGGTTTCTAGTTGTCAAGGTCTCCTGTTAGCATTCTAGCGTCGGGTTTTGGACATCCTACTTTACGCAGAGATACCCAATCCGAAGCAGACCCATGCCGCACTTGGTTCAAAGAGAATGGGAAACGAGAGGGATGCGTTGCTCAACCTCTCTGCCCATAGGGCATAGTCCCATTCCGGTCCCCTAAAACAACATGAATCGAGGTTCTATCCTAACAATTTCTAAGGTTGAAGATGGTAAACCTTGTGAGAAGCCTCCCAGTTCTCTGGGACCACCCTACCATAGGACGGACCCATCGGGGGTTTCGCCCACCCGCTTCCCTTAATAGCTTTAGTTTTCTAATTAGGTCCTACCACATTTATGTGTGACACTTAAAGTCAGCTTCATTAATTAAGCCTTTTAGGGAACAGGGTTCGTTCGCATAACTTATAGCACAGACACGAAAACAGAGCAAAGCAATCTATTGACAAACAAGTTCAAACAAGTTCCTTACCTTATCTTCAAGTTAATCTTTGTCTCTTGGCCATACATGAGAAATTATGTTTCGCTTCTGTCCAACAGAAGTATCTCTTCTGCCCTGCAGAAGTAACTGGTCCAATTCACATGGCACCACAAACTCAATCCTTTATCTAGAATAGGATCTCCCAACATGCCCAGATGTTGGGGGCCACGGAGGTCTTCAACTCCATTCTTGACCTAGCAAGGGGTGTCCAGAGCTCCAACTGACCCACAAGCTGTCTAGGAGCGAAACATCATTCCCGTGGTTGGCCTTTTCACCACTCGACCTTCGGCCCATGAATCGAGCAGTGCCCTCTCGGGTTAATACGCGGTGTGACCATGGAGGTGATCCACCCGTACACTATATCCTTCCTTAATTAAATCCTTTAAGAATCAAGCACAAACAAGGCATTCTGCCTAATATCATTTTCCAAGAAAACATTCCTTTATTCCCATGGCGACTTGTCATCACAGACCCTTGCCATGCATTTACCATAAATCACAAGCACTTGGAATAATCATCCAAACAACAACTAACAACCAGTTGAATATAAAAGCATTTAGGATGTTATTCGATCAATCAACAAAACCAATTGCATTCTTTCCAACCAATGCAAGAATGTGACGATATAACATTTCAATCATATATTTACTCTCCCCCTTGGGATCTAAGAGCAATACCATGCAAAAATGTTCTTAACACTTCCTTCCTTCGGCTAGGGCATATGTTAAGGGTTCAAACACTATTCATGATGTAAGTTCTATAGGTCACTTACCTTGATTGATAACCCAACCCTGAATTTGGATTGGCAAAAGTCATCGTTGTCCAACGGATCTCAAGACATCCTAGCTTTAACCCTTATGATCAATTTCTTGTACTAGCCCTTAGTCAAGTCATGAGGCAACTAGAAAATTATCCTCATATATCAAACATGTCATAGGCACAATGTATAAATACTTGATAAGATAAGTGCGAGATGATCTCAAGTAATTAGACTCCAATAGGCCTTGCATTGACCTAGAATCTAGTTTTTCTTAATATTTGGCCTCTTGGGCTAAGTACTTTTGAAGTATCTAAACTTTTAACTAGTACTTTCTATTCATGATTCTCAAGGTCATATTCTTTTAGTAATTATGCTATTTGTAACCCTTGACTATACTTTAATCTAGCACTTATATGCACAATCTTTTAATGTCGTTCTTTTGACGACTATGGTATTCATAACGCTTGACTAATTCTTCATTGTAATTGCTCTACTAGCAAATAAGTCATATGTAACTAGGTGCAATTATCTTCCCTTGATATATGCACTTCTCAAACTCCATCTTCCGAGTAGGTGAGATGAAATTTATCCTTTTGCATGACCTATACTCGTGCATCGTAGTATGGGGCCTAACGTATCTCATACGAGAATCAAAGCAAGCATCTATCAATTTGAAAATACATTACTTATCATCGGAATCACAGTTGGATTAACGGTGATGCCTTTGCCCGAAGCCTTGTTGCTGGTTGCAGGATTATCATCCACACGCGACATTCTTTGCTTGGAGGCCATCGTCCGCAAATAGAGTCAAGAGATTAAGAAGGTGGAATAGATTCAAGATGGGAGAGTGTAAGAGAAGATGGTTAAGTCGAGGATCGAGATAGAGGGAATTGAGCTAATTCTCTTCCTTGCAGCCTCTCGGGGTGACTCTTCTTTCTCTCTCTCTCTCTCAAGCTCTCTTTCAAGCTCTTCCTCACAATCTCTTGAAGGGGTATCCTTCTCTCTACCTCTCTCTCGCAGCCTCTTGAGGTCTCCTTCTGTTTTTCTTATGCCTCTCCCATGCCTCATATTTATAGTGAATTAGAGAAGAGGGCTTATGGTTGAGAAGTGGAGCTCTTTGTGGAGGGGGATCTTGGAAAGATCAGTGATTTGATGCTCAGATCATAAATCTGATGGTTCCATTGGCTCCAAAAGGGGGGTAAAACTCCAAGACACTTGTTTAGAAAGCTCTCAGTTCACTCCTTCTTCTTTTCTCTGTTCGAAGTGCTGTCCACTGCCTGTGTACTGCGATCGCGGTGCGCGCGATTTCACAAATCCTCTCTTTATTTTTTTCTTTTTATAAAATCTCCAAACTAACTAAAATATCACTTATCTTTTCTTTTAAATATCATTCAGTTCTAAAAATCTCCATATCTTTTTTTTAAAAGAGTATAATATCTAAAATATCTAAAATATCTAAAATATACTAGTTTTGCCCAAAATCTAATATTTTTGGACCATCCAAACTATACACATTAACCTAGTGATTAATATAACTCATAAGTCTCGTTCAGGTTGCAATTTACGTGAAGGGTGGCTATGGTCCCTGCCAATCCGAGAAAAATATCGAATTTACGACTCTTGATTTTTCTAAATAAAATATTTTAAATTAAATAAAAATTATTGACAATTAATATTAGTTAGTTTTTACCTGAATTAGTCTTTAGTTAGTAAACTTACTAACTTATTAATTGACTAGCTAACTTTCGAACCAACCAACTAACTTTTATTGTGTAGAGATATTACAGCATATCATACTAATTGATTAGAGTAGCGTATCTCTACCATGTTGAGATTCCCATCGAGGAAAAATGTGGATGTTGGAGGAGATACTGGGATAATAGAGTGGTAACCCTCCCCCACTATTAAAGATCTTGAAGGGATGCAAACAACTGACCCGGGGAGAATTTTTCCCACCTCCCAATGATTCAAAACCCATGTAGGGATCCTTTTATACCATTTTATACCTCACATAGCAAGTACTCACAAAGATCCAAGTTCCTTGAAGATCAAAACCAGATAAATCATGGCTATTACAAGACACTACATGGTATAAACACATAATTACAGGTACCATCCTCATCATTGGGGTACAGATGTAGGTACTATAGGTTACCTATAGTTCATATCTAGCTCCTCACAGGGTTTGGTAGCCCCTAGGCATACTCATTTTGGTCCTACAAGTGGAAACATGGCACTTATAGATTGAGATAGGGTTCAAGACTGGACAGTTTAGCTACAAAGATTGGGTTACAAAATTTTCTGCTTTAAATTTCTTATAGTGTGCTAGTGCTCATCTAGAAGAGGACATTTTTGGCTTTGATTTTAACAAAAAAAATTGGTAATCAAAATTTTGTAGCTCAATTTATAGTCGATTTACTAATAGGGGGACTTGCACGATTGCACTACTATGGCGGCAGGTCACAAAGAGACGAATAAGGCCCAAGATGAATATGCCCAACAAATTAGAGATACCTTGCTAGAAAATGCACCTCAAGAGAGGCCTAAAGAGCCTAAAATGCAAGGAGAATTTAGCACTCCTACTTATATCATGTGTGAACGTGAGAGTAGCCACACTCAAAGGCATGTAGAGTTATTATCAAGAGTTGAGCGAATAGTCTTGTCCAACCATCAAATGAAGTCTTCTATTGAAAAGTTGGTGGATTCTACAACCCAAACAAAGGCTTCAATTGACAAATTGGTAGAGTCCAATGCACAAATTATGGCTCAATTCTCTCAATAGATGCAAATGCAAATGGGGACCAAGGATGCTAGGAAAAAAGCACAATCAAACAGTAACCCATTGGTTCCACTTCAATCACCTAATTTTAATGTTCAAAGTTAAGAAATTATTTAGGAAAGAGGCATTCCAAATAGTCAATATAAAGTAGAAGAAACTTCATAAAGAAATGATGATTATTTCAGCAGGATAAACAATGCTAATCCACAAGTTCCTAGAGGTCCTGTACCATTGGGAAGGCTTCAAACTACCTCTTAGCCACCTTTTGGAAGAGTACCATCTCATTTTGGAAGTTCAATGTCTATTAATCATGATCAATCTATTTTGGGATAGCAATCTTTCCATGAGAGGAAGTTAAAAGTTATAATAGTTTTGGCAAAGTACAATGGACAATTATCTTTACCATCTGACCTAGAGGAATGGATTTCAAAATTGGAGTCCTATTTTGATATATGATCTAGGATCGATGATAGGAGGATTAACTTTGCCTCATTACATTTGGAAGGGTTTGCACAAATTTGGTGGAGGTACATTAACAAGGAGAATATACTACTAGAGAATTGAGATGCATTCAAGTTGCTTATAGCTTAGGTCTTTGTTTCTCCTCTTGAAAAAGAGAAATCGGCACAAAGATGGTATGGACTAGGGAAAAGATTCCTAATTGTGCAAAATTATACAAACCAATTCCTCCATCTCACTATGTATGTAGAGAGCATAAGTGATGAAGCTAAACTCCACAAGTATATGTGTGGTCTAGGACCTTCATTATTAGCTGATGTCATGGCACAAACCCCACTACTCTTTTCAAAGCCATTGAGCTTGTGGAATGGTATGAAAGGAAGTATAGAAGAGAATGTACATTTCAATCTACTTTTGGACAACCAATGACCATTTTAAAATAGGGACAGGTTGACAACGTTTATGATAGCAATCATGCATCAAATGGGGGCTTTAGAGTGTCAACTTATCGATCCTTTATCAATGCTTTAAGATCTCAAGGCAATTTTAGGACAGAAATAGTCCAAGAATAGATTTTAAATAAGGAGATAACAAGTCTAGAAAAATTTTAGCCAATGGTAAACCAAAGCCTATTTCTATGGACCGATACAAAGAAAGAAATGAAAAATGCTTGTGTTTCAAATGTGGTGAGAAGTATATAGTTAACCATGCAACAAAGTGTGTGTATAGGAATGCAAAAGCCAAGGTCCATAGTATGTTAGTCTTTGAATATTCAGAGGATGATAATGATAAGGCAAATGCATTTATGGCTACCACTGAAAATGAGGATGTTCGAAGAGGAAGTGGGGTAAGAACAATTTTATGATCCTACTAACACTTTTCCTTTTGACACAGGTGATAGTATTCCTTATGATTTGGGAGGGATTCTTGATGAGACACGTGTTGTCACTATTTTTTCCATCTCTATGGATACATAGAGAAGTTCTAAGAGTCCTAATAGACTCTATATAAGGGTACCATTCATTGAAATGATGTGTTTATCTTGATAGATAGTGGCTGTACTCATGCCCATAGGTTTTCTTACAATTGGTTGAAAATTATGAAGCAAAGGTAAACTAGAATACTTTGATGGGACCCATAGATGTTGTACTTGGGTGTGATTGGCTAATGTCCTTAGGGAAGATCGCTATGGATTTCTTATAGTTGTATATGGAGTTTGTCATTGATGGGCTGCTTACCCATCTCTATATGGAATCCCTGGTAAATTTGATTCTCAGCTTATCACCATTAAGCAACTCAAGAAGGAGTACAAGTGGCACTCTCATATTTTTATTTTACACCTAAATAAAGAGGTTGAAGATCAATCCAAGAATTCAGCTTACCATCTAGCTTTGAAAACTTCCCTTGAGGAGTATAGGGATTTATTGAAGTCCATACTTCATTACCTCCTAAGAGAGTAGCGGATTACCCTATAGATTTGGAGTGACATTCAAAGACAGTCAATAAGCTATGCTACCAATTGTCTAAATCTGAGAATGAAGAAGTAACCAATCAAATCAAGAAGTGTCTAGAGATGGTATTAATTGAGCCTAGTTCTTCACCATATGCCTCCACTAGTCTCGCTAGTGAAGAAGAAATATGGATCCTTCAAGATGTATATTAATTACAGGGATCTAAACAAGATCACAATGAAGAATAGATATCCAATCCCTAGAGTAGATGATTTTCTTGATGAGCTCAAGGGGGATAGAAACTTTACCAAAATTAACTTGAGATCACGATATCATTAGATTCATATGTGAGAGGGTGATGAAGTAAAAACATCCTTTTGGACTGATCGAGGGTTATACCTTTTCTTGGTGATGCCATTTGGGCTTAGTAATGCTCTAGCTACCTTTTAGAGTTTGATAACTAAGATTTTACAACCTTTTCTCTTTTACTTTATCCTTATTTTCTTCAATGATATACTAATTTACAATACGACGCTATAGGATCATGTGTTACATATGAGGAAGGTTTTTGATATATTGAGGCATCAGACTCTTTGGCAAGGAGAATAAGCGTTCTTTTATGCAGACTAAGATGGAACATTTGGGCCATATTGTTAGTGAGAAAGGGATACATGCTGATCCTCAGAAGATGTAGTGTGTAAGAGATTGGTCAATATATCTACCACCACTACTTTACTTAGAGAATTTCTTGGTCTTTTGTCATTCTATCGTAGATTCATTAAGCATTATGTGGCCATATAGAAACTCCTTTGATTGATAGGTTGAAGAAGGAAGCTTTCTTTTGGAATGCACTTAGAAATAGTATCTTCAACCAATTAAAGGAACTCCTTACTTCTGCTATGATTTTAGTATAACTAGATTTCTCTAAAGAGTTTACCATACAATGTGATGCCAATGACTGTGGCATAGGGGCAATTTTGCTACAGGAGCATGGAGTTATTGCCTTTGAAAGTCACAAGCTTATAGATGAGGAGATGGCTATGAATGTCTATGACCAATAGATGTTGACTATTCTATGTGCGATAAAGAAGTGGTACCATTATTTGTGTGATATCCCGACATTAATTTCAAATCTTCCCGACTTCTTGCAGAATGGACTTGAAGAATTCTAAATCATTAAATAGAGAAGATCTCAAGCACAATGACCCCACGATTGTAACTTGACATTTTTCTAGATTGACAAGGACTATAGCAATCGACACGGAAGTTATCGCGTGAACAAGACTTGTCAGTCATAAGTCCAATTTGACCAAACACGTTTAAAACTTGGAAAGTAGGATAACTCACAAAAAATTTAAGATTTAAAGCTTCAAATTTTATGGAAAAAAGAAGAAGAATAAGAGGAAGACATCGTGAGCATGCCGCTGCCCCTCACTCCCTTTTTTTTGGAAAAAAATGGTGCACAGTCTTTACCAAATTTAGCATCTTTGATTTTGAACCAAAAGGCCTCAATTCACCTTCATTAATTCAACAGTTAACTCCAACAATCTCCCCCTCTTCTCAGTTCGATGAGAGGTTTGGATTGAAGCAATATTATCTGAGAGCCATGTGAATTAGTCATGGCATCTCTGGCAGTCTCTTTGGACCTCAAAGATCAAATCACTAGCATCAAATTGCATCTTGAAAGCTTTAGATTATTGATTTTACCAAGATCCCTTCCATAAAGAGCTCTTCTTCTTGGCCACAACCCTTTTGCTTCAATTTAGCTATAAATACAAGGCATGAGGAGCCATTGAGGGCAGTGGGGAGTAAGAGGGCAGAGGCCATTATCAAGAGTATAGAGCAAGAGGAAGTGGGGCAAGAGAAGTGCGAGGATGGGAACTCTCATTACAAAGACAAGGAGGATACTCCGTGAGCTCTTGAATTCAAATCCTCCATCCCTTCTATCCTATTTCTTTGTGGAATCAAGACTCTAATCGATTCTTAGTGATCATCTTCCCCCCATCAATCAAAATTCTATCAATCTAATTACCCTCAAACTCCTTTGCCAAAATCCCCTTTTGCGATCTCGTGATTAAAGACCATGGCCTCAAAGAAGAAAGTTACGAAGGTTGTAGAAGTAGGAGCTGCCAATAATGCTACGGACACCATCATTACAAACGGAATGACGAGTATTGGGGTTACAAACGAACCACCAGTCATGGATCTCCAAGTATTATATTTTTATAATAAAGGTAGCAAGTAGGCCATCATCCCATGAATTGGCAACAAAAACTTGCAGTCATAAAATATGATTTTTCTTTCAATTCTTGCATATAATATTTTTAAAAGAATTCTTAACCTCAAATTCCAAGGGGTAACTTGGGCATGTACAAGATGAACCTAAGGAGGTACAAGGAAGGTATTGTGTCCCTAAAAGATTTAATATTTTTGATTTTGTGTTGATCGAACGAAATCTCTGATGGGTAATCACGGATGCTAATCCTCAGTATATAAGAGACCTTGAGATGAAATTTACAATGGCAAATTGCAATAAGGAAATTATGTGTCGTTTTTAACATAGAATGATGACAAAAGTGAGTGTTTATTTGTCGTGCAACATATATTGAATGATATTATAGGAAAGGGGACATGTGATAATGTATAGTATGTTAATTCAAGTACATCTAATCATATAAATAGCCATACCAAATAGTTTGGAGAGATGCAAGATTTATAAAGTTTAGGTTATGTATAGACATGCAATGATTTGTGTCATATGATTTTACATATTATATGTTGAAAAAGCTTCATTTATCCTTACATGATGGTCAAAAGAAGTGTTTGTTAGATGTTTTACATGTGTCATCCATCACAAAGATTTTGGCATCTATTGATCAAATGATAGAGTAAGTTAAAGATGCCTATGATTATTATAGGTCTTGTGATGTTTGTTAGTGAATGATGAAGCCCACAAAAACCAACATAATGCCATTGTAGTAGCCAATTCTTCCCTTGAAGCCATTTGAGAAATGGAGCATCAATTTTATGGGGCTAATTGGCCCTCCAACCAAAAGAAAGCAGAATAAATACATCCTAATTTATACAAAAAATGTGACAAAGTGGTGTAAAGCCAAAGCTCTCAAGTGAGATGATGGTAATAATGTTGCTCTATTCCTATAGAAAATATTATCACCCACTTTGGTAGTCCCTTGGAGCTGGTAAGTGATCGTAGCACTCACTTTCTAAACAAGATTATGGAAGAGCTGACCAAGATCTACAAGATCCATCATTGCAAGTTCATACCCTACTATCTTAGAGCCAATGACTAAGTTGAAGTCACCAATCATATTCTCTATTTGATCCTCACAAGGAGGATTACCCCACATTGCTGTGATTGAGATGATCGAACTACAAAAGCCCTTTGGGTATACAGAATCTCTCATAAGGCTACCACAGGAGGACATAAATCTTTCTAGTAGGTTTATGGTACATAAGTTATTTTCCTTGTTGAGTTGAAATTGCCCTCTTTGTGAGTGGCCATTATCGAATGATTAGGATATTTCGAGTCCTTGTAGCACCATCTCTTGTACTTGGAATGTGTGGGTGAGACTTGAAGGGTAGCTGTACAGTGTATGAAAGCCACATAGGCTTGATGCAAAGTTTACCATGATAGTTTTATCAAGAAAAATGAATTCAAGGAAGGTGATCTCATCCTCGTATATGATTCTTGCTTTGGCAAGTTTCTTGGAAAGCTTCAATAGCACTAGATGGGCCCCTACAAGGTACTTGTAGTCAACTCTAATGGCTTTGTGCATATACAAGCCATAGATACCTTTGATTATTCCTTCTAATCAATGGCTACCATCTAAAGAAATATTTTTCTCTTTGGGGCTTTTATTCCTCTTGGGGGTCACTTCTCAATGCTTCTTACATTCCTGCTTATGATAGTTGCCATTATTTGGATTCTGTTGGACAAGGAGAATGACTTTCTTTGTCCCCTCTATTTCAACTACTATCCCTATTTTGTTTCTTTCCTTTCTAATCCAATAGATGTGGCATGGATGGTTTTGAATATTGGTATTTTTATCTTTTGAAAAAAAATAAAAAATAAAAAATATAAAAAGAAATTTTACACACACACACACACACACACACACACACACACACACACACACACACACACACACACACACACACACACACACACACACACACACACACACACACACACACACACACACACATGTTATGGGAGAAATAGACTTCGTTGGTCTCTACCATGCTAACTCCTCTTCAAGAAAAGGTAAAAACACCCTCGAGAGTAGAGAGGGAAAAAAAAACTATTATGGAAGAAAATAAAGAAATTCCTTGTCATAAACCAGCCTCACTTCAAGAAAAGGTGGCAAACACCCTTGGGTGGGAAGTTGGCTATGGAAAAATTGGCAATACCCTATATTCTAGATACACTACACCTTTTGATGATCATTTCTAGGGTATAGTTTTGAAGCCACCTCCCTTAGTGCGCTACGCCCCTGTGTTTCCAAAGACATGACCTCTCCCATAGATAGAAGATCTTCATTCCATCCATGTTTATGATCTATTAGCTACCTGTAACATGTCCACTTGTCCACTTGTGGGACACATCTTAGCAGCCCATTGGGAAGAGAGTCTAGAAAGCGCCACTTGGCACTCACAAGGAATGCCATAGGGTTTGCGATCTAAGTCTTCCCGAGTTCGCTCGTCCACTTGTGGGACACGTCTTAGTAGCCCATCGAGAAGAGAGTCTAGAAAGCGCCGCCTAGCACTCACAAGGAATGCCACAGGGTTTGCGATCTAGGTCTTCCTGAGTCTGCCCCAAGCGGAAGTATCCAGCCATTCCAACTTAGGACCGACCTGAAGTTAGGGTTTCTTTCCTATCAACAAAGTCTCTAGGAAGTAGCTAGTGTCTGAACCACTTTGCGTAGGAACAACAGAGTCGAAGCGGATTTATGCTACACTTGGTTCATAGAAAATGGGAAACAAGAGGGATGCAAAGCTCAACCTCTCTGCCCATAAGGCATAGTCCCATTCTGCTCCCCTAAAATAGCATACATTGGGATTCTAACTCTACCGACTCTAGGTCTTCACAGTTTTGTTAACACGTGTTTTGAGAAAAGTTCACAGCTAACCGGGACCACCCTTCCTTAGGACGGACCCAAGTTACATCCACCGCATTTTCCTCGGTTTGCTTAGTTATCTAATTACCTACCACATTATGTTTGACATGCAAAAGCAGCTTCCTTAATTAATCAATTTAAACACAGATTCCTTCACGTAACTTAGGCACTGACACAAAAACAATGTCAAGCAAGTTCCTTTTTCAAATATCTGATCTTTATTTATCATAGTCCCGTAATACATCAAATATCATGCCCGAAGGCTATCCTAGCAATCAACATGATTGCTGCTCCAAGTTCTGCCCGTAGACTAGTACATGGGCCTCGTGATCCCATCTCGAGTCACGTCGGCCTCTTGTGCAGGATTCGGAGGCAAGGGATTTACAACCAGAGCCTCCCCTGGCACCCAAGCGTCCTCCCGCTCCAAGCAGCACCCACAGAGAGACCTCTCGTGACAGGTTTGGTCCATATACCCGGCACGGCTAACGACCCCCTTGGATAGGGCCAGGCAGGGAATCGGAGGTAATTGAACCTGCCTCTCCCTCCACGCTTTTAACCTGAAGCATTAAGTGTTTTGCCTTGAGTTAGTTCATTGAGTAAAGAAGTTCAAACAATGTACTTAATTGTACAATCACGATCATCTCAGAGGTCGTTTGTACAACCAACTGCTAAGGTGTGATTCCTTCTTCCCGAATGCTCCCAGCATTTGGTCATGCATCGTTTGCTACTTGGCGAGATTCTAGGGGCCTGGCAAAGCTAGGTTGCTTGTTTCCCATTTTCCTTCGGGTTAGGGTTTGTACCCTACCGACCCTAATTATCCTTACCTTAGGTCTCTTTGTAAGATAGATCATGGACAACCCTGTTGTCCTCGGTTGGTCAACTTGCTGGCTATCTCCTAGATCCCTTGAAGTACCTATGTACCTTTATCTTTGATTTTAATTGATCAAGATTGTCTATCCCCTTGACCATGGTTGGTCAAGATGGTTCTGTTTAGAACAGTTCCTACTTCGTCTTAAGTATAATCTTCTTAAGCCCTCACATGCACTAAGCTTTTACCTATCCCTCTTGAAGTCACCAAGGACTTTGACATGGGACTTATGGATCTCAGTCCCATTTGGTGAATTACAATCAACGTTGAATTTTTCCAACAACTTTAATGCACGCGACGTAATGCCATACCTTCATTTCAATGCTTACAATTTTGATATAATCCATACGATATTTTATGCCACACATGGGAAGGTACTTTCTATACATGCAATCTTAACATTATCCTCTATGTAATTATTTACATGATCTATAACCTTCTTGAATGATCTAACTTTATGTGATCATTGTATGAGTCTAGCTGCACTTTAATCTTTTCTGCAGCTTATTACAGGTACCTTAGAATCCTTCTTGCGATAGGAGATGCACTTTGCTTCTTTCGATGTCCTCTAAAATGTATTTTGCAAGAACTTGTGCAAGGAGCAATGCACTTTATGCAAGAGTTCATGCAATAATTTTTGGTAATTTACATGCGATTATCTAATCAATTCCACCTATTATGATGTCATCTTACAACGGAAATTATCTTGCTTGTTACATACATCACAACTAAGTTCATACCTAGGAAATTATCAAACACTCAATTAATGTGATGCATGTGAATATGATTTTTCACCGTGATAATTATAACCTATGATTTAATAATAGAGCAACCTGGGTTTGGAGTGATGTCTTGATTCCAGTAGTATTGATGCCTGATGAACCGTTCGTGGTTGCGGTGCCACCTTGTTTCGAACCTCCATCCACACTTGCAAGGTTTTCAGGCGTCTTTGTGGAACTATACTTCGGGGCCATACTCGAAGACGCCTGTACAAGAGATAGAATTCTCGCACTCTCCTATGCAAAATTCTCGCAGCCTCTCCTTGAGTGGAGAAAAGATAATGAAGGGGGAGGGGGCGTATTTTCGGAAATGTCAAGAGGGGTGTGTGACCTCTCTTCAAGGGGGGGAAGAAGAAGCTTCCAGAAGCTTCTCTCTCTCTCTCTCCCTTTCTCTCTTTCTCTCTCTTTCTCTCTCTTTCTCTCTCTCTTTGCGATGATGATGGGGGGGATGTGGGTGCTGTCAAAGACGGAGGGGGGGCGTGATGTAGGCAACGAGGAGGGGAGTGTTACATGCTGACTACCAGGGAGGAGGCAGGGGAAGCTTCCCCTTTATAATGGGGAGGAGGGCTTCACGAGGGGAGGGAGACAGCTGTTAACGACTGCCACCCTCCACCTGGGGGGCTGCATGCCCCCCCTTTCACTCTCTTCACTCCCTCTCTCTCTCTCTCTCCCCGACGTGCTGTCAGCGCGGGGAGAGAGAGAGTAAAAGAATTGGTGTTAAATTTAAAATTTTTTTAAGGGGGGGTTCTTATGGGGAGGGTATGGGGGGGGTATGTTACAGCCTCTCCCCCTTAGAGGAATCCAGATGTCCTCATCTCGAGAAGACCTGGGGGTATTGTTGGTTGAGAGTATTTTCATCCATCTAGGTGGCATCCTCTTCTGGATAATCTTTCCACTGGATGAGGTATTCTCTCAAGGTCCTTGATCTCAAATGCCTCTCTCTAACATCTAGGATTCTATCAGGCCATAGCTCAAGGACTCCTTGGCTAGGCATTACAATTTGCTAATCATCAAGTACATGATTAGGATTAGGTAGATACTTTTTCACTAGGCTAATGTGGAATATATTATGAGTCTTTAGAGTTGCGGACAGCTGTAGTTTGTAAGCATTAGGCCCTAGGCACTTGGTGATCTTATAAGGTCCACAATACTTCAGACTTAGCTTCTTGTAATCTCCCAAGGACAGTGAACTCTTTTTAGGATGTACACGGATGAAGACCATATCACCTTCAATGAAGGCCACAGTTTTAAGTCAGCATAAGCCTTCTGTCTATCCTTGGCAGCTTGAATGTCTTGTCTTATTGATTTGATTTGATCAACCATGTCTTCCAGCATCTACCTTGAAGCTTCTACCCTCAAAGTTGGATTTGAGAAGTTCAAAGGGGTACGACAATCATGCCCATACAATGCTTGGAAAGGGGTCATCTAAATACTCTGTTGGTAAGAAGCATTGTAGGCAAACTCAACCAGTGGTAAATATTGAATCCATTTTTTGGGTTTGCGACATTAGTATGCCCTAAGCATATCTTCAATGACTTGATTGACTCATTCTGTTTGACCATTAGTTTGGGGATGGTAAGCTGTACTGAAACAGAGTTGAGTTCCAATAGCCTCAAAGATAGCCCTCTAGAAGTGTGATGTGAAGAGAGAGTCATGATCACTAATGATTCTTCTGGGTAACCCATGAAGTTTGAATATTTCCTTGATGAATAATCTTGCGATATCTGAAGCTTTATAGTTTGTCTTGACAGGGATGAGATGTGCGACCTTAGTGAGCATATCTACTACAACCATAATAGAGTTATATCCTCCCTGAACTTGGGGTAAGCGAACAATGAATTCCATACTAATGAATTCCCATTTCATTTGGGGAATGTCAAGTGGTTGCAATTTTCCAGGCATTTTAACATGTTCTGCCTTAATGCATTGACAAGACAAACATTTCGTGACATATTTGAGTACGTCACCCTTGAGCCCTTCCCAATAATAGCTCTTTCTGACCGCATTAAGGGTCTTGGCATAACCAGGATGTCCTGAGAAAGGGGAGTCATGGGCTTCCTATAGTATCTTCTGCTTGAGAGTTTGGCTTGCAGGGATACATAATCTTGTCCTAAAGTAGAAAAGCCCACTACTGATGGAGAATTCTTGATACTTCGTCTTTAGCTTCGGGTCTTGATCCTTGATGGGGATCTCCCTTAGCATTTTCTGATAGACTGGGTCATGATATGCCCCCTCTTTTGCTAGCTCAAGAATCGGGTTGTTTGGCATTGATACCTTTATGGCTAGAGACCTTGATGTTGATGGAGCTTGCAAAATAAGAGAATTTAGAAATGCCTTGCGACGATTGAGTGCATCGGCGACTACATTCTCTTTTCCAGGCCTATATTTGATTTCAAAATTGTATTCTTCCAGCACTTCGATCCATCGACGTTGCCTCATATTAAGCTCATTCTGGGTGAAGATCCATTTAAGACTCTTGTGGTCCATTGCTAAGGAAAATTTGTTACCTAGCAAGTAATGTCTCCAAAGTTTGAGAGCATGGATGACAGCCAATAGCTCCAAGTCATGGGTAGCATAATTCCTTTCATGGCTCTTCAATTTTCTTGAAGAATATGCTATAGGATGACCTTCTTGCATAAGTACACATCCTAAAGCAAGTGCGCTAGCATCAATTACCACTTCAAACTCCTTACTAAGATCAGGAAGTTTCAGGATGGGTGTTGATACTAAGCTTTGCTTTAGTTTGTCAAAGCTTGTCTGTTCAGCACAGGTGACCATATAATTGCTACTTGCTTCTTTAGTAGATCAGTCAAAGGTGCTGCAATCAAAGCATAATCTTTGATGAAAATTCTGTACCATCCTGTCAACCCAAGAAAACTACGTATTTCTTTGATAGAAGTTGGTGTTGGCCATTCCAGAACGTCTCTGACCTTAGCCGGATCTACTGAAATTCCTTCTGCTGACACAATGAATCCCAGATATTCAATCTGTCGCTTGAAAAATACGCAGTTCTTCTTCTTGGCATAAAGCTTGTGTACTCTCATTGTTTCAAGAACAATGCAAAGCTGGGGTTCATGATCCTTTTCCTGTTTTGAGTAAACTAGGGTATCGTCAAATAAGACGAGTACAAAGTCATCAAGATAGGGCCTAAAGATATCTTGCATTAACCTATTGAAGGTAGTAGGAGCATTCGTTAGCCCGAATGACATCACTAGGAATTTGAAGTGTCCATACCTTGTACTGAATGCAGTCTTCGAAATACCTTCTTCTTTGATCCTTATTTGATAATATCTAGATCTGAGGTCTATCTTTGAGAAGACCTTCGCTCCTTGAAGACGGTCAAGTAATTCATCTATTCTTGGAATGCGGTATTTATTTTTGATGGTTGCTTGATTCAATCCTCTGTAGTCAATGCATAGGCGAAGCATTCCATCTTTTGTCTTTTGGAACAACACTGGAGCTCCCCATGGTGAACTGCTAGGTCAGATGTAGCCGTGATCTAACAGTTGCTTGAGTTGCTCTTTCAGTTGATAGCTTCCGGGATGGACATATTATTTGGCCTCTTTGTGATCGATGCAGCTCCTAGCACAAGTTTGATTTCGTGGTCGACTTTCCTTTGGGGAGGGAGTTCCGTCAGATCTTCAGGGAATACATCTGTGTATTCCTTTAACCATGAAGATTTTTCTTCGGATTAAACTGATAGATAGGTAGACCCTTTTGAATACCTTTTATTATCCGTGTTGCCTTTGCCAACTGTATTTTTGGCTTACCGACCTCACCTTGAGTCGTGACTAGTTCCCTTTCAGAATTTTGGAAGGAGACTTGGCCCTCCCCACAGTGGATGTGGGCATCATTAGGTATTAGCCAATCCATTCCGAGTAAACATTCGTGGACACCTAGGTTCATTACCCTGAATCTCACAGAAGTTGGCTTCCCACCCCGTAGGAATCTCACCTTAGGAGTTTGCCTAGCACAAGTGACTTCACGACCATTTGCTAATTCCACAAGTAAAGTAGGTGCATTTGTTGTGGCTATTCCTAATCTTTTTGCACAGATTGGTGACATGAAGGAATGTGTATTGCCACAGTCAATTAGGGTTTTGAAGCTTTTACCTTGATATTCTGATGGGGTTTGAATCACCGAGAATTGGCGATTTGGACCCTTCTTGTGAAGAGTGGTGTGAACCGTTACCCTCTCAATGTCAGCATCCATGGATGGATCTTCTTCATTGTCTAGCTCCTTGTTGGAAACACTGGAGGTTCTCCCTCTAGACACAACGGTGGTTCCTTTGCCATGAGCGGCTCTATTTTGACCTTGGAATTGCCCTTGGCGATGCCCTTTGCCAAGCTTGGGGCACTCCCTCTTGAAGTGTCCAAGCTCGTTGCAATGGAAGCAACGTGGGTTGCGATAATTGCTTTGCGTTGGAACAAAGTTGTTGACAGCATTGACTCTAGCTTTCTTCCTTTGGCCCTGATTTTGACCCGCGCTCTCTTAGTCTGAGCCTTAGACATACCCTTATTCTGATCCTTGTAAGGCCAAATCCTGTTGTTCCTTGGTTTGGTATGCACGTCCTATATTATTGGAGCAGCTCAAATGAGTGTGTCTTGTAGGTCCATTGGGTGCATTGATTCCAATCGAGTGTTTGTGGGTGGATTCAACCCAACACAGAATTTTGACACCTGTTGTGTCATATCCATTGGGGGTGCATACTTTAGGAGTGAAATGAACTTCAAATAATATGCTTCAAGGGATAATAATCCTAGCTGCTTCAAGTCATAGAATTCATTCATCTTTTGTGTGCAATAGGTAGGTGGCAGATATCTCCCTCGCACGGCTTCCTTAAGCTTATCCCAAGTGACTGTCCCCTCCAAGATTGCTTGGTCTTTGCACCACTGTTTCCACCAAAATCTAGCTTTGCATGTAAGCTTAAGTTTGGAGAGCATGGCTTGGTTAGCAGGTGCAATTCCTGCTGTCTCAAAATAGTCCTCCATGGACTCAATCCAGATCTCGGTGTCGGCTTGAACAGTCCTTCCCTTGCATCAAACTCGGGTAGCTTAATTTGTTTGAGAAGGAATTTCTTCTCTTGAACCACAGTTGGACTTAGTGCAAGAGTCGGATTTGGAATCTACGCTTGGGGTTGTGTCTGAACAATAAGATTCTTTATGTTAACATCTTATCATACGTTCCCATATTATATTAATATGAATAGCATAGCTTTTTAGCTAAGTGATTTAATCACTTAATAGCTCAGTTAACATTTGTGATCAAGATAGATAATTGTAAAAAGTCTTATTTATTCATGAAGGCATGACCCTTTGAGTACATTTATTTTGGATAAGTAGGACAAGCTGATTGATACATCAGTTTGGGGAAAATAGGATTGTGTTACAATCGGCTACAGGGACAGAATAATAATATGGAGTGGAGTCATGGATTTTCAAGAAATGGTAAGTCATAGGAAGCTTGGGGTATCCCTTCCTTTGATACACATTCTTCTCGTAGTGCCCTAACACTTTGATTTTGTCAGCAAAGATTACCTGGGTCACTTCTTCATAGACATACTTGTTTTGCTTGACTTGCCGACCGCTAACATGAAAAGTTGTGTTTATGCGAACTTCAAAAAAGATGAACAGCTTCACGATCTTTAAATCCTCCATCCACTTGATTCTCTTCAAGTTGGTTTGA
This sequence comes from Lygodium microphyllum, assembly GCF_053477565.2. Classification (NCBI taxonomy): domain Eukaryota; kingdom Viridiplantae; phylum Streptophyta; class Polypodiopsida; order Schizaeales; family Lygodiaceae; genus Lygodium; species Lygodium microphyllum. Next base: position 147,957,999 of record NC_141146.1, on the reverse strand, counting down.
AGGTACGTGAGTCGGTGGGCTGCTATGTAGTATATTCCTAAGTCTCCCGTCCATCTCCGTTCCACATACAGGGGCAAAGGATTATAGATGCAGTCCAGAATATCCATCATGCCAAGCCTCTGATGATAATTCGAAGCATGCATTGTAGTCATGAACATGACTTGGAATACTAAGAACTTGCTCCATGCTTCATGACTCTGCAACCCAGCATCCATAAGTGAGTAAAGAAATGTTTTCAACAGAAAACACTGCTTTATTCCACTCATCTTCCCCTGTTTATCCCCTTATTCCCTTTATTTTCCTCCATTAAGTTCCCTTGTAATTCTTAGACCTCGTTGGTTCAATTGTAACGTGTCCGCTCGTCCACTTGTGGGACACGTCTTAGCAGCCCATTGGGAAGAGAGTCTAGAAAGCGCTGCCTGGCACTCACAAGGAATGTCACAGGGTTTGCGATCTAGGTCTTCCTGAGTTTGCCCCGAGAGGAAGTATTTGGCCGTTCCCACTTAGGACTGACTTGAAGTTAGGGTTTATTTCCTATCAGCAAAGTCTCTAGGAAGTAGCTAGCGTCGAGCTCCAGATGAACCACTTTGCGTAGGAACAATAGAGTCAAAGCGGATTTATGCTGCACTTGGTTCATGGAGAATGGGAAATGAGAGAGATCCGAACCTCAACTTCTCTGCCCATAAGGCATAGTCCCATTCCACTCCCCTAAAATAGCATACATCGGGATTCTAACTCTACCGACTCTAGGTCTTCACAGTTTTGTTAACACGTCTTTTGAGAAAAGTTCCCAGCTAACCGGGACCACCCTCCTGTAGGACGGACCCAAGTCCCGTCCACCGCACTTTCCTCGGTTTGCTTAGTTATCTAATTACCTACCACATTATGTTTGATATGCAAAAGCAGCTTCCTTAATTAATCAATTTAAACACAGGTTCCTTCACGTAACTTAGGTACTGACACAAAAACAATGTCAAACAAGTTCCTGTTTCAAATATCTGATCTTTATTTATCATAGTCTCGGCATACATCAAGTATCATGCCCGAAGGCTATCCCAGCAATCAACAGGATTGCTGCTCCAAGTTTCACCTGTAGACTAGTACACGGGCCTTGAGATCCCATCTCGAGTCACGTCGGCCTCTTGTGCGGGATTTGGAGGCAAGGAATTTACAGCCAGAGCCTCCCCTAGTACCCAAGCATCCTCCCGCTTCAAGCAGCACCCACGGAGAGACCTCTCGTGGCGGGTTCGGTCCATATACCTAGTGCGGCTAACAACCCCCTTGGATAGGGTCACACAAGCAATCGGAGGTAACTGAACTTGCCTCTCCCTTCGTTCTTTTAACCTGAAGCATTAAGTGTTTTGCCTTGAGTTAGTTCCTTGAGCAAAGAAGTTCAAACAATGTACCTAAGTGTACAATCACGATCATCTCAGAGGTCGTTTGTATGACCAATTGCTAAGGTGTGATTCCAATCTTAACATTATCCTCTATGTAATTATTTACATGATCTATAACCTTCTTGAATGATCTAACTTTATGTAATCATTGTATGAATCTAGCTGCACTTTAATCTTTTCTGCAGCTTATTACAAGTACCTTAGAATCCTTCTTGCGATACGAAGATGCGCATTGTTTCATTCGATGTCCTCTAAAATGTATTTTGCAAGAACTTATGCAAGGAGCAATGCACTTTATGCAAGAGTTCATGCAAGAATTTTTGGTAATTTAGGATGCGATTATCTAATCAATTCCACCTATTATGATGTCATCTTACAACGGAAATTATCTTGCTTGTTACATACATCACAACTAAGTTCATACCTAGGAAATTATCAAACACGCAATTAATGTGATGCATGTGAATATGATTTTTCACCGTGATAATTATAACCTATGATTTAATAATAGAGCAACTTGGGTTTGGAGTGATGTCTTGATTCCAGTGGTATTGATGCCTGATGAACCGTTCACGGTTGCAGTGCCACCTTGTTTCGAACCTCCATCCACACTTGCAAGGTTTCCGGCCATCTTTGTGGAACTACGCTTCGGGGCCATACTCGAAAACGCATGCACGAGAGATAGAATTCCCGCACTCTCCTATGCAAAATTCGCACCGCCTCTCCTTGAGTGGAGAAAAGATAATGAAGGGGGAGGGGCGTATTTTTGGAAATGTCAAGAGGGGTGTGTGACCTCTCTTTAAGGAGGGGGAGAAGAAGCTTCTAGAAGCTTCTCTCTCTCTCTCTCTCTCTCTCTCTCTCTCTTTCTCTCTCCCTCTTTCTCTTTCTCTCTCTCTCCCTCCCTCTCTCTCTCTCTCTCTCTTTGCAATGATGATGGGGAGGGGGGAGGGGGTTTCTGATCACGAGGGGGGGGGGGGGGGGGGAGTGGGTGCTATCGAAGAGGGGGGGGGGGCGTGATGTAGGCGTCGAGGGGGGGAAGCGCTGCGTGCTGACGACCAGGGAGGAGGGCTTCACGAGGGGAGGGAGACGGCTGTTAACGGCCGCCACCCTTCACCTGGGGGGCTGGATGCCCCCCCTTTCACTCTCTTCACTCCCTCTCTCTCTCTCTCTCCCTGACGTGCTGTCAGCGGGGAGAGAGAGAGAAAAAAAATTGTGTTAAATTTAAAAGTTTTTTAAGGGGGGGTTTCTTATGGGGAGGGTACCAGGGGGGGGGTATGTTACACTACCTTCCTGGATACACCTCTTCTTCACAATATATTGTTCACCATCATTGACAAATATTCATTGATGACCATTGAGAGAGATATAAGATTTCATTCTAATAGGATGGGGATGTGAGTATGGGTTGCCCTCTATATTCATCATGGAGTGTGAGACAGCAAGTGGGTCGAGTGACAAGTTTTTTCTCTTAAATCAATGAGAGGTGAGCTATGTGAATGGAGTGTTGCACACATGAGTTAGGCCGCTCAATACACAAAGTATGATATGTTCTATGCATTGTACTATAAGGCTTCATGGCCTTCCTTTCTCACACTGTATAACAGCACAAGGTGGGATGTATGATTACAACATCAATTGCGCACAAGGCATATAACCTTTGCATAAGGGATAGCGAGGATTATATTGATGGGTGTTAGGAATAGAATGTCCTTCTGTATCTATTAATTGAGTGTGAAAGAGAGGGAGACAGAGTGTGACAAATCTTTTGTTTCCACTAACAAAGAGGTGAGGTTTGAGGGACGTTACAATAATTGGCGATCAGGTACGTTCTTGTTTCTCTTTACACACTGAATGAGCTTATGCCACCATCACAAGATACATCATTATATTCTACACATTGCACTACAAGGCTCCTTGACCTTCCTTCTCACACCTATGCTTGATAGGGTGGAATGTATTAATGCACAATCAATTGTGCAAACTAGCATACTCCCCCTTTGCTTTTCCTCTCGTCAATTTCTAAATAGGATATGAGATATGGGTTCCTACCATCCCTCTTCAATCGATGTAAGTACATGGGGTGAGTGACTACTCTATCATTCTCAACTTGAGTGATTAGTGAGCATGAGAGCCCCATGCTTCATTGATGATAAACTGATGGTCTTCATCTGTACTGGTACCTCCTTGGGTGCTGTATTGTGACCACACATTTTTCCTTTTGCCTACTCATTGTTTGGATGCACGGATTGGTCATTATTACTTTTTGTGTGTTTGTGACTATTTTTAATTACATTTCAATAAAATTTCCATACAAACATACTCTATTTTCCTCAGAACTTTATTCTGACTTGACCATTCTGTGGGGCTTATCAAGATATATATTTTTCCTTTTCATCGCTCTCCATTCCACTAGACATATTTGTCATTATTAAAATTTCAATGTGTTTTCAGATGCATTTTTTGATATTTTTCCATGTGAACACTCCTTTTTGATGCCATACATTTTGTTTAGGTTGTCAATCCTATTTTCTTTGTTGGATTGCCCACTTTTCCACTTTTCTATGCCTTCACCCAACTGTCGAATTTTCTAAAATTAAAATTTCCATGATTTTGTGTGATTTGAATCGCCATGTACCTACGTGAATTACCGCTTTTGCTTTGTGCCATGTGCCATTCTGCCCATGATCTGTTGTATCTGCATGTTCATGCTCTTGCATGACATTTTTCTTTCTTCAACACAATTTTTGATCCCCCCTTGCGCATGTGTTCAGGACAAGGGGGGATGGCCAAACACTTATTTAAATCAGTTATATTTTAAAAAATGTATTAAAAATCCCCCACCTTTCTTTCTCTCCCCTCCCTCCATCTCTTTCTGTCTCCTCTTCTTTTTCTTTTTATTTTTTTACAAAATAATTTTAAATAATTTTAAAAATATTTTTTCTCTCTCTTCTCCCCCTCCCTCTCTCCCATAACCTCCTCACCTCTCCCTATCTCTCTCGTTCTCTCTCCCCTTCTCCATCTCCTTCTCTCCTTACTCTCTCTCTCCCCTCTCCTCCTCCTCCTCCTCCTCCTCCTCCTCCTCCTTTGCCTTACCCTCCTCTCCCTCCTTCCCTTTCCTCCCTGCCCCTTTGGGCTGTTCGCCCTTGCTGCTCCCTTTGCCAACTCAGCCCGCTGGGGGGCGCTATACCTCCTCCACTTTGTCCGTTCCTCCTCCTTCCCGCAATCATCTCCTCCCCTCCCTCTTTGCTAGCCCCTGCTACCTGCTGGGGTGCCTGGCCACCAGTCTTTGGCACATTCCTTGCCCTTGGCGCACCTGGGGGGCATCCAATAGCGCACCACCTGCATCTGCCTTCCTTCTTGCTAGGCCCCGCTATCTACTGGGGCGCTTGGCCATGAGGCCGCGGTGCCTTCTTGCCTGCCTTGACGTGTGGGGGGTGTCCGCTAGCATGTTGCCCGCATTTGCCTCCCCTACTCCTCCTTCCACCACCTTCCCTTACTCCTTCTGCCGCCACCTTCTCCTTCCCCCACCCCCCACCCCCCACCTCCTCTAGGCTCTTCCTCCATCCTCCACCACCTCCCTCCCTCCCTCTCGACCCCCACCCCCAAAACCATCCCCCACCCACAACCACCAACGCCTCCTGAGGCCCCCCCATCCCACTCCCAACCAAAACCCCCCAGTACACCCCCCATGGGTCCCTTACTCCCTGTCAAGGCCCCCTTTCCACGTAGAAACCTCCCTGCACTATGCCCCGTCAAAATCCAAACACGACCAACCACGCGAACCCACCCTTGCACCTGTGCAACCATCGGCACATCCAATTGGTTCTGCCTCTACCATTGTTGTCAATGACTGCCACTGGGTTCTTCTTGATGTTTGTTCGTACACGGGACTTGCCTTTTCATGGTTTGTGTGCATGGCCTTTCTTTATTGTCGTTCACCTGTAAGAACACATGTGTCGTTTTATCCATGCTACGCAGCTTGGAGCTATTGTTCGCGCGTAATTGTTACTTATCTCGGTATCCACCTTTTCTTGCCAATAACTAATTTCAAAAACACATATTTTTTAAATTCTAAACTCAATAATTAACAAAAATATTTAAAAATGCAAAATGCCTCTTTAAAAATCCAAAAATTTTGTAAAAGTTTCCAAGAAAATAGACTAATAAGCATCCCATTTTCTTCAAATTTAAAAATCTATAAAGTACATAAAAAGTCAGAAAATCTGTGAAAAATCAAAGAAAAAGATTTAAAAATGTATTAAAATCATTAGAAAGTGAAAACAATATCCATAAAAATTTCAAAAATTAAGCAAATACATGTTCTTAATTTTTTACTTTTATGTGTTAAAAAATACAAAAAATAGAAATTCATCAAAATTATCATTAAAAAACAACAAAAAGCAAAGCCAACCAAAATACAAACATAAAAAATTACCTATATAAATTCATATATGTGTATGTCTATGTTATTTTTTGTTTTGGCTATTATGATTAGTCAATGTTTTTTTAACTTTATTATTTTACAAGAGATTGAATAGTTTTTAGTCACCTATATGTTTACTTTTTTCGTGGATTTTTGGCCATCGTGAGAGTTGAGGAGTCATGTCCTTATTGTTATTTTATTGTCAAACCTGGTGGGTGTCCCACACACACCGCCAAGTTCTTTTCTTTTTTCCTTCTTCATGTGCACCCCTAGACATATTTAAATTGTAAATAAAACTAAATCGACATTGCACAAAAAAATGAACATACTGCATCCCATAATTTATAAATAAACTTAACACGACCATTAATTTATAAAATGAACCCCCACTATTGCATGAGCATATTGCACTGTAATCCCACTAAATTTTCAAAAGTAAAAATGAATCCCTGTTGTTACATATGCATGCGTACATGCACTACGTATATATTAAATTGTAATAAAATAAATCCTCGCTATTACGCATACATGCGTTTTATGCTAGCACAATCTATCTGTAAAAATGAATAGCATTTTTAGAGACCCTTATTGAGTTAGAGTTTGAGTGGAGGTGGGGTATGATATCCGATTCACCTTGCATTAATGGGCTAAATTATAATTAACTGCTAAATTATATCATAGGCTGAAAAAATGTGCTTATGGGGATAGGATTATTGGTCAAGGTTAGTCTTATTTGTCCCTATCTTTTTTGTTTGTTAGTCTTTTGTGGTCCTGTTTTGAGTATGTTGTCATTTGTATTTGGTCTCTAGTCAGTGTCTGGGTTTGTAGTATGCTTGATCTTTTATTTTCTTTTGTGTGCTTGACTATGGGGATTCAAGGTGCCTCTATGTTTGTAGATCACAAAGTTATTGGTCACACGTGTGTAGGTCATGTCAGAATTTTTACATAGGCTTTAAATTGTTTAAGGGTTGGTCTAGTGTAGTCCTATCAATTAGGGTTCTTTCCTGTTTTTTTCTCAATGGTGGTTTTTAAATTATCTTTGTAGGAATTTCCTTTTTGTTTCCTGGTCTTTGTGTATGTGGTATATCCTATGTAGTCTGAATGGCGCCCCCACCGATAGCGGTTTAGCATGTCCCACTATTGGTTCATGACTATTTCTTGTTAATGGATGTAGATTATATTTAGTCGATTGCCCTTTTATTACCATCACATTCCTGCCTATCAATGCTAAACTCTGTTATTCCTTTCTAGAATCCTATTTTTAGCTTCTAACTTGGAGACTTATGTGAGTGAGTTGTAGCATTCCAAGGAAATTGTTACAACACAACAAAAGATAATTGAGGAGCTATAATGTAAAGTAATTGAGCTTTTTGTTCCTCCCCCTGCTCCTATAGTTTCTTCTATTCAAGCTTCTATAGAGGAGTCGGAAAGCCTAGAGCAGTAAGCCAAATTAAGTGGATGTTCTTTCTACTAAGGTGGATTGGATCATCTTCAACAACATATCGATTATTTGCACGAATACTTTATTTACTTTATTGATTGTGTATCATCTCCCCTTACTTTTGGATTAAATACTAATAGTAAAAGTTTACCCTATATATGCCTCTTAGCATTGTTGACTTGGAAGCACCAAAAGATGGGTGGCATAACCTTTGATCTATTGATTTACTTAATTCAATTTTTGATCGTGTTATTGATGATCTAGTTTGGCATAGACACAATTGTTGTCATTCATGTATATCATGGGAGACTTGCAAATTCCTGATGAGAGAAGGATATCAATCTTTATGTGGGGGATGTTATTCTATAATGTAGCCATTTTTATTCGCTTTATGCAGCTAAGCCTTTCAGATGGGTTGTAGACATATGTCTAGAAGACTTCATTGTGTAAATTTTATGCTTGGCATCTACCTTTAGAGGAGGATGTGATGGTTCACCATTGATGGTGGAGTAAAATTTTTAAATCTGATATCCAACCCTTGTGCTCCCAAGTCCTTTTTTACACTGCAAAAAATCCTTTATTTACTAATGCCTTCTTTCAAGACTTTGACTATCAATCTATCCGATTGATCCGGTTGATCTTCTTTTTTCTTTCTGTTTGAGAGTTGAGATTGTGAATTGTTGGGTTTGAGTGTGGTTGAGTATGTATTGAATGGTTTTTGATTATTTGGACAGGTTTTGGTTTAAGCTATATAGTTTTAATGCTTTTTTTAAATAGTCTCTTGAGCTTCTGTATATCTTTCGTTTGTTGTTATTTGTTTCTATGAGTATTCTATGGGATGAATATTTAGATTGGGAAAGTTTTCTAATCTTAAAAATGGAATAAGATAATATCAAAAGAGTGTGAAGAAGTAAAGATGTAAACGTTGAAGACTTGAAGTGATGATAAAGTGATAGTGGCAGTAGTGAGCCTTAAAAGGTCACTATAGTGTTTGTGGTGTCTCTTTGGATCAAACATACCTCTTGAGAGGTGTATTCACAACCAAGAGAGGGTTATTGTGTATTATTCTATTCTATTAGATGAGGATTATGATGTATGAGTGATTGAGAGCATGTGTGAGAGAATAATTGAGTAAAAAATAGTCATTTTTTAATGCCAAAACATTGTATTCTATGAGAGATTGAAGGAAGAAGACTATGGATCATGAATAATGAAGCTTGTATGAATATTTTCCATTCAATATTGAGTGTTTATTTTATTTGTGATTGGAAAATATGGAGATTTTTTGTGATAAATTCATGGGAGATTCATTCTATGATGTTGCATAGAGAATTCATGTTCATGGTGTTTTTTTTCTTCCTTCTTGAAAGCATATAAAAAAAGCTTGTTGGTGTGACAAGATAGATTTTATTGCAGTATTTTCCTTGTTTTTGTAGTGATCTTTAGAGAGCTCCAATGCATCCATTCTAATTTTCATGCATGTCATAAGATGAAACACAAAATGGCCACCTACATCATTTGTAGGCAACATGTAATAAACTTTGTCCAAATTTAAGCTTGGTCAATGGATGGCTCCTTTGGGCAGGCTTTGCACTTTGTGAATGCTAAAGGGGTGGACTAAGTTGAAGGGTGATAACTAAATCTAAAGAACCTCTATCACAAGAGAAAACACAAACAACTTGATTTATTTAGTCCCACTAGATCCTTAGCTATTTCAAACCTTGGGTAGATTGAGGTTCCATTTTAACGCCGACAAAGGCTCCTCTCTAGTATAGTTTGGTAGCAATCTAGAGCTATTACTAGCCAAACGTCCCTAGCCATTGATGATTCTACTCTTCTAGATGGTTTTTGGTTGGAGTAGCTAGGGGTTACATTACAATCTAGAACCCAAATAGCCATATGTCAATTCTTATCAAATGATTATTAATATAGCCTTAATCATTGTCATATAGTGGATAGTGAGGTATCTAATTGAGAATACATAATTATATTCTAATGTCAAAATTATTTTTGTAATGAAATATCTCTTTTACCATTATATTTTTTGAATATCTTTTGAAATCTATTTTTGGTGAGGACATGGCCATCATGCATCATTTGTACTCATGACTAGTATAAGATTTCTATTGCTATTGTTATCCATGTCAATACTTCATGACCATGATGGACAAGGTTGATGGTGTAGTCTAATGGTGTTTTCTTCTAACTATATGGTGTTGATTTATTTCATTAGATCACATTGATGTTCATGTCACTATGTCATATATACATACTCTCATGGACCTCTTCTAATACCCAATCCTAATCTTGATTATATTTTGGTAGTCTTGTATCTTTTCACTTATTCTTTTGTGTCCCTCAAATCTAATGATTATCCATTTGAGACTAACTATGATGAGGAAGACACCCCCCCCCCCCATGGATATGAGGAGACACCATCAAATACCAAAACAATGAGTCAATACCCCTTCTATCTTGAGATTCTACCTCACAATTGATAATTCTCAAGCTTTGACCCCCTCTTTGCTCAAATCCATAGCCAAAACTTTGTGCTTATGGCTCGAATGAGGAGTTTTACTTGTTGCATTGTTAAAGCAAGTTTGTGCCCACAAGTAAGGAGGTTAGATGGGTAAACAACATGTTTTCCACTTTCAAAAGTGTCACCACCACTAAAGCAACAAGAAAAAAGGAGACAATAAACAAAGGCTATTAACCCCACCCCTATAGATGGAATACTCAATGTATAAGAGAATCAAACTATTGAGGTTTGGGTTGGAATTGTTGTATTGTAAAATTTTAGGTAAAGAAACCTAAGTATTGTTTGATAAAATATGGTTTCATGGAAAGTGAGTCTTGGGAAATGAGGCTGTTAGTAAGTTATGAGGGTACTCAAATGTTCCTCATACCTTGGAGGATAATTATTGTTGATGGCATAGACCTCAATCACTAGTCGGGTTAGTCAAGATACTAGTTGGGTAACATTAGTCAAATGAAGCTACCTAATATTGTGAACATGCTCTACATGGTTACTGGTATCCAACCTAATTTCCAATTTATATTGGGGAAGTAGAAGGGTCAAGTGTTGGGTCCAAGGAGGAAAGTTAGTGAGCTCAAGACCTTACTAATCTAAGTTGCATCTATATTATCCTATTATCCCACAAATATGTTATGTACACTCAGTAAAACCATATAAAGTGTATAATACCTTAATTTCTATATTCTCATTAATTTTTATATATAGTACATTTTCCACTCCCTCAATATGAGGAGAAGCTCACATTTGTGCAACAAATCAACCTATTTGACATTCTACTAAAGACTTTCACAACCTATATTATCAGACATAGTTAACATCTATTATATTAAAAACAATTTAATATTTAATTTTAGATATATTTAATAATAAATATAAATTATTATAAAAATAAAACCAACATTAAGAATTAATAACACCTCGGTGCTAGTTTGATCACATCTTGCATCAATGTATTTAGGATTAGAAATGAATATATGTTAGGATAATAACACCTTGGTGATAGTTTGCTTGCATCTTGCACCAAGGTGTTTACTATTTATGATTATGAAAGATATGTGTTAGGGTGGTAACACCTTGGTACTAGTTTGCTTGCATCCTACACCAATGTATAAAACAATGCTTGTTAGGGTACCTACACATTGGTGCAGTTTGATTGCAACCTATAAATATGTACTTATGGTTTACTAAATATTTACTAGGTATAGAAATTGAGTACCATGCTTGTGTCATACATCAACATGCTTGTGTTGTAGCACTCATGGTGTATTGTGTTTATGTCTTTCTACACCAACATGCTTAGGATAGAGGTGTCCTAGGATTAGGAATAAAGGCTGGCTCCATAAGCATGCTTTATGTGATTGGCATCATTGCAAAGCTCGTGAGACTATGCCTTGCTCACTTCACATTTTTCTAGAGCAAAGAACATAACCATGCTATTCTATGGATGCTTTCCTTTGCTAATAAAAAATCACATGTTATGAATATTGAGTGTAACAAATGGTGCACTTTGCACGTAGTGTAATACTTTTTAAAGTTATTTGAATGTATAACACAAATTTTTTCTAGATACTAAGTATAGGTCTTATGAGAGTTAGGCAATTTCACATAAAAATCTATATTTAGTATTAAAAATTTGTGTTATACATGTAAGTAGATTTAAACAATTATTATACTACATGAATAATTTCTTAGCAATAAACTAAAATTCTTTGGATGTCTCCTACTCCATCTGTCCTACCCTATCTCACATATGTTTTGGAGCCACTTCTAATCCATTTCAAAGAATACACACCTATTCTATTTTGAATTCATGCTTGTATTTTGATGTATGGTATAGAGAATTCATGTTTTCATGGGTATAGAGAATGCTTATTATTTCAAACACTTCACCTAATTATGCAATGGATACCTCTCACATAGCTAGCACGTCTCTCACACTTCTATCTTGAGACTTCTATCCATTCTTCTCCCAAGCATATGAAAGTAAGAACGAACACATCAACAACACTATAGTGAACTCGCCATCATCTTACCTTCACCTCGATGCTGCAAAGCAAAAGCTCAATGTGGCTCCATGATCCATGCGATGATACTTGATTTTCCTACTCTACTCCATAGCTTTTGATTCGATTATAAGCATTTGATCCATGAGAGAAAACATGAAAAATAAGAGAGGAAATCCAACCTCTCCTCCAATTTTCCTCTCACCCAAGAAGGAGAAGAAGAGAAGAAATGCATGCAAGGAAGAAGCTTCACCTTGTCACTCCCTCACTCTCACACTCTCACTCTCCCTCACTCTTAAGATAGAGCAAAAGCAGATAAAGTAGAGTAAGAAAGAGAATTTGAGTGTTTAAGTCTTTATGTATGAGTTATGAAATCATAAGTTTTATATGCATTGCAATATAATACAGATTTGATGAGATGTGTTTGTCAAAAAATATAATGTTAGATGAGCTTCAAGTATATAGCTAAATACCATGGACAAGGAGTGCTAGGTTCCATCACATGTAATTTTGAGTCATAGTTAATGAGATGCCATATGCATTGTTGACATCACAAACACATTATTTTTTGCTAACCAATTTGTCAATGCTTGGACATATTGATAAAAATGTTGAGGGTTTCTAAGGATGAGTTTAGCATAAACTTTGGATTCGAAGCATTGATTTCATTACAAAGTGAATATTTTGCTAGATAGGCTTGAAAAATTAATTACATCGAACATGTGAAGTTAATGGTAAACCATTTTAAACTTTCTTCTTTATAATAATGTCTTAATAATACTTTTAATATTGCACCAATTACTAGGCATGAACAACTATCTTAAGGTTGAGAGTTTAACAGTAATCTACTCTCTTATAAAACTAGATGCTTTGAAAGCACACCTTTATACTAAATAGGGTTTGCTCACCTACTAGGAGCCACATGCACCTACTTAGCATTTGATGAGAACTTGCAAAGAGATAAATGGACCTTTACCTAATAGTGAGAAGATTAACACATCCCCATGGATTGGGTTCAATGTGTCATGGTATTCTCTTTTCTCTATTGCAATCTTTGAGAAGCCACATTATCCTCGTTCATCTCTCTTTACTTTGCTCATCAAGTAGTACTTTAATCTATGGGAAAAATCTATGAATCTTATGACCATAAAAGTTAGATGTCAAGTTTAGCACCTCACATTTTGGTGGTCTTTGGATATCACCATCTATACCTAGGCCATCATGCTATTACATGCATCCACAACCTCCTTTTCCCGAAGGGCACTAAGCTTAATCTTTTACACAATATTTAACATGAATTTGTCTTAAAAAAATAAATAATCATATGACTAGAAACATTTGAATGTATTTGGACTTTCACACTCTCATATGCATCATGGCACATTATGAATGTGTGTAACACCTAGAGCCTCTTGCCTTTGGAGGATGCTAGTGATGATGTAGTCCTCATGTAGGTCCTAGTTATAGTTGGCAAGCATAAAACCAAGAGCATAACCCAAGCCACACAAAAAGATAGAGTTAGCTTCCCAACATTCCATCCTGCCGCCCACTATGATTCAAGAACATGACCCAATGAAGATCCAACTAGCCATCAACCTTTGCCAACAAAATTCCTTGAAGTTGATGCTTCATATAACCAACTTCAGCACAAAATGGGCATATGTTAATAATACCCATCATGAAAACAATAACAACAATATGTAGCATGAGCATGCCGTAGGAATGCATCATCCAAGCTAGCTTCCTATGGTGCCTTGTTATCATGATCACCAAGGTATCCATATATATATATATATATATATATATATATATATATATATATATATCTCTCTCTCTCTCTCTCTCTCTCTCTCTCTCAATCCTCTTATTTTGTTACTAGCTAATTGAGAAAATTGCAACCAAAAGTGTCAAATTGAGCATGGTGCCCCTCTTATCTCTCATAGTGGCATGTTTCCATCTCATGCTTGCTATGCTTCTTGCTACTCTATTATATGCACCATTCCATTGTTGTTGTTGTTATTCCATCAAAATTGACATTCCAATTGATCTTGAGTTACTACTACTTGGAATTCTTATTGGACAACATGAGCTTCTTGAAGTTCAACATCTTGTGGATGATGGAAACATTAAGAGAGAGGAGCTTGATAGTCCTTTGCTACTTGGCAAGTTCAAGCTTGTAATTGGTATGCAATTGTGCCATAAATTGCATGGTGGGGGACTTTCTTTAGCTACTATACCAAACACATATAATACACATAAGAGGAAGTGCACTCAAGAACATAAGAAGAGAGATGGAGGCCAAAACGTTTTCTTATTAGTTTTTCTTCATTCTTCCTCACAAAATGCAATGTACAAAAAGTGCATATAAGATATAACATAAAGAAAAGTGACTTACTAATTTAAATAATGCATAATTGAATATGCTAATTGATTGCACTATAATTATGCAAGATCTAGGTATGTGTAATTAATCAAATATAATAAATGATAAGTTAGGGGTCATTTGAGGATCATAATGACCACTTACAGGCTAAGTATAGACATTAGACCCATCTAACCAAGTAGTTTATCATCACTATCTATATCTATCTCAACACTTGTCCTCAAGCTCAACTACATCTCTGCAACTCCAAGTAAGCTTTGAAATTATTTGAGTTTCTTTGTACCCAATGCCTTTGTGAAAATATCAACTATTTGATCTTGGGCATTGACATATACTAAGTCGATCTCTCTTTTAAGTACCTTCTCTCTCACAAAATGGTAATTCACCTCACTATGTTGTTTCCTAGCATAGAACACTAGGTTCATAGCCAAATATATACTACTCATATTATCACTGTGACTGATAACTGGGCCATGCACATCCAAATCAACCAATGATTTTTACAACCATACATATTTGCCATAGCAACATCAGTATACTTTGCCTTTGTACTCAATAAAGAAGCCATTGGTTTCTTTTTGTTGCTCCAAGTAATTACTAGACTACCAAGGGAAAAACATGAATCTATTGGTAGATCTTCTGTTGGACTTGTTACTAGCCCAAAATTCATATGTATACCCAAATAAGTTACATCATTACTTGCCACATTAAAAAAGTCCATAATGCAAGGTGGACTTCACATACCTCAATATGCATCTCACTACATCCAAATAAGGCTTCCTAGGCACCTATATAAACTAACTCACAAGTGTTGAGATTCAAGCTCAATACTTATGACCAACCTAGTTGTACAACTGTAACTAGCTGTCATTGAGTTAATGTGTGCTGTAATAATGAGTTAGTGTGTGTTTGGTCAATTGTGGCCTATCTTATCTTTTGTATGGCATGACTTATACTTTAGAGGGTGTTAGACATAATGAATGCATAATGAGAATGAGAGTACACATTGCTCTCAGTTAGAAGCTCAACCCTCTCTCCTTCTCTCCTTCAACATGGTATCAGAGATGGAGAGCTCGACTATGCAGCAGGGGCTAGAATGAGAAGCTAGAAGTGGTCTATAGAGTGTGAAGAACTAGCTAGAATTATTGGCAGCCACCACCATAGCTCAACTTCAAAGGTATGTATTTGAAGAATATCTTCTTCAGAGTTGATAGAGCCTATTGAGGTTTCAAGGGGTGGTTCATTGGCATGTATTGGAGCATTGGGTTGTACACTTTGTGACCAGTAATCACAGTGGTGTATCAACGTGGATCAAGACTGGTTGCACTTGATTTTCTAATGTTAATGGGTAGTAGGTTATGTGTGGTTGTTGCACTCCATATTGAGTGACAACCTTGGCCATTGTGTGGAGCCTCTTAGCACTATTGAGCTTAAAAGCTCACTTTAAACGAGCATGGAGAGGGAGAGATTGCACCCTTTTTTGTACAAAGTGCTTAGCCTTGGTGCCTAACTACCATAGTTGAACATTGCAAGGATGCTTGGCATTGAGTTTTCTAACATATTCACGCATGCATATACCATAAGAAGGGCATGAAGATAAATTACTAAGTGAGTACATAGGTAGGGTGTTGTCATACACATACATACATCATGTATTTCATGTGTTGAAGCTCACTGGAGCTCATGATAATGTCCAATGATGCTTGGGTGTTTTGAGATCCCATGTGAGGTGCTTTGAGTGTTGAATGCTTAGTCATAGATACATTGCTCATATAATAGATTTATTGGCTAGTACAACATGTGTAAAGATTTTTCTTCATATTTACTTGATGTATACGCAATCAATGGTATCCACTTGGATACTTATCAACCCTTAGATGTTGTGGCAAGTATCTGAGATGCATTGAGGTGCTATTGGGCTGAGAATACTCTAGTTACTACAGAGTTTTTTTACTACTAGTTATAACAAGCTACTAGCATATCATAAATTGTGAAAGAGTTTTAGTGTATATTAGCATGAGGTTGATGCATCCACCGATGCCTATATGGACATATTTTGATAATGGAATGTTGTGTTGATATTATGTGATATTTATGAGTAGATTTGAGCATGGTTTATGCTCAGTTTGACTATGTTCTCATTGTTGTAATATAGTTTATAGCCAATAGACATTTGGATAGCGTTCCCATAAAGAAATTTGCTACCAAATCGAGTACTTCAACTAGATGCATTGCCTCTACAGATGCCATGTACTTGTATGAGGATGTCTATGGGATGTTTTGAATTGTAGATCTAAACTACAACTATTATTTTTTGGAGGTTAGCTGTATTACCATTGATTGTAGTAGATACGCTTGTAAATTGGATATGTTTATAATATCACTCAGATTGTGGAGGAGAAGCTTGACAACAAGAGCTTTTCTCTATGGAATTTCAAAATGCAATACTTCCTAATTGGAAGAGGCTAGTGGGGTCTTTGTATAAGAGATGAAGCTAAATCTAGACTCTCAGAAATGAATTTGACTACAAAGCAATTGAGAGCTCATAGGCAGTGGTAAGAAGAGCTAGTAAAGTTTTGCATTGGTTCTCGTTATACATCTAAGATGCAATGGCTATGTAGATTACTAGTTGTTAGAATCCAAATGATGCTTGGGACATTCTTATGAAAAATTATGTAATGTTACTCATGCATGGAAGATTCAACTGAAATAGTAGTTTAATAATATGACAAGGAATGGCAAAAGAATTCAAGCTTATACTACTGAGATTAAAACCATTGTAGATCAACTTGCATCTATTGGTTCGAAAGTTGAGCATGATGACATGATTACAGTAACCTTGAATGGCTTGGGAAAGGAATACAAAGCCTTTGACACATTGATCTCTATAAGAACAAATCCCCTGACTAGGATGAGAAACTTGCTTTGTTTGCTACATGAGCAAGTTGTTGAGACTTCAAGTTCAACTCATGTACATCGACATGACAGCTAGTGTCCAACTGTCTCTAGCATGTGAGTTGTAGTCAATAAGTCATTTACACTTAACTCTAGTAGAGTTAGTCAGTGTGAGTAGTCATCAAGTCACTTAGACCTAGTTCTTTCTAGTCATTCAGTATGTGTGTGAAGTACATGGAATAATGAAGAATATGGGAGTTCACTGCTCCCTGTTGCCTCATCTCTCTCTCCCTGTCTTTTGACATGGTATTAAAGCCATGGAACTGTGGATCCCTAGAGTGTGAGAGCCTACAATGAAGTTGCGGGAGGAGCTGGAGCTCAAAGATTGAAGTAAGCCTACAATGTTGGCAGCCATAACTCTCATCTGGAAGGTATGCATCTTAGCTAAAGTCTCTGCAACTAGCAGATCTTGTGGAAGGTGGTTCAAAGGCTTAATGGCATGTAATGGAGCCTATCATTGAGCCTCTTAATGTTTAGCATCAGAAAATCTGAAAAAAAGTGAGCTATCAACAAAAACATGGACCTGCTGATTACACCTATTGCTCCAGGGTGGGCTGTTCATGAGCAGTAATGCTGAATGGAATGCCAAGACCATGTGAGGCATGCATAAGGGATTGATGGTAGGTGTGAAGGCTTATTGATAAGCTCGTTGCTGATCAAAATAGTAGCAAATCTGAAAAGAAAACATGGCTTGAAATAAAAAATGTGACCTGCTAAAATGTGCATGGTTTATGAAGGCTTGAGCACCAGGTATGGTTGAATACCATCATAAATGTAATGCTTGAAGTATTGGGGAGTATTATCAAGCATCAGAACTTTCATTAGCAAGTAGTGATTTTCAGCATAAGCATTAGATATAAAAACATGATCTATTCATTTGCACCTACTTTCTTGAAGCATAGAAGTTCGTAGATCTACCCATGATTAATCACTCATTTACTTGAGCAATAGCTACATGATAAAGAACTTGGACATGAGAATTTGAGCCTCCATCTAGATTAGTATATTCAACAGTGATTTGACATGTTTGTGGAAGGAGAAATGTGCTTGGTACCTGCACTCTTAGATCGGTTTACTACATTAGTGAATGCTTCATGAATGTCACACTTGATCTTCATGGATACTTGGAAAAGTATATGGGCTATCTCTCATGCATTTAAGCATTGGTTTGGAATGTCAAATGTTGAGTTAGTTGCAATGGATCTTTTGTGTAGAGATGCAGGTTGAGAGAGAGAGAAGAGATAGAGACACATGATTTGTGGTACTGTACCTCAATAATGATTTTAGATAGGTATATATACTATCTACAACCTGGCCCTTACAGGCGGACACGAGCACTGCCCTTTATCCCAACAACCTCCCCCCCTAAAGGCAATGTGTCCAAAGGTAGAGGAAAAGAATCAGCTAAGTCTAAATATGTACAAAGCTGAAAAGAATATACCTATCCGATACCCATCATTTGCCGATAATGGGCAAACCTCTATGTTAGAAGACCCTTTGTGAGAAGGTTTGCAAGATTATCATTAGTGTGCACCTTGGCCAACTCAATGCTCTCGGTGTCAAGTACCTCTTTGATGAAATGATACTTCACATGTATGTGTTTTGTCTTTGCATGAAAGATAGGGTTCCGTGCTAACATGATAACACTCTGACTATCACAATGGAGAGCAGGAGCCTCAGTTATCCCAAGCTCAGTAACCAAACATGACAGCCATAAGGCCTCTTTGCATGCCTCAGTGGTAGCAACCACATACTCTGCCTCCGTATTAGACAGTGCAACATACTTTTGTAGCCCTGATATCCAAGAGACAGATCCCCATGTGAAGTTAAACTCATACCCTATAGTGTACTTCCTACAGTCCGCATGTCTAGCATAGTCTACATCTGTAAAGCCAATGATAGATACCTTGTGCTTACCAAAGTAGATGCACAGATCCTTTGTGCCCTTGAGGTATCTCATAATACCTTTCACTGCTTCCCAATGCTTATTGCTAGGGTTTGCCATGCAACTACTAGCCATTCCCACTACAAAGGCAATGTCTGGACGTGTAGCAACTATAGCATATATCAAATTGCCAATGGCTGAAGCATAGACAATCTTGGTCATTTCAACCTTTTTATCATCAGCAGATGTAGGGCTATCCTCTGCATTGAGTTTCACATATGGAGGAAATGGAACTCTGATTGCTTTTCCCCTTTGTATCGAAATGTTGCAAAATCTTGGATACATACTCCTACTGAGATAGATAGAGTAACCCCTTTGATCTATCCCTGAGTATACACATCCCAAGAATGTGATTGACATCACCAAGATCCTTCATGTCAAATCTTCCATGAAGAATTTTCTTCAATGAATCCAAGGCATGAGTATCCTTGCCAGCAATCAGCATGTCATCAACATACAGAGCCAAGATAATCAGGCTACCATTTGTTATCCTTTTGGTGTACAAGCAATGATCAATTTGAGTGCTGTGAAAGCCCTAAGACTCCATGAAAGTATCAAACTTATGATACCATTACCCTCAGTGTCTATTTCAGCCCATACAAACTCCGTTTTAGTTTACAGACAATTTTCTCTTTGCCTTTGGCAACAAAACCCTCAGGTTGTTGCATATATATATCCTCATGTAGATCACCATGTAAAAATGCAATCCTTACATCCATCTGTATGAGCTCCATATCCTCAACTGTAACTAAGGCTTTGGGATAAGAAGGATGAGAAGGTGGCTTGCATGACCACTCTTCCTAATCTCTCCCCCAAAGACCTATTCGGTGACTTGTTAATCAAATGAATGGTTATCATAATAGCCTCTACCCAAAAGCCATGGGGTAATGCTGTTGAGAGAGAGAGAGAGAGTACGAGAGAGATACACAAGACATGCTCCCAAATAATGATTCATATTGATATAGAGTTAGTATATATAGGTGAGACCCAAGTCAAGTGAGAGATGATATATATAGTTGTAACATCCCCACTCAAACAAAGGTCTCTGGCTGCGAGTGAAAAAACCCTTGGGGAGAACAAGGGAAAAACCCGAGCCCCTACACATACCTACGATACAAAAATGATTTACTATAAAGTTTTCTTGAATACAATGATACATGCCTCAATCAGTGAGACAAGAACTTGGAACAATACCAAGTGCATGTCTTAATGAGCTAAAGCGAGCTTCACTAAGAGCTTTTGTAAAGATGTCTGCAACCATTTGATCACTGGGACAATGCTCCACCATAATGGAACCTTTCTTGACTTCATGTCGAACATAATGATAATGAATAGCAATATGCTTTGATTTACTATGTTGTATATAGTCTTTGGTAAGACTAATAGCACTTTGGTTATCGCATCGAAGAGGTGTACTAGATGATGAAGGATGTCCCAAATCTGCAAGTAGTTGTCGAAGCCAAACTAGCTCGCGAGCTGCTAATGATGCAGCAACATATTCGGCTTCAGTTGTAGAAACCGCAACACATCGTTGTTTCTTGCTGGACCAAGAAACCAAACATCCATTTACAAAGAAACAATTCCCACTTGTAGATCGCATGGTGAACTTGCCCAATCAGCATCTGTATATCCAATAAGGTCAAGAGAAGTTGAAGAAGATAAAGAAGAATCCTCTTGACGACGATAAATAAGACCAAATTCCTTAGTACCCTTGAGGTACTTAAGAATATGTTTTGCAGCACTCCAATGAATAGTGGAAGGGGAAGAAAGATACTGTCCCAAAAAGTTAGCTGCAAATAAAATATCTGGTCTTGTGTTTAAACCAATAAATTGAAGACAACCAACAAGATTAGCAAAAGGTTGATGAATGGCTGATTCTTCATTGTGTGTTGTAGGTGTACCCTTGGTAGAGCTTGAAAGAATGGGAGTGTTGGCAGAGTGCGCATTTGTCAACCCAAACTTCTTAACAATATCATTAATAAACTTTGTCTGGCGAAGAAGAAGAATGCCTTGTTGTCGGTGTCGTTGAACTTGAATACCCAAACAAGAATGTATCTCACCAAGATCCACCATTTCAAATGTAGTCGATAAAAGCTTCTTCATAGCATCCAAGAAAGCAATATTATTTGACACAAGAATAATATCATCAACATATAGAGTAAGAATAATAAAATATTTGTCCTCCCTTTTGATGTAAAGATTTGGGTCAGCAAAACATGCAACAAAACCTTTAGATGTGAGGAACTGATCAATCTTAATATACCAAGCACGAGAGGCTTGCTTCAATCCATATAATGCACGATGAAGCTGGCATACAAGATGCTCCTTTCCTGCAATCATAAAACCTTCAGGTTGCTCCATATAGATTTCTTCTTCAAGATCCCCATTGAGAAAAGCTGTTTTAACATCCATTTGGTGAATTTCTAGATCAAATAGTGTTGCAAAAGCCAAAATCATACGAACAGTTGTGGAGCGCACAACGGGAGAAAATGTTTCTTGATAATCTACTCCTGCAATCTGTGAGTAACCTTTTGCAACAAGTAGTGCTTTGATA
The DNA here is from genome assembly GCF_053477565.2 of Lygodium microphyllum. NCBI lineage: Eukaryota > Viridiplantae > Streptophyta > Polypodiopsida > Schizaeales > Lygodiaceae > Lygodium > Lygodium microphyllum. The sequence goes on along the minus strand of NC_141146.1, from coordinate 147,936,362 downwards.
GCATGTTGAGAGAGAGAGAGAGAGTACGAGAGAGATACACAGGACATGCTCCCAAAGAATGATTCATATTGATATAGAGTTAGTATATATAGGTGAGACCCAAGTCAAGTGAGAGATGATATATATAGTTGTAACAAATGCAACATGAGACAACATTGTACAGACCTTATCCTATATGGTCTGATTCATGCACTGTGCAAATCCATTTTGGGGTGGATTATGAGGGGCAATGAGCTCCCTCTTTATCCCCTTGTTGTCACAAAATGCTTGAAAGGCTTTGGACACATACTCCCCACCATTGTCAGAGTGAAGAAACTTAACTGTCTTATTAGTCTGGTTCTCAACCAATGCCAAATTTTTTTGAAACATATCAAGCACTTCTTCCTTGCTACGAATAGGGTACACAAACCTTTCGTGTAGCATCATCGACAAATGTGACAAAGTATTTCTTTCCTCCTAGAGATAACCCTAGCATCTAACATACATTGGAATGTATTAACTCTAGAGGCAAATATTTCAGTGAAAGAGACTTTTTATGAGAAGAAACTTTTTATGAGATTTCTGCGCATGCTTACCATAAACACAATGATCACAGTGCTCAAAATCAGCATAATAAAGACAAGGCAAGTATCCCAAACGAGAAAGTACTTTCATTCATGTTTGACTCATGTGTCCTAATCTGCCATGCCACAAGGAAACACCTAGTTGGTTGGGCTTAACAACAACATGGTCACCCACACTAGATATGTAACGTGTCCACCTATCTGCTTGTAGGACACGTCTTAGCAGCCCATCGGAAAGAGGGTCCAAAAAGCGCCGCCCAGCACTCCCACAGAATGTCACGGGGTTTGCGATCTAGGCCTTCCCAAGTCTGCCACGAAGCGCAAGCATTGTGGCCATTCCCACTTAGGATCGACTTGAATCAGGATTTCCCTAATGGTCAAGTTCCTCAGAGGTAACTAGTGTTGAGCCCCAGCCGAACTACTTTACGCAGAAACATTAGGGTCAAAGCAGATTTATACTGCACTTGGTTCAAGGAGAATGGGAAACGAGAGGGATGCAAAGCTTGACCTCTCTGCCGATAATGCCTAATCCCATTCCGTTCCCCTAAAACAGTATAAATCGGGACTCTAGCTTTCTAGATTCTAGGTCATCGTTACCTTGCTGTCAATTCTGTTGAGAAAAGTTTCCGGCCAACCGGGACCACCCTTCCGTAGGACGGCGGACCCATGGTCACATCCATCGCACTTTCCTCGGGTTGCTTTAGTTGTCTAATTACCTACCACATTTAGTTTGACAAGCAAAAATAGCTTCCTTAATTAGCCAATTAATCACTGGTTCCTTTACATAACTTAAGCACTAACATAGAAAAACAATGTCAAGCAAGTTCCTTTTCGACATTGATCTTTATTTATCAGTCTTTGGAATATATCATATAATCTAGTGCGAAGGCTAATCCATAATCCGCCCGAAGGCAATTCCATAATCCTCAGGGATCGCTATTCCAAGTTTCCACCCGTTGACTAGTATGTGGGCCTCGAGATCCAATCTCAAGTCACGTCGGCCTCTTGTGCAGGACCCGGAGGCAAGGGATTTACGGCCAGAGCCCCCCTGGCACCCAAGCGTCCTCCTGCTCCAAGTAGCACCCACGGAGAGACCTCTCACGGAGGGTTCGGTCCACGTACCCGGCGCGGCTAACAACCCCCTTCGATAGGGTCAAGCAGACAGTCGGGGGTAATTGATGCTGCCTCTCCCTCCAGGATTTCAACCTGAAGCATTAGTTATTTTCCAGCATTAGTTCCTTGAGCAAAGCAGAACGAACACTGCTCCTAACTGTACAAACACAAGCATTCCAGTGGTCGTTTATATGGCCAACTGCTAAGGTATAATTCCTTCTCTCCGAATACATCCAGCATTAGATCCGGGATCAATTTCGACTTGGCAAGATCCCAAGGGTTTCGTAAGCTGAGTTGCTTGTTTACCCTCTTTCCCTAGGTTATGGTTTATACCCTGTTAACCCAAATTAACAAATACCTTAGGTTTCCTTACATTAAGGTCAATAAATCCTGGGACAACCTTGTTACCCTAACTTGATTGGGCAATTTCTTGCTAGGTAATTCATAATTACCCTAACTTGGCAAATCAACCTCAAAGAAGGGTGATGTAGCAGGATGACTACTCATCCCTTGCAAATTAGACTTGTACTTAGAACTTGCCAACCTTGTTCTAAGGAGTGGCAATACCATTTTGTGATCAAGACACAAAAGCATGCGACGTTGCAACTTGTTGCACGAGATAGGTGTCGCATCAAACTTGTGGGATTAATTCTCCCATCGTAAATAATTGCAAGATATAACTTTCCATGCAAATATGCGATTCATAGACTTTTTCCTTCTATGCAGCTATAAGTTCTACAATGATCGTTACTTTCCTTGCCTAAACTATAATGATTGACAATTTAGTGCTAACTTCTATAAACCCTACGTTGATTTACATCAAGAACTATGCTTATAAAGCCTTCGTTCAATGAATTGAATTCAAGCTTTAATATGAAAATGCATCCTTTCCTAAATAAAAACTTCGATAAAAGAACTCCATGCATGAGAGAATGCCATGAGACCATTAATGATTTAATCCGTCCTTTAGCACTTAATCGACCTAAAATGTCACCATCCTCGCATGCAATTTGCAAGTTCACAATTCCTTTCCATGCATTGCAATGATTTGGACACGACCATGAATTTAATTCATAAGTGCATCATGCGACATAAGTTCTATCCTTCTTAGCACGATATCATCTTCTAAGTTATGCTTTATATGTTCAAGAATATTGCAACTTAACCATGGAAGTGCAAACAATTTCAAATGCACGACATATAACTAAATCTCGTAAATCGGGCAAGGAAATAAATTTCCCAATGTATTTTAACTTGACTATGTGAATTAAAGACGTGCTTAAATGCATTCTTTTCATGCGAGGCTATTAACATAACCTGGGCATTAGGACTTGGGCCGTTGTCCACTCGCATGCTCGGGGTGGAAGCTCCCACGTGTGCGCCTTGCGCCTTTAGCTTCGGAGCCATTTATGCAGTGTATTTTGTCGCATCAACTCCTCTTTAAGTCACTTCCACGTATCAGATCCTCTCTGTCCGAGATCTTATCTTCCGCGCAGGACACCGCCCTTGCAGATATAGTTTTAAGTAAACCCGGGGAAGGCACGAGAGAACAGGGCTTATGGAGGCTTTAATTTAGAAGCTTCCAAAGAAGCTTCCAAGCTTCTGTTAGGAGATTACGTGGAGAGAGAAGATGAGGATGATTGGGAGAGAATGATGACGTTAATGATGATAATGATGTTGACGATGATGATGGGTGGAGGCATGGCCTGGCAGCGTGACAGCACGATGGCGACAGCTATGGCAGCAGCATGCGACGGACAGCACGATGATCCCTCCCTCCTTCCCTCAAGCTTCAAAGGGGAGATTTTTATAGGCTAAGATAGGGGGGTTAGCCACTAAGTGTCGGGCTGCATGCCACCTCCCCATGCCCTCCACAACTCATGCTCTTCTCACACTCCCTCTCCCCGCCATGCATCGGTTGAGGGGGAGGGGGTTTTTAAAGAAATTTGCCAAAAACTTATCCATTATCCCCTTTTTTCCCCCTTGAAAGGGGTGTTCTCATGGGAGCTACGGGTTTTTAGCCTCGGCCTTCCATACACGATGCGGGCTGGTGTTTATTGAAGCACACAGGGTAAGCACTTAGCCAAGGGTCTTCTTGTTGTGGGGAGGTCACTTGAAATTGCTCTTGTGTGGGGTGCATAAGGTAAAAAATAATTAATATTTCGTGCAAAAATATTACATTCTCTCCCCCTTAGAGGAATCGAGATGTCCTCATCTCATGAAGAACTAGGGGTATTGTTGGTTGAGAGTACTTTCATCCATCCAAGTGGCATCCTCTTCGGGATAATCTTTCCACTGGATGAGGTATTCTCTCAAGGTTCTGGATCTCAAATGCCTCTCCCTAACATCTAAGATCCTGTCAAGCCGTAGCTCAAGGACTCCTTGGCTAGGCATTACAACTTGTTGATCATCAAGCACATGACTAGGGTTAGGTACATACTTTTTTAGTAGACTGATATGGAATACATTATGAACTTTTAGGTTTTCGGGGAGTTGCAGTCTGTAAGCATTAGGCCCTAGGCACTTGAGAATCTTGTAGGTCCACGATACCTTGGACTTAGCTTTTTGCATTCACCCAAGGATAGGGAACTCTTCTTTGGGCATACGCGAATGAAGACCATATCACCTTCAGCGAAGGATCTGTCTTGTCGTTTCAAGTCCGCGTAAGCCTTCTGTCTATCCTTGGCGGCTTGGATGTCTTGTCTTAGTGACTTGATTTGGTCATCCATGTCTTCCAGCATCTGCTTTGAAGCTTCAACCCTCAAGGTTGGATCCGAAAAGTTTAAAGGACTACGATAGTCGTGCCCATACAATGCTTGAAAAGGGGTCATCTGGATGCTTTGTTGGTAGGAAGCATTGTAGGCAAACTCAACCAGCGGCAAATATTGAATGCACTTTTTGGGTTTATGGTAGTAGTGTGCCCTTAGCATATCCTCAATGACTTGGTTGACTCACTCAGTTTGACCATCGGTTTGGGGATGGTAAGCTGTACTAAAACAGAGTTGAGTCCCAATAGGCTCAAAGATAGGCCTCCAGAAGTGTGATGTGAAGAGAGAGTCACGATCACTAATGATTCTTCTGGGTAACCCATGCAGTTTGAATATCTCCTTGATGAATAACCTTGTGATTTCTGAGGCTTTATAGTTTGTCTTAATAGGAATAAGATGTGCAACCTTGGTGAGCATATCCACCACGACCATAATGGAGTTGTATCCTCCCTAAACTTGGGGCAGGCCAATAACAAAATCAATACTAATGAATTCCCATTTCATTTGGGGAATTTCAAGTGGTTGCAATTTCCCTGGCATTTTGACGTGTTCGGACTTAATGCGTTGACAAGACAAACATTCCGTGACATATTTGAGAACATCACCTTTAAGCCTTTCCCAATAATAGCTCTTTTTGACTGCATTGAAGGTCTTGGCATAGCCAGGATGTCCTAAAAAAGGGGAGTCATGGGCTTCCCAAAGTATCTTTTGCTTGAGTGATTGGCTTGTCGGTATACATAATCTCATTTTATAGTAGACAAGTCCATTATTGATAGAGAATTCTTGATACTTTGTTTGTAGCTTCGGGTCTTGATCCTTGATGGGGATCTCCCTTAGCAATTTCTGATAGATTGGGTCATGGCATGCCCAAGAATTGGGTTGTTTGGCATGGATACCTTTGTGGCTAGAGATCTTGTTGTTGATGGATCTTGCAAAATCAGAGAGTTCAAAAATGCCTTGCGACGACTGAGTGCATCGGCAACTACATTCTCCTTTCTAGGTCGGTATTTGATTTCAAAATCATATTCTTCCAGCACTTCAATCCATCGTTGTTGCCTCATATTGAGCTCATTCTGGGTAAAAATCCATTTAAGACATTTATGATCCGTCACTAGGGTAAACTTGTTACCCAGCAAGTAGTGTCTCCAAAGCTTGAGAGCATGGATGATAGCTAACAACTCCAGATCATGGGTAGCATAGTTCCTTTCATGGATCTTCAGTTTCCTTGAAGAGTATGCTACAAGATGACCTTCTTGCATAAGCACACATCCTAAGGTAAGTGTGCTAGCATAAGTTATTACTTCAAACTCCTTACTAAGGTCCGGAAGTTTTAGGATGGGTGCTGATACCAAGCTTTGCTTTAGTTTGTCAAAGCTGGACTGCTCGGCAGGTAACCATACAATTGATACTTACTTCTTTAGTAGGTCAGTCAGAGGCACTACAATCAAAACATAGTTTTTGATAAAGACCTTGTACCATCCTGTCAATCCAAGGAAACTATGCATTTCTTGGACAGTTGTTGGTGTTGACCATTCCTGAACGTCTCTCGGATCTACTGAAATTCCTTCTGCTGATATAATGAATCCCAGATATTCAATCTGCCGCTTGAAAAATGCACACTTCTTCTTCTTGGCATAAAGCTTGTGTGCCCTCATTGTTTCAAGAACAATGCAAAGCTAGGGTTCATGATCTTCTTCTTGCTTGGAGTAGACTAGGATATTGTCAAAGAAGCCGAGTACGAAGTCATCAAGATAGGGCCTAAAGATATCTTGCATTAACCTGTTGAAGGTAGCAGGTGCATTTGTCAGCCCGAATGACATGACCAGGAACTCAAAGTGTCCATATCTTGTGATGAATGCCATCTTTGGGATATCTTCTTCCTTGATCCTTATCTGATAATATCAAGACCTGAGATCAATCTTGGAGAAGATCTTTGCACCTTGAAGTCAGTCCAGAAGTTCATCTATTATTGGAATAGGATATTTATTCTTAATGGTTGATTGATTCAACCCTCTGTAGTCAATGCATAACCGAGGTGTTCCATCTTTCTTCTTTTGGAACAGCACTAGAGCTCCCCATGGCGAACTGCTAGGACGGATGTAGCCTTGGTCTAACAGTTGCTTGAGTTTCTCCTTCAGCTCAATCACTTCCGGGATGGACATTCTATATGGTCTCTTTGCGATTGGTGCAGCTCCTGGCACTAGCTTGATTTCATGATTGACTTCCCTTTGAGGAGGAAGTTCGGTCAGCTCTTCAGGAAATATGTCTACGTATTCCTTTAACCATGAAGGTTCTTCCCTAGACTCCGGATTCTGATCTAGCTTATTTAGCTTAATCAAATAGACAGGTAGCCCCTTTCTAACTGCTTTTATTATCCGAGACGCTTTGGCCAGTTGAATTTTTTTGCTTCCCAGCCTCTCCTTGAGTTGTGAGCAATTCCCCTCCAGAATTTCGGAAGGAGACTTGGCCCTTTCCATAGTGAATGTGGGCATCATTAGGTTTAAGCCAATCCATTCCGAGCAAACACTCATGGACACCTAAGTTCATAACCCTGAATCTGACCGAAGTCAACTTTCCACCCAATAGGAATTTCACCTTAGCAGTTTGCCTGGTACAAGTGACCTCACGACCATTTGCTAATTCCATAAGTAAGGTAGGTGCATCTTTTGTGGCTATTCCTAATCTTTTTGCACAGTCTGGTGAAATGAAGGAATGTGTACTGCCACAATCAATCAAGGTTTTGAAGCTTTTACCTTAGTGATCTGAAGGGGTTTGAATCACCGAGAATTGGCGATTCGGGCCTTTCTTGTGAAGAGTGGCATGAGCTGTTGCCCTCTCAAAGTTAGCTTCCATGGTTGGGTCTTCTTCATCGTAGAGCTCCTTGTTGGCAACACTGGAGGTTCTCCCTCTGGCCCTGGCAGTGGCTCCTTGTCCACGGGCGACTCCTTGGAATGGCCCTTGACGTTGTCCTCCGCCAAGCTTGGGACATTGCCTTTGAAATGACCAGGCTCATTGCAATGGAAGCAATGGAGATTGCGGCCTTACCTTGGGTAGGAACGAAGTTGTTGGCAGTGTTCACCCTAGCTTTCTTCCTTTGTGCCTGATCTTGGCCCTGCGCTCTCTTGGCCTGAGACCTATACACTCCCTTGTTTTGATCCTTGTAAGACCAAGTCCTATTATTTCTTGGCTTGGTCTGCACCTCTTGTATTATCGATGCAGCTCGAATGAGTGCATCCTGAAGGTCTATTGGGTGCATTGATTCGAGGCAGGTGTTTATGGGTGGGTTTAATTCGGCACCGAACTTTGATACCTGTTGTGTCATGTCCATTTGTGGTGCGTACTCTTCTCAATAATCCGGGGCATGCATCGCAGTCGTAAACATAACCTGGAACACCAAGAATTTGTTCCATGCTTCACGATTCTGCACGCTAGTATCGATAAGTAAGTAAGGAGATGTTTTTAACGGCAACTTTTGCTCTACTTCTCCTCATTAAGTTTCCTTGTAAAGATTAGATCCTCCTTGGTTCGCTCTGATACCAACTATAACGTGTCCATCTGTCCGCTTCTAGGACAAGTCTTAGAAGCCCATCGAAAAGAGGGTCTAGAAAGCGCCGCCTGACACTCCCACGCAATGTCACGGGGTTTGCGATCTACATTAGCATACAAAAGCATAGCATTAGAATTGCTCATAGCAGTCCTCAAGGTATCCTAGCTCGAGTGCAAAGCAAGAACGTAGCTTTAAACTCATCATCAATATTGAACTTCAAAGTGGAAAGTTGGCTAAAAATGGAGTTAAAATCATTAAGGTGAGTAGACATTGTAGTACCCTCTTTCATACGCAAATCCATGAGTTTCTTCTGCCAGTAGACTTTGCTTGCAATACTCTTATGGGCATACAATTCTTCCAGTTGCTTCTTCCAAATATCATAAGTAGAATCCAATCCTTCAATGTTAAACAACAAGGCATCAAAAATTGATAGCTCAATGGTCGAGCGTGCAAGCTCATTCAGCTCATCCCAATCATCCTGCTCTACATCAACTAGTTTTGTTCCCTTTACTTTAATCAGCTTTGCTTGCTTCTTCTACAACAAGTTATTATAGCACTGCTTTTGCCAAACTAAAAATTTGTGTGCTTCTTCAAGCTTCTTGATATGCATAAGATGATTTTCATTGCTACTAGCCATGATTCACAGCCAAATAAGTGTATGACAGTAAATGACAGCTAATGCCAAGCAATGAAAGCTCTAAAATCCACTCAATAGTATGTTAGGAATATCCCTAAGTATGTACAGTAAGAACATACATCAGTTAATTGGCCAAAATGCCTCAGAAGCATTCAATGACAATAAACATACCAGTTTCTTAACAAAAATAGAGTGTGGTCCTAAAATTCTTGATGACAATATAGGTGGTTGTCTTGCAATTCAGGAGTGCAGTCAAGAAATTCCAGACAATATAGGTGGCTTCTTGCGATTCAGGAGTGCAGTCCCCCCTAGACATTTAGGAAAAATATGTCCTAAAAATTCAGAACTGAAATAACCTCTTAGAGTGAATGAGATTGAGTTCCAAAGACCATGCAAAGCTTCTCAAAACATCAACTTTCCTAACAGTGAGGTATGATGTCCTGGATATGCAAGAAACTATCGTGAATGTATAGCAGTAGACCTAAGAGTAAAGTTAATCCAAAAAATGACCTTTAGTCACTACTCAAATGCATTTTGGAATCAAATCCAAGCATATAACATCAACCATAAGCATGAATACATGGTATAGAATGCCCGAGACCAAGTCTAGAAGCAAGACATAATGCATACGTAGTCAAAATGTCATTCAGCCCTATTATTCTAGTAGCCAAATCTGTGTCAAAATTGAGTAAAATCTCAGTAAAATCAACCCAAATTCACTTCAATACATAGGCATATCATTCATCAGTGTCTTGACATCACTTGAGCATGTATATGCTTCAACATACATGTCCAAGGACCAATGTCATTAAAGACAGAGAGCTGCTTGTAAATTGCAGGCTGTGGATTATGTATTCCAGCCACAAGCATGTCTACAAACTAAGCCAAATCCTTGCCAAGATTAGCTCAAAATGGCCTTAAGACAATGCCACTTGATTCCCAAAGCATCCAACATGAAGATATCCAATAGCCATGAAATGAGCCTGATTTGTATACACCAGACACACAAAGATATGTGCTTCCCTGTTTATTTAAGATCTGAATATTGTGTATTTCAGCCCCCAAGTGTACTACTACACTTCAATGCTCAATGCTAAGCATTAGATGCAAATTCTAGAGCACAACCATGATGCTAAATGAAGAGAAGCAGCTATTGTTGCAGGTCTTAAGCATGTTGAAAACTAGATCTGCATACCCAGGTTGATGGTGCCTTCAACCCTAAAGAGATTAGAATGTTGGTCCAAGTGTTGAAGATGATGGGGAGGGTCCCCAAGTGGCCAACGATGGCTACCAACAAGCTCAATATGAAGAGGGAATCTTCAAGCTTCATGAAGAATCTTCAAACCTTGCTGCCCTGCAAGCTCCTGCACTTGAAGAAATGCCAAGCTCTTGATTGCTTGAACCAAGCTCTGATACTAGTTTGTTGAGTTAGTTGCAGTGGAGCTTCTGTGTAGAGATGCAGGTTGATAGAGAGAGAAGATATAGAGACACACGATTTGTGGTACTAAAGAGTGTACCTCAATAATGATTTTAGATAGCTATATGTACTATGTACAACCTGGCCCCTTACGGGTGGACACGAGCACTGCCCTTTATTCCAACATCAAATGCTCAACTTTGGAAAGTTTTGACAGGCTAAAATTTCCTAGAATTTCCAACACTAAAACATAGCAGTGTTTGATCAAGAAATGCTTGAGAATGATGTAGACAACATGGGCATGATATTGGAGTGTTCAATGCTCAGTTTTGGAGCTTATTTATAGGATGGAGATAGTGAACTGGTTGCTTTTCTGAATTTGGAAATGGTATACCTATAGGGTTGAAGTATCTGTGATGCTTATTTTCTATTGACAAATTCTTGGATCATACCACTTGAGTGGTAGATTCTTTTTGGGATACTGTGAGTGTTGAAAGCCCAAAGTGTGGACTGATTTGTTGCTGGTTATACTAGGCTATTGACTAGTTATTGTCTGTCGGAAGGATACCTATCATCTTCACTTGACATACTGAAGGGAGATCTCTGCTCAACCCTCGAGACCTACGGACTGCTTATTGGTCAGGTGTTTCAAGTCAAGTGGCCATGGCTACCTCTCACATAGCTGATGCACTCTCCCTACCTATGGGGTGTAGTGAGCTTACCTTGATGCCCAAGATCGAGTACCCTCCTCTCTTGTGCACACTAGTAGCTCCACGATCCTCAATGCAAGCTTGAGCAACCCCAATCCCTCTTCGTCAAGCTCCATCCTCCATAGCTGCACAAGAGAAGAGAAGAGAAGAAGATGAAGGGAGGAGTTAGGGAGCTTCTTCTCCTCCATCCCTCACTCTCACACACTCACTCGCTCACTCTCTCACACTTCCTCACTCCCTCACTCAAGAAAAAACAAGAAGGCAAGAAGAAGAGAAGAAGAAAAAGAAGCTTTTTGCCACACACCAAGAATGAGAGTTTCCATTAACTTTTTGGCTTATATACATGCCCTCTTTCCCTTGGGCGGTCATCCCCTCTTGGCCCTTATTCCCTTTGCCCTAACTTCCTAGCTTACTCCTACTGCCCATCCATGGTTACAAATTGCATAGGAGGGATCCTAACGCTCTTTTACAAATATTTTGGCTATGCCTTTATATTTAAAGGTGCGCCTTCTTGCTTTTGGCTGTTTTGTAGCTTCCATGGTTGTGCCTTGGACTCCTGGTGGTTGTTCCCATGATTTTAGATTTTTTTCGAGCCTATTCTCTTGTGAGGTTCATTTTCCTTTTTTCCACCTTGAACTTTTCCTCTTGATTCCTCCTTTTTGACTTTTTCTTCTCTGTGGTAAACATTACCCCCTCCTAGCCCGAGTGCCAGTCCCATGGCACTACTGTGTGGTGAGTAGGACGGTGGTGATGGGGTAGCTGGTTGAGTTTGTATACAAGCCCTAGTTGAGGATGTCTTGGAGGGATTCATGCTTGAAATTAAAGATGGTGCTGGAGTAAGTCCCTTCGAGGAGCTGGTTTTGGTGGTGGTCTGCCTTTGAAGTTGACGATGGTGTTAAGGCAAACCCTGGTCTTAATGTTGTGTTAAGCTTTGGCCGCCATGGGTGGATCTACCCTTGATTAAAAATGGAGTTGGGTGGATCCTCTTGGGAGAAGCTGAAGATGGTGGGCTTGTCCTTGAGGTTGAAGATGCTGTTGGACGGGTTTCCCTCGTTGTGCCCTCTCCTTGATGCGACATGATCTTAACCTACAAGAAAAAATTGTGCACTTCTTGAGGGATGTGTCTGCCTTACCGTGTAGTGTGTGGTGCACGTGCTTGTGGTACTAGGAGATAGACCTAACACTCTCGGTGGTGTCCCACACTTGAGGACCTAGTTTGTGCATGGTTGTAAGTGTGGTGTGTCTCTTAGGGAGACATGTCTTGGAAATGTCTTGCCCTTGATGTGCCCTAAGTATGTGCTGTGGGAGATAGGGCTAGGTATGGAAACCCTAGGTGCAATGATTGTGGCACTAAAGATGATTTTGGGGGATCTAGTGTTTTCACTTAAAAAAAAAAGGATTAGATGATTACAACCGGCATTCTAACATAGGGGTGTGCTGATCTTCCTTGGACAATTCACAAGGTGGTCTTAGGGACTTAGTCAAAAAGGCGCATCTCTGTAGGTATTCATCAATACTAGCCTTTGCACTAAGAGGTGTGGTTGACAAGAAAGGATGATTGCACCTTGTGAAGCGGTTATCGCTCATGTCCTCAAGGATCTTCATACAAAAAGAGGGAAGTAGGGTTGTCCTCATAATGAGCCTAGCCCTAGCACAGCTATCTATTCCTAGGTTAATGTCAAAAAAGAGTGGGGAAAGATGGGCTTCCTCAGCTACTGGCTTTTGCTTTAGTAAACCCTAATGGTCCTAAGGTAATTACAAGTAGTTATGAAGGCTAGGTCTAGGCAGGAAGATAAATCCTCAATGAAACAATTGATGGATGAGCGCAAGTCACCTGCTTTAAAGGTCATGCATTCCTCAGGAGTTGCTACATTGACATTGTAGATCTTTGGGAAGTCATATCTGCCATGCACCCCTATCATAATCCACTCCATGTCTGTAGGGTAGGGCATGTAGATAGGATCATTCCTTTCTTTTGGTAGCATACCACAGAAGGCCATCCATGCATCAAGATTGGTGTCCCAAATCCTCCTCTGTCACTTTGGCTGCGCCTCGTAGCCTCGGACAGTTTTGGAAACTTGATAGACCTTATCCTGCAAGTAGTCTGTAGGTTCCCACCTCCATTGTGCGACTACGATGCTCCGCTCCTTGACCCATTAGTTCACTAAAGTATTGCCCAAATGAATGATCCTTTCCACTACTTCCAAGGGTAAGACTCGGTCCAAGGCTCGTGGGTGGAGGAAGGAGAACTCAAAGGGTCGGGATTCCTTAGACATGACTTCTATCTCTCTCTTTAGCCTTCCTTACTCCTCCATTACTAACCACAGCCTGAATACCATGGCATTCTCCTATTCTTGGCATTGTTCTTTTGATGCTTGGTCCCCTTGCCACTAGTTCTCCCGTAGTTCTGCATTCATCTCTTCCACCCATGCCATTCATTGCTAGAGCCCACCGTATTGTTGGATGAGCAACTTGTGGCCCCACTACTTGGCCATTAGGTCTCCGGCTTCATTCTCTAGCCTTTGCCTTAGGCGATTTCATTCTCTTGTGTCTCCTTCTTTTTGGCACTAAGTTGCTCTTTCAGGTTTCAAATTTCTTTCTAATGTTCTGTAGCTTGCCGTGTCATCTCTAGCCTTAGCACTACATACACTTCTCTTTCGGCCTCTAGTTCTATCGCTACTAAAATTGTATCCCTAACCATTTTCCATGTGAAGAAAGATCATTGTGTTGGTCTACAGGCTTATGGGGGATGCATAGGTGCCTGTCCTGGTAGGTCATACAACTGTCTCCCATAGTCAAGCCAAGCATTTGGTGATGTAATCTGTATGGAGGGTTGTCTTTCATGAAAGATATTCCATGCACTCTTTCTATCCCGCCCCAAAAATAGCTTATCAGCTTTTGCTTTTGCTAAATAGTCTCGTTTCTTCTTCCGCACAAGGCGTTTGAAGAATGCCTTTGCTTGGTGATGTGTTTGAGTGCCTAGATCCACTTCTCTTTGTAAGCGAGCTTGGGTGACTCTACACTCATTATCATACCAGCTATTTTGGGGAGCAATAGATTGTGTGGGTCTACATTGGGGCAAGATGTGTGGGAATGCACACATGGCTGATCCATGTATGGCCTTTGCTAAATTGCTTGTACATTCTTCCAGTGATCTACTCAAGTCCAATGGATGTAAATTGGTTTGCAGGGAAACACTGTAGATGTGTGATGTGTCTTCTGTAAAGTAGTATTTGGGATGTTTAGGGAGGCAAGGTGTTTCATGTTTCATATGTACACAAGAGAGCATGAATGTCAAAATAGCATAATCTGCTGCTATGCCAATTGGTCTCTTAGATATCTTAAAGTTTTGGATATTGGGTATCAATGCTCATGAGCCTATCAAGTAGTCCACAGTACTTGCCCCTCCTTTGTGATTCCAACATGTCAAATTGTCAGATCCTGGGTCATTCTGGCAGACCACTACAGATGGCCAGTCTATGTGCACTTCCCAAAGTCAATAGGTGTGTCCCATAGGTACTCACTTCTTTATCCTAGGCTCTCCTGCGTAGGCCTATTTAATCTATGTCAATCTCTTTGAACATGGCATTATCATGCATATAAAAGTCCCTTTGTCTATCTCCAGTGTGTGCATTGAAATCTCTTATTAATTTATGTCCCCAATGCTAGCATATCTCATGATATCCTCATCAAGTACATCAAAGGGGGATCCATCTCGTGTGGAATAGGTAGAATTTGCAGGAGGAAAGCAGCATATTGCGATGAATATATCCCATGGTCTTCTTGCATGTATCCTAATCCATAAATATTGTGCATCATCATCTCTTTTCATTACTTGCACTATCCCTTTGAGGTCTTCCCGGTATAGTATGGCCACACCTCCAGAACCCTTAGTGCTTCTTCCTGGTTTTCTAGCTGTTGGACGAAATGCACTTTCCCACTTGAATCCTTGCACGTTTGGTAGTCAGCTACCTTTACATTAGTGTGTTTCAGTGTACATTGCTATATCTATGTTTCAGAAGCTTTCTTCAAAGTAACTAGCATCCAATCCTAGGGCTCCATTACAATTCCATATTGACATCCAGAGTGTCTCATAGGCCTCGTATCATCATGGAGTCCTTTTGTCAATCATGATGACTCGTCCATCCCTATAATCAACTCACTTTCCCTTTTTGCAAACCTCCAATACCTTGGGCATGTGTTCTTTGCGATGCACTATTTTTGCTGGGGTAAGGTCCTCATCCAAATAAATCTTCTCACCCTTGAGGGCTCTCCTCTTGGAGAGGAAGGCCTTTTTTTTCTCTATGTCCCCAAAGGGAAGAATTAGAGCCTTGGACTTAGAGTCCTCTTTCGCCACTCTCCAAGCACTAATGATAGGTATGCCTGAAGCCCCAATTTCCTCAATAAGTGTCTTAGGATCTTCCTGTGGACTACTCTTCTCCTCCCATCCTACTACCTGTACATGTAAAACCCTAGCCCGTCTCCTAGCCTCTTCTTCGAAGGTATCATTCATTACTTCAGTCTTGTTCACTAATGTTCCCTTATTCTTTTTTACTACCTCAATTCATGGGCTGGCTTCTTCTATCTGCTTTTGTGTTGTCTCTGTCACTTCTTTCCATGAGTGAACCTCCCTTTCACATGCCTTCAAAGCCTCTTTCTCTTTTTGTAGTTATTCTTGCACGTTCATTTATTTTTTCTTGAATGTATTCAATTCTTCCCCAGTTCTAAGATTTTAGATTTGTAGGCATCTACCACTTTCAGCATTTCAGTTTTTAGCATGTGCATTTAAGACAACATTTGTGCCT
Organism: Lygodium microphyllum; assembly: GCF_053477565.2. NCBI lineage: Eukaryota > Viridiplantae > Streptophyta > Polypodiopsida > Schizaeales > Lygodiaceae > Lygodium > Lygodium microphyllum. Next base: position 147,920,802 of record NC_141146.1, on the reverse strand, counting down.
GTAAGTCATTCTTAATCTTTATATGCATGTCTTGCATTTCTGCCCTTGAATTTGCTATCAATTCGGGTTTGACTTGTTCTCGTATTTCTTTCTCCAATTCTTGTCTCATAATTCGTATTTCAGAGTGAATCATGAGATGAATTTCTTCGTATTTCTTTTCATTCATGGTGCGTGAAGTCTTTCCATGCCTCTGTCAAATGTTGGGGAGGACCCTACGGCCATACATCTTGTACCATGTGTTCTTAAAAGGGGTGTTGAACATTGCTTCCATGGATGGTTGTGTTAGTTCTTGATCAGATTTGTCTCCCAGATATTCATTTTCCATAGTTTGATGCTTGCATTTGTCTACATTATCCATCTCTCACACACTGTGTGCAAAGCCACTCAACTTGTACTTTGTATTGTTAAATCATAGCAATTTTTGTGATTCTTGCAAATTTCCATATTTTCACTAACCCCTCACTAAAATTTTGCAAGCCCAGTAATCTTTTACGAGCCCAAATGCCTTCACATTGTTTTCAATCATTACAGAGATATACGACTGCATTCATTTAGATCAACATGCTGTTGAGATGGCAAGCTCAACACGTGCCGACATTGATGATGGACCGCCTGGCTAGATGGGTCCGCATGTCTACATTTAGCATGTTGGTGGTCATTATGATACTCACATGGCCACTGACTTATTACTTATTATATTTAGTTTGTTACACCTACCTACAACTGGCAAAGACATAGCGCCAGTCAATTAGTGTAGTCGGTTATGCATTGTTTCACTTAGTAGGCCACTTTCCTTTATGTTGTATCTTATCTATACTTTGTGTACATTGTATAGTGTATGGAAGAAGAAGAAGAAACCATTCAAGAAAACGTTTTGTCCTCCATCTCTCTTCTTGCGTTCTTGAGTGAGCTTCCTCTTGTGTATACCAGTGTGTGTTTGGCGCAACACCTCATGCAAGTCCCCCCACCACGCGATTCTTGACATGGTATCAGAGCCGTGCCACTGAGAAAGGTTGATTTCGAAGGTTGAAGTGAAGGAGAAGAAGCAAGGTTCGAGCAAGCAAGCAACAGGTAAGAAGCTCTCCCATTCTTCCACTCTCTCTCTTGGATAGTGCCAGTCGAGACACCGGAAGCAGGGTCGAGCAAAAATCTCAGATCGTTGTGAGAAGCAAGGTACGAGCAAGCAAGCAACAGGTAAGAAGCTCTCCCAAATCTTCCACTCTCTCTCTTGGATAGTGCCAGTGGAGACACTGGAAGTAGGGGTTGAGCAAAAATCTCAGATTGTTGTGAGATTTGGTGTGCAAGAAGATCACTAAATATTCTACAGATTAAGCCCTTTAGGGTTTTCTCGCAGTTATTTTGGGCATCTGAGGCCGTTTCAGGCCCCGTTTTAGAGCTGCAAGGTTGGGGACAACAATTTCAGGGTACATTGTGATTTTGGCTGTATTGACCGAAAGTGGGTGCGTAGGTTACAGATTGCAAATCTGTAATTTTTGAGGTATTTGCAGGAAGCAAACATAAGGTTTATCTACAAAAAAGTTGCAGATTACATGTACTATTGAGCAATCAGTGAAAAAGGTTGCTTGGTGTATTACTGTACACGTGTTGTGAAAGATTGCAGAAGACTAGCTTGTTATGTTGCATCCTTGTTTGTGATAATGGTAGAGAACAATGGAAATCCCATTATTGAGAAGCTCAACAAGAACAACTACCCTTCATGGAAGTTCCGTGTGATGAACTTCCTCATTGGAAAGGGTCTTTATGAGTTTGTCTCAGGTGAAGAAAAGGAGCCAGAGTGGGTATCCCTCCGACTGCAGATGAGTTAAAAGCATGGAAAGAGTGGAATGCGAAAGACCAAAAGGTGATGTACTGGCTATCTATAGTTATTGATAATACTATGCTGGGACACAATAGGAATGCAGAAACTTCACATGCAGCTTGGATAATTTTTGAGAGCATGTTTTCAGTAAATACAAAGACACGAAAGATTCAACTCAAGCAAGAGTTGAATGCCTTGAAGAAAGGAAAAATGTCTGTCAATGAGTATGTGTTGAAGGTGAGGAGCATTGTTTACAGCTGCATCTCTTGGTTCGTCATCTTGGTCACTAAAAACATTATCTTCTTCTTGTTCTTCTATACATGATTGTTGCTCATCAACTACATGTGTTACATGTATGGCATTGAGAGCAATTTTCCCTTGCTGCCCAGTCACATCTTCAACCTGATTTTCAACATAGGCATCATCTTCTTGCTACCCATGACTATTATGTCCTTGCCCAACATATACATATTCTTGCTGCCCATGATTGTTATGTCCTTGCCCAACATATACATCTTCCATTGGGTCTTCCAAGACAAGGGTTGTAGCAAAATGTTTATTCCTGCAATAACCCTCATGATGAGGTAACCAATGCTCATTACACTTGTAGCATATCAGCTGCCTTTGCATTTCCATCAGTTGTTGATGAGGAATAAGCTTTCTTCCAATGCCATGAGGAGTATGGAGCTCAAGAACAACTGATAATATGCTTTGCCTTGCATACATTGTCATGCCCAAGAGTGTTCTTCTCCTTGCATTTATAACATAGGCCCTTGGAAGTTATGCTGTCCAAGATACGACTTGACAAGTAGATGCCATGTACACCACTGAAAGATAAATTGACCAAAATTTTCCCCATCTATCAAATGATAACCATAAACATGAGCTTGCTGTCCATGGTTTACTGCATAAGCTGAATTTCTATAGGAGCATTTGATTGCAGCTGCTCATAACTAGAATCATGATCATATACATGTTGCTGCCCATTCATGTATGACTGTCCATTTGAATGCATATCAAAAGAGTTGAAAACTTTCTCAATTCCTTGTGGCCTTCCCACTTGATTCCCATTCATGGAAATGTATCAAAAATGACTGTAAGGATGTTCTTGCTTTTGAAGCTGATCATAAACATAATGATCAACATGTTGTTGCTGTCCAAAAATATTATGAATTTCACTTACATGCTACAATTCAATGGAGTTATCATCACTGTCATATGCATGTTGTTGGTCATACCAATGCTCATTGTACTCATGATACCTTGCATATTCTTCACAATCTTCAGTGCAATCCAAACAATGGTATCGATTACTTGGCATCTACTATTGAATCTGCATTTGTTCATATTGTTCATCTTGCTATTGATATTGTTCATGCCATTGATAATAATCTTGATACTGCTATTGATACCACTGATCACCTGTAGAAACACTTTGCTATTGTACAGCAAAATGAGGTACCATTTGCTGCTTCTGCTGTTGTACACTAAGCATTGCAACCTATTGCTGTTGTGCTGAACCTTGATGAAAATATTGTAAAGACTGTTGTGAATAAGCAGGAGACTATTGTATATATGGCTGTGCCTACTTGCTAAAAAACTTGTTTGAAGCTTAAGTAACCTTGCTTAGAACTTCATTAAGCTCTTCACACTACTTTCAAACACAATTTGTTGCAGTAAAGAAATATGTACATTCAACACCAACATCAAATCTGAATATGAGACATTGGAAGAAGGCATTCAGTTGCACACCAAAAGCATGTCATGTCTGACATAGTGATAGTTCGAGTTGATGCTCTTAATCTAGCGCATCATGACAATTCATGCAATTGTTATCACAAATCCTGATGAAGTTGCGTGACTATACAGTCTGAGAGGCCAAATTATTTTCATACAATCCAGTAGCGCACTCGCATGCTATTGCGGCATGAGCTCACCCATTAGCTACAATAGTTTTGCATTTCAGGACCACAATACCAAGCAAAGGTCAAAACCACAAAGCATGTTACATCACCCAGAACCCAATGGACAGATTTAACTATCTTGCAATGACTGGTATGGAACCAACACAAGCCTGAGTGGATAGGAAAATTCAATTCCTGATTAATATGGAACCAACACAAGTCTGAGTGGGTAGGAAATTTTAATTCCTGGTTCTCCCCTTTTGTAGAGAAGGTTGAAGGAGAACATTATGATACAGGTAACAAAATGAAAATGGATCCAAAACCTTCTTAGCTAATTTGTTGTTGTTCATGCTATACACATGATTGAAATCAACATGTCCATGATTCTCTTAACACACTCCGTAATCCATTTTCGGTAGCCTGCATTCACAACCATGGTATAGATAATCCATGAGATGTGATCATGACTTAGTACAAGGCCTTTCATTGCCGGTTTCTACAAGCAAGCCTGGTTCAACCTCACTGAATTTGGACTAGATCTGGTAGCAAATGCTATCAGATTGCTACATTTTAAGCATTGCTAGATCTGTAGTAGTAGTTATGCTTCCTCATCTGAAATCACAGCTGTTCTGCATATCACAGATGGAGCTTTAGTGGTTGTAGACTGTGTGGAAGGTGTTTGTGTTCAGATTAAGACTGTTGGTGCTCCGCATGTTATATAGATGCCTTCCTAGCAAACAGAAGAGGGAATTGCTTCCATTACTGTAACCCTTAGATACTATAGCTTCAACCAGAAGCATGATTGATGAAAATACGGTGGATAAGCCAGTACATGAGAAGTGTAGGGGGCTTCTGACCTCAATTCATGCCATGTTGTGGATATGCGCCCGGAGGGCATTTTGCAAACCAATGAAGCCTCATTTCAAGAGCACCAAGCTTTTCAGTAGTAGATGCCTTTGTCTCTACTGGCGCTGTCTCATTCTCACTTTCGCTGCTCTCCTTCTTCATGCCATGCAAGTTAGCCTTGATGAAATGAGCCTCCGTTGTCTCCTTCTAGTTGACTTGAACATTCACCACAATAACAACGTCTGGCAGTTCACCAAGGCCAACAAGGCCATTGAGATTTCGTGGAACAGCTTCACTGAATCATAGTCAAGGTGAATCACCCGACGAGGTACATAATGAACAACTAGATACTGCTCACAAAGCATCTTGCCCTTGGAAAGGAAATCCTTGTGCTAAAAGTCTTACGCAGTTCTTGCCATCACTTGCTTCAACTCTTATTGGGGTTTTGATAATCATTGTGATGCATTGCGGAAATTTTCATAACTTCTTGTGATATTGGCCATTGCCATTGACCAAATGAAGCTCACAAGGGGTCTTGAAATTGACTGCCTTCTTTCAAAGCCTCCATCCTCAATGGGAAGTAGAAAGATTGAAGATGGTTCTGTGCTAAGGCAAGGATCATTAGACATTGCAAATGATCCTTTCTATCAGGCACAAAGACTTATTAGTTTGTGTGGTTGGGAACCAAGATTTCTCCTTCATTTCTATTAGTTTGAGATTCGATCACCCCTACTGGCTCTCGGAGTGTTTCACCAATATTGGCAAATGGGACGCAGAGAACAAGATCGACTTGCTCAAATGAAGGCGAAGGAGGGCGGATCCTCTCTGTTTTTACTAAACTCGCTTCCAACTCAACTGAAATTATACAATGATCTGTGATAGAATTTGACAAGACCACAGGACTTAGAGGTTGTGATGAGGGTCCGATGCACTCAGGGCCTTCAAGTGCTGCAATATTTTTGGAGGCTTCTGCAAACTAATTCCAACAGATGTGGATCTACATGCGGTTGACTCCTCCAAGAGGTAGACGGATGATGCCTTACCCTGAGTTTGCACCCACCACCACCATTCATGGGAGATACTCAAATGAGAATCATAAGCTTGCATAACAACTAGACCATTAGAGAGGCGAGATTCACAGCTTGGAAACTAAGTTCAAAAAGCAGTGCTCCAAGCAATCAGTTCAAAGTTCTGGAACTGTCATCCTCTCCAAAAGGAAACATCAATGCTAGTGTTCCCCCAAAGGAAATATTCCTTCATAGGCTTCTTGATGCAGGTGTCTTTGAGAAAAGCAATTGATGCTCACGCAAGAAGAACGAGGAGATGTACTGTTTTGAAATGTAACCCACTGTTGTATGTCCACTCTTGATGAAGTGTGCTTTGCTTGTTGAAGCGGTTGATTCCACTACAATGCATATGCTACATCCTTACAGCTTTATGCACCTCTTTTGCCCTCCATGAGATGAATAAAAGAAAGATGAAGAGACTAATGAAGCCATACAAGGTCTGAGTCTGAATTTTTAGCATAGACTTGCAAATCTATGAAAGAAGGAAGGCCTGCAGTATGAACATGTTGAACACTGACCAAATTGGTAATCATTAGGCTTCTTGATCCTTATAGCATCAAGTTAGAGTGAACTTTGTTCTTCAAAATAAGACAAAATATGATGACGACCTGCTAAAGTAGCTATGAACCTCCATCTTTCCCCCATATCTCTATCAAGAAGCACTAAAATAACCACAGTTTGAAGTAGTACAACCTGTCTAGTCACTAACAAGAACAAACCAAACCATGTAATTGTGTCTTCAACTCTAGTTACAGAGAAATGATGCCTGTAACTAGATCTTCCATGAAAATGACCTTCCTAACCAGATCATAATCATGAAAATGATTGAATTAAAGGTTGCCTTGGATCAAAGAAAAGCTCTGATACCAATGTAATAAAGCTAAATTCCATAGCAAGCTTTTAAATTGAGAATACAAGAAATAGACATAAAATGCCACGAAGCCATAGCCAAGGTGGCTTGGCAAGAAATTGTATTACCAATATTGGTTGAGTATCAAATGATGAGAGGCTGTAGCAAGATATTCACCCCAAGCTATGGTGGCCAAGAGTATTCACCCTCTTAGTTGGTGGGAAGTTGAGAGCTCAAACAAGTAATGTTTGTAAAATGGCAAAAAGATGCTACACATGTTACATCTCCACCTTTTATACTTAACCTTAGCCTACTCTAGACTAAGGTGACTTATGCTTTATTACAGACAGATAGACACAAAGAGAGAGAGAGAGAGAGAGAGAGAGAGAGAGAGAGAGAGAGAGAGAGAGAGAGAGAGAGAGAGAGAGAGAGAGAGAGAGAGAGAGAGAGAGAGAGTGAGTGAGAGAATGTTCGCAGCAAGATTTGGGACACGAAATCTTGATGGGCCCCAAATCTTGATCGGCGTAATTTTGGTGGTAAGGACACTTCATAATTATTCAAAATTTAGGTGCTTAAGAGTATCAAAACTTCTTGATCTATTACATAGCATAATAGCAACGAGACAATACAACATTTATTGTGTAAATATAAGTACAAATATAGTGTGTATTCAATCATGGACATCATGTAATCTCATGAATATAAAAGAAGTGGGATGAGCTTCTTGTCTCTTCGAGGTTAATGGTTAAAGCCTTGACCATTCAAATTGAGATGCTACATTTAATTGAGATGCTTATGTATCCAATCCTAACCACGTGCTTTATGATCAACAAATTGTAGTATCGAGCCAAGGAGTTCTTGAGCTCTATTTTGAAAAAGTACTTGATGTAAAAGAGAAGGTCCTTAGAAATAGAACCCTTAGAGAGTACCTCATCTAGTGGAAATCCTTATTTTGAAGAGGATACCAGTTGGATTGATGATGAAATTTTACTTAAACAACACCCCATCTATGAGAATATCTCAATTCCTCTAAGGGGGAGAGGATGTAATATTCCTATCGTGATTTATAAAAAGTTATGTTTATAAAAAATTCAGGATTTAATCACAAGACATGAAGCAAGTATGTATGAAGAATGTAAGGGGTGTGTGTGTGTGTGAAGGGTTAGAAGATTTTAAAAATGCTAAGGTAAATAGTTGGAGGTTTTCAAGCTTATAAGACTTAGTAGTTTTTTCAATGTTTCTTTCTAATAGATGGTGAATGAGATGAAACTACCATGGAACTTGAGCATTAATTTTTGCTCTTTTTCATCATTAACTTCACCTTCTCATGGAGAATGAATGATAGATACAATGAGTACATCCATGTGATTAAAATGAGATCCAAACATTGAAATGAGTTGTGGAGAGAAAGGCATTGATCAAGAAAGGAATATATTGATAAACTAATTGATGACTGAAGTTTTAATAACATTCAACCAATTAATGGATCATAAGGAGAGAGGATGGCATTAAGAGAGAAGATCATGCCTTTGCTAAGACTATATAAGGTGGCTTGGAGAAGTGGCTAAGGTTGTTTTATTTCTATTAAATTGTGTGTGTGTGTGGGGGGGGTTGGGGGATAAGGCAAAAGATAGAGAGGAGTAGAGAAGAATTTGGAGACAAGGAGATTGTTGAAGCCCACAAAAATTGAGACTACATCATTCTATCTAATTTTCATTTGTATCATCCTCATCAAGCATCTTCCTCCGCTATTTATTTGATCACTCTTATCAATATCTTTCTTACTTTTATCCATAAGTAATTCTATTAGATGGGGTTCAAATAATCACATTGATTGCCAATTCCATTTCCATCATTTCCCTCTAATTGTGAAAATAGAAAATTCTATACTAAGAATTTTTCTTTGATTCATTCCATTAATTGCTTGAATTTACTTAAATCCTAACCCTCTTCCTAGCCTACTTCATACCATCTGTCAAAGGATTCCATTGCCAATACAAATAATATTCATTATCAAAATTCCACTTCGAAGATTATACGAGCATCAGATTAGGGAGCACTAGAAAGGATCGAGAAAGGAGATAAGTAAGAAGCATGTGTGGGATAGCTTGTGTGGTTGTCATGGCTCCTAAAAGAAGAAACACCAAAACCAAATGCAAGATTGCTTAAGTGAGTGTAGCCCTACCTCATCAATCCAAGTTTAGGTGCCCCTCATAATGTCTAATTTGTGTGGTGTTTAGTGTAAAGTAGACAAAGTGAAAATAATTAGTAAAAACGTTTAAAGGAAGCGTTTGCTACTTGATTTCAGAGCTCTTATAAGTAAGCACAACTAAAGTAGTCAGACAAAAATATAGGTTTTTTATGAGAGAATTTTTTGTAATATTCTCACCCTTTCACCTACCACTACTTCTCTCTCTCTCTCTCTCTCTCTCTGATAGATGATTTTTAATGCCGAGAAGTGCTTAAAAACAGCCAAAAATTACGAATTTCAAGGAAAAAATAGACTTCCTCAAAGGCGGCAGTGGCAATTAGTACGCTTTTAAGCGGTAATGCCCCAGAAATGCTTAAAAGAGCCACTAGACAGCGGTCAGAGAATTTTCATAATTTTTTGGCATGATAGAGAAGACCCTGGGAGATGCCCGGTAGTGGAGGCCTTCAAGACGGATGCCCAAGATTTTTCAAACCAAGAATCAGACACCGGACGTGGAAGAGGGAGTGCCTAGGAGGCCAAGGCCAAATTGGCAATGGTGGAAATGGACTTTAGGAGAGCCCAAAGGGTGTGACCCTTTGGGGCTCCCTTTGAGAGCCCAAAATTTGGAAAAACGTGGGGGGGGGCTGCATTTTTTTCGCTGCCTCCTGCATGGATGGAGGCGCCATGCTTCAATTCGTGGAGGAGATGGGCTATGGCACTTACAAACAGGGCCCCCAACTGATCTCATACATGATCTACATCCCATCTTTGCTCTCCATTTCCGGTCTCTGCTCCTCAATTGGCTACCTGGTTGTGGAGAACAAAAACCAGTCTTTCTCTCTTCTCCCTCCCTCTCCTGCATAGAAGCTATTCGTGTGCAAGAAATCAAGAAGGAGAGGGGCTGAAGGATGCTTGTCCGGCTGTGATCGGATTGCTTCAAGATGAAGTGGAGGCTGAGGAAAGAGGTTCAGCACTGAAGAATGGTTGCTGATCTGTCTGTGGGCTGCTCAGAATAATTATTAAAAAACCTGCAACACGCAAGAGATGCGGTATGCTTCCATTTTACAAAGAAATTTGATTGTTTTTGTTGTTTCATGATCCAAATGTTGTTCATATGCAATGAAATTTTGTTCAAACCTTGTTTACATGATCATTGAGGGCTCTAACTATAGAAATGTAGAACCCTTAATGATTTAGAGCCGTTATTAATTCTTTAAAGCCTGTAAAATGTCATTTTCAATGGAAATTAGTGGGTTTTTTAAATTTTGAGTTAGAGAAAAGAGATGGAAATGGAATAAATTCAGAGAAAATGTTAAGCTTCAGTAAAAATGATAAGCCAATACAAATAGATCAGAAAATACCTATTTTCCATGAATAATAAATAGGAAAAATAGCAAAAAATAAAAAAAATTAGGATTTTTGCGCTTAAAAAATATAGAAAAATAAGATTTATGTGTGTGAATGTTTGGCAAGGTTAAAGGATGAGGTCAAGCCTCAGTTTGGCCTCGTCCTTTGTGTTATAGTACATGTTTATCGCTTTCTACATACAAAAATGATACAAAACAACCATTTACACCTATGCACCGCAGTAACACCTAAATGGTGAGGAGGGGATAAAGTCAGTGTGACGATCTAATTGTTGAAAAGATACAAAATATGATTTCTCTCTTTGTACATAGCATTTAGGGATTGTTCCATAATTAAATATAGGCGACTAGTAGCACGAAAGTTCCGGTGCTAGTCCCTAAAGCAGCGCAGCACGTAACGCTTCGTTAAAATTCATGAAAGGTTTGCTTTTTGCACCTCACATGGCTAGTTTTTTAATCATAAAATGGTTGTGCACAATTTTAATACATGTTGCATCAAGCATGCCATGTGGTATCTCTCCTGGAATGCATTGCACTTGTTTGAAAAACTTTGACCAACGCTGAGAGGACAGGAAACCTAAGCCATAGGTTTAGACAGGTGCTTCTGTTGGGGAAAGTTTTGTGAGGCAAATCAAAATCTCCTGGAACGCTGAATTATGAAAGAGTGGATTTTGTGCGAATGTCATATGTGTTAGCGACGCATCTTGGGGCTAATCCCCGAGGTGTAGGAGAGTCGTAGTGGAGCCACGTCAAAATTAGCCAAGAGGTGCTTCCCTATGTGTATATTACGAGGCATTATTCCTATATGTTATGGGATCTCTCTTTGAGGAGAAGGGAAGGTGAACGTTGGACTACATATTGGATACAAACGCAAAATCTTCATAAGCATTTAGTGCAATGTGAGTTCTAGATGCTCCTAGCCTGCGATGTCGTGTGGTGGGGTTGTCTGTCGTATGCATGAGGTCCGGCTAGTGCCATAGCCAATGCCGGCCCATTTTAGGACCCATCAGTGGTGCGTCTACCGGGAGCCGCCAATAAGTGGTGGTTCTCGAATCTAGGGTTTTTAGGGGGACCAAATAGTTGGTTTATGTCCTTTGATAAGGACTGTCAAGCCGAAATACAAAAAATAGAATGTGCTGAGAGGGCTAGACGACGGTTGGAGATTGTAAGATGCTATTCTCCTCAAAGGACTAGCCTGTTATGCATAAATGGCAGTGGTTCTAGTAACCTAGGTGTTACGAGTAGCTCTTTGAGTGCAAATGGAATTCTTGGTACTTCCCTATTTCCAGTTAATCAACCCACAACAAGTGGGGGTGTAGTGTTGCCTACACAAACTCCTGTTATCAATCCGGTGGTAGCCATAGCACAACCTATTGCAATTCCAGTAGGTGCACTGGAGTTACCGACATTAGGAGCACCATTGCCCATTTTCCATGGGTTAGCAGAAGAAGATGGAGAACTCCATATTAAGGAGTTTCAAACGCTTATGTTCAACTATCGAATCCAAGACGAAGGACACCTAATGATATTCTTCAATATGACATTAAAAGGAACAACGGCAGTGTGGTATCACGGTCTAGAAGCTGGAACCATTACTAGTAGTGCCCAATTCTTTACAGCTTTCCATAGGGAGTTTGCCCCTGAGAAGGGTGGACAATATTGGTTGTGTGTTCTGAATGTAACACGCCAAGAGCCAAATGAGAATGTCCAGGCATATGCCAAGAAACTAAAGCAAGTTCTTCACAAACTTAATGCTTATATTCCCATTCGAGTGGCTGCACAGTTGCAATATTTCCTACATAGATTGGATTTTAATATCCAGGTGCACTTGAGTAGTGTTGCTTTGGCCGATATAGACACTGCCATTACCCAAGCAGAAGGAGTAGAGTCGCGCTTGCAAGCGGCTACGCAGCAATGATAAATTGGAATGGTAATAGTTTGGCCTTGACCAATGGGAGTCAAGGGGACCCCATGTTAAATACGAGTGGCAGAGGGAGTATTATGTCAAATTTGCCTATGTTACCAGCTCCTCCTAGCATGACTATGCCTATGGCTAGTCAGGCGGCCTTACTAAATAGTGGTGGAAACCAAACAATGAATCCGAATATTGTCCCAGTTGGTCAACAGCTAATTCCTAATCAAGTGGTTAGGCCCATGGGACGACAGACTGACGATCGCGGCTATAAGTCGAGTGCTTCTAATGTCCTTGGTGAAGTTAAGGACATGATGAAGCACTACACTGATATGATCTCTGAACAGTATCGACAAATAGCTGTGGATGTCAATTTTCTCAAGAAGCAATAGAATTTGATAGGGAGTCGACGCCCTGAAGAGGATGGGCCCTCAAGATTCAGCTGTAAGTGGTGTGGGGGCCAACATTTCCCTAGGAATTGTTCGAATGTCAAATGTGATATTTGTGGGAAGTTTGGCCATTAGCTGCTACCTGTTGGAGTAAGATCAGTTCTCTCCAGCAAGGTAGTAAACAACCAAGTCCAGTTAACCATCGCGCACAAGGGAATAATCTCCAGCAAGATGATGGACCAATGCAAATATTGCAAAGAGGAAAGGCTGTTGTAGAGGAGTTACCTCATGGTAGTGGAGTTAGCCTTATTGAGATTGTACGTGTCAATGATACTGAAACTTCTAATCTATGAGCTGTAAAAAGAGGCCAAAAGGCTAAAGAGGGTGAAAAAGATAATGCAAAACCTGTCAAGGGAAGCCCTAAGAAAGATACTAGGGAAAAGAGAGTCCTGAATCCTGATAAGAAAGGTGGACTGTTAAGACCTATTGGTAGTAAAGTTGATCTCGAGGAGGATAAATGATTGCCAAGAAAGAAGGTAAAGGCTAAAAAGGAGGCACCAAAGCCAATAAAAAGAGCAAAGGAGAGAATGGTTTGGCGCGAGAAGAGAACTTTGGCTAATTATCACGACTTTGATCTAGCAAGTTCCCTTTGCGAAGTCAAATCAGATGTGAATCTCCTACAATTGATTAAACTTTCTACAGGAGTATGCAAGGAATTCAAGAAAATCCTGTGTATAGGGTATATAGTAGAACCTTTGAGCATATCTAGAGTGGGGGAAGATTGGTTCGATCATGCTGAAAAGCATTGCCCTAAGGGCTCCAGCATATGTGGATGGAATATTAGTGGAGCACACTATCGTGAACACTAGATCCTCCGTCAATATCATAAGCTCAGACTTGATGGAGAGGTTAGGTCTAGAGATCCAAAAAGATGGCTCCACACTTCTTAGGATGGCTGATGATAGTCTAAGGCAACCAGAAGGTTGCATTACTAAGGTCCACGTTAAAATTGCGAGCGTGGAATGCTATTTGGACTTTAGGGTGATAAGGTTTGCAGGACGTCCTAGCTATCGAGTTTTGCTAGGTAGGCCATGGATTCTACGGACAGGCTGTCAAGTCGATATACCCGCTGGTTGAGTGATTCTAGGTCGAGGTGCCCATCGGGTAATAGTGGATGCTTACCTTGAGTCTCCTCAAAGTGAGAGAGCTCCACTATCCTCCATTGAACTAGAAATAGTAGATGATCCATCTGGTAGTGAGACGTCATCGAGCGATGGATCTAAGGAAGGATCCACTATAGAGGATATTTATTAGATAACCTTGAATGAGCCGATAGAGCCTCATGATAAAATAAGATACGCGAGTGTTATTGAGCTGGATCTTGGCATGCTAAATGATTCGTCGCGGTCAATTAAATTAGGGTCCATGCTTAGTTCGGAAGAAAGAGAGGATAATGCAAGAGTTCCACGATATCTTTGCTTGGAGTTATGACGAACTTCGGGGTATTCCTCCGAGTCTAGCTGTGCATACTATTCCTATAAAGGAAGGTGCCCGCCCTGTACATCAGAAAGTAAGGCGTATGCCTTTTGAATTAAGGGAAAGGGTTGTACGAGGAACTACAGAAGTTGCGTAAAGCACGTTTGATCTTCCCTGTTCAACATACAGGATAGTGTTCACAAGTACTGATCAGGAAGAAGAAGAATAATCAAATCCGTCTTTGTGTAGATTTTAGAGAGTTGAATAGGCACACTATTAAATATTACTACCCGTTGCCATTTATTGACCAAATTTTGGATCAACTAGCGGGTAGAAAAATCTATTCGTTCATGGATTGCTTTGCAGGGTATAACCAAATGGCGATCGCTAAGCAAGACAAGCTAAAAACGACATTTATTATAGTCTTCGGTACCTTTGCGTACCATGTGATGGCATTTGGGTTGTGTAATGCATGTGGTTCATGGCAAAGAACAGCTGATAAGACCTTTGGTGACATCTCCCCAGAGGAGCTGAAAGTATTCATTGACGATCTGGGGGCAACCATTGTAAGGGATAGACAGTTGATCATTTTGCGCAAGTGTTTTGAGCATTGCAGACAATTTTGCATAGCTCTTAACCTAGGGAAGTGCGTCTTCGAAGTCCCTTATGGGCTCTTGTTAGGCAATGTGGTTAGTTCCGTAAGGATTGCGACTGATCCTAAAAAGATTAAGGTCATAGTCGCCATGAGTCCGCCACGTACTCCAAAGGAAGTGCATAACTTTCTGTCATTAGTAGGGTATTATCGGAGTTTTATCAATTCCTTGGCAGAAAGAATGTTGTCGCTGACCAACCTATTGTCTTTTAATTGTCAGTTTACATGGAGTGATTCTTGCAAAGTGTCTTTTGATGATGTGAAGTAGGAGCTTGCCAAAGCACCCATTTTAAAAGTACCCAAAAGGGGAAAAATGTTTTATATATTTTTAGCAGCAACTATGTATAGTATCAGCTATTGTTTGGCCCAAATTTGGGAGGAAAAGTGGTACCATCCGATAGCTTTTTCCAGTCGGAAGTTGGGCATATCGAAAATTAACTACACCTATATGGAGAAGTTGTGCCTTGTGATGGTATTTGCGACCAAAAAGTTCAGGCACTACATTCTTTATGAGAGGGTGGTTTTTTATACAAAGATGGAAGGGCTTCGATTGTTGTTGAATAAGTTACAACTGCCTGACCATTTAGTAGTGGTTAATCACTTTGTAGGAATTTGATTATAAGATTAAGAGAAAGCCGCCGAAGCTTCAGGGCATTGTAGAGTGTCTTGTGGATTTCGGAGAACCAAAAGAGGTCTTGGCTGAAGGAAGTGACATGGAAACTTTGTTCAAGATTGATACGGCATCTATTCCCTCCTGGTATGTTGCTATAACACACTATCTTTCTACGGGAGAGACTGGAGCTACTTTATCAAAATCGGAGAAGAGGAAGATTAAACAACATGCATTGAAATTTTCCTTGATCATAGGAACATTATATCAACAGGGTGTTGATGTTATATATCACCGATGTGTGATGCATGACGAGGTTCTCTTTATTTTGGAAGAGTGCCATGACTCCGCTTGTGGAGGGCACTTTGCTGGGTGGTTAATAGCACAAAAGGCTCTAAGAGCTAGATATTGGTGGCTATCCATCTTCCAAGATTCCTTTGAGTACGTTAAGAGATGTGATACCTATCAAAGGCATGAGAGCAGAGAGAACATGAAGTGACCACTTACGCCTATCATGGCTATCCTTTCGTTTGAGAAGTAGGGCATTGACTTTGTGGGTCCTATCACCGCGTCGTCTACTACTCAGAAGAGGTACATTATAGTAGCAATTGATTATTTTACAAAATGGTCAGAAGCACGGGCGATGAGGCAGGACAATGCAAAAGAGACTGCCAGTTTCCTACTTGAGCAAATCATCTGCTGATTTGGTCTGCCAAAAGAAATAGTATCGGATTGTGGAACTCACTTTTTAAATAAAGTGATTAAAAGTATGACTGAAGCTTGGAAAATCAAGCATAACAAGACGACCCCCTATAATCTGCAAGCAAATGGACAAGTCGAAAGTACTAATAACTAGCTTGTGGGTACCCTATCCAAGATAGTCTCCGAAAAGAAGCGGGACTAGGATACAAAATTATGTGTGGCGGTTTGGGCATATAATACGATGTTTAAACAAGCCACTGGCCACACCCCATTCAAACTAGTTTATAGGGAGGAGTGTGACTTGCCCTTAGAAATTGAGTTGTCAACCATTAGATTCGCAATCAATCATTCTCTGGGTGATGAAGATGCCCTATTTGAGCGGTTTATGACTATAGCCCACTTAGACGAGCTCAAATTGCAGAGTTTGTTGCACCAGGAGGTAGCTAAACATCGGATGAAACGGTTGCATGATCTGAAAGCGAAGAAATATACTTTTAAAAAGGGGCAGTTAGTTCCATATTATGATGCGCGTAGGGAGCTATTTCCGAGAAAGTTGGAACCTCGATGGGATGGCCCTTACAAGATAGTTTGGATAGGTAAAAATAAGTCCACAGTTCTATTAAGGAGTGGAATTTAAGAATAAGGTTAATCTTAATAAGATTAAACCTTATTATTTCTAAGTATGCTAACATGCTAAATGCATTGCAGGTCCATGTTGGGGCTGATTTGAGACCTGTAGGAGAGCTTAAATTGGTTGATGGGGCGGTTAGTTCCTTATTTGGAGCACCCATATCTCGAGCACAGATATCATCAGGGGAGGCTTATCTAGTGGAGCAAGGGATATAAAGTGATTAAGCAAGAAGACGGTACCTTCGTGTGGGAAATTAAAGTTTTTTTCCATCATTGCTTACAAATCTTGATAAGCATCCATGTTGAGTTTAATGAAGAAGGTGCGATGGAGCCGTCAATTCATCCTCTAAATATGTTGAACTTTGATTATCATAATTACGAATAGGGGAGTTCTTGATGGCTGCTGTGTAAACCCATTATGGACGTATACATTATACTTTGATGGAGCGTCCAGGGGCCCTAATAGACAAGGAAGTGTTGGGGTAGTTATTCGAGATCCCCGACGTAGAGTTGCAATGAAATTAGCTGCTTATCTCGAGGTAGGATTTACTAACAACATGGCAGAGTATAAAGCCTTGATTATGGGATTGAATATTTCTAAGAAAGGTGGCATTAAGTGGTTGTTAATAAAAGGGGATTCCCAGCTGATCTTAAATCAACTCAAAGGGACATATACAATCTGGAATCCTCTCCTTCATATGTATCATTGAACTGCTATATCCCTACTTAATGAATTTGAGATTATATCTCTTCAGCTGATTCCACACTATTGAGTTTGCGGATTCCTTAGCTAATTTGCTTATGAAGAGGACCTCTTTTTCAACTGCGGTCCTAGTCCTGACGTTGCTATTGATAATGAGACAAGACCTGGTCACTTGTGGGGAAAGTTATCAGACCGCGCGTTACATGGCAGGCGATGGTTCATATGGGTAATGCAAAGAGTAGTTGAGACCCATCTACCACTATTATCTTGGACCCATAGGTTGATTCGACGACATGTTATGCGTACACCTCTTGTTATATATGCAAGAGGTATGGGCCATAATTTGATGCATTTAGTTTAGGGTTGAGCGTCCTATTTTTCTCCTTGGAATGGAGCGTATTTGCGTATATCTACCTTCTTCCAAGGAGGGATTTCTATGAGCTGTTTTGTTTGATTTCGTTAGGCCAAGAGGGCCAGTTGCTTTAAGTAGTTAATGTCTGATTTCTTTAGGCCAAGAGGGCCCTTTGTTTTTAGGGTTAATAATCTATCTCTTTAGGCCCAGAGGGCCCGTTAGTTTATAGTGAAATGTGCTATTTTTTTAGGCCAACAGGGCCCTATCTCTATTTGGTGCAGGTACGTTTAATGCTTTGTTGTTTTAGTGATTGCACCATACAGGTTGATAAAGTCAATGGAGGGAGCCTTTGTTGCGAAGAAGCTTCTTGTGGCCATTCCAGGTGGTTTCGTTCCCTTTTTGAGTTTTTTCCCTTAAGCAATTAATGATATCTGTACGTGAGAGGATTACTTTCTTTTGTTTGGACCAGAAACCAAGACATGAAGTCCTAGGTTTAAGCTCTGTATGTCTGGGGGAGGTCTGAGTAGTCATTGCCTCCTGCAAGGCATTGTCAGGCATTGAAAGACCTGTTTTGGATGGGAGTTCTAGTGACCCTGTTCTGGTGACCTGCTAGGCGGCCGTTCTAGGAGTTCCTGCTAGTTGTGAGGCAGTTAGAGAAGCCTACAAAAATAATGATGGAAAGAGACAAAACCCTAAAGATCTGAAAGATAATATATGAATATACGGAGGTGTGTAAAAATGGGTTTTATCCCTATAAAAATAGAAAAGGAAAGAAAGAAAAATCCTTGAGCTGTTGTTTATCGCCTTGCGAAGGCCTGGTAGGTTCCTGGGGGGGGACGAGACAAGATCCGGGGCCGATGCCTTGTTTTCCTTGGGGTGACATCTTGCCATAACATAAAGAAAATAAAAGAAGGTTGGAGCGAAAATGAAAGTGAGCATTAGAAAAGGATTAAGTGTCGCCTTGCGAGGGCTTGGTAGGTTCTTGGGTACCGAGATAGGACCTGAGGCCGATGTCTTGTTCTCCTTGGGTCAGTACACTCAGCTCCCTCCTTTTTACATGCCTGAGTATGGAAAATAACAACCTAAAAGAAGAGCAATGTGCTAAAAGAAAATATTTCTTGATCAGGCTATAGGAGTCTTCGCCTAGGAGGAGCTCCTGGTTGGGTTGTTCTTAGTTAGGTAGGTAGTTCAAACCACCACTTAGGGTGACCTCTTTGATCGTTCTTTTTAGCTTGGTTGTGTTGCAGCAGTTGGTTAGTGACTAGCTTCAGGCCTTTTATCAGATTATGCTGGGCCTACTCCTTGTGGATTTCATGCCTTGGTTTTGTCAGGGGGTAGTATATGAGCTGTGATGTATTGTGTTGTGTATTTTTTGTAGTAGCTTGATGCTCCTTTTTGTTGTTTATGTGTAGATCTATTCGTGGGATTCGACGGGCTGAGTTGCCTATCCCGTGGTCGCCAATGATAGATGATTTTTAATGCTGATAAGTGCTTGAAAATAGCCAAAAATTACGAATTTCAAGGAAAAAATAGATTTCGTCGAAGGCGGCGGTGGCAATCAGTATGATTTTAAGCGGTAATGCCCCAGAAATGCTTAAAAGAGCCACTAGACGGCGGTCGGAGAATTTTCATAATTTTTTGGCATGATAGACAAGACTCTAGGAGATGACCATCAGTGGAGGACTTCAAGACGGACGCCCAAGATTTTTTAGACCAAGAATCGGACACCGGACGTGGAAGAGGGAGTGCCCGGGAGACCAAGGCCAAATTGGCAATGGTGGAAATGGACTTTAGGAGAGCCCAAAGGGTGTGACCCTTTGGGGCTCCCTTTGGGAGCCCAAAATTTGGAAAAACGTGGGGGGGCGGGGGGCTGTGTTTTTTTCGCTGCCTCCTGTATGGATGGAGGCGCCATGCTTCAATTCGTGGAGGAGATGGGCTATGGCACTTACAAACAGGGCCCCCAACTGATCTCATACATGATCTACATCCCATCTTTACTCTCCATTGCCGGTCTCTGCTCCTCAATTGGCTGCCTGGTTATGGAGAACAAAAACTAGTCTTTCTCTCTCCTCCCTCCCTCTCCTGCATAGAAGCTATTCGTGTGCAAGAAATCAAGAAGGAGAGGGGCTGAAAGATGCTTGTCCGGATGTGATCGGATTGCTTCAAGATGAAGTGGAGGCTGAGGAAAGAGGTTCAACACTGAAGAATGGTTGCTGATCGGTCTGTGGGCTGCTCAGAATAATTATTAAAAAACCCGCAACACGCAAGAGACGCGGTATGCTTCCATTTTACAAAGAAATTTGATTGTTTTTGTTGTTTCATGGTCCAAATGTTGTTCATATGCAATGAAATTTTGTTTGAACCTTGTTTACATCATGATTGAGGGATGTGACTATAGAAATGTAGAACCCGTAATGATTTAGAGCCGCTATTAATTCTTTAAAACCTGTAAAATGTCATTTTCAATGGAAATTAGTGGGTTTTTTTTATTTTGAATTAGAGAAAAGGGATGGAAATGGAATAAATTCAGAGAAAATATTAAGTTTCAGTCAAAATGATAAGCCAATACAAATAAATCAGAAAATACCTATTTTCCATGAATAATAAATAGGAAAAATAGTAAAAAAATGAAGAAAATTGGGATTTTCGCGCTAAAAAAATAGAGAAAAATAAGATTTATGTGTGTGAATGTTTGGCAAGGTTAAAGGATGAGGTCAAGCCTCAGTTTGGCCTTGTCCTTTGTGTTATAGTACGTGTTTATTGCTTTCTACATACAAAAATGATACAAAAGAACCATTTACACCTATGCACCGCAGTAACACCTAAACGGTGAGGGGGGGATAAAGTCTGTGTGACGATCTAATTGCTGAAAAGATACAAATTATGATTTCCCTCTTTTTACATAGCATTTAGGGATTGTTCCATAATTAAATATAGGTGATTAGTAGCACGGAAGTTCTGGTGCTAGTCCCTAAAGTAGCGCAGCACGTAATGCTTAGTTAAAATTCATGAAAGGGTTGCTTTTTGCACCTCACATGGCTGGTTTTTTAATCATAAAATGGTTGTGCACAATTTTAATACATGTTGCATCAAACATGCCATGTGGTATCTCTCCTGGAATGCATTGCACTTGTTTGAAAAACTTTGACCAACGCTGAGAGGACAGGAAACCTAAGCCATAGGTTTAGACGGGTGCTTCCGTTGGGGAAAGTTTTGTGAGGCAAATAAAAATCTCCTGGAATGCTGAATTATGAAAGAGTGGAGTTTGTGCGAATGTCATATGTGTTAGTGACGCATCTTGGGGCTAATCCCCGAGGTGTAGGAGAGTCACAGTGGAGTTGCAGCAATCAGCTAAGAGGTGCTTCCCTATGTATGTATTACGAGGCATTATGCCTATATGTTATGGAATCTCCCTCTGAGGAGAAGGGAAGGTGAACGTTGGACTACATATTGGATACAAACGCAAAATCATCATAAGCATTTAGTGGAAAGTGAGTTTTAGACGCTCTTGGCATGCGAGGCCATGTGGTGGGGTTGTCTGTCGTATGCATGAGGTCCGATTAGTGACATAGCCAGTGTCGGCCCATTTTAGGTCCCATCACACACACACATACACACACACACACTCTCTCTCTCTCGCTTTGTCTCTATCTCTGTCTCTGTCTCCATCTCTCTCTCTCTCTCTCTCTCTCTCTCTCTCTCTCTCTCTCTCTCTCTCTCTCTCTCTCTCTCTCTCTCTCTCTCTCTCTCTCTCTCTCTCGATATGCTCAATGCCCCACCCTTATAAAGTGACACCATTAATCCATGATGCTCAAAGTTGTTATGTTCCCATTATGAGGAGACACCATATGTCAATCCAATAATTAGTTGATTCCTAACTCATAGGAAAAATGAGGTATGTGTGATTGGATCACAAAAAGGTGAGCTTTTTGGGTCTATCTTTTAGGCTACATAGAATAATTAAGCTAGTTGCAACTCACAATGCACATTGCATCAAGTTATGGGATGTGGAAACTATTATGAACCTAGTATTTTGAGGTCTATGAGACTAAGAAGTAGCCCCTAGCTAAGGAGTCTCAAGGGAGCTAGACATCCCCTTGCTAAGGGTTTGGGGGCAACACCCTTGGCTCAATGGCAATGGAAATATTAATTATAATATTCTCTAGCTAACTAGGGAAGGTTCATAATGTGGTTGAACAAGTTGATCAAACCATCTTCCAAGGCTATAAAGGGGAGACCCCTCCAAAGACATCATTAATCTATGTTTTACTTAGAGTCAAAGTTTTTGAGTTCCTAGCCTTAAGCTCTTTGTCTATCATCTATCTAGATTGCTATCTAAACTTCAAAGTGGAAGCATACAGATGGATGGATCCATTTATATGTCAAATTGTTTGAAATTAAAGAAGTTTCTCTCCTTCTACTATTTAGTGTATACTCTCTATTCCTTACTTAGATTTTGTATATTGTCATGTAACTTTTACATGGTATCAGAGCCCAAAGGGATCTAGAGAGTGAAGGGCATATGAGAAGAAATGTCTTCAATAACAAGGAGGAGCAATGTTATCATTCGGAAGCAGTTCTAGCATATTAGTAAATAGTGTTGCTACATCAACAATTCAAACATGGAAGATTTGTCCACTAACATTAAGTGAAGGCAAGTTAGATGATACAAACTATAGTTTCTAGAAGTTATAAATTACAACTAACTTGATTCTTATAATCTTCTAGAGATTATGCTAGAGACTAACCTAGAGCCACAACCTATCCTCAACCCACCAAATTCAAGTGTAATTGTAAAGAAGGGAATAGCATGGGAAAATAATAAAAAAATACCCATATACCTGGCTACACAAGCATGGTATAAAAGATGTAAGGGGCTTAGTTAGGGTTATTTAGAAATTTAAAATCAATTAGTGGCTTCACCTTCCTTCTAGCTTCCATGGCTTCCCTCCCTTCTTTCTCTTTTCTCCCATCTTTCTCTCTCTTTCTCTAGTCTTTCTCTTTCTTGAAGTCTTTTTCTCTCTACTTAATATTTTTCATTATAATTGAATGTAAAGAAGAGAATAATATAAGGAAACGATATTAAGGAAATGATAGGAAAAAATATGAAAATATATATGTCTACACATGGGTAGGGTATAAAAGGTGTAAAGGGCACTCAATTCAGGTTATCCAAAAATTTGAAACCAACTAGTCTCTTCACCTTCCTTCCAGCTTCCATGGCTTCCATTCCTTCAATATTTTTTTCTAGTATTTCTCTCTTTCTTGTAGTCTTTTCTCTCCTCCCTTCTCTCGCCTTAGTCTCTTCATTATAGTAATGATTCCTCTAAATATTGATTTTTTATTGACTTGACAACAAAAGAAATGGATGCATTATGGGAGCCTTAGTTAAAGTTGTTCTAATAGTGTTGGAGAGATTGATCCATGAATTGTTATACTTAATACTCAATTGCACAAATTGAAGTTAAAAATGAAAGAAAATAGAGAGACAAATGCAAAAAGAGAAGGATGAAACCACTTAGATGCAATTGAAGTTAAACATGAAAGAAAATAGAGAGACAAATGCAAAAAGAGAAGGATGAAACCACTTAGATGCAATCTCCCCCCATGCACTAAGAGGGCTCTCCTCAATGTATACATTTCTTGATATTATCAATCATGTATCCAAAAAGGATATTACATCTACGTTTTATACTATTTTCATAAATGGCTCCTCTTTTGTTGATATCGAAGTTACTATGTTTAGGTTCAAATAGATAATCTTGCCCAACCTTAGGACTAGAGATATACAAGAATATACAAATGCCTTGCATATTAAGTGCATAAATAATACATATTTACACTTCATGTAGCATATCCTTATCATAATTTTATTTGATTACCTAATCTAGTCATATGTCAACCAAAAATACAAAACACATGAATTTTGATTATCCACCTAGCACAATGCAACTATTACTACATGTTCACATGTCCAACAAGTCATGATCATGTGAAAATGACCATATATAAAAATACACATAAATATAATAATAAAAATATTCTTTGTAGTACAAGACAAATAAACAAAAATGCATGATCAGTCACATGCTAGCCTTATGCACCAAATCTATACTAAGTCAACCAATAAGTAAAAAGACATGCATCCTAATAAATCTCATGTGGTGAATCGACACATCATGTATCAAAATAAGTGATAATGTGTTGCAAATATCACCCTATGTAGACATTAGCCCTTCTAAGTTGGAAAAAGGGATATCATTTGAATCCATTGGGATTCTTCTACAAAATGTTGTTTATATTTTAATAAATAACATGGATACTCATGACCAGTATGAGTAGTAGCTTTATCATGATTAATAAAAAACTAAAGGAATAAATCTTGATATCCTCCTCAACTAGGGGTAGATAATCAATCATCGGAGTAAATTAAGGATGGTACTATTGGTAGCTTTAGTTTATCTATTAATCTTAAGGTGAAAAGTATATGTAAAGTCTAGAAGCACTTCAATCTATCAAATGATTTCTCTTGGGGCTAAACCCCCAATGGAAAATAACATTTTTATCTAATAAAAGTCATTACAAGGGATGAGAATGATTGGTGACCCTCCTAACACATTGTTTGAACTTTAAAAAAAAACTTACAAGCACTATGATAAAAATCCTATTAGAAAAAATATGTCCAAAATAACATTTATTTTACATTGTATAAGAGCAAGTTTTTTGACATTTTCAAATGCACTCAAACTACAAATTTTAGGAGATTTAAAGGGTCACTTAAAAAAATTGTAGTTCTCATGCATATTTTAGTATGAATATAAACATTCTCGTTGCTCTACATGCAAAAAAAAAAGGAGCTATGGTTGCAAAAATGTGGCTGCAGCCGTAGTTTTGCAAAAACCAACAACTCCAGTTTTTTTGTCCCTTTCTTACATGCTCATTAGGCACTATTTTTATAGATAGAATTCACGTGCTATTTAAAATTGTAGACAACAACATAGCTTAACACAAGAAACTATTGAATGATAATATAAATTGAAAATGAGAATGACAAAATAGTGTTATTGTATATGAGTTTATATAAAGCTTTTGAGGCCAAAATTTAGCTTCCGTAGAATATATGTGGCTCAATCTAAAATTTGGCTTGGATGATAATATATGCTACTAAATATTTGCTTGGATTGTAAAGTATAAGTTCTACAGTCTAAGATACTATAAGTAATTCACTATCCTTATCGAAACCATAAACTTGAGTGATTCTTGCTTTCAAGTCTCTTTAATGCCTTTTACCTACAAAAATGATACATCTTATATATTAGCAACAAGAAAAACATAATAGAATACTAGAACCACAAAATCTCTAATATTTTAACATTATAATTAAGAATCAATTTATAGTAGAACTAAGAATATTCTTCTATATCTTCAAGTGTTATACAAACTATGGCTTTACACTTCGAGAACTTTATACACTCTATGCTATAGTCCTTAAAACTACAAGATGGAGATCGCATCAACAAGATTCCCATAAAGATTTGAAATGTGTACACTTATATAACAAATCTTGCACATCAACGTTTATAGAGCTCATAGGACAAGGTCTACACATCAACAATGAATAAAATCGAAATATTTAAGCCATGAAAATTTAAGACATTTTCTTGGATATTTTGAGAAGATGCTTTTTCTACTTCCTCCTACATAATAAGACCCAAATGTTGCTCATGTTTTATTATTATGGCATTTTGGATCTTTGCTTAAAGAGGCTTCACTCAAATATCTATTGGATAGAGCAAAACTATAAGAAGTAGTAATATTCAATCATAGCTACCCCTATATAATCTCAAAGTATCAATATTAAACAAATTTTTTGTCATATACTTTATCCAATTCTTTAAAAATAATACTTTGAGATAATAAAGTGAGTAGCTATGATGAAAGATCACCACCTACTCTGCTGAATGTGAGATCTATGCAAAATAGATTTAAGCTAACCTACTTAAGTCAAAGTCCTATTGGAAGAATAATAATAAAATATGTAAAGGGGACTAAGAGGAGAGAGAAATTTTGTAAAAGAGAGAAAGTTTGGATGAAGAGAGAGAAAAACATGAAGATGCAAGAGACAGCCATAAAAGTTGAACAAGAAGATTGGAGATGAAGAGGATTTGTATTATTGCATGAATGATGAAAAAATAATCCTCTTACATCTTATACTCATGCTAATGTGGCCATAGTATTATTCTCTCACTATAAATTAAATCTATATTTTCCACTTCATTACAATCCATCCCCTCCTAAAAGTTTTTGTCTTAGAAAATGAAAGAATAGCTTATTACAAATGATTCATAATGAGGATGACAAAGTACTACTCTCGTACAATGATTACAAGAATAGGAACAATATAAAGAAAGTTTCATAAAGTTGATTGGAGTCAAAGAAGAGAACTAAGTAGATCATATATACATCCATTGTAGGTCATAAAGATGAAATATTGGTAACAATATCTTCATAGAATTCCACCTACAAATATTGAATATTATGCTATCTACAATAGTCCTTGTTGTAGTAAAACTGAGACAACTTTTGATGGACTTATCCAAATTCGGCATGCCACATAGACATGTACTTTTAGGTCATATAGGTAGGCCATCTTTGAAAATTGATCAAGATATCTTTTTTTCTAAAATAATGAGATGTATATTGTCAAACAGGGGCTAGATTTGTCTAATATTAAACGAAAAGCATCTCTTTGAGATACAAAAACTCCTCTAATTTAGACACTCATCTCCAAGAACCCTCATCTAAAGGTAAGACTTTCCATTTGACAAGATATTCCACTATGGATTTGTATGAATTTCCAACTGCCTACTAATAATTGCCTCAGGGATATACTAGATAATTTCCTCTTCATCCATCGGTGGAAACTCCTCAAGTTTATCCACTTGTGAGAAAATGAAGGGTATGGATCTTAGTAGTAGAAGTAAGTTGTAACCCATATGCCAAGTCTCAAATCTATTTAAGGTTCTTGTATGTTCCATAATAGTAATGTACCAATTTGTTAATAGAGTCACCTTTCAATGTAGCATACCTAGACTTTGGTACCCCCAAAAGCACTAGCTCTCATTTTTGAAACTCCATGGGTATCCTTCACTTACCAGCATAAGTTTCATCTACTCTTGTGCCTTCCTGAGGTTCACTTTGCATTGATGAAGTAGGGCCTACATTCTTTCTAGCTCTTCCTTTCCTTTGTTGATTAACCCTTTCATTGAACATAACTATTGTGAGGGGAGTTTATAACCATAAAAATCCTCAAAAGTGGAAACTCCAACCCTATCGTGTGTGATGTTATTATATAAGCAAAATCAAGTTTATGAATCCGAGCATCCCACGCAATGCTGCACATCATGGTAGTAGCGGTGAAGATAAGTCTCCAGCCATTGGTTGATCCACTTTTTTTGACAATTAGTTTGGAAATGATTAGCTATGGATAGAGCCAATTTATTTCCCATAGAATTGAAAATAGCTTGCCAAAAATTTTCCATGAACTTGGAGTAACAATCATGAACAATGACTTAGGGTAGGCTATATAATTTGAACACATCTTCCATAAATTGACTTGCTACTTGAGATGGTGAAAATTGGGTCTTCATAGAGAAAAAATATGATACTTTTGTCAACCTTTCCACCACCACATTGATATTATTCCATCCTTCTTGATTGTAGGAAAGCCAATGGTGAAGTCCATAGTGATGTGCATCCATTTATGCTGTAGAATGGGAAATGGATGAAGTATATTTTCTAACTTACGCATGTTGTCTTTGTTTTAAAAATGTGGAATGCATCATGACATAAAGTCTTTTACATTCCTCCATATGCCTTTCTAATGAGAGCTTTTAGAATTCTATCATAGGTTTTAGATACCCCTCAGTGATGAGCTGTTTGGAAAATAATGCATTTTCTCCATGATCTTTTGCTTTGAATGGGAAAGTGTAAGGAATGGAAATCTTGGCATAAAACCACATGAGATTGTTCTTAAGCTGAAAATTAGAATTTTACTTTGCTAAAATTTCTATATTTTTTGAAAAAATGGTTGAATTCTTCATCCAAAAGATAAGCCTCCTATGATTCTTCAATCCAATTATGATGAAGTTCATTCATGGAGAATACTTTACAAGCCCGTGTTTGTCAGCCACAATATTGTATTCTCCCCTAGTGTGGGTAATATCAAAATCATAATTTTGGAGAGTAGCCACCCATCTTCTTTTCTTTGGAGTAAGCTTGAACTATTCAAGGAAGTACTTGAGTACCCTATGGACACTCTTTACTTTGAATTGGCTGTCATAGAGATAGTGGCACCATTTCTTAACAACATGCAAGATAGCCAACATCTCCTAATCATATACATTCCTTTCCATCTCTTCATCACTCAACTTGTGAATTTTCAAAGCCGCATGAGGATCCCATGCTCTTCAAGTAGGATAGCACTAATACCATCATAGTGACTCAACAAGACAAATGTGTCGCACATCATTCCACTTCTTCTCAGAATCTACCTCAAAGAATCTAGATTTCTCTCATTGAATGGTTACCCTCGATCCTTCCAATATTTCTTTAAACCACTACACATCAAATATGATTGTGGAAAAGCTACGATAATCTACTAAAATTAAACTTTACAAGTTACCAAAGCACTCCATTTCATCCACTACAATATTTGGATTTATGGAGGCTTGATATCAACTTTTTCAACATGATACCACAATTCCTCATTGGACACAATCTATCGATGTGCTCTACTCAAAAATATTTTCCATGCAACCATTCCACACTGTAGACTTTATACTAAACATTGAAACTTTTGGGTTAATTGTCACTTATCATTGCTAGATACAAAAAAAACAAAAGCACAAGTTTATCTTTGGACTACATCCCCTAGAGAAATCCCCTCCTCTCCTATGGCTATCAACTCCCGTTTATATGAAATTGTTGTCAATGTGTTATGTAACTACCTTGTAGGCATGGACCATGGTAACTCTTTTGGCCTCTTGGGTATCCAATATATTATTGATGTGTACTATATTGAAATTGAGATTATGTTTACTCTCATTTCCTTTTGGTGACATTGTACCTATGGAGCCACTTCTCCATAGATGCATGCTACAACATATCAAAACAATTCACCTTCTTCTCCATTGTTCCATCCATCTACTTCTCTATCCCATTTCTAACTATCACATCTCTAGTTAGTTTGTTATTGTCCTTTAGTGTCCATAGCATTATATTGTCTATATCTATCATCACAAGCCACTTAGAAATATGTACCAAAGCCTCTAAGATTAGCTAACCTTTAACCATGCTATCCTTTCGATAAGCCCACTCTCATACAGAGCCTTTCAAGGTTTTTGTGAAGCACTCTAGAAAGAACATCCACTAGCTATGTACCAATGTTGCAATCTCCACTTTGTCAACAAGATGTTCTAGGAGGTGGATTTATATCATGATTATGCTTGTGGATAAGTGCTTCTCAAAGAAACAAACTATCTCCACTACTTCTTACCTTGTTGATTCAATTGAGGATGTCCTTATCTCCTTCTGTGAGATCCATTACACCAAGTTTGACAAGTTATAAATGGCCAAACATATCTTTGGAGTGAGATAATTGGTGATTTCAATTAGTAGTACAAACTATCACAAATTTAGTGCATTATATATTACTGAGTAATGAAAAAAGAAAATACAAGGGGCACTTAATCAAGTCATTGACTATCTTCGCCAATATGAGCCTCCAGGGGGTTCACTATAGATGTTGTATGGTATCACATGAGTGTAAGGGAGGAGTTTTTGGGAAGGGGCCACTTAAGCGTGTACATTAGAGATAGACCCCTCTTAATTTCCTATATTGAACTTAAATTTAAGGAGGGGATAGAGGGAAAAAAGAAGGGGGGGATGCATTTGATCACCTCTCTCCATAGATTGGCTTCTCCATGGCATACAAGAGACCTTGACAAGTAAGGTTAAAACCCTAAACCCTCACATAGTAGGGTTATTGAATTAATCATAGTGTGGGAGGGGGGGATTTGACACTCTCCCATGGTTTTGGTAGAGAGATTCAAATCCCCTTTTTCCAAAGAGAGCTTGGTATCTGCTTGGTGTAGTCACTTTAAGTATAAAGGGGTTCTATTCCCCTACTCTCTCTCCTCATGTGGTAAGGGGACACGAGCACTCAAAAAAATTGTGACACATACTACGATGGTATCCAAGTGCCACTACATAAATCACTTTGTCATATGACCATTTTGAAACTTTTAATTGCTTAGGATAATTCCAACTTTTAAAAAGAAAGTTAGTATATATTCTATGAAGACTTACATTTAAGAAAGGGGATACATAAAAAGTCATACATGTATATATCTTATAATCTTAAATAAAGGGATATATTAGTCTTACAAGCTTCATAAATAGGGTTTTTTTTAGAAGTCCTTGCACACAGGTGACATTCTTCTTTACTATGAGTGAACCCCTCGTGTATGAGCCATGGTATATCTTATGCCAATCATGGGACTTGAGTTATGTTGATTGGTCATTTACAGAAAATGTGGACCTAAGGGAGCACATCACACTCATCAATGTGTGGATAGACCTAATGATTTACTTCACGGTGCAGTTCTCTTTAGTGGACAAGATCCAAGGAGCATGAACTAGTTGTACATGACTATTAGAGCTTGTTTTTTGTGGTAACAATACATCTCTATCTTATCTATCTCTTTCAAGTACATCCTTACTCCCAAATTATCTCTCTTTCCTATGATACAGTCCCACAAAAACGAGCTGCTACTAGCATTCTTGAACATATGTATGGAATAAAAAAGATGATTGATTTGCAAATGACTTAAATATGGAAACTCATAGAAAATTGAGAATTATCACATTCCAGTTGGAAACGAATCTTCATGGACCATCTGCCAGTGGTATCAACTTTGGGTTTTCATCCTTGCAAGAGGTTGTCCAAGAAATCCTTATCTCAAATCATGGTTCTCTAGCAAGAGCAATGCATGCCCTAAACAAACTAGCCTTTTCACTGTCTAAGACCTTTAGAAGTCCAACTTTGATTCACACAAAGAACATGCATGCTAACCTGAGGTGACCAACCCTACATCCACTACCATATATAGATACAATATTGACATTTAAAGTGAGGAAAAGATTAATGGAAATAATTACCTCTATTATTTCTATTCACATCAATACTAGTGTCACTAAAAATCCATTGCTATTTATATCATCATAGGTGTCCTTGTTAGCATTGTTATTAGGGTTGCTATATGCGTTGCTATTAGTATCACTATATAAAGATGCAAATAGAAATGGTTACATAATAATTTTTTGATGCAAAATGATTATAGAGAAAGAAAAATGAGTACCAAGCATGCAATCTTGTCATCCTTCTAACCACATGGGTTGAATATTCTTACAGAATTGATTTACTAATGTAACATATAACTAATGTCCAAAAATTACACACCATGATCTACCAAAAACAAGAAATCCATTCATTGATTATACAAATGAGTATAGTGATGATATCACATTTCATAGTACCACATTGAATGATAGAGAAGAGGAACAACAATAATAAAAATTATCTATAAATGTCACTCAATGTGAGCCATATACAACAAAGGAAATATGTGTATAAAGAGAGCTAGATGCAATCAATCAGAACAAGTATATATGGAGCACAATGCAAAAGATAGGGGTACTACATGAATCAAAGATTTGGTTGCTATCCAATAGCTTTCACAAATGCACTAGATCATCGAAACGAGGTTGCAACATAGCCAAAGTTTGATATAGAGTAGAAAATGTGTCACAAGAACTAAAATTTGAAAACATTAAAGAGGCATGACTTATGTGACCATCATGCACATATAACTTGTCAATAAATGTAATCAAATCATATCTTTTTTGCATATTATTGTGTCTCCAAGCTTGTAGGATTGTGTTTTGCCTACATTTACTTATATACAATATCTCCACACTTGTACACTATAGGTGGTGGGTACCCATCACTCTCACTTTATTATTTATTCTATTAATCATAACATAATAAGGAAAGACAAGTCACACATTGTGACAATTGGAGTTTCCATATAGCAGTCACTCTCTTCTTTCTTGAACCTCCATAGCTCGCTCCATTCTTGCTTCTGCTCATACTTCCACCTTTTGCTCCACCTCTCAATTAGCATTTGAGGAGCTTATTCATCACTTGCTTCAATGCAAGAAGAAGAGCTTGACTTCAAGATTTGATGGCATCCATATCCCAAGCCTTGTTCGAGTCCTTGTAGCATTAGTAAGAGCCCCATTGTGCCTCAGTCCCATCAACCACATCAATAGAAGTCCCAATACAACCAGTTTGATGTGTGCTAGTTTTCCTTGCTACCCCCCATTCAACTTCCAACATGCATTATTTGTATGCATATTTTTGTTTGACATTCATATGCTTTGATGTTCTTGGTACTTAGTTGATACACTACTAGTTGCATCCTTTATGTCTTGGATTGCTATTTGGATATTCCGAGCAGTTGGAACTTACTCTATTTGTCATTTTCCTATTGATATATGATCATTTATGACAATGTTATGGACAAAAATATTGAATATTATTTAGAAGTAGTTCCTTTGAGCGTAGATGCCTTATTTGATTACTCTACTACCTATTGTTTGTGGATAACTATATACTTTGTTGTTTGCCACCTCTTGCCTATCCTTTTGGATTAGTTTTAAGGTTATTTTGCTATGAATATCGCATCCCATTCTCTTGTATTTTGCATTGATTTTCAAACATAATGGCAAGTACTTCCAAACCATGAACCGATAGTGCTACTTTCAACATTAAAAGGATGGATGGTAACAACTTCCAATATTGAAGACACAAATATGATGGGTATTGATGTAGAAGAAGTAGATTAGAACATTGAAAGCAAGAGGTAGCTAGAAAATTGAAATAGAGAATATTGGGATGAACTAGATGAGTTATGAAAGTCTGCCATCATTCTCTCTTTGTATAAGTAGGTGTATTTCAATGTTATCTCTACTGCTCGTGGTGCATATGATTTATGAAAGAAGATATGTGATCTTTATGAAAAGCAAAGTCATGTATCTTAGTTGTATTGGTTGAAGAAGTTTTTTTACCTTTTTGTGGAGGACATCCCTATCTCTACTCATTTAAATGAGTTCCACTCTATTTTCAATCAGCTTATCTTGTAGGGCATCAAGTTTGAGGATAATATAAGGTCCTTATTTAGTGGAGTCCTAGGATGTGTTTCATATTGCTATGAATGCTAATCCTACTGAGAATGGTTTTAAATGCAATGATGTAGAGATTCCATTGAGATTGTACCTAAGTCTAGTGTGAAGATAGAGGAGATAAATGCCTTGGAGTACAGTTTTGAACATTCTTACTACTTCATCTCTTGATGCTACTCAGTTAAGCGATACATTATCTTCTTACTCTTAATGTTGAATTTTTAATTTGAGGGTTTCATTCCATGTTACCTCTTATCATTAATTCTTTTAGAGCTACAGTATTATTACATGTTTTGTTAGACTGGGAGATGATACTGCAATGGATTTCATTGGTATTGATGATGTTAGAATGCAAATTGGTGCTAGTGCTCCTTTTTTGCTTCATGATGTACATCATTCTCTACTTTGATAAAAAGATTTATTTTAGTTGTATAGTTGAATGATGACAAGGTACCATGTATCTTTTGGTAATTCTTCATGGAAGATCACCCCTAGTAGTCTTATTTTTACTAGAGGTGCCAAGGTTGGCAGCTCTACCTCTTTGTTGAGATGGCAAGCTCAACATGTGCAGACATTGATGATGGAATTTCTCATTAGATGGGTTTATACATCTAAGCATGTCAATGGTCATTATGATCCTTACATAGCCACTGACTTATCACTTATTATATTTAGTTTGTTACACCTACCTAGAACTAGCATAGTTATAGTGTCTGTTGATTACTATAGTTAGTTATGCACTATTTGACTTAGTAGGCCACTTTCCTTTATATTATATCTTAATTACACTTTACATTTATCTATTCAAAGATAAGAGAGATAGAGTGGAGCCAAAGAGTGAGTAGTCAGCTCATCTCATTCACCTTCATTATTCAATCTCTACTAACATGAAAGAGATAGTACAACTAGGTTACCACTAACCATGACTAACTGTGGTTAGGTCAACATCGACTTATTTCATATCCCACACATGAGTTCAACTGGACATAGTTGTTGTAATATTTCTGCACGAAATATTAACGACCCTAGACCCCACACATCCCACGCAAGAGCAATTTCGAGTAGTCTCTTGCACAGAAAAACCTTGGGCTAAGTGCTCCACCCTCGCGCATTACTAAACTCCAGCCCGCGTTGTGCATAAGAGACCATGGCTAAAAACCTATAGTTCATCGCGGGAACACCCCTCCAAGGAGAAAAGGATAATGGATAATATTTGCAAATTTATTAAAACTCCCCTCCCCTTCAGTCGGTTGCATGGCGGGGAGAGGGAGTATGAGTATGAGTATGTGTGGAGTAGGGAGGAGCATGGGGAGGGGAACATGCTGCTTGCCACTTGTGTGGCTACCCCCCCTTCATGCCTATAAGAACACCCCCCTCCCAAGCTTGAGGGGAGAGGGAGGAGGAAGGAATTGGCCGTGCTACTGCCCGCCGTGTGGAGCCGCCGCCTGATGCGCCGCCAGGACTGCCACCGCCATGCTGCTGCTGCCTCCGCCTCCATCATCATCATCATTATCATCATCATCATCATCATCATCATCGTCATCGTCTTCATCTCCTCCATTGTCATCTTCATCATCATACCAATCACTCTCTCTCCACGTCATCTGGCTGTGACAGAAGCTTGGAAGCTTCTAACTAAAGCTTCCATAGACATAGTTCACCCATACCTCTCGGGTTTTAAAACCGAGTTTGTAAGGCCCGATTTCTGTGAAGGGGAGTAATCTCGTGGGCAGAAGGGAGTTTTGGAAATCGGATAAAAGGGCAAGGAGAGTTTGCTGAGTCGAGATCTACGTCATCAATGGCTCCCAAGCAAAAGACGAGAGGAGCACACGCGGGAGCTTCCAACCCGAGACGCGAGTAGACAACGCCCCGATTCTTAATGCCCAGGTTTCGATAATATTCCTGCATGAAAGGATGCATTAAGCATGTCTTTAATTCTTGTAGGAAATTTTGAATACATTGGAAAATTCATATACTCGCATCGAATTACCAAGTTAAGTTGCATGACGAGTACTTGCATGGTCAAGGTAGTTGCATTCTTGAACGCATATTGCATAAGTTAAAAGGTGGATTTTTCTAAAGGCATCCTTGTTGCCTCGCAAAAAGAAAATCACATATAACACATAATGCACTTAGGTATTAATTTCCTAGTTGTGACTCGTGTATGAGATAATCTTAGACGCCCATTGAATGATGTCCAAATAGTCGCAATGCATGGAAAATTGCATGCAAAGATGGTTACATTTTAGGTCGGGTTAAGTGATAAAGGTCAGATTAAATCAATGATGGACCCATGGCATTCGCCCATGCATGGAGTTCTTTTATCAAATTTTGAATGCATCTTCATTAAAAATATTAAAGCTTTGATTTTGTTACATTAAACGTAGGGTTTATAAGAATAGTTTTGAATGTAAATCAACGTCGCATAAGGCAAGGGAAAGAAAACATAACTATAGATCCTATAGTTGTAAAGAGGTATATGGTCTTGAATTTGCATATTCGCATGGAATGATGCATCTCACCTATCTTGTAGTTATTTACATCTTTAGGGAAAGTATTTGCATCTTTAAATGGAAGATCATCTTTACTCGTGGGTTGGTTAGATCAACTAAATAATTCACGTAAAATTGAATAGCTGACATGAGAATCATAAATGTATGATTAGTTAGTATATGACGATCACCTCAATGTGCTAGGTAGGGTTAAGCTATGATGAAATTCTACCTAGTATCGCACTTGGGTTGCCGACTTAATACTTCCAATCTTAAGGGTCCTACCCATATTTACGAAATGTTAGGATTATTTAAACACTGTGCAAGAACAATCTAGGGTTCTCACCCTAAGGGTCAATTGACCAAATACTAGACTTCTGTATGAATTTAGGAACCCTAGGGCCAAGGAATTATTGGCCTAGTAGGGTTAAGGTTGGGTTGGGTCAAGAGGAATCCCAAGCCCTTATCTTGATCAAAGGTATTCTTGATCAAGAAAGACCGTACGAAGAAAGATAATCCCACAAGTTAGATACTGACACAAGCTGCAACACTGTACGATCTTGTGTCTAAATCACAAAATAGTATTGCTACTCCTTAGACCAAGTTTGGCGAGTTCTAATCGCAATTCAAATTTCCTAAAGAATTGAGAAGATGTTCCGCTTTGACACTCATCCTTGAAGATTGATTGTCAAGGCAGGGTAGTAATGAAATGCCAAGGAAAGCAATTGACCAACTAAGTTAGGGCGATGAGGTTGCCCAAGTTTTATTGTCTAAGACATAAGGATACCTAAGGTAGTGACAATTGGGGTCAATAGGGTATAAACCCTAACCCAAGGAAAAAGGGGTAAACGAGCAACTCAGCTTACAAAACCCTTGGAATCTTGCCAAGTCACGATTGATCCAGGATCGAATGCTGGAAGCATTCAGGAAGAAGGAACTACACCTTAGCAGTTGGGCGTGTAAATGACCACTAGAATGCTCGTGATTGTACACTTAGGAGCACTGTTTGTACTTCTTTGCTCAAGGAACTAATGCCAAAAAAATAACTAATGCTTCAGGGGTTGAAAGCCTGGAGGGAGAGGCAGTATCAGTTACCTCCGATTGTCTGCCTGACCCTATCCAAGGGGGTTGTTAGTCATGTCAGGTACGTGGACTGAACCCACTGCGAGAGGTCTCTCCGTGGGTACTACTTGGAGCAGGAGGACGCTTGGGTGCCAGGGGAGGCTCTGGCTGTAAATCCCTTGCCTCCGGATCCTGCACAAGAGGCTGATGTAACTCAAGATGGGATCTCGAGGCCCGCATACTAGTTAATGGGCGGAACTTGGAATAACGATCCTAGAGGATTGCTGGAATAGCCTTCGGGCAGATTATATGATGTATTCCAAAGACTGATAAATAAAGATCAAATGTTGAAAAGGAACTTGCTTGACATTGTTTTTCTATGCCAGTGCTTAAGTTACGTGAAGGAACCAGTGATTAATTGGTTAATTAAAGAAGCTGTTTTTGCTTGTCAAACTAAATGTGGTAGGTAATTAGATAACTAAAGCAACCCGAGGAAAGTACAGTGGATGTGACCCTGGGTCCGTCCTATGGAAGGGTGGTCTCGCTTGGCCGGAAACTTTTCTCAAAGGAATTGACAAGGAGGTAACAATGACCTAGAACCCATAGAGCTAGAGTCCCGATTTATGTTGTTTTAGGGGAACGGAATGGGACTATGCCTTACGGACAGAGATGTCAAGCTTCGCATCCCTCTCATTTTCCATTCTCCTTGAACCAAGTGCAGTATAAATCCGCTTCAACCCTGATGCTTCTGCACAAGTAGCTCGTCTGGGGCTGGACGCTAGCTACTTTCTAGGAACTTGACCATTAGGAAAACCCGCTCCTAAGTGGAAACAGCCGGAATGCTTCCGCTTTGTGGCAGACTTGGGAAGACCTAGATTGCAAACCCCATGTCATTCCTTAGGAGTGTTGGGTGGCGCTTTTTAGACTCTCTTCCCAATGGACTGCTAAGATGTGTCCTACAAGTGGACAAGGGGGACACGTTACAGTTGTAGGTAATGTTGGTCACACACATATACATATGAGTAATTGAGATTGAAGTCTCAACACTCCCCCTTAAGCTCAACTAACTATTGAACTCCAAGTAGCAGTCTAAAGTAGATAAACTTCTCTTTACCAAGTGATTTGGTAAAGATATCTGCTACCTGGTCTTCAGTCTTCACATACAACAAGTCCATCTACCCTGCAAGTACTATTTCTTTGATGAAATGATAATGAATCTCGATAATTTTAGATCTAGCATGATAGATGGGATTGCTAGCTAACATCACACTGCTTAGATTATCACAATGCAATCTGACTTTGCTATCCAACTGTATCCCCAAGTCATTCAACAGTTTCATCAACCAAACTGTTTCACATGCTGCTAATGTTGCACCCCTATATTTTTCTTTCATGCTAGAAAAAGCAATGGTATGGTTTTTCCCACTACTCCAACTGATCATACTACTGCCCAAACCAAATGCATAACCACTGGTTGACCTCCTGTCATAGGCACAAACTAGTCCAATCAACATCAATGTAACCTGTCAAGTCAAGGGATTTTCCATACTCATAAAACAACCCATAATCCGTAGTACTCTTCACGTATTGCATAATCCTCCTGACTGCATCTAGATATGGATTATGAGGCTTCTCTATGAATTGAGTGATGAGCCCCGCTACATAACTCAAGTCAAGTCAAGTGATAGTAAGGTAAATCAAGTTGCCCACCATCTGCCTATACATAGTTACATTCTCTATTTCAGTCTCAACATCGATTGCTAGCTTGACATTTTGATCCAAGGATGTCTCCATAGCTTTACACTCTCTCATGCCATACTTATACAAAATATTATGAGCATAGTATTTTTGCAATAGCCATATACCCTACAATGTAGGTATAACTTCAATCCCAAGAAAATACTTCAGCTCTCCAAGATTTTTCAGCCTATAGCAATGATTTAATTTTGCAATCCCTTGATCATCATCTCTAATGATAATAAGATCATCTACATAAACCACTAAAAAAACATAACCATGACCAGTCTTCTTCGTGAATAGACTCTGATCTGCATGAGCTATCTGATATCCAGGCTGCTGTAAATAACTAATCCGAGCATTCCATGCTCTTGGTGCCTAATTCAGCCCATATAAAGGCTTTTTTAGCTTACACACATATGTCAAAAAATTAGGATGAACATAGCCTTCAAGCTGCTCCATATACACTTCTTCATGAAATTCACCATTCAAAAAATCATTTTTAACATCCATTTGCCATAATTTCCAACCCTTAGATGATGCCAATGCAATGACCATTCTCACTATTGCCATCTTCGCAATTGGACTGAAAGTCTCTTCATAAGCCAAGCCATACTGCTATGCATATCCCTTTGCAACCAGCCTGGCTTTATACTATTTTAGTGAACCATTTGACTTGCATTTTACTTTGTAGACCCATTTGCAGCCAATGGATAATTTGCCTTCAAGAAACTTGACCAAATCCCATGTTTCATTTTCAGCCAGTGCTGGATATTCTTCATCCATGGCAGCACACCAATCCTCATGTGCAGA
Source organism: Lygodium microphyllum (assembly GCF_053477565.2). NCBI lineage: Eukaryota > Viridiplantae > Streptophyta > Polypodiopsida > Schizaeales > Lygodiaceae > Lygodium > Lygodium microphyllum. The sequence goes on along the minus strand of NC_141146.1, from coordinate 147,881,922 downwards.
ACTGCATCATCAAACTTCATAGGTTCTTTGAAACCTATTACTCTAGTCATGTAAGCATAATGACAAGTTGAATATCTACTATATGTCAACCTATCAACTGGTATTTTGACTCTTTCATACCTTCTTAACTGTGGTTTACTCTGAGCTTGCCTCTCATGAGACGGCACATACCTGCTATGCCTTACATCAACGTCATAACTGAAGGTATTCCCAACTCACTGTCCAAACTGTAACTACTATAGGTGACTCATATCCTATTGTAAGTGGACCAATCACATCATCAAACATCTTTTCCTTTCCTTTATCCAATCTCCCCCTCATTGACATATCTGTGTCAATGGATGTAGGAGTATGATTATGTAGTCTTCGTGTCCAAGGACTAACTATAGATGAAGCATCACCTATAGGACCACTTATAGAAGTACTCGGTCAAGAAGAATTTTTAGCATTAGTAGAGTTGACTGATCCATCAAAAACCACTGTAGTAGGATTACCATACCATGAAGCCAACTCGTCAAAATTTACATCTCTGCTAATCAAGGTCTCATGAGTGGACGGTACATAACATTTATAAGCCTTCTTATCTTATGCATAACCCAAAAAAACACTCTTGACAGCTTTTGGATCCAATTTCTTCCTCTTTTCATCAGGAACATGCACATAAGCAATGCAACCAAACACCTTAAGATGCCTAATGTCAAGTTTGTGCCCATATAGCTTCTCATAAGGAGTTACATCATGAATCTTAGCTATAGGAGTTCTATTCAACACATAAACAACAGTAACCACTGCTTCAGCCCAATACTCATTTGACAAACTCTTTTCATTAAGCATTGCCCTTACCAATTCCATAAACACACAAATTTTCTTCTTTGCTACACTATTTTGCTGTGGTGTATAAATGCAAGTAAGATATCTTTTTATACCATATTTGGTAAGATAACTGTCAAACTCTTTGGATACATATTCTCCATCTCCATCTGATCTTAAACTTGAGATATAACAATCCAATTCATTTTTAGAATGCTTTTTGAATTGAAATCATCAATGAAAGAGACATAATATCGAGCACCACCAAAAGAAGCATTCTGAGACAAACCCCATACATCCAAGTGTACTAACTGCAATGGACAAGAACTGCTCGTGACATGTCTCATAAAAGGAAACCTTGCTTGTTTCCCAAACTAACAAGCAGACCATACATGTCCAAGATCATTGTATTTGAACTTAGGTAACCTAAGCAGAACCTCTTTTTGTTGCATAGATTTCAGCTTTTGAACATTTACATGACCAATACATTTATGCCAAATTTCAACATCCCGTTGTTACAACGCATAGGGTTGAAGGTCACCATAGGATTTTGGCAAGGAAAGTGGACAAGATAGATGAAGATGTACTACCTCATAAGATCTAACTCAAATCAAGCTTGTTTTATTGACTGTAAGAGCAATCACAAGATATGTATTCAAGTACAATATGTTGTCATGTATCATAAACAACTTTGTACCCATCAATCATACATGAAGAGGAAGCACGAATCAACTTTGCATGAATACATTTAATGTAGACTAATAGGGACAAAAGATTATGAGTCAAATATAAGCTTGTAGAGAAAAAGAGACTTGCTTCAAGAAAGCTTCAAATAGAGTCCTGATAAGGATAGGTTACTATAGCCAAGAAAGAAAGAGAAAAAGCTCCTCTTAATCCAACTCAAAGCATCTATGAATGATCTACAAACATTGCCATGCCATAGGGGCACATAAGACTTGCATATTTGGTCAATATGTCTTCTGTAGAGCAAGAAATGAATCAAAAGAACACTATTGTACCTAATTCTCTGATTATGACTGAAGATATCAGCCCCAAATCAGCCCAAATATCTACTAGGATTCACCTCTGATGATAGCATAAGCTCCCCCTATCATGGAGTGCATAGATCAGCCAAATGCAAGTGTCTATCACACCGAATGAAGCAATAGAGAAGAAAAAGAACCTGTTGTCCACAAAAACACTGTGTGGGCTGCCTATTTCAGCCCATATTCATGGCTTCAACCTTCCAAGCAGATTCTTTGATTAAGTACAAAAACAACCCCTATATTCAAGAGCATGTAGCAAGCAATAGGTAGCTTTCAGTAAGCATGTAGAAGTAGGAGAAAAGAAGGAAATCCTGCTGCCCTTGTCTACCCTATTATTGGCTACCTATTTCAGCCCCAAGAATGTACATAGAGCAATCTAGATGCTCTCTTGATACCCCTTCCACAATGCTTATGCAATGTCAACTTGCATCAAGCATATCAATGCCAGCCCCAAATCAGCCCAAATATCTACTGGGATTCACCTCTGATGATAGCATAAGCTTCCCCTATCATGGAGTGCATAGATCAACCAAATGCAAGTGTCTATCACACTGAATGAAGAAATAGAGAAGAAAAAGAACCTGTTGTCCACAAAAACCACTGTGTGGGCTGCCTATTTCATCCCATATTCATGGCTTCAACCTTCCAAGAAGATTCTTTGATTAAGTACAAAAACAACCCCTATATTCAAGAGCATGTAACAAGCAATAGCTAGCTTTCAGTAAGCATGTAGAAGTAGGAGAAAAGAAGGAAATCCTGCTTCCCTTGTTTGTCCTGTTATTGGCTACCTATTTCAGCCCCAAGAATGTACATAGAGTAATCTAGATGCTCTCTTGATACCCTTTCCACAATGCTTATGCAATGTCAACTTGCATCAAGCATATCAATGTCAAGTAAGACCAATGATTGATAATGAATCTTCAAGAAGAGAAGGATATGTGCTTCTGCCCATAATACTTTGTTTGGGCTGCCTATTTCAGTCCACTTTCATCACATAATCAAGTCAAGAAAGCTTCTTGATACTCCTCTCTTCAAGCTTCTACAATGGTAGCTTGCAGTTAGCTTCCAAGAGCAAGAATGAGCCCATAAAAGAGCAAGCTTGGGCCTTTAAGTTCAGTCCTCAAGCCTTGATAATATGATCAAGAAGTTGAACAAGAAGCTCCCATAAGAGTTGCTACTTCATAGACATAGGCATAACAATGTTCAAAGCTTCCTTCTTTCTTCTTTTATGAGCATGAAAAAAATTCCCTAATGAATGGGGCTATTGCCCTCCTCTTTATACATATTTACCTTGTTCCTCATAGCCAAGAGTGGCCTTCCATTTTCGTCAATGCATGGGGAGAGTGGTACTTACATGTCAAGTAGAGTCCTCCTCAGTTGTTTGTGGTTGCATGGCTTGAGCTCCTCCTTTGTGTGGTGGCTTGGACACCTCTCTCCCTTCTCCATCCATGGCGCCATGAACTGCCCAAAATTTGCGATGAAAAAAAGGTGCTATTCCTCCTCTTCCCTTGGCTTAATGCACAAAGGTTTTGAAGTCTCATAAATCATGCCAAGTCACATACTCAATGTCATGTGTACATTAGGTTGACCATATACATTTTGGAGAGTTATAAGAAGCTTAAGAGAGTTGTTTTCTTATTCAAGCATAGTGGTAAAGAAGCTTACAAGCCAGAATCAAAGGCTAGAGTTCTAACAACCCAATCTTACATCATGTTTAATGCTTGGTGATTTACATTACTTATTACAACTTGTGGTCAAAGAAGCAAAGTAGGGTGGGTTTTAACTTCAAGGTAGTCATGACATTGTCTTTATTCAAGGTGGGAACATTTGACTTAAGGCAAGAAACCAAAGGATGGAACATTATGTTGGAAAGGAAATAGAAGTGAAGGACAAAAGTAATTGAAGTAGGTAGAACAACTTATTTTGTGAACTCTCTAGAAATTTCTAGAGTGGTTGAGAAACAACACAAAGTGTTATTTTTCATCCATGGGAAAATATTCCCATGACACCGTACAATTCCATAATCATGGGCAAACATGGCTACCTTCAATTCCAAAATAGATGCATCCAACGTAAACATTCTGCCATCCCTTCTACATTTAGCAATCAATTTGCAGCCATTACCATATTCCTCGATAGAGCATCCATTCTTATTGAATCTGACGTGTAGATTTTGCTCTACCATCTGTCCAACTGACAAAATTTTTTTAGTGATCAATGGTACATGAAGCACATCATGTAGACTCTTTTTCTTGTCGTCAAGCATAAGCAATGGGACTACACTTGTATGTTGGATATCATGCTGGGTATCATCCCCAGTGCAGACATATCCATGGGAACCTACAACCAACTCATCAAACCATTCTCCATGGGGTGTCATATGATTAGAGGCCCCTAAATCTATGTACCATTTCTCATCTCTGCCTTGCTTAGGCACATTGTTTGATACATGCTACATAGCAAACAACTAGTCTCCTTGATCATCCTGAGAACCACTAGAATATGCATAATTTACATATTGTTTGCCTTTTGATTTCATGTGTGCTTTCTTCTTATGACAATTTTTGGCAATATGCCCATATCTGCCACAATAATGATAGTCTTTGTCCCTATTAGATTGCTCATTTGACTACTAGGATCCACCACCTCTGCCTCTAGATGATCTTCCCTTGCCTCTAAAGCCACTAGATCCTAATTAGCCCTGCATATTTGAGCTATTCCATGCATTTTGCTACTATTGTCCATAGGTATTTTGAGTGTCTCCTTGGCCTAAAAAAGAACCATGGCCTCTGCCACCTTTGTCCATGCTAGCTAGAGTAGAAAACAGTGTCTCTGCTTGATATGAACTAGAACCTGTGTTAAGACCAAGCTTTACTTCTTCATATAGCAATAATGCAAGTTCATCCCAATCAGGGGGTTCTACTCTTACAGAAATATAAGTATCAAATGCCTTGTACTCCTTGCCAAGCCCATTCAATGTCATTGCAATCATATCATTATCTGAAACACTAAACCCAATAGTAGCCAGCTAGTCATCTATGGTATTTATCTCCGTTGTGCATGCTTGAATGCTACTGTCATTTCTGGATATATTATTAAATTTTTGCTTAAGTTGTATCTTCCTTGCATGCGTGACATTACCATAATTTTTCATGAGTGTATCCCAAGCATCTTTTGGGGAACGACAACTGGTAATCTGCATAGCCATTGAATCAGAAATGCACAAAGAGAACCAATGTAATACTTTGCTAGCTCTTACAAACAAAGCATTCTATATTCTATAGACGATCTCTTTAGGGCGATCTGCTATTTTTTTGGGCATCTAAGGCTATTTTAGGCCTTGTTTTAGACCCACAAGATTGCAAACATTAGTTTTAGGATACATTAAAAATTTGGTTGTATTGATATCAAAAGTAGATATGTATGTTACAGATTTTGGATATGTACATTTTGAGGTATTTTTCAAGAAGTAAACACAAGTTTTATTCATAAAAAGGTTGCAAATTACATGTACTATTGAGCAATCTGTGAAAAAAATGTCTTAGTATATTACTGTATAATTGTCATGAAAGGTTGTAGAAGACTTGCTTACTATTTTGTATCAATTTTGTGAAAATTTTAGAGAAGAGTGGAAACCCTATCATTAAGAAGCTGAATAAGAACAAGTACCCATCATGGAAGTGCTATTGAGGAACTTCCTTATTAGAAAAGGCCTCTTTGAGTTTTTTTCAAGTAAAAAAAAGAAGCCAGAATTGAGCGACCTTGTGACTACATATGTAATAAAGTAACATAATACCTTAGCCAATAGTTAGTCTTAGTTCTAGGGTTGGATATAAAAGGCTAAGTTGTAACTTGCCAATCATATTTTTCCAATTCTAAATATTTATTATTTGAGGTTTTCACCTCCCACAATCCATTAAGGGTGCATACTCTTTGGCCACCATGGTAGTGAGGTGGTTACCATGCCCCTCCATATCATTGAGGGTGCATGCTCTATGGCCACCATGGCATTGAGGTGGATACATGCCCCTCCATAGCATGAGAGGACATCATATTGTAGCCTCTCATGAATGATTCTCATCCTTTGTATCAAATCAGTAACATGATTCATGGTAGCCTAGCTACCTTGGCTATTGTTTTCTTGGCATTATTGTGCATTTCTTGTATTTTTAGTATTATAGTTTGATGTGGGAATTAGCTTCTCTACAATGGTATCAGAGCTTTGAATTTGATTCTTGGCAAGGTCATTTTCAAGTCTAGATCTAGTTACAATACCAGTTAGGGTAACTTGGGTTCAAGATTTGGTTACAAGACTTGGTGTACAATTCAAACTACGACTAGTCAGGATTTCCCATAGTTAATCTCTACTAACTTTGGAGCTCTTGAAGAAGAAATGCCAGGATCTTGGACATTTTAGCAGTTCATGGTTAATAAGAGGCCCATTTTGAAGTTTCTTGGTGTAACTGGGGTAAATGAAGATTAGAAAGGACTTAAATAGGCTTACTATTTTTTAATAAAGAGTTATCTCTCTTTCTCTCAAGCTTTCTCACAAGCTTCCATGGAGATTACTACTTCAATCTTTCTTTTCCTTCCATTTTGAGCTTCAAGGATGGGATAGGCTTCTTCCTTACCATGACTCATACCCATTGAGTACCATTGTGCAAGGGAAGCAGAGCTTGTAGACCATGTGTACATCAGAAAGCATCAGCATGAGTTGCACTAAATTTTAGCATGGGTATAACTCAATCTTCAATAAGACATGTCACCTCCAACTTCATTTGTGCTTTAGTCAAGCTTTATACTCTTCAATAAAGAACTCTTGATTGTTATATTCAAGATTCTTATCTTCTCTTGAGTCTTTGAAGTTTTATGGAAACTCTAGCTATGGCAGATTTAGGAAAACAAGTAGAATTTGACCATTTCTCGACGATTTGAGAGGGCTTTTATGCTCCTTGGTCTCATGAAGTAGAAGACAAGTATCTATATTTATCATTGAGTTAACATTGGAGCTTGTTGATATGATTTGAAGTAATTTCTCCATTCTAATTTGGTGGAAAAAAGGGTTTCAAAATTTTTCTTGAATGAGGCTCAATCCATGGGGCTTATGATGTATCCAACTCAAGAAAGGTGGAAGTAAGACCATACCACTAAGATTTGGTTAACATTGAAGCATATCCTCAAGATTGGTGGCATTTTCACTCTCTTGGATACTTGAATGTACAATATCTTCAAAAGTTCTTGACCTCTGTCAAGAATTAGCACTTCTTCATTGATCATAGGCTCTTCTCCAATGGTGATTGAAGACTTTTATACAAACATGGATTCCTCATAATCCATTGGAGCATTATTCATTGCTAGAAACTGAAGCTAAATTGGAGCAAGCATTATGGGACTAATTTTTCATTGAAGCTGAACCTATGGCACTCAATCTTGATCAATTTGGAAATGCATTATGTGGAGGATTGATCTTGGTTGATCTTGGTCATTGAAGCCCATTGATTACTCTTCATTAGTACAACAAGAGGTATTCCTATCACTTAATGCTTTTAATCTCTCTTATTATCATATTGTTGAGCTTATCCTATCATTTGAAAAAGGGAGCTAAGGAGTATGTGATCATCAAACTTGATATTGAAAAACATATAGATCCTAACATAGGGCGGATTGTGGCTATTTTATATTTCAATATCCTGTCCACTCATGATTAGTGTCAAAATTTGTTGTAAATTGATTCATTACCTATGTACCTAACATGGAATTTGATTTTTTGACTGATCATTGATGCTACATGATTGAAAATATTAGTGAAAATGGTAACTGGGATACATGTAATGTAGTGACCCACTGGAAAGGGTAATACCCTATCCTTAGCTCATTCCAATTCAGTCAATTAATATTTTTTGCTTGCATTTTATTAAAAAACTCAAAGATTTTTTCAATCAATGCATATCATTACAATTTTCTCAGCCAAGTAGCATACACTCGCCCTGTTCATTCCCGCGAGGATAAAGAGGGTGCCGGGAAAGTTAGGAAGACAATAGAGATTATTATCCTAAAGAGGTGAATTAACTAGCTTAAGAAGGGACTTGGCATAACCCTCAAGTCTTGCAAACCATGCAAATTTTAAGTTTAGGTGCAGGTACATCTTCTTTGGCAATGATTGATAGTTGTATAGTAGTACCTTAGCCCATTCTGAGAGTTTTCATAATAGGTATCCACTATTTACAAGTCTATCTTGATCTCAATAGGTTCCCAATAACCCTTTTTTGAGCCCTACATGTGTTTGCAAGGTTTGTTGCACATAGGGAACTCCTACAGGTCTAAACATGGCATTTACAGGTAGTAAACAAGGTCGAGGAAACTTTTATACAGTAGTAAATATCTTATTACACAATTTTTTGTATTTATCCATAATTTGAGCTTGATATCTTAATATGTAGAGGGGATACTAAGCTTTTTTTTGAATAAAAAATCTCATTAATCAAATATTGGGAGCTCAAAATATTTCAATTTTACTAATAATGGGTATGGTGGGATAGTACATGAACAGCATAATAGGGTAACATTGTTTGCCATTATTTCACCTAAAGCATTCATCCCAAGTTAAAAACTATTTAAATTTGATATATCGCCACCTCATAAGCTTCCTATTGAGCTATGGACTACCTATATTGAAGCTATATTTGGGAAGAAACAAAGGAATTACTAACAAGCAGTCCACTATTACATCACTCTTCTTTCAATGGTCAAGAACAAGAAGAAGGATCTTATTTTAGAAGCAATGAATGATGATATCAGAAAGTTTAATGAGGGTCAAAATTACACTAATGAGGCTCAAAATCATGAGCAAGTAGTTGAATATATTAGTGGAGTTTGCCTATAGCATGCATCAAAGGATTGAAGATACTCATGAACCACATGCAATCGATGACTACTTGTTATTATCCAAAGAGTTGGGCCATATGAATGAAGAGATTTTCAAGGACTTGAAGAAAGTGAATGAAGGATTGACACAAATTGTTGAGATATCAAGCTCCACTCGTGATATGCCAGGGTGACCGTTGTGCATTTATGTCACCGACTTGTCAGTTGCAGATGCGGTTGGTACACCGCCCATGAATAATAGCTAGATGATAGCTATCCTTATCTACTCTAGTTCATGGCTCAGTTAGTATGCCACCTTAGTTAGTTGAGTTTGGTTTGAGACCCATATATAAGGTTCTTCTATTTCTTTGTATGAGAGTTCTTTTTGGCTTATACAACTAAGAAGAGGAAAATTGTTTTTAGCCTCCACCTCTGTGTGTATTCCCCCATTGTGCAAGCAAGAAAGCTACAAGTGAGACTCCTTTCTTCTCTCCCACAATCTTGACATGGTATCAGAGCCTTGTTCGTGGTAAGGAGCTCAAGAAAGCAAGCCAAGCTCGTGGTGTTCTGGTAAGAGGAGCAGTGTTGCTTTCATTTTCTGTTTTGGGAGCAGATCTCTGCAGGTAGCACAGCCGGAAATTGCAAGAGTGCATTGTCTCAGGTTGAGACGCCCTTCGCGGTGAAGCAAGAGGGCAATATATACTGCGGGCGAGGGCTTTAGCCCTCGGCGACCCTTTTTTTTTGATTTGAGGCCATTTCGGGGCCTGTTTTGGAGGCGGAAGTTTTCTGCACGCACTCAGGAAAAGGTCCAGTTTTATGCTGTGCGACCACTGTTCTACAGGTCGGTGAATAGTTACCACAGAAATTGCATCGTATGCTTGTGTGCAGAGACATTGGGAGTTACAGAATCATCCTTGGTTCCTGTTTATGCAAAATCGTCACTAGGAAGTGACTGTGTGGTCAAATACCACTTTCGCCAGTTTTGTAGATTTGCCCTTGTGAGGGTGAAGCTGTGTTTTTTGCACTGACAGACTTTTTTGCAGTGTTCTGTAATGGCGTCTGATTCTCTTTCACAGATTGTCACTGAAAAGCTTGACAAGAACAACTTCCAAGCATGGAAGTTTAGAATGACGAATTTCCTTATGGGAAAAGGATATTGGGAATTTGTTGCAGGAAATGAAGAAGAACCAGTTCTTCCTGATGTTCCCAATAAATAGCAAATGCAGGCATTCAAAGCATGGCATGAGAGAGCCAGGAAAGTTATGTACTGACTGTCTATCAGTATTTCAGACTCTATGATTGTGCATATTCAGGATGCAAGTACGCCAAAGGAGGCATGGGATACTTTGTCAAAAATGTATAGCACAAATACGCAAGCCAGGAAAATGCAGCTCAAGCAAGAGTTGCATAATGTGCAAAGAGAAAGTATGAGCATCAATGACTACCACATGAAGGTGAAGAAGATTGCAGATGCACTTGCTTCCATTGGGTCGCCAGTGGAAGATGATGATTTAGTTTCTGTGACCTTGAATGGTCTAGGAAAGGATTATGCACAGTTTCGGACATCCATTTCAGTTCGTGAAAGATTTCCTGATTTTGAGGAGTTGATTGCTCTTCTAATTTCTGAGGAGCAGAGAAATGGTGGTGCATCTTCTTCAGGAGGAACTTCAAAAGAAACTGTCTTTTACTCAAATGCTGGAAGAGGTAGAGGCAGAGGTAGAGGAGGCCGATTTGGAGGCCGTGGTAGAAATCAGAATATGCAGCAAACTCAAGAAAACTAGTCCTATGGAGGAGGACGTGGTCTCTAGAGGCAGGGGGAGCCAAAGAGGTCGTGGTGGATGGCAAAGAGGGCAAAATGCAAACAGCAATGTTGAATGCTACTACTGTGGTAAAATGGGTCATATGGCTAAAGATTGCTATAAAAAGTAGAATGACATCATGAATGGAAAACTGCAACAAGGAAATTATGCATCTTCTAGTAGACAGGGTGATGACAGAAATGAGCATTTGTTTATGGTGCAGCACATGAACAATTCTGTGACAAGTGCAGAAGAAAGAAACGATGTATGGTATGTTGACTCAGGTGCATCAAACCACATGACAGGTCATGCAGAATGGATGGAGGATGCAAGGAGAATGGAAAAACCAAGATTTGTGGAGATTGGTGATGATACCGCACATCCTATTGTGCAGATTGGAAAAATTCCCTTGTCTATGCAGGATGGGAAAAAGAAATACCTGTCCGATGTATTTCATGTCCCGAATATCACCAAGAATCTGGTTTCTGTTGGTCAAATGGTTGAGCAGGGCTTGCAGGTCAGATTTAATCCTCATGGATGCTTTGTTGAGGATATGAAAAATAAAGGTCGCTTGATAGCAAAAGGAAAGAAGTAGGGCAGAATGTTTACGTTGGATGCAGACATGTCTGAATTGAGTGCAGCAATGTTTGCACATGGGACCGGTGTAGTTGCAGATATTGATATCTAGCATAAACGCATTGGTCATGTTAATGTACAGCGACTTAAATCAATGCAGGCCCAAAATATTATTGCAGGATTGCCTAAATTCAAGGTTGCAGAAATGCATAAGGTATGTGAAGCCTGTCAGTTTGGAAAACAGGCAAGGAAACCATTTCCTAGACATGTTCAAGAGAGTAAGAAGCCATTGGAATTAATCCACTCTGATGTGTGGACTACTAAAGCTGCATCTCTTGGAGGCTGTCATTATTTTATCACTTTTATTGATGACTATAGCAGAAAAGTTTGGGTGTATTTTATGAAAAAGAAAAGTGAAGTTTTTGGGCATTTCAAAACTCTTAAAGCTATGGTTGAAAAAGAAACAGGCCTGCAAATAAAATGCCTAAGGTCAGATGGAGGGGGAGAGTACCTCTCAAATGAGTTTGCAAGGTTCCTACAGGAGCATGGCATAAAGCAACAATATTCATGCAGTCATACCCCACAACAAAATGGAGTTGCAGAAAGGAAGAACAGGCATATTGGAGAGGTATCTCGTGCCATGCTCAATGAAAAAGACCTGTCAGATTTTTCTTGGGCTGAAGCAGTTGCTACAGCAGTCTATATAATGAACAGGACTCCCACTGCAGCAATACATGGGATGACTCCAGAGGAGAGGTATACTGGTAGGAAACTAGATATTTCTCATTTGAAAATTTTTGGTTGCATTGCCTATGTACATGTGCCAGATGAGTTGAGATTCAAGTTGGATCCAAAAGCTGAGAAGTGCATCTTTATTGGTTACTCTCTGCACAGCAAAAAGGGTATAGATGCTATAACCCTTCTACTCGTAAGTTTACAGTGAGCAGAGATGTTGTTTTTGATGAGATGAGTAGCTGGTATAAACCAGTAAATGTGATTGATGATGTAGATGCACAAAATGGTAATGCTGCACAGAATTCACAGCAACAGTCACAAAATATTAGTGGACCTGGAGCATCCTCTAGCAGTGGTTCACATTCTTTGCCATGGACAGGTAGATTGAGATAAGGAGAATCTTCTCAAAGCAATGCAGATAGTGGTATGCAGGTATCACGAAAAGGAAAAGAGAAGGTTGATCAGCCCATGTTTGATGTGAATGTAGGTCACTCTTATGTGGATGGTGAATCCAGTGGCTCAGAACAGAGCATTGATGATGAGTTGGGTGTTCCTTCTATTGTTACACTTGGAGTAAGGAAGACCAGGGATGTTTTGAGAGCACCTGGGAGTGAACCTACTTTACGCAGGTCAACCAGAGTTAGGTATCCTGTGGATAGGCTGAAATATGATGGATTTACAGCCATCCACTATGCATATATGGTCAAGGTGATACAGGAACTAGAACCCACTTCTTTTGAGCAAGCCATGGGAAAAGAAAAATGGGAGAAAGCCATGGATGAAGAAATGGATGCCTTGGAAGCAAATGCTACATGGGAGTTGGTACCTTTGCCTAAAGGTAATAATGCAATTGGCTGTAAGTGGGTTTATAAGGTGAAGCACAATGCAGATGGTTCTGTGAATAGATACAAGGCAAGATTAGTAGTCAAGGGGTATGCACAAACATATGGCATTGATTATGAAGAAACATTCAATCCGGTTGCAAGGATGGCAACCGTAAGAGCAGTCATTGCTATGGCTGCATCAAAGGGATGGTCTTTACATTAGATGGATGTAAAGAATGCCTTCTTGCATGGTGATTTGCAAGAAGAGATCTATATGGAGCAGCCACCAGGTTATGTGCATGATGTTCATCCTGAGTTTGTTTGCAGGTTGAAGAAAGCCTTGTATGGCTTGAAGCAATCACCTAGAGCATGGTCTGACAAGATAGGACAGTATCTTGTCACTATTGGCTTTCAGATTTCCAAGGCAGATTTCTCACTTTATGTGAGAAAAACAGAGAAAGGTATTATGCTGCTTGTCATTTATGTTGATGATTTGATTATGACAGGTGACAGTGATGAAGATATCCTTCATGTGAAAACGCTATTGAAGCAAAAGTTTGAGATGAAGGATTTGGGAGAGCTGCGTTATTTCTTGGACATTGAGGTGATTAGATCACCAAGTGGGATACAGCTCTTGCAGAGGCAGTATGGATTGGACATGCTGTCCAAATATGGGATGACAGGCTGTAAGCCTATTTCAGTTCCTTTGGAGCAGAATGTGAAGCTGAGCGCAGATGCAGGTGAGCTTTTGGAAGACCCTACTATGTACAGACGCATAGTAGGAAGTTTGATTTATATGACTATTACCAGGCCAGATTTGAGTTATGCTGTTGGATTAGTAAGTCAATTTATACAGGCTCCAAGGAAATCGCATTTGGATGCGGCTAGACGCATACTCAGGTATGTGAAGTCCACATTGCAGTATGGACTATTTTATGAGACTGGGGTTCAGATACAGTTGCATGGATACACTGATGCTGATTGGGCTGGTAGTATTTCTGATAGACGATCTACCAGTGGGTATGTGTTCTCTTTTGGGAGTGCTGCAGTCACTTGGAGTAGTAAGAAACAACCTATAGTTGCCTTGTCGAGCACAGAGGCTGAGTACAGGGGTGCAGCAATGGCTGCATGTGAGGTAGCTTGGTTACATAAGCTACTTTATGATATGCATTAGTCTACATATGGGCCAGTTGTCATTTATTGTGACAACATGAGCAGTATACACTTGGCAAATAACCCAGTCTATCATGCTAGAACAAAGCACATTGAGGTGCATTATCACTATGTGCGGGAGAGGGTTTTACTAGGTCTTATTGATCTAGTTTATGTCAGCACAGAGGATCAGGTAGCTGACATATTTACGAAGGCATTGGGCACAGAGAAGCTGCGTAAGTTCAGAGACCTGCTTGGTGTGTAGGAATTGGGATTGATCTCGAGGGGGAGTGTTGAGATATCGAGCTCCACTCGTGATATGCCAGGGTGACCGTTGTGCATTTATGTCACTGACTTGTCAGTTGCAGATGCGGTTGGTACACCGCCCATGAATAATAGCTAGATGACAGCTATCCTTATCTACTCTAGTTCGTGGCTCAGTTAGTATGCCACCTTAGTTAGTTGAGTTTGGTTTGAGACCCATATATAGGGTTCTTCTATTTCTTTGTATGAGAGTTCTTTTTGGCTTATACAACTAAGAAGAGGAAAATTGTTTTCAGCCTCCACCTCTGTGTGTATTCCCCCATTGTGCAAGCAAGAAAGCTACAAGTGAGACTCCTTCCTTCTCTCCCACAATCTTGACACAAATGAATGAAGGATTGACACAAAAAGTGGTACAAATGAATAAGGGGATTACTTAAGTGCAAGAAAGCAATAAATCTCTATTTGTAAAGCTTATTTCAGCCATAAGAAACATGGACAACAAATCACATAGAGAATCCCAATCTATTGGTGACCTTCATAGGGTCTCTCATGATACCAATCTAGCCCATCTTAATAAGGAAAGTACTTGACCTATTATACCTACCCTTGAAATAGGCGAACCATCAAGAGTGAGAGGTAACTTCTTTTCATCACAAGCTCATGGCAATCATACTTCAAGACCTCAGTTTAGCAGCCCTAAAGATGATCATAGATATAAATATGAACAAGATGATATAAGGATGGATGAAAATTATCATGGATGTGGTTACTTTTATAATTCTTTCTACCATTAGTCCACTACTATACCTAAAGGGAATGCAGAGCATACGTTGATGCGAAGAATGATGCAAGAAGATCTACCCAAGGTCATTCAAGTAAAGAGCACATCTCAAATGGTTAGTCCCCATTACTTGGTTTTGGAAAACCCTCCCTTAGGCAAGATTCTCAAAAATAAGGATTCATAGAGGCAACACTCTTATGAACAACCAAATAACAATTTACAACCGTCTTATAATGAGGAGTACTAATAAAAGATCAATATCACCAACTTCAAGGGGAAAATTTCTTCACCTTCAGAGTGGTAGGAATGGATAAATAAGCTTGAGATGTAACTCTCTCTAACCTCAAAGTGATGACAAAAATTTTTTGTGGATCTTACCTTGAAGGCTATGCTCACACTTGGTAGTGATATATGTGCAAGGTTGGCCAATATTTTTCCACATGGAAAGAGTTCAAACAAGCAAGGCTTCATGTTTTTGTTTCCCCTTTGAAAAAGGAAAGAATTCAAAAAATATGGTATGCATGGGCCCAAAGAGAGATGTCCATTAAATATTATTCAAATACCTATTTGAATCTCTCTATGTATGTTGATGGCATTTTAGATTTTGCAAAGTTGAACAAGTATATATTTGGTCTTGAATCCATCTTGTTATCGGAGGTGGTGGCTTAACAATAGAAAAACTTTTCATGAAGCAATTTAACTGGATGAAAGATATTCTCAGAAATACAAGAGAGATGTAGGAAATTTTCAACAAAGAAATTCGGGGAGTAATTCCTTCAATCAACCTACAAGATATGGATAAGTTTTCAGCCAAGCGAGAGAGGATTTTAAGAAAACAAGGGTTCTAGTAGTCATAATAGTAATGACAGAAAAGTCTCCACTTTTCATATTGTTTATGATTCAAAATAGAGTGGGAATTATGCTCAAAACATGGATTAAATTTAAAAAATATGGTAGAGGAAAAATAGAAATTTTGAAGAGGTGAGAGTGCTCCAAAACTCACCTAAAATAATTCCAACAACAACTTCCTTTCTCATGACAAGCTTAGGAGAATGCATGTCAAAGGATTGTGCTTTAAATTTGGGGAGAAGTGGTCCCAAGATCACAAGCTAAAGTGCAAAGATGAAATCTCCAAAATCAACATGGTGATTACTCAAGATCTGGAAGTTGAAGAAGAACAAGAACAAGAGCGTAATTTACTGCACGTTGATGCTTATTTGATGGTGGAAGAAATGCATAAAGAAGAGGATGTCACCAATGAGGAATTTTATGATCATATGGATAGGTCTCCATTTGATCTAGGTGGCACTAATGATTCTCATTCTTCCTTATATGCTATTTTACATGATGCATGGATAGATTGCAAAGAAGAAAATACACTTAGAATCAAAGGTATCATTAATGGAAAGATTGCACATATTCTTGTGGATATGGGCAACACTCATAACTTCAACTCCTTGAGCGGATTGAAGTTGCTACCCATTGATATGGATATGGAATCATCCTTACATATATAAGTTGCAAATGATGCCTATGAGTCTAGTAAAGAAGTATTTCCATGTAAGTATATTGAACTATCACCTACTTGTACAATACAAGTGGATCTGATCACTTTGGATATTGGGACAATTGATGTTGTTATTGGCTATAATTGGCTGAAAACTCTTTGCAAATTTACTTTGGATTTGAAACAAATGCAAATGGAATTTAATTAGCAAGGGTAGCACATAGAATTGAAGGGCATTGATCATAAATACATAGGCTCATCTCCATGGAGAATTTGTGGAAAGAAATCAATGCCAAGTCATGCCATCTTCACTCTCTTACTTGCAAAAGTAGATGAAGGTCAACCACCAAATCAATCTCTTCTTCTCCAAAGAAAAGGGACCCAAGATTGGAAGAGCTATTGGAGGAATATAAGGATTTGTTTTAGTCTCACCACCATCATCCTTGCCTCCTAAATGAGAGGTTAACCATCCTATCAACTTGTTGCCTAATATAAAGTCCATTGACAAACCTTCTTATCACTTATCTAAGTTTGAGAGGAAAGAGGTGGAGTGTCAAGTCAAGGAGTTGCTGAAAATGGACTTAATTCAACCAATTCAATCACCATTTTCCTCTTCCATACTCTTGGTCAAGAAGGATGGATCATTATACATGAGTATTGATTATAGGGAATTGAACAGGTCAACGATTAAGAATAGGTACCCTACTCCCTGCATTGATGATCTATTGGATGAACTAAAGGATGCAAAAGTCTTCACCAAAATAGATCTTCATTCAAGTTACCATCAAATTTGAATGAAGGAAAGAGATGAGTTCACAATAGCCTTTCAGACTGAAAAGGGATTATATCACTTCCACTACACAGATAACGGGGAATATGTCATGAAGGAAAAATACAACATTAATATTTGCACCTTGGATTAATTCCAGCCTTTGTAAATTTAGCTTTAGCCTATATGTACATGTGTGAACAGCCCTTAAGTTTGGAAGAGGGTTAGAATAAAAGGGACTAGAGGCCAAAGGCAAGACATCTTTTGATCATTCAATAATCTTGGCTTTACCATTTTCTTGGAGTTAGCTTCTTTCTAGCCTATAAAGCACTCAGCCATGGCCGTCATGTATTTTTGAATCCCCAACCATTAATACATGATGAAGATGTCTTGGTGCAATAGAATTGTTAATTCTTTGTTGTAGCTTAGTTAATTTTCAATTTCAGTTAGATTTCATTCCATGGTTGATTGCTTCATTACATTGGTATCAGAGTAGTAGCTTAGATCCTTGCAGAAGTCATTTTCAAGTACTAGATTCAGTTTCCTAGGCTAGAGAGAGCAAACCATAGTTAGGAATTTGAGTGACAGGACTTGACAGGACATGAAGATTTCAAAACCGGAGTTATATGTGAAGGTCTGCTACAAACAGGGATGAAGATGGTGATTCTTGGCATTACCAATGGAAGAAATGGAAGGCCCCAGCCAAAATAGCAGGACGTGATCAAGATTGAGCCAAAATTTGGGGTAAGTGTACAAACAAATGGTTACAGGACATTTTAACTGTGGTTACTTTTGAGAAGGAAGGGTTTCTTCTTCCCTTTCCTCATTTCTTCAAGCTTCCCACATGAATCCATGGCCAAGACCACATCAGATCTTCTCCTTCTCACTTCTATCATGAGAATGGGTTGGATAACCTCTTTCCCTGCCCCAAGAGCTTCAAGAGGAGTAGCTTATGTAGCTACTTAGCATCATTGCTGATTTCCAGGACGTGAGTATGCACTCACGCTGTTTGCGCCATCTGAACATACTCCTATACTGCGTGAGAAATTCAGAGTGATGATCTTCTTGATGCATTGCTATTGATCTTCCAACCTTGGACAAGAGATATCTCACCAATTTCTTCAAGATCCTTATCAGTTTGGAGTGTTCCCTCTTCTTCAAAACCCTGGTTATGGAGTTTTATGACAGTTCTGGACAGCACTCAAATTTCTCAGATTTCTTCATCAAGATCAAAGGGTTTTTGTTCTATTATACGCCCTGAAGCCTCTACATACATCCTAGTACCAACATTGACTGATCTTGAAGCTTGAAGCTTTGTTGGAGCTTGGATATGGAGATTGCAAACTCTATGTGTAACAGTTTGGGACAACATTAAAGATTCCTGAAATTTTTAAAGCAATTCATGGGGCTTTTGTGGGCAAAGCATCTCTGAAGCTTCCTCAACCATTCCCCTTCAAGAATCCATCAACATTGGACCGACATTGAAGTGATTGAAGCCAATGGAGGTCTAGGTGTTCAATGGACAGCTTGAAGCTTTTATGCCATTAAATTTTGGCATTCCCTCTCAAATTTCGGGATCTCTTGGACACATTGAAGCCCTCTCTAATACCTATTGCAACCTACTTCAAGTAGAGAAGGTAATTGGTCTTCATCAACCCACATTTGGAGCATTTATGGAGTCATGGAGCTTTCATGGGATTAATGGAGCTGAAGCTTATCAAGGAAGGGATTATCCTTGAATATTGAAGATCTCTTGGACTGATTTTAGTTGGATTATCAAGCTCAGCCCACCTATGTCAAGCATTATGGATTGAAGGTCATTCCATCAACAATGCTCTCCTCCAATCAATCAAATGAGGTACTCTAATCACTCTTAATTTCTCTTTACATCCAATTGTTGCTGATCTCATTTCCAATTGCTGAAGAGAAATAAGAGGATTAAATGAAGCTTTCATTCATAGCCTAATGCATTACACGAAGCCTATAGGTTATCTCAGTCATTGTCTTTACTAAACCTCTTCAATTTACTGAAATGGCCATCTCTAAATGTCTCAAACTCTTCCATAATGAATGAGCATTACCCATCTACTTCCATTCATTGAAATCAGTAATTTCTTGAGCTTCATTACTCAATCTTTTATTGCCTAACCCTGACATGAAATTGATTGCCTATTTTGCCTCTTGATCATAAGAAAATCATTACCCAATTGGTAAGTGAGAAAAACTTTGTAAGCAGTGAGTCACTGCTGAGGTAAATACCTCTCCACTTCTCATTTACATTTCAGCCTTTTCAATTTCAATCTTGCATATCATGAAAAAGGGCAAATGAAAGGCAATTGTATTTCCTTCCTATTCCATGCATATCATACTGATTTTTAGAGCTAGAATTCACTTGCCATGTACTTGCCCACGAGGAAAAAGTGGATGCCGGGCGAGTCGGTAGGACAATAGTGAGGTGACCCTCCCCTACCGACGAGGACCCTGAAGGGGAGCGCAACCCGGCCCGAGAGGGAACTTTGCAAACCCCTCGGGTCTCGGATCCCACGTATTTTCAAGTTTAGGTGCAAGTACAAATCTCAAAGGCATTTGAAATCAGCCTACAGCATGAGTTATGGACAGTGAGTTCTTGTGATATTGGCAAATGTATGGCATGGCAAATGTATGAAGACATATGGCTACAGTAAAATGTATACATCCTATGGTAAAGACACTATGGTTCAGTCTGAAAGATTGGAACAGAGTATGTATACATACCCTCATTAAAGATTGCAGTCTACTTTGAGTCAAACAGCCATTTTACTGGTTACTGAGGTCATTTTCAGTATGGGCAGACGTATGAGACTCTCTTACAAGGTTATGAAGTTGGTACATGCTGGGTATTGATGGTACAAGCCATTAATTGACTAGAACAGGGTATTCACTGCCTGCAGGAATTTTCAGACAGCAACAGAAAATCCCTTACAGAAATTTCTGTACTCATCCATTTTCTGCATTTGATAGATCATTGGATAGAGGGCTCTTCAAGCTTTGAACAGAGCCAGAGACCTCGTAATTTGGAGCTCTAGAAGTAAAAATAATCAAGTTTTTCTACTACAGAAATTCAGGACAGAAATCAACCCATGGCTAGAAATAAGAAGAGAGACCCTGTTTTGGATACTATCAATGAAGAATTGAAGGAATATCAGCAGGATAGGGATGAACATCAACAGGAAAGGGGTGAACATCATGACACTTCTCAAGATGCCATTTATCGAATGCATTATGAGAACGATGAGGTCGATGAAAGCTCCACTCACTCCCCTACCAATCAACCCATAGAGACGTCTCATATCTCAATGAATTCAAACAGTTTTCAGCAATTGTCAAATGACATAAAGGATATGAAATCAGGTTTCGAGGGTATGAGGTTGGGTATTGACAAGCTTGTAGCACTTCTTGGTGAGAAAATGTTGCCTACAGGTGGTCTTAATATCCCACACCCGGATAGGGCTGAAGAACCACCTAAACCACTTACTCCTAAGGTGGTAGGTCAATTTGAAGTTGGAGAATCATCTAAAGCTAAGGATTTTGCTCATCCCACTTCACTTCAGCCACAATTCCATCAACAAAAGGGTCACTTTCAGCCACATGGGCAGGATCTTCAAGAAAGAGTGCAAACAAACTCAAAGCATGATGAAGACATCCATGGGTGCAACTCTTTCTACAAGCAATTTTACCCTCAAGCAAATGTTGGTGGTTACGAGCAAGTCCATATTAATTCAACCCCAAACTCTTATGGGCAGCCACATGGACATGTGAATTCAGCCCCAAATGCTTTTGGACAGCCACAACATAATTTCTCTCCTCAAGTGCAGGCCAATAGGTCAAGTCCCATGTCAAATCATGGTTGGAATCAGCAAAATAATGGGCAGCAACCACCTTTCAATTCACCGATGCATGGACAACCTCCCAATGTGAGCAACACATACTTTCATCCTCAAGGACATTGTTTCCAGCCACAAAGTCATGGTATGCATTATGGACAGCAAACTCCTTATGCACAAGGGCATGGAAATAATGAATATCCTAGGCAAGGACCTTTTGGCAATTCTTTTGGGCCACAAAACCATAGTGGGCAGCAGCACCCTAATGGACAACCTCCTCAATACGAGAGAGAGTACAAGGAGAAAATAATTATCTCAAACTTCAAGGGAGAGAATCCTTCACCCACGGAGTTGGAGGAGTGGTTTGACAAGTTAGAGATGTATTTTTCTCTTTACCCAAGGCCCGAGAATGCCAAAGTAAAATTTGCAGCCCTTCATCTAGAAGGCTATGCTCACACTTGGTGGAGATATATGGCGAGGATGGGACATGACTTCTTGTCTTGGGATGCATTGAAAAATGCTATGATTGAAGTCTTTGTTTCCCCTATTGAAAAAGAGCGGTTAGAGAAAAAGTGGTATGCTCTTGAGCAATGTGGTCTCTCGATTAGAGAGTACTCAAATCAGTTTTTGAACCTCTCGATGTATGTTCATGGGGTCTCCGATAGTGCCAAGTTGAATAAATACATATTTGGTTTGGAACCTATTCTTTCTTCTGAAGTTGGAGCCATGAATCCTACATCCCTACAAGCTGCCATTCAATTGGCTGAACGTTATGGGCAGAAATACAAGGGTTTTCAGCCAAAAACAGGGCATTCTTTTCAGCCTACGCAGTTCTCAAGGACATCAGGCCATTATGGGCATGCTAAAACTGATTTTCAGCATATTGGGAAGCCATCAAATACTTACAGCAATACCTACAGCAAGATACCCACTTTTCCTACTGTGTTTGGGTCAAAACAAAGCAGTAATTTCAGACCTAATGCTGAAAATAGATTTGATGGAAAGAGGACTGATATAAATGCCAAAACTTCAGTCCCTACTCAAGGCAAACATGTATCGAATGATAAGCTCAAAGATATGTATGCTAAAGGTCTATGCTACAAATGTGGAGAGAAATGGTCACCCGATCATAAGTCCAAATGCAAGGCCAAAAATATGAAGATTAGCATGATCATCGAGGATGATTCCGATGGTGAATCTATTGAAGGAAGCTTGGCTCAGCTTGATGTCACAACAACTCAAGAAGAGGCACATGAAAATGAAGAGAATGGCCATGAAGAGTTCTATGATCCGATGGATGGGTTTCCTTTCGACCCGGGTGGTCATTATTTGGATGACTCATGGACTGATTTACATCCATCGCTATGTGCCATATCAAGTGATGCATGGAGTGGTTCAAGAGGGGATAATACCCTACGCCTTAAAGGTCAAATCAAGGGAAGGACCACTCATATACTCATAGATACGGGAAGTACACATAGTTTCATTAATGCTAAGTCACTCAATGGGTTGAAATTGAATACGCATGAAATGCCTACATCACTCAAAATCCAAGTGGCAAATGGAAATTTTGAGATGAGCAATCAATGCTGTCCAAATGTACCTATCACCTTTTCCCCATTGTGCACTACATCAGTGAGCCTAATTGCATTAGAAATGGGTCCCATTGATATAATACTTGGCTGCAACTGGCTGAAATCTTTGGGCAGATTTACCATGGATCTCAACAACATGGAAATGGAGTTTAAATGGTGTGGACAACAAGTAACACTACATGGAGCTGAAAAGAAAAGAATGGAGATGATCAGTCCCAAGAAGGTTAAGAAAGAGATAAATGCAAAGGCATGTATGTTCACCATTCTTCTTTCCAAGATTGAAGAGGATCAGCCCTCTTCTCCTACCAACAATATGGACCCATGTCTTTGTAAATTGCTGAAAGAATTTGATGATATTTTCCAGCCACCTACCTCTCTTCCTCCCAAAAGAGAAGTGGATCATCCCATTGACTTGCTGCCCAATACAAAGCCCATCAACAAACCACCATATCGCCTCTCCAAAGTGGAAAGAGAAGAGGTAGAACGCCAAGTCAAAGAGCTTTTGGAAATGGGTCTCATTAAGGCAAGCCAATCACCTTTTGCTTCTCCAGTCCTTCTTGTGAAGAAGAAAGATGGCTCCTTTCGAATGTGCATTGATTACCGCGATCTCAACAAGGTCACTATCAAGAATAGGTATCCCATACCTAGAATAGATGATCTCTTAGATGAATTGAAGGATGCCAAGGTGTTTTCAAAAATTGACTTGAGATCGGGATATCATCAAATACGCATGAAGGAAGGGGATGAATTCAAAACAGCCTTCAGGACGGAGAGGGGTCTTTATCAGTTTATGGTTATGCCTTTTGGGTTATCAAATGCTCCAGCCACATTCCAGTCTCTCATGAATAAGATACTTCAGCCATTGCTCTTTAAAACAGTTTTGGTATTCTTTGATGACATTTTGATCTATAGCAAGAATAAAGAAGACCATTTGCAGCATGTAAAAGAGGTCTTTGACATATTGAGGATACACAAACTGTTTGCCAAGGCCACTAAATGCTCTTTTATGACAAAGGAAGTGGAGTACTTGTGTCATATAGTGGGAGAAGATGGAATCAAAGTGGATCCTAAGAAGGTTCAGTGCATCAAAGAATGGCCTACACCAACCAATGCCACTTCATTAAGAGGGTTCCTTGGTTTGTCATCCTTTTACCGACGGTTTATGAAAAACTATGCTCATATTGCAGCTCCTCTTACCGATCGGCTGAAAAAGGAGGCCTTCTTTTGGGATGAGATCGCAGACAAGAGCTTTAATGAGCTGAAAGAATTGCTTGTTTTAGCACCCATACTAGTTTGCCCTGATTTCTCCAAGACTTTTACCATTTATGCAGATGCCAGTGGTAGAGGTTTGGGAGCAGTTTTGGTACAGGAGCATGGTGTCATTGCATTTGAGAGCAGAAAATTTAATGACAAAGAGAGAGAGATGCATGTTTATGAGTAGGAGATGCTTGCTATTTTACATGCAATCAAGAAATGGCACCACTATCTCTATGGGACACACTTCAAAGTCAAAAGCGATCATAGGGTCTTGAGATATTTTCTCTCGCAGCCCAATCTTTCTCCCAAGCAAAAGAGATGGTTGGCTACTTTGCAATCATATGATTTTGAAATATCATACATGGCTGGCAAGGATAATGTGGTGGCTGATGCGTTATCAAGAATGTGGGCATGCAGTCTATCTACTGTGTCCACCATCTATAAGGAGTGGATTGAAGACATTCAAGAGGAATATGTGCTTGATGAGCATGCTGCCCATATTTTACAGAAATTACAGCAAGGGTGTGATGCTGAATTTCCAAATTTTAAAGTGCATAATGGCCTCTTATGGTTTAAAGGTAAAGTGTACTTGATTCCCAGCAGTAAATTCAAGCTGAAGGTGCTTCAAGAGATGCATTCATCGCCAATGGCTGGTCACTTGGGCCTTTTCAAGACGTTTGATAGAGTTCATCAAAGTTTTTATTGGAAAGGTCTATGGAAAGATGTTAAAGAGTATGTATCTCAATGCTTGGAGTGTCAGCAAAATAAGGATTCCACTCTATTACCAGCTGGCTTACTTCAGCCTTTACCTATACCTACGGGCAAATGGACAGATATTTCCATGGATTTCATAACGGGATTGCCTACTACCAGTCATGGATGGAATAGTATCTATGTGGTAGTTGATAGATTGACCAAATCAGCCCACTTTATCCCAACTAAAGTCCAATATTCAGCAAGACAAGTCGCCGAGCAATTTATGGAAGGTGTGTTCAAACTACATGGTATGCCTATGAGAATAGTATCAGACCGTGATTCGAAGTTTATGGGCAACTTTTGGAAAAGTCTATTCTCCTCTATGGGTACTTTCCTCACTCCTAGCACGGCCTATCACCCTCAGACTGATGGGCAAACGGAGAGAGTAAATCATTGGGTGGAAGTGTACCTTAGGCACTATTGTCATGACACACAAGCTTCATGGGATCGTTGGATCCACCTTGCTGAATTTTGCTATAATAACACGCATCACATGAGCATTGGGATGTCTCCGTTTGAAGCTCTTTATGGGTATAAAGTTCAACTTCCATTAGTTTTATTTCATGAAGACATCAACCCACAAGCAAAGGAAGAGTTGGAAAGAATGGAGTTGCTCATGAGGCAATGCAA
The DNA here is from genome assembly GCF_053477565.2 of Lygodium microphyllum. Classification (NCBI taxonomy): domain Eukaryota; kingdom Viridiplantae; phylum Streptophyta; class Polypodiopsida; order Schizaeales; family Lygodiaceae; genus Lygodium; species Lygodium microphyllum. The sequence goes on along the minus strand of NC_141146.1, from coordinate 147,856,694 downwards.
GGACAGCATAAGGAAAGCACAAGACGTAATGAAGGTCTATGCTGATGAGAAAAGAAGACATTTAGACTTCAAGGTTGGAGATTGGGTATTTCTCAAAGTGCCCAAGATGCATTATGCTTCACTAAAGGGTGGGAATAACAAGCTTGCTCATAGGTTTTATGGACCATATTTGATTTTGGACAAAATTGGAGAGCTTGCTTATAAACTTCAGCTACCATCCTCCACTAGAATACATGATGTATTCCATATTTCACAGCTGAAGAAGTATGTTGGGCCCGATGTACAAGTATTGGAAGAGTTACCACCATTGGATGAGGCAGGACTGATCATATATGAACCTAAAAGCATTATTGGAAAGAGAGAGAAAGTCCTCAGAAATCGTACTCTCATTGAGTATCTTATTAAGTGGAAGAATTTGCCCATTGAAGAGTCCTCTTGGCAACCATCCACTTATGTCAGTAACTTTCCTTGGCTATTACAGGATGATATATGATGCAGTATGCAGTGACTGTGCAGAGACAGCTTGTTGTATGAAATTTCTGCAGACAATAAAACTGTCCTGACTTCATCAAAATTTGATTCTGATGTTATGGGGTGATGCTTGGGAGTGTATACTTCGTTTCCACACCTCGTACGCCATATTTGGACCAATATATCAAAAGTTATGGCAGTTTTAGTGAATCAGCCCTGTTTGGACAGCAGCCAGTTTTCTCATAGTTTGGTATGCAAAAGGTCTTCTTTTCATGGACAGTGCTTTCTTATCATTTGGAAGATGAATGGGCATGATTACTATCATTCTTGACTTGGATATAGGCCCTTACTTCTTGGTTTTGAGGACAAAACCATCTTTAGGAAGGGATGGTTTGTCATGAAGGAAAAATACAACATTAATATTTGCACCTTGGATTAATTCCAGCCTTTGTAAATTTAGCTTTAGCCTATATGTACATGTGTGAACAGCCCTTAAGTTTGGAAGAGGGTTAGAATAAAAGGGACTAGAGGCCAAAGGCAAGACATCTTTTGATCATTCAATAATCTTGGCTTTACCATTTTCTTGGAGTTAGCTTCTTTCTAGCCTATGAAGCACTCAGCCATGGCCGTCATGTATTTTTGAATCCCCAACCATTAATACATGATGAAGATGTCTTGGTGCAATAGAATTGTTAATTCTTTGTTGTAGCTTAGTTAATTTTCAATTTCAGTTAGATTTCATTCCATGGTTGATTGCTTCATTACATTTTGTCATGAAGGAAAAATACAACATTAATATTTGCACCTTGGATTAATTCCAGCCTTTGTAAATTTAGCTTTAGCCTATATGTACATGTGTGAACAGCCCTTAAGTTTGGAAGAGGGTTAGAATAAAAGGGACTAGAGGCCAAAGGCAAGACATCTTTTGATCATTCAATAATCTTGGCTTTACCATTTTCTTGGAGTTAGCTTCTTTCTAGCCTATGAAGCACTCAGCCATGGCCGTCATGTATTTTTGAATCCCCAACCATTAATACATGATGAAGATGTCTTGGTGCAATAGAATTGTTAATTCTTTGTTGTAGCTTAGTTAATTTTCAATTTCAGTTAGATTTCATTCCATGGTTGATTGCTTCATTACATTGGTATCAGAGCAGTAGCTTAGATCCTTGCAGAAGTCATTTTCAAGTACTAGATTCAGTTTCCTAGGCTAGAGAGAGCAAACCATAGTTAGGAATTTGAGTGACAGGACTTGACAGGACATGAAGATTTCAAAACCGGAGTTATATGTGAAGGTCTGCTACAAACAGGGATGAAGATGGTGATTCTTGGCATTACCAATGGAAGAAATGGAAGGCCCCAGCCAAAATAGCAGGACGTGATCAAGATTGAGCCAAAATTTGGGGTAAGTGTACAAACAAATGGTTACAGGACATTTTAACAGTGGTTACTTTTGAGAAGGAAGGGTTTCTTCTTCCCTTTCCTCATTTCTTCAAGCTTCCCACATGAATCCATGGCCAAGACCACATCAGATCTTCTCCTTCTCACTTCTATCATGAGAATGGGTTGGATAACCTCTTTCCCTGCCCCAAGAGCTTCAAGAGGAGTAGCTTATGTAGCTACTTAGCATCATTGCTGATTTCCAGGACGTGAGTATGCACTCACGCTATTTGCGCCATCTGAACATACTCCTATACTGCGTGAGACATTCAGAGTGATGATCTTCTTGATGCATTGCTATTGATCTTCCAACCTTGGACAAGAGATATCTCACCAATTTCTTCAAGATCCTTATCAGTTTGGAGTGTTCCCTCTTCTTCAAAACCCTGGTTATGGAGTTTTATGACAGTTCTGGACAGCACTCAAATTTCTCAGATTTCTTCATCAAGATCAAAGGGTTTTTGTTCTATTATACGCCCTGAAGCCTCTACATACATCCTAGTACCAACATTGACTGATCTTGAAGCTTGAAGCTTTGTTGGAGCTTGGATATGGAGATTGCAAACTCTATGTGTAACAGTTTGGGACAGCATTAAAGATTCCTGAAATTTTTAAAGCAATTCATGGGGCTTTTGTGGGCAAAGCATCTCTGAAGCTTCCTCAACCATTCCCCTTCAAGAATCCATCAACATTGGACCGACATTGAAGTGATTGAAGCCAATGGAGGTCTAGGTGTTCAATGGACAGCTTGAAGCTTTTATGCCATTAAATTTTGGCATTCCCTCTCAAATTTCGGGATCTCTTGGACACATTGAAGCCCTCTCTAATACCTATTGCAACCTACTTCAAGTAGAGAAGGTAATTGGTCTTCATCAACCCACATTTGGAGCATTTATGGAGTCATGGAGCTTTCATGGGATTAATGGAGCTGAAGCTTATCAAGGAAGGGATTATCCTTGAATATTGAAGATCTCTTGGACTGATTTTAGTTGGATTATCAAGCTCAGCCCACCTATGTCAAGCATTATGGATTGAAGGTCATTCCATCAACAATGCTCTTCTCCAATCAATCAAATGAGGTACTCTAATCACTCTTAATTTCTCTTTACATCCAATTGTTGCTGATCTCATTTCCAATTGCTGAAGAGAAATAAGAGGATTAAATGAAGCTTTCATTCATAGCCTAATGCATTACACGAAGCCTATAGGTTATCTCAGTCATTGTCTTTACTAAACCTCTTCAATTTACTGAAATGGCCATCTCTAAATGTCTCAAACTCTTCCATAATGAATGAGCATTACCCATCTACTTCCATTCATTGAAATCAGTAATTTCTTGAGCTTCATTACTCAATATTTTATTGCCTAACCCTGACATGAAATTGATTGCCTATTTTGCCTCTTGATCATAAGAAAATCATTACCCAATTGGTAAGTGAGAAAAACTTTGTAAGCAGTGAGTCACTGCTGAGGTAAATACCTCTCCACTTCTCATTTACATTTCAGCCTTTTCAATTTCAATCTTGCATATCATGAAAAAGGGAAAATGAAAGGCAATTGTATTTCCTTCCTATTCCATGCATATCATACTCATTTTTAGAGCTAGAATTCACTTGCCATGTACTTGCCCACGAGGAAAAAGTGGATGCCGGGCGAGTCGGTAGGACAATAGTGAGGTGACCCTCCCCTACCGACGAGGACCCTGAAGGGGAGCGCAACCCGGCCCGAGAGGGAACTTTGCAAACCCCTCGGGTCTCGGATCCCACGTATTTTCAAGTTTAGGTGCAAGTACAAATCTCAAAGGCATTTGAAATCAGCCTACAGCATGAGTTATGGACAGTGAGTTCTTGTGATATTGGCAAATGTATGGTATGGCAAATGTATGAAGACATATGGCTACAGTAAAATGTATACATCCTATGGTAAAGACACTATGGTTCAGTCTGAAAGATTGGAACAGAGTATGTATACATACCCTCATTAAAGATTGCAGTCTACTTTGAGTCAAACAGCCATTTTACTGGTTACTGAGGTCATTTTCAGTATGGGCAGACGTATGAGACTCTCTTACAAGGTTATGAAGTTGGTACATGCTGGGTATTGATGGTACAAGCCATTAATTGACTAGAACAGGGTATTCACTGCCTGCAGGAATTTTCAGACAGCAACAGAAAATCCCTTACAGAAATTTCTGTACTCATCCATTTTCTGCATTTGATAGATCATTGGATAGAGGGCTCTTCAAGCTTTGAACAGAGCCAGAGACCTCGTAATTTGGAGCTCTAGAAGTAAAAATAATCAAGTTTTTCTACTACAGAAATTCAGGACAGAAATCAACCCATGGCTAGAAATAAGAAGAGAGACCCTGTTTTGGATACTATCAATGAAGAATTGAAGGAATATCAGCAGGATAGGGATGAACATCAACAGGAAAGGGGTGAACATCATGACACTTCTCAAGATGCCATTTATCGAATGCATTATGAGAACGATGAGGTCGATGCAAGCTCCACTCACTCCCCTACCAATCAACCCATAGAGACGTCTCATATCTCAATGAATTCAAACAGTTTTCAGCAATTGTCAAATGACATAAAGGATATGAAATCAGGTTTCAAGGGTATGAGGTTGGGTGTTGACAAGCTTGTAGCACTTCTTGGTGAGAAAATGTTGCCTACAGCTGGTCTTAATATCCCACACCCGCATAGGGCTGAAGAACCACCTAAACCACTTACTCCTAAGGTGGTAGGTCAATTTGAAGTTGGAGAATCATCTAAAGCTAAGGATTTTGCTCATCCCACTTCACTTCAGCCACAATTCCATCAACAAAAGGGTCACTTTCAGCCACATGGGCAGGATCTTCAAGAAAGAGTGCAAACAAACTCAAAGCATGATGAAGACATCCATGGGTGCAACTCTTTCTACAAGCAATTTTACCCTCAAGCAAATGTTGGTGGTTACGAGCAAGTCCATCTTAATTCAACCCCAAACTCTTATGGGCAGCCACATGGACATGTGAATTCAGCCCCAAATGCTTTTGGACAGCCACAACATAATTTCTCTCCTCAAGTGCAGGCCAATAGGTCAAGTCCCATGTCAAATCATGGTTGGAATCAGCAAAATAATGGGCAGCAACCACCTTTCAATTCACCGATGCATGGACAACCTCCCAATGTGAGCAACACATACTTTCATCCTCAAGGACATTGTTTCCAGCCACAAAGTCATGGCATGCATTATGGACAGCAAACTCCTTATGCACAAGGGCATGGAAATAATGAATATCCTAGGCAAGGACCTTTTGGCAATTCTTTTGGGCCACAAAACCATAGTGGGCAGCAGCACCCTAATGGACAACCTCCTCAATACGAGAGAGAGTACAAGGAGAAAATAATTATCTCAAACTTCAAGGGAGAGAATCCTTCACCCACGGAGTTGGAGGAGTGGTTTGACAAGTTAGAGATGTATTTTTCTCTTTACCCAAGGCCCGAGAATGCCAAAGTAAAATTTGCAGCCCTTCATCTAGAAGGCTATGCTCACACTTGGTGGAGATATATGGCGAGGATGGGACATGACTTCTTGTCTTGGGATGCATTGAAAAATGCTATGATTGAAGTCTTTGTTTCCCCTATTGAAAAAGAGCGGTTAGAGAAAAAGTGGTATGCTCTTGAGCAACGTGGTCTCTCGGTTAGAGAGTACTCAAATCAGTTTTTGAACCTCTCGATGTATGTTCATGGGGTCTCCGATAGTGCCAAGTTGAATAAATACATATTTGGTTTGGAACCTATTCTTTCTTCTGAAGTTGGAGCCATGAATCCTACATCCCTACAAGCTGCCATTCAATTGGCTGAACGTTATGGGCAGAAATACAAGGGTTTTCAGCCAAAAACAGGGCATTCTTTTCAGCCTATGCAGTTCTCAAGGACATCAGGCCATTATGGGCATGCTAAAACTGATTTTCAGCATATTGGGAAGCCATCAAATACTTACAGCAATACCTACAGCAAGATACCCACTTTTCCTACTGTGTTTGGGTCAAAACAAAGCAGTAATTTCAGACCTAATGCTGAAAATAGATTTGATGGAAAGAGGACTGATATAAATGCCAAAACTTCAGTCCCTACTCAAGGCAAACATGTATCGAATGATAAGCTCAAAGATATGTATGCTAAAGGTCTATGCTACAAATGTGGAGAGAAATGGTCACCCGATCATAAGTCCAAATGCAAGGCCAAAAATATGAAGATTAGCATGATCATCGAGGATGATTCCGATGGTGAATCTATTGAAGGAAGCTTGGCTCAGCTTGATGTCACAACAACTCAAGAAGAGGCGCATGAAAATGAAGAGAATGGCCATGAAGAGTTCTATGATCCGATGGATGGGTTTCCTTTCGACCCGGGTGGTCATTATTTGGATGACTCATGGACTGATTTACATCCATCGCTATGTGCCATATCAAGTGATGCATGGAGTGGTTCAAGAGGGGATAATACCCTACGCCTTAAAGGTCAAATCAAGGGAAGGACCGCTCATATACTCATAGATACGGGAAGTACACATAGTTTCATTAATGCTAAGTCACTCAATGGGTTGAAATTGAATACGCATGAAATGCCTACATCACTCAAAATCCAAGTGGCAAATGGAAATTTTGAGATGAGCAATCAATGCTGTCCAAATGTACCTATCACCTTTTCCCCATTGTGCACTACATCAGTGAGCCTAATTGCATTAGAAATGGGTCCCATTGATATAATACTTGGCTGCAACTGGCTGAAATCTTTGGGCAGATTTACCATGGATCTCAACAACATGGAAATGGAGTTTAAATGGTGTGGACAACAAGTAACACTACATGGAGCTGAAAAGAAAAGAATGGAGATGATCAGTCCCAAGAAGGTTAAGAAAGAGATAAATGCAAAGGCATGTATGTTCACCATTCTTCTTTCCAAGATTGAAGAGGATCAGCCCTCTTCTCCTACCAACAATATGGACCCATGTCTTTGTAAATTGCTGAAAGAATTTGATGATATTTTCCAGCCACCTACCTCTCTTCCTCCCAAAAGAGAAGTGGATCATCCCATTGACTTGCTGCCCAATACAAAGCCCATCAACAAACCACCATATCGCCTCTCCAAAGTGGAAAGAGAAGAGGTAGAACGCCAAGTCAAAGAGCTTTTGGAAATGGGTCTCATTAAGGCAAGCCAATCACCTTTTGCTTCTCCAGTCCTTCTTGTGAAGAAGAAAGATGGCTCCTTTCGAATGTGCATTGATTACCGCGATCTCAACAAGGTCACTATCAAGAATAGGTATCCCATACCTAGAATAGATGATCTCTTAGATGAATTGAAGGATGCCAAGGTGTTTTCAAAAATTGACTTGAGATCGGGATATCATCAAATACGCATGAAGGAAGGGGATGAATTCAAAACAGCCTTCAGGACGGAGAGGGGTCTTTATCAGTTTATGGTTATGCCTTTTGGGTTATCAAATGCTCCAGCCACATTCCAGTCTCTCATGAATAAGATACTTCAGCCATTGCTCTTTAAAACAGTTTTGGTATTCTTTGATGACATTTTGATCTATAGCAAGAATAAAGAAGACCATTTGCAGCATGTAAAAGAGGTCTTTGACATATTGAGGATACACAAACTGTTTGCCAAGGCCACTAAATGCTCTTTTATGACAAAGGAAATGGAGTACTTGGGTCATATAGTGGGAGAAGATGGAATCAAAGTGGATCCTAAGAAGGTTCAGTGCGTCAAAGAATGGCCTACACCAACCAATGCCACTTCATTAAGAGGGTTCCTTGGTTTGTCATCCTTTTACCGACGGTTTATGAAAAACTATGCTCATATTGCAGCTCCTCTTACCGATCGGCTGAAAAAGGAGGCCTTCTTTTGGGATGAGATCGCAGACAAGAGCTTTAATGAGCTGAAAGAATTGCTTGTTTTAGCACCCATACTAGTTTGCCCTGATTTCTCCAAGACTTTTACCATTTATGCAGATGCCAGTGGTAGAGGTTTGGGAGCAGTTTTGGTACAGGAGCATGGTGTCATTGCATTTGAGAGCAGAAAATTTAATGACAAAGAGAGAGAGATGCATGTTTATGAGCAGGAGATGCTTGCTATTTTACATGCAATCAAGAAATGGCACCACTATCTCTATGGGAATCACTTCAAAGTCAAAAGCGATCATAGGGTCTTGAGATATTTTCTCTCGCAGCCCAATCTTTCTCCCAAGCAAAAGAGATGGTTGGCTACTTTGCAATCATATGATTTTGAAATATCATACATGGCTGGCAAGGATAATGTGGTGGCTGATGCGTTATCAAGAATGTGGGCATGCAGTCTATCTACTGTGTCCACCATCTATAAGGAGTGGATTGAAGACATTCAAGAGGAATATGTGCTTGATGAGCATGCTGCCCATATTTTACAGAAATTACAGCAAGGGTGTGATGCTGAATTTCCAAATTTTAAAGTGCATAATGGCCTCTTATGGTTTAAAGGTAAAGTGTACTTGATTCCCAGCAGTAAATTCAAGCTGAAGGTGCTTCAAGAGATGCATTCATCGCCAATGGCTGGTCACTTGGGCCTTTTCAAGACGTTTGATAGAGTTCATCAAAGTTTTTATTGGAAAGGTCTATGGAAAGATGTTAAAGAGTATGTATCTCAATGCTTGGAGTGTCAGCAAAATAAGGATTCCACTCTATTACCAGCTGGCTTACTTCAGCCTTTACCTATACCTACGGGCAAATGGACAGATATTTCCATGGATTTCATAACGGGATTGCCTACTACCAGTCATGGATGGAATAGTATCTATGTGGTAGTTGATAGATTGACCAAATCAGCCCACTTTATCCCAACTAAAGTCCAATATTCAGCAAGACAAGTCGCCGAGCAATTTATGGAAGGTGTGTTCAAACTACATGGTATGCCTATGAGAATAGTATCAGACCGTGATTCGAAGTTTATGGGCAACTTTTGGAAAAGTCTATTCTCCTCTATGGGTACTTTCCTCACTCCTAGCACGGCCTATCACCCTCAGACTGATGGGCAAACGGAGAGAGTAAATCATTGGGTGGAAGTGTACCTTAGGCACTATTGTCATGACACACAAGCTTCATGGGATCGTTGGATCCACCTTGCTGAATTTTGCTATAATAACACGCATCACATGAGCATTGGGATGTCTCCGTTTGAAGCTCTTTATGGGTATAAAGTTCAACTTCCATCAGTTTTATTTCATGAAGACATCAACCCACAAGCAAAGGAAGAGTTGGAAAGAATGGAGTTGCTCATGAGGCAATGCAAGGACAGCATAAGGAAAGCACAAGACGTAATGAAGGTCTATGCTGATGAGAAAAGAAGACATTTAGACTTCAAGGTTGGAGATAGTGTATTTCTCAAAGTGCCCAAGATGCATTATGCTTCACTAAAGGGTGGGAATAACAAGCTTGCTCATAGGTTTTATGGACCATATTTGATTTTGGACAAAATTGGAGAGCTTGCTTATAAACTTCAGCTACCATCCTCCACTAGAATACATGATGTATTCCATATTTCACAGCTGAAGAAGTATGTTGGGCCCGATATACAAGTATTGGAAGAGTTACCACCATTGGATGAGGCAGGACTGATCATATATGAACCTGAAAGCATTATTGGAAAGAGAGAGAAAGTCCTCAGAAATCGTACTCTCATTGAGTATCTTATTAAGTGGAAGAATTTTCCCATTGAAGAGTCCTCTTGGCAACCATCCACTTATGTCAGTAACTTTCCTTGGCTATTACAGGATGATATATGATGCAGTATGCAGTGACTGTGCAGAGACAGCTTGTTGTATGAAATTTCTGCAGACAATAAAATTGTCCTGACTTCATCAAAATTTGATTCTGATGTTATGGGGTGATGCTTGGGAGTGTATACTTCGTTTCCACACCTCGTACGCCATATTTGGACCAATATATCAAAAGTTATGGCAGTTTTAGTGAATCAGCCCTGTTTGGACAGCAGCCAGTTTTCTCACAGTTTGGTATGCAAAAGGTCTTCTTTTCATGGACAGTGCTTTCTTATCATTTGGAAGATGAATGGGCATGATTACTATCATTCTTGACTTGGATATAGGCCCTTACTTCTTGGTTTTGAGGACAAAACCATCTTTAGGAAGGGATGGTTTGTCATGAAGGAAAAATACAACAGTAATATTTGCACCTTGGATTAATTCCAGCCTTTGTAAATTTAGCTTTAGCCTATATGTACATGTGTGAACAGCCCTTAAGTTTGGAAGAGGGTTAGAATAAAAGGGACTAGAGGCCAAAGGCAAGACATCTTTTGATCATTCAATAATCTTGGCTTTACCATTTTCTTGGAGTTAGCTTCTTTCTAGCCTATGAAGCACTCAGCCATGGCCGTCATGTATTTTTGAATCCCCAACCATTAATACATGATGAAGATGTCTTGGTGCAATAGAATTGTTAATTATTTGTTGTAGCTTAGTTAATTTTCAATTTCAGTTAGATTTCATTCCATGGTTGATTGCTTCATTACAGAATAGCGATGGCCAGTTGTGACATATATAAGGCAACGGTACTCAGAGTAAAAAAAAGTGGCCGAAACCCGATGTGGCATTTTACCGTGAAGAGCGGAAGAGAGAGCAAAAGAGATCATGCATTTGTGAGAGAGAGGGAGAGAAAGAGAGAGAAGGAGATCTTCTCATTGCCGCCACCACAAGTGTTTGGGAAGAAGAGGAGGAAGTGCATGAAAGGCAAAGAGAGACTATTGGGAAGAGGAGACAAAGAATCCATCCTTGCGCCTTTGCGGTGAGTACATTGCTCCCTCTTGGTTTGTTCTTATTCTTTCTTCTTTTCTTTTGTTTGTTTTTGTTGAGAACGAGGTGCATTGAGGGAGAAAGAGAGGAAATGAGAGAGTGAGAAGAAGAAAGGAAAAGGAAGAAAGAACAAGAGAGAGGGGGAATAAACATGAAACATAATAAAGAAAGAGGGAAAGAGAGAGAGAGAGAGGGAGAGAGAGAGGAGAATGAATGAGAAAACACGAGGCGGTAGAGAGAAACAAAGAGATGGTTTGTTCTTGTTCTTTATTTTTGTTTTTTTTTGAGAATGATGTGCATTAAGGGAGAAAAAGAGGAAATGAGGTAGGAAATGAGAGAGGGAGAAGAAGAAAGGGAGAGAGAGAGAGAGAGAGAGAGAGAGAGAGAGAGAGAGAGAGAGAGAGAGAGAGAGAGAGAATAAACATGAAAGATAACAAAGAAAGAGAGAATGAGAGAGAGGGAGGGAGGGAGAGAGGAGAATGAGTGAAAAAACACAAGTGGGTGACGAGAAACAAAGAGAGGGTTTTTCTTGAGAATGAGGTGCATTGAGGGAGAAAGATAGGAAATGAGAGAGGGACAAGGAGAAAGAAAAAGGGAGAGAGAGAGAGAGAGAATAAACATGAAAGATAACAAAGAAATGGGGAAAGAGAGAGAGAGGGGGGAGGGAGGGAGGGAGAGAGGAGAATGACTGGGAAAACATAAGGGGGTGGAGAGAAACAAAGAGGGGCAACAAAGAGAGAGAGAGAGAGAGAGAGAGAGAATAAACATGAAAGACAACAAAGAAATGGGGAAAGAGGGAGGGAGGGAGGGAGGGAGGAGAATGAGTGAGAAAACATAAGGGGGTGGAGTGAAACAAATAGAGGGGCAATAAAGAAAGAGAGAGAGAGAGAGAGAAAGAAAGAGAAAGGGGAGAGAACATAAAATGAAGAGCGCAAAGAAAGGTGCAAAGAAAGGGGGAGAAAACCAAGACTTTAGTTGACGTTAATTTTGTTGAGTTACAAGAGAAGAAATTCCTTCTCAAAAAATTTAAGAAAGAAAAAGAGAATGAGAACAAAAACAAATTGTTTGTCATAACGTAGAAAAAATGAAAAATGATGAAGGTCGTGATGTTCAAGATTGCGAGGCATATCTTAATCAGCGTGTCCCATATCCTTGCTCTCAATGCAAGCTGGCAATCAGACAAAATCGCCACTTGTCTATAGAACACATATGACACTTTGGCAAGTATCAATCGGAGATTATTGATCAGGCGATCTCATACTTTTCGCAAACAGTAAAAAAAGTGTGTATCAATCATGCATTATATTCGCAAAATAATTGAATATCATATACAAAAACATTGGATGTGGCCATAAAATTTACATAAGGATGTGACGTCTCATCCCAAGGAGGAGTGCACCTATTGCAGCTAGTTAAAAGAGTTCATGGGCATACAATGGATGGAGTGCCTCAGCCAATCCACCACTTGGAAGGCACTACCCAGTCTATACCATCAATACTAGAGGAGACATGTAGCCTTTCAGACTTTCTTACAATCTTGGAGCCTGAGATGGAGACAATGATTGATGCATTGATGCCCATGGATGCCGAGACATCTGATCCACTTAGAGAGGAATCATGTATACCATTATATGATGGGTATCGAGTATCTCACCTGAAGACACTGCTTACACTCCTAAGTGTGCAAGAAAAATACGGGTGGAGTGATGCGAGTGTGACCCAATTATTCAGGTACCTTCTATGTACACTTCATTGATTTGTTTTTGGTACCATTTTGAAAAACAATTATGCTTTTTCAAGGTATTTTATGATTTCTTTTCAAGTTTCTATTACCACTTGAAAATACCATGCTTGAGTCTCTGATGATGCGCAACATGTTTTATGAAAGCTTGGCATGGAGTACAACAATATCCATGCATGTGTCAACAATTGCATGCTGTTTCGAGGAGAGTACGAGACTATGGAGACATGTCCAAAGAGTGGTGCTCACAAGTATCGACAAGACTTGCAAGGGCAAACCATCCCTCAAAAAGTTCTTAGATACTATTCACTTATCCCCCATATACATCACATGTTTTGTATGTCGGGCTTGGCCAGCTTGACAACATGGCATGCGTAGAATAGATTCACAGATAGAGTCCAATGAATATCAGTGGATTCTCCTACATGGAGCTACATTGACTCTACCTTTTCAAGCTTTGCACGAGAGCCAAGGAATCTTTGGCTTAGTCTTGTTAAGGATGGTGTGAACCCATTCAACCTCCACTTAACTTCTTACAATGTGTGATCTATAGTCCTTGTTAACTACAATATCCCACCATGGCTTTCTACCAAGAAAGGACACATGATCCTTAGCTTGCTCCATCTTGGCCGCTACAAAGTTAAGAATATGGGCGTCTATCTCTGTCCATTAGTTGATGAGCTTAAGATTTTGTGGGAGGAGGGGGTCAGTGTTGGAAGATATGAGCAAGCATGATGTTCAGCGGGCCACTAGCCATTCTCATGTGGACCATGTATGACTTTTCTAAATTCGGGGAGTCCTTAGGTAAGTAGGCCTCCATTCTCATTGGTCATATCTATTATAGCTCTTTCAAGTTTGTATTCACACAATAGAGGTGTTGGGACAGGTCTAGTTACCTCATGTTATCATGCATGTCCATTGTGTGGGCCACAATTAGTCTCTCAAAGGTCACGAACCATGAAGAAGATGGTATATCAAGGGCATGCCGCTTTCTTGCCAGAGGGTCATGAACTAAGGGAAGGTTTTCTTTGACAACCTCTAGCATGAATGAATGCCCAAAGTTGGTACAAGTTGAAAATGGTCCACACGGAGTCGCATCCAAATGGAATGCGAGGGTTCTCAGTTTTCTACGAGTTGCCATATTGGACCCACTTATAGATCAACCACTTGTTAGACACCATGCATATTTTTTGGAGCGCTTCATGAAAACTGTGAAAGGCTTTGTTTGAGAATGAGCTCAGCAAGAAGGTAGCATGGTTGAAGGTTAGTTGGTGTCTGAGGCATTAGTGCATATTTCATAGTGGCTACCAATGATGGATTGAGACAATAGTATGCTATGGTTTGCTGAATGACAATGATAGACTGACTAGAGATGTGGTGGTTGGAAATGGGGTAGAAAAAATGATGGATGCTACAATGGAGGAGAAAGTGAATCATTTTTTTATGTTGCACCATGCCTCCATGGAGACCTGGCTCGCTAGGTATGAGCAAGCCAAGAAAGATCGGTAAGAAGTGCAATCCAAATTTTGACATAGTATGCACCATCCACCAATTCAATATCCCGAGGACATGGATGAGATGCCATGGTTTATGTCTATGCAATGGTTACATGGAGCTTTGATCGCAGCCTCTCACAAAGGGCTGGAGGTCTCTACATAGGAGTGGAAATTCTCGAGGGGATGTAGTCCAAAGGTGACCACATGTTTTATAAGCTGTCATATCTAGATTTTATATGTGACAACTAATTAATAATTTCAATGTACAATACAAAATATACAGTACAGTGTGGTTGCATGGATGAAATTTTTGCATGGGCCCTATCGACAAAATACGCTCCACAACAGATTGTGGTGTCATGGCAAAGTTCGAGCAAGAGAACCAACGACGAGCCACGGATCCAGACACTGTTATATATAAGATGGAGTATTTTGGAAAATTGCAAAGTATTATCATGGTGGATTACCGTAGCTTCTCCATGATCCTATTCGATGTGCAGTGGTTCAAAGTGGTACTGGAAGGAGCCGGGGCAACTGTTCGACAAGGTCTATCTAGATTTCTTGAAATAGGTTCCAAAAAAAGATGGATGGATTTGCGCGACACATTTGTCTTGCCAGCCCATTGTGAATAGGTGCATGAACTCATGTTTTTTTAAATTTTATTAAAACATGGTATATGCCACAAATATTAAATATATATTGTATGTGATTTTGAATATGTAATTTTCTATCCAAACCCCCGACAACCTCGATGGTGGTATGTTGTACCCTTTAGCTCCCTAAACTATGAGTAATTATATGATGAAAGTGTTAGAAGTCAAGCTCTCCCGTCTGTCTATCTTTATGTATGACCGACATCTATGACAGCTAGTGTGTAGTTGTCTGCATGTGACTACATTGAATAAGTCGGTTTAGCTAGTCGGTGACCTGACTAGAGTTAGTCAGTGAGTTAGTCAGTCTAGTTACACTTACACTAGGTTACTCTTTGTAGTGTGAATATGACTCTAGTGTTGAATAAAATGAAAGAAAAGAAGAAGAACCCGATGGTTCTCTGTTAGCTCTATCCCTATCTCTCTCTCCCCTCTTTCAACATGGTATCAGAGCGGGACTTGGTGGACTCCGTGAAGTTGGAGGAAGTGAAGAGGACCTGACTTAGTTTTTTCCCTGCATAAAACAAGCTGTCATTGTGGGCTGCAGATGAGCATTTGTTCATTGCATACTCCAGGGTGAATATTAGTGCTTGTGTCTTGTTGGGAGCCTTGAGGAGGCCAAGAAGACCACATCAGAGTATGTATCACTCACTACAATCATCATCATCGTCAGAAGTGTGCTGAAATTTAGGTTTGCAGGCAGCGTGAACTACGCCTGTTTGCTATCATCATTTGTTGGGCTGCACTTCATCAAATACTAGTGTCTTTGGTCATCAAATGCTTGGTTATGTCATGTATGAAGTGCTTTGAGATTGCAAGAAGCAATTGCTTGACTTTGAGCTTTGACATGAGCTGAGATTAGAGTGGGCAGATCTAAAAAAAAGGCCAGCACTGCTGTATACACAGCATACATGGTATATGCATCACATTGAAGAGCTTTGGAAGCTCTCTGACAAGCCCAGAAGCACTCTTGGAGCATAGGTATATGCTGGAGGTCATATGTACCTGTTGTGATCCACTGCAAGCTGATTTTGGTAACTGAAATACTCAGATGTGGAGCATTTTAGACAGGCTGAAAACTATCATTTAACAATATGGACAGCAAGCATTTGTTCTTTATTGAAGCATGGTGTGACATTTGGTGACATCTATGAGATGTATGTACTGACATATGTATGTCAGAATGTTCATGGGTTGAGAAAAGCATTAAGTGCTACTGAATGCTGAAATTTTTGGAGCTGAAGCAAATGCAATCTCGTCTTTTTGGTTGAATACAAATTGCAGAAGTAATGTATGACTTTGCTCATTAGAGACAGACAGTCTATGGTCACTACGTAGTCATGCATTGACCTTGTCATACTGGAGCAAATGTATGGTTTGGTTTGAAGAAACTTTAAAGCGGTTTGAAGCTGGTTATGCTGGTTTTTGGTTGACTACAACCTACAAACAAAACTGTTGACACTTGTACTTGCTGATTATGCACTGTTTCATGCTTCTATGCTCATGTCTGGAGTGACATATGTACTTGCAGTCATCTGAGAAGACTTGGGACATATATGACATGTATGCATGTTGTTTTTGGCATTGAAAGTGTTGCCGTTAATCACAGTTTACAGGTTTAGACTGCATGTTTTTGGACCCTGGCAGTGGATTTGCAGGAGTTCAATCTGAAGCAAGTACACGGCATATGTATTGACAGTTATTTCTACGAGCTGGACAACTTGATTTGTGGACTATTTTGGGCTGATATTGGGCTGAAATTTATTGGTTTTTTACTGCAATTAATTGCAGAAAACTGTTATCAACTGTAGTGGACTGAACTTAGTCAGTCGGACTTATTGACTTGCAGGGAGTTAGGCATTTGACATACAGTCTGTTGCATCATGGCTAATGCACATGGGACTGATAATATCATGCAAATAGTTGGAGAAAAGTTAGACAACAAAAACTTTGCATTATGGAAATTCAGAATGAAAAATTTTCTGGTTGGTAGAGGATATTGGGACTTATGCACAGGAGATGAAGCAACTCCTAAATTGCCTGAACCAAATGCAACAAATGAACAGAAGAGAGCTCATAGGTTATGGACTGAAAGAGCATGTAAGGTACTGCATTGTCTAGAAATGGTAGGAGCATCCAGGTGTATACCACGGAGATCAAGACCATAGCTGATCAGTTAGCTACCATTGGTTCAAGGGTATCAGAAGATTATATGATTGCTGTTGCATTGAATGGTTTAGGGAAATAATACAAAGCATTTGACACTTCCACCTCAGTTAGAGCAGATCCCCCTGACTGAGAAGAACTGGTTGCATTGTTGGTGCATGAGGAGGTCAAACTTGGCCTAAATATAGGTCCTAGTGCCTCTCAGAGCAGAGATACTGTGTTATACTCTAGCCAGCGTGGCAGAGGAGGCAGAGGCCGTGGTTCATATCGAGGTCGTGGCAACACTTGTAATGCCTATGGACAGCAGCAGCAGTAGGGAAATTGGCATGGTGCCAATACATAGGGCGAGCAAGGATCTGGTGGTTTTAGAGGCAGGGGGAGATCACCTCGAGGAAGAGGAGGTGGATTTGGATCTTGGCAGTCTTCTGATCAGTCCAACATGGACAAATATTGCCATTATTGTGGCAGGTATGGGCACATAGCGAAGGAATGTTACAAAAAGCAGAATGACATGAAGGCAAAAGGGAAACAACATGGGCATTATGCATCCTCTAGTGGTGGTCAGGATGATCAGGTTTATAGACTCTTTGCCATGCAGCATGTGTCCAAGACTGCGTCAAGGCAGAACAGAGATGACAGGTGGTACATTGACTCTGGTGCGTCAAACCACATGACTCCGCATGGAGAGTGGTTTGATGAGATGGTTGCAGGTACACATGGTCATCTATGTACTGGGGATGACACCCAACATGACATAAAGCATAAAGGGATTGTTCCATTGATGATGTCTGATGGCAAGCAGAAAGGCTTGCATGATGTCTTACATGTACCGACCATAACGAAGAATTTGTTGTCTGTGGGTCAAATGGTAGAACACAATCTACAAGTGAGGTTTAACAAGGATGCATACTTCATTGAGGAGTATGGAAATGGCGACAAGCTAATTGCCAAGGGCAGAAGGGATGGCAGGATGTTTACTTTGGAAGCGATCATTCCGGAACCTAAAGCAGCTATGTTTGCTCATGATGAGAGTGCCATCAGAGATGTAGAGATTTGGCACAAGAGAATTGGACTTGTAAATGTACATAAGCTGAAATCCATGCAGCAGAAGGCAGTCATACTTGGATTACCGAAATTCAAGTATAATAACTTTGGGCATGTGTGTCCTGCATGTCATTTTGGGAAGCATGCACGATTTCCTTTCATGAGACATGTACAAAACAACACTATGCCTTTGCAGTTGGTGCACTCTGATGTCTGGGGACCATTGCATAATGTGTCTTTTGGAGGTGCACGGTACTATGTCTCATTTATTGATGATTTCAGCAGGTACACTTGGCTGTGTGTTTTGAAGCATAAAGATGAGGTGTTTGAAGTCTTTAGAGACTTTAAAAAACATGATGAAAATGAACTTGGCTGCTACATATCATGCTTGAGATCAGATGGAGGAGGTGAATATGTATCCAAAGAATTTGATAGATATCTTGCCAAGTATGGGATCAGAAGGTAGCTCACATGTAGCTATACACCGCAGCAGAATGGTGTTGCAGAACGGAAGAACAGAGTCTTAACAGAGTCAGCAAGAGCTATGCTAAATGAGAAGTGTTTGCCTAATGTCTATTGGGTTGAAGCAGTAATGACTGCAGTTTATGTGCTGAATCGCACTCCTACAGCAGGAATACATGCAGTCACCCCTTATGAGAAACTGTATGATCATAGACCTGACATCAGGCACTTGAAAGTCTTTGGATGTATTGCGTATGTGCATATACCGAATGAGAAGAGGAAGAAATTAGATCCTAAGGCAGTGAAGAGTGTATTTTTGGGATATGCACAGGAACGGAAAGCATACAAGTGTTCTGTACCTTCTACGCATGAGACACTCATCAGCAGAGATGTAGTCTTTGATGAGTTAGCATCGTGGTATGGGAATCCAGTTGTGGTGCCTACTGATGGAGCACCTAGTATGAATCATGCTGAAAATACTCCTGCAGAGAGTACTTCTATGAGTGGTCAGACAGCAGATGTATCTTTCGTAGTGAGTCCTTGGTCAGGACGCTTACGGAACCATAACTCTACGTCCACTGACACAGACATGTCAGTGAGGGGGAGAAATGACAAGGGAAAAGGAAAAGAAAAGGTTTTTGAGGATGTGACAAGACCGCTTATAGCAGGCTATGAGTCATCGAGCAGTGACAGCTTAGACAGCAAACTGAGGATTCCGTCTGTTATGACACCAGGTGCTAGGCAGAGCCATTATGTGCCGCCTCATTGTTGAGATAACAAGCTCAACACATGTGGACATTGATTATGGAACGCCTGGTTAGATGGGTCCACACGTCTGCACTTAGCACGTCAATGGTCATTATGACTCTCACATGGCCATTGACTCATTACTTATTATATTCAGGTTGTTACACCTATTTACAGCTGGCATAGTTATAGCGCCAGTCGACTAGTGTAGTCGGTTATGCAGTGTTTGACTTAGTAGGCCACTTTCCTTTATGTTGTATCTTATCTATACTTTGTGTACATTGTAAAGAGTGTGGAAGAAGAAGAAGAAATTAGCAAGAAAACGTTTTGGCCTCCATCTCTCTTATTGTCTCTTGAGTGAGCTTCTCCTTGTGCATTCTGTGTGTGTTCGGCACAACATCTTGAGCAAATCCCCCCACCACGCAATTCTTGACACTCATGAGAGGCAAGCTCAGAGTGAGCCAGAGCTCAAGAGATCAGAGAGGATCAAGAGACCTATTGACAGGTTTACGTACACTGGTTACGCTGCAAAGCACTATGCTTACATGACAAAAGTGATGGAGATCAAAGAACCAGGTACTTATGCTGAAGCAGTAAAGGATGAAAATTGATGCAATGCTATGGACGAAGAGATGAATGCCTTGGCTGAAAATCAAACTTGGGATCTGATGCCACTGCCTGATGGGAAAAAGACCATTGGCTACAAATGGGTCTATAAAATCAAATGTAAGTCTGATGGCAGTGTGGAAAGATACAAAGCCAGGCTGGTTGCTAAAGGATATGCTCAACAGTATGGATTGGATTATGATGAAACATTCAGCCCAGTTGCAAAGATGGCAACCATACGTACAGTAATTGCCTTGGCTGCTGCAAAAGGCTGAAAATTGCAGCAGATGGATGTCAAGAATGCATTCCTCAATGGTGATTTAGCAGAGGATGTATATATGGTTCAGACGGAAGGGTATGAGCACCCTGATTTTCAGCATTATGTATGCAGGCTGAAAAAGGCACTATATGCGCTGAACCAGGCTCCGAGAGCCTGGCATGCTAGGATCAGCAGCTACTTGCAGAGCCTTGGATTTGTTATTGGCAGGGTTGATCACAGCCTGTTCACAAAGAGGACTGACAGTGGCTTGATAGTGCTGGTCATATATGTTGATGACCTGATAATTACTAGAGATGATGACATGGGAATTCAGCATGCAATGAAGATGTTGAAATCTAAATTTGACATGAAAGATCTAGGAGATCTGAAGTATTTCTTAGGTATTGAGGTTGTCCAGCTGAAAATGGTTTATGGCTGATGCAGAAGCACTATGCCATGGAAATGCTTAAGAAGTATGGCATGGCTAAATGCAAACCACTGGATACACCTCTGGATCAAAATGTAAAGCTAGACATGAACACTGGGGCTGAAGTTGAAGATGTGACTATGTACCGATAGATGGTTGGCAGTCTGATTTACTTAACCATCACTAGGCCTGACTTGAGCTATGCTGTAGGGCTGATAAGCCAGTTTATGCAGAAGCTGAGGAAGCTGCACTTGCATGCAGTTAGACGCATCATGAGGTGTGTTAAGTCCACTGTAGACTATGGGCTGTTCTATGTCAAAGATAAGCCCTTGACACTAATTGGATACACAAATGCAGAATGGGCAGGATGCTCATTTGACAGACGGTCTACGAGTGGCTATGCTTTTGGCTTTGGTAGCGGCATGATCAGCTGGAGCAGCAAGAAGCAGCCTACGGTTGCTTTATCCAGTACTGAGGCTGAGTTACAGGGGAGCTGCATTGGCAGCATGTGAGATTGCATGGCTGCTCAAGATTATGGCTGACTTGGATATACAGGTTGATGCTCCAGTGACACTGTTATGCGACAATCTCAGTAGTGTACTCCTGGCCATGAATCCAGTTTACCATGCCAGGACAAAACACATAGAGGTACACTACCACTTCATTCGAGAGATGGTTCTTGCAGGAACGGTTGATCTCATGCATGTGAGGATTGATGAGCAAGTTGCAGATATCTTTATCAAGTCTCTAGGCAAAGATAATTTTTGTGGTTTTAGATAGCTACTTGGTGTGCACATGCTATCTTGAGCTTGAGGGGGAGTGTTAGAAGTCAAGCTCTCCCGTCTGTCCGTCTTTATGTATGACCGACATCTGTGACAGCTAGTGTGTAGCTGTCTGCATGTGACTACATTGAATAAGTCAGTTTAGCTAGTCGGTGACCTGACTAGAGTTAGTTAGTGAGTTAGTCAGTCTAGTTACACTTACATTAGGTTACTCTTTGTAGTGTGAGTATGACTCTAGTGTTGAATAAAATGAAAGAAAAGAAGAAGAACCCGATGGTTCTCTGTTAGCTCTATCCCTATCTCTCTCTCCCCTCTTTCAAGAGAAAGAAATGTTCCTAACGTAGATGAGGACAATATGCAGATAGAGGGGTCGATATTACAAGGGGTGGAGGTCGCCCAAAGCTTGGAGCATGTAGTGGAGGCAAAACTGGGTAACGATGATGGAAAGACAAGAGGCCAAGAATTATTTGAGAACGAGATGGACTCATCCTTTTGTGGTGACCTTTCTATCGACCTTCCAGTGTATGTGGAGTTGTGTCAAGAGATTAACATGGGACCATAGGCTATGTCATACTTATAGCATCCACCTACTCAATTTGTTGATGAATCGCTTATAAGGGTACTCTAGAATATACATTTTAAGTAATATCATCTTTTTCAGACTTATAGTACCATGCTTTACTTGAATTTTTATATTGATTATGCTAACATCAATTTTTGTCTATGTAGGTGACCTTGGTGGATATTTGGATAGCACAATGAATCGAGGGATGAGCGAGAGGAGATGTAGGAGATTTTCACACATATGTCTCCAGATCAGATGGATCGATTTGGAGACATGGCGGAGCTATCTTAGACACCATCAGACCGTTTCGTTAGATCTACTTCAGCACGCTCTGATGCTTTGGTTTCTAGTAAATGAGGTCAACGCTCTGGATGGAGGGAGTGAATTTGGGGGATGCTGTGGAGACGTGGATGCAGTGAGCCCACGGTCAGCTCGAGATATAAGTGCTACTCCTTGCTCTCGTACAAGTTCAAGAGAGGGTGGCTCAGGTGGTTACTGTGAAAGTACCGACACAATGTCTCCATTTCATCATTCTTTTGGAGTTGTGTCACCTGTGGGATTTATCACACCTGTCAGGATGTCTACTCCAGTCCTCACAAGACTTATTTGGAGGTGGTATCCATCATCTTGGGAGTGGCGGCCACATGACTTATTTGGAGGACTTTGTAAAATTTTCTTCTATTTTTCTCGCTTTTTTTTTTACAATATCACTTGTACTGACAATCGTGTTTCTAACAGTTGTATTTTGTTTTCTTTGCAGCACTCCATTACAAACCCCGATCCCACCAGCCTAATGACTCAATATGCAGAGAGACACATGTTAGATATGATCAATGCCCCACCCTCATTAGGTGCTACCAATGATCCATGGTGCTCAAAGTTGTAAGGCCCCCATTATGAGGAGAAGCCAAATGTGAGCCCGGACATTGGTTGAGTCCTGACTTGTATATCAGATGAGGTCTATGTGACCGGATGGCAAAAAGGTGACTGTTGTGGGTCTAATCTTTGGGTTAGACGGAGTGGTTAAGCTGGTAGCAACTCGAGGCACATTGCATTGAGTTGCGTGGTAAGGGAGTTAAAAGGGGCCCCTATTGTGGGGTCCGGGGGCCGCGGAAGCGGCCCCTGGCTGGGGGGTCCCAGGGGGGCCAGCGACCCCCCTGGCGGGGGTCCGGGGGCAGCGCCCCCGGCCCGATGGTAAAGGGAATATTCCCTGGAATATTCCCTGGCCGACTAGTGGAGGCTCATATGGTAGGTCGGTCAATAGGCCGACCTAACGACCTTCGCGGGCTATAAAAGCTAAACCCCTTCGCAGCCATCTCACACTAATCTTTCACCCAGTCAGAGTTGTTGTTCCAGCTAGCCTTAAACTCTTCACCTATCTTCTGTCTAGATCGCCATCTAAGCTTCACACAGTGGAAGCGCACGGGTGGACAGAGCCATCTTTGTATCAGTTGTTTGGAGTTAAAGAATTTTACTGATTCTCCTCTTATCTGTTGTGTACTCTCTATCTCTTTCTCAGATTCTGTTCGCTGCGCCGTGTAATATTTTACATGGTATCAGAGCACAGGGGGCTCTAGAGATCGGAGAGAGTGCAAGAGGCAAAGGCTTCAACAGCAAAGAGAAACGATGTCGACTCCGGGAAGCAGTTCTGGCGCATCAGGAAGCGGTGCAGGAGGTGGTGCTGCTGTACCGGCTATTCAAACACTGAGGATTCGTCCACCAACCTTCAGCGAAGGCAAGTTAGATGGTACAAACTACACCTTGTGGAAGTTCAAAATTACTACTATCCTTGATTCTTATGAGCTTCTGGAGACTGTGCTGGGGACTGACGCAGAACCACAGCCTACCCCCGACCCATCAAATCCTAGTGTGATGATTCCTCCGAATGCAGATCTTCTACGAGCTTGGAAACGAAGGAATGCAGATGCATTGTGTGCCTTAGTTACAAGCTGTTCTGACAGTGTTTTGACTCTGATTCAGCATACAACCAAAGCGTCAGAGGCTTGGAATGTACTAAGGAGTCAGTATGAAACACGAAACCAAACAAGGATTCAAAACTTGGAGAATCAACTAGCAGCGGAGAAGTTTGCTGAAGGAGAGACGGTTGAAGCATTCATCACTCGGATTAAGAATCTGCGCGACCAGATGGCTGGCGCTGGGATACAAAAGACTAGCGAAGAGCTAGCTCGGAGGTGTCTTCGGATTTGTCCACAAAAGTTTGATGGACTAGTAACTGCCCTTAATACTCAGGTGAGACCTCAAGCTTTGACTTTTGAGGAGTTTTGTGCATTATTAATGGAGGAGGAGTTGAGGCTGAAAGCCCGAGAAGGAAGCAACAATGGAGATGCTGCATTCTCTGCCAATGCAAAAGGCAAAGGTGTTTCCTCCACCAAAAATGATGGTGACAAAAAGAAGAAGGGCGGCAAGAAGAAGTTTCAAGGAGAGTGCTTCTACTGTAAGAAGAAAGGACATGCAATTGCAGATTGTCGTGTCAAGAAGGCAGATGAAAAGAATGGTACCCTTAAAAGTAAAGGGAAAGAGACAGCCAATACGGCTGAAGCAGAGTTGGAATTATTCATGGCGACCATTGAGGAAGTGTGCTCCTCGGCGCAAGAAGAATCTACCACTGACTCTTGGGTGTTGGATAGTGGGGCCTCCCGTCACATGACCAACAAGAAAGGTCTATACAGTTCTATGCAGCCTCTACAAGAATCCATCACTGTGACGGTTGGAAATGATGCCAAATGCCCTGCTGCGGGCACAGGTACTATTTCTTTTGTTGCTGCAAATGGTGAAGTCAAAAAGCTTTCAAATGTGTTGTATGTTCCCGAAATCAGAAGAAATCTCTTATCAGTTGCTGCCATAACTGATCTTGGTCATGAAGTGAGGTTCAAGAAGACAGGTGCAGAAATTATTGATAGTGCTGGCACACTTGTTGGCAAAGGAGAAAGGAGGAACAACCTGTATGAGCTAAGTGCTCTTACAGCCACCGCTGGAGTGGGCACAAGTAAGCTTTGGCATGAAAGGTTTGGACACATCGGATTTGCAGTATTGAAGGAGATGCAAAAGCAAGGTATGGTTGCTCACCTACCTACAATAACTGAATTGAAGGAACCATGTGAAGCTTGTATGATGGGCAAGCAACAGAGAAAGGCATTTCCACAAGAAAGCAAGAATAGAGCACATGCTCCTCTAGAGTTGGTGCATGCTGACTTGTGTGGTAAGATGCCTACACAGGCCTTGGGGGGATCTTCTTATTTTATGTTGATTGTCGACGACTACAGTAGGAAGATGTGGGTGTACTTCCTTCGTGATAAGGCTCAAGCTTTTGGTAAGTTTAAAGAATGGCTAATACTTGTTGAGAATGAAACAGGGAAAAGTGTGAAGAAATTTAGAACAGATGGTGGTGGTGAGTTCAACTCAAAGGAGTTTGAAGGCTTTTGCAAGAGCAAAGGGATCAAGCGTCAATTGACGACGCCTCACACACCTCAGCAGAATGGTGTTGTGGAACGCAGGAATCGTACCATTGTGGAGATGGCAAGATGCATGCTAAAGGGCAAGGGATTGCCTAACCATTTTTGGGCTGAAGCTGTTAATACTGCAGTCTACATTCTAAATCGGAGCTACACAAAGGCTCTCAAGGGAAAAACACCTCATGAGGCTTACACTGGTAAGAAACCATCTGTTTCACATTTCAGAATTTTTGGATGTGAATGTTATGCACATGTTCCAGATGAGAAGAGAAACAAGTTACAACCAAAAAGCAGAAAATGTATCTTCTTGGGTTATAGTGATGAGCAGAAGGCTTACAAGTTATATGACCAAGAGGCAAAGAAGATCATCGCGAGCCGTGATGTGGTGTTCAAGGAGGAGCCGCATACAGTGGAGGAGGAGAAGGCAAGGTCTTCCACTTTATCATCAAGCGAAGAAGTAGTCCACTATGAACCTGTCCCGAGAGCTATCCCTATCCTTAAGGAGGAGGAAGCATCATCTTCAGATGATGAGGAAAAAGTTCACCAACCTGACATCACCCCACCGGAAAAGCCATTGCCGGGCTGGGTGAAGCAGCTCTATGACCACAATAATCCTATGCCTGCATCTGTTGAGGAGAAGGCAGACGGACCAAGGAGGTCTCAGAGAATAGAGGAGCAAAGGAGGGCTTCTGCTCACATAGTCAACATGGCCTTGATGGTTGAGATTATGAGAGAAGTAAAGGAGCCAACTGACTTAGAAGAAGCACTTGCAGATCCATCATGGAAGGCTGCTATGCAGGCGGAGTATGACAGCATAATGAAGAATGACACTTGGGAGCTAGTGGATCGGCCAGCAAAGCGGAAGATTATTGGCACCAAGTGGATCTGGAAGGTAAAGTACAAGGCTGATGGTACCTTAGAAAAGTACAAAGCTAGACTGGTTGCCCAAGGATTTTCACAAGTTGAAGGGTTTGATTTTCAAGAGTCATTTGCCCCAACTGCCAGAATGACCACTATTCGCACGGTACTTGCAGTGGCTGCCCACAAGAAGTGGCCAGTGTACCAAATGGATGTTAAGTCAGCGTTCTTAAATGGTGACCTCAAGGAGGAGGTGTACGTGGCTCAGCCACCAGGGTTTGAGGCCCCCCATTCTGAGAACAAAGTGTGTAAACTGAAGAAGGCATTGTATGGGCTGAAACAAGCCCCCAGAGCATGGTACCAGCGGATAGATAGGTTCTTTTTAAACCTAAACTTCAAAAGATGTGCCTCAGATGCTAACTTGTATGTTTACAGGGATGGTAAAAAGTCTGTAGTGATTGTCCTATATGTGGACGACCTTCTTATTACAGGTGACTATGAAGATATGATCAACCAAACTCGAAAGGCTTTGAGTTCTGAGTTTGAAATGACAGACTTGGGCTTGCTGCACTATTGTTTGGGGATTGAAGTCTGGCAAGAGCCAGGAAAGATCTTCATCTCTCAGAAGAAGTATGCATGGGAGATCTTGAAGGCATTTGGCATGACCGAGTGCAAGGAGATAGCTACACCTATGGAGGTGAATGTAAAGTTATCCGTTGAGGATACATCAGCACTAGCAGACATTGGGAGGTATAGGAGGTTGGTCGGCAGTCTAATCTACTTGTGTAACACCAGACCAGATATCAGTTTTGCTGTTGGTGTTTTGAGCAGGTTCTCAAACAAACCTCATGAGAGTCATTGGAAGGCTGGGATGCGGGTGCTCAGATACTTGAAGAAAACTCTTGACTATGGTATCACATACAGTTTCGAAACTTCTCTTGTGGGGAACTGTGACTCAGATTGGGCAGGAGACATTGATTCCAGGAAGTCAGTTTCTGGTTATTGTTTCTCTTTGGGTTCAGGAATTTTCTCTTGGATTAGTAAGAAGCAACCAACAGTGGCATTGTCTTCTACCGAAGCAGAGTACAAGGCAGCTTGTTTTGCTGCATGTGAGGCCGTATGGTTGAGAAGGATTCTATGGCATATGGGAGTGCAGGATGAAGAACCAACTGTGCTGAGATGTGACAATCAGAGTTGCATCGCCATTGCCAAAAATCCAGTGTTTCATGCACGCACCAAACATATAGAGATCCAGTATCACTATGTGCGTGATTTGATGGAGGATGGGATAGTGGAATTGGTCTACTGTCCAACAGAGGAGAATGGAGCAGATATCTTCACCAAAGCACTTACGAAGGATCTGCTTCAAGTTCATCTTCAGAGACTCGGCATTGGGCCGAGGAGATAGTTCACCTATGGGTGGACATTGAGGGGGGGTGTTAGATATGATCAATGCCCCACCCTCATTAGGTGCTACCAATGATCCATGGTGCTCAAAGTTGTAAGGCCCCCATTATGAGGAGAAGCCAAATGTGAGCCCGGACATTGGTTGAGTCCTGACTTGTATATCAGATGAGGTCTATGTGACCGGATGGCAAAAAGGTGACTGTTGTGGGTCTAATCTTTGGGTTAGACGGAGTGGTTAAGCTGGTAGCAACTCGAGGCACATTGCATTGAGTTGCGTGGTAAGGGAGTTAAAAGGGGCCCCTATTGTGGGGTCCGGGGGCCGCGGAAGCGGCCCCTGGCTGGGGGGTCCCAGGGGGGCCAGCGGCCCCCCTGGCGGGGGTCCGGGGGCAGCGCCCCCGGCCCGATGGTAAAGGGAATATTCCCTGGAATATTCCCTGGCCGACTAGTGGAGGCTCATATGGTAGGTCGGTCAATAGGCCGACCTAACGACCTTCGCGGGCTATAAAAGCTAAACCCCTTCGCAGCCATCTCACACTAATCTTTCACCCAGTCAGAGTTGTTGTTCCAGCTAGCCTTAAACTCTTCACCTATCTTCTGTCTAGATCGCCATCTAAGCTTCACACAGTGGAAGCGCACGGGTGGACAGAGCCATCTTTGTATCAGTTGTTTGGAGTTAAAGAATTTTACTGATTCTCCTCTTATCTGTTGTGTACTCTCTATCTCTTTCTCAGATTCTGTTCGCTGCGCCGTGTAATATTTTACAACACAATCTCACTGCATTGATTGATAGATTGTATGCACGCGACGGCCCAGTAAGTCACTCATCTTTATTGCTCATAGTTACTATTTTTGAGCTATTCTTAATTAAAATGCATTATTGTATGGTGGACTGATGTGTAGTTGTTTCTTTTTTTGCAGATTCTGTTCAATGCTTCTTTCTGTCGAGATGAGGATCTATAGCTCGCGCTTGGATTCATGGAGTGGGCATCCTCTTCTTTTTTGGTCATGTGATTTATGTAGGTATTTTCTATGCACTATGTATCTTGCCATGATTCCATGAGCGATGTCATTAAGCGATCTTGTATTTATTTTATGTATTAGTCTTGTGGATTCAAGTACATTTTGCTTTCATTTTGACGAACATTGTACAATTTACATGTAACCCATTTGTAGAATGTAAATACAGCACATAGTGCTACATGCTACCCTACCACAGTTTTTTTTCTCTCTAATCTTCGCTATTAGTGTCGCAAGTTTACTACATGCGTCGCTATTGGTGTCACAATTTGTGTAGAAAACCGTCGCTATCTGCATTGTTATTGGCATCGCAAATATGACACCAATAATGATGCATATAGCGGCACTAATATTGATGGTTCTATGGAGATGCTAATATCGACGTGTTTAGTGATGACGAGAGCTTTTTTTTGTTGAACATTTTTGTCGCTGTAAATGTCGCTATGAGGCCTGTATCTTGTAGTGTTCTTGGTTATGCCATTTGGGCTTTCCAATGCACTCGCTACTTTTCAAGCCCTTATGAATAAACTATTGCAGCCTTTCTTATTCAAAATAGTCCTTGTATTCTTTGATGACATCCTTATCTATAGCAAGTCTAAGGACGAAGTCTAAGGACAACAAGCATTTGAAGCATGTATGAGAGGTCTTTGATACCCTAAGAATACATGCACTCTTTATCTTAGGATGACGAAGTGTTCTTTCAAGAAAGATGAAGTGAAATACTTAGGTCATATTATGGGAGAGCAATGAATTAGAGTGGATCCAAACAAGGTGAAATGTGTCAAATAATGTATTATCCCTATGGATTCTATATTTTTGAGAGGATTCCTTGCATTATCTTCTATTTATAGGAGGTTCATCAAGAATTATGCTCATGTGATGGCTCTATTGATGGATAGCCTTAAAAAAGAAGCTTTCTTTCGGGACTCCATAGTCGATAAAAGCTTTAATGAGTTGAAACCTTTTTTAAGCCCATACTTACATGCTCAAACTTCTCTTGAGAGTCTATCATATGTGTGGATACTTATGGAAGAGAAGTAGGGGTTGTTTTATACCAAGATCATGGAGTCATACCTTGTGAGAGCTAAAAGCTTGATGACAAGGAGCACCAACTACATGTTTATGAGCAAGAGATGTTAGCGAATTTGCATGCTATTAAAAAGTGGCATCGCTATATCTATGGTAGCCATTTCAAAGTCAAAAGTGATCATCATATGTTGAAATACTTTCTTTCATAGTCTTCAAGAATATGACTTTGAGATATCATATATGGCTAAAAAAGATAATGTGGTAGTGGATGCCTTGTCAAGAATGTGGGCATGTTCCATTTCCATTATTTCCATTGTGCATAAATATTAGATCCATGACATTCAAGAACAATACTTGTTTGATGACCAAGCATTCAAAATGATGAAGGAATTTCAGCAAGTCAAAGGAGAAGAGTATCCAAATTATAAGTGATATAATGGTCTTCTTTGGTATCATGGACAGGTCTATTAGACTCCTCATTCATCTTTCAAAGATAGTATTTTGCAAGAGATGCATTCTCCACCTTTAGTTGGTCATAATGGTTTCTCCAAGACATTTGATCATATCCATAAGAGCTTTTATTGGAAATGAATTTTGAGGGATGTTAAAGATTTTGTATCAGATGCCCTTTTATCAACAAAATAAGGATTCCACGCTTCTACTTGACAAATTACTTTAGCCACTACCTATTTTTCATGGGAAGTGGACCAACATTAGCATGGATTTTATTATGGGATTACCTACAACAAAGCGTGGGTGGAATAGCATTTTTGTGGTTGTAGACCAATTGACTAAATCAACCCATTTCATCCCAACAAAGATTCAATTTATATCAAAGCAAGTGGTTGATCAATTTATGGAAAGTGTCTTCAAACTTTGTGGTATGCCAACAATGAAGATTGTGTCTGATCATGACACTAAATTTATGGGAAACTTATTCTCTTCTATGGAGACTATTTTGACAACTAGCAGAGCTTATCATCCACAAATGTATAGCCAAATTGGAAGCGTTGATAAATGGCTAGAGGTCTATTTGCGACACTTTTTCCACAATACATAAAATGCATGGGATCATTGGCTTTACCTTGCAAAATTTTGCTATAATAATACTCATCACATGAGTATTGTAGGTCTCCTTTTGAAGCATTGTATGGTTACAAAGTTCAAGTACCTTCCGCATTATTTCATGATGATGTGAATCCTCAAGCTTGTGAAGAGTTAGAGAAGATGGAGGCTCTTATGAAGCAATGGAAGAATAATATTATAATGTGCTGTCCAAGCACATTTCTTAGCGGTCCATCAAGAAACGAATCTAAGAGTCACTGCCCGGCACTCCCATGGATTTTTTTCGAGGTTTGTTACATAGGATTTTTCGAGTGCGCCTCGCAACAAAACTTTCATAGTTAAACCTGCTAGGATCAACCTGAAAACTGGGTTCCTAGTGGCCAAGGTCTCCTAATAGCATTCTAGCATCGAATCCTAGACATCCAACTTTACACAAAGATACCCAAGCTGAAGCAAATCCATGACGCACTTGGTTCAAAGAGAATGGGAAACAAGAGGGATGTGCCGCTCAACCTCTCTACCCATAGGGCATAGTCCCATTCCGGTCCCCTAAATTTTCATGAATTGGGTTCTTGTGGCAAGTTCGGTCCATGTTCCTGTCACGGTTATTTGGAACCCCCTTGACTAGCGTTGGCCGCCAGTTGGTGGGGGTAGCTTGGCATGCCCTCCATGAATTAAACTTGATTCATTATTCAAATTTCTTTTGTGATCTTGGGTCATACATTCCTTTCACAAACATTGAATCTATATTTACAAGCACAAACAACAATGAAGGCAAGTGCTCGGACATCTGTTAAGGTGGATTCCCCATCTTTGAACGCTTAGTGTTGCTCTTCTTGGGTCTTTCTTTCATTGGCATCATTTTTCGTTATCTTTTGAGGGATTGAGAGTACCCTCTTTCTGACATCACTCCTATGTAATAGGGGTGAGCAATTACGCTATAGTTTCGGATGGCAGCTTCCCTAAGTTACTAACCTTTGGTTCTTATCTTAAGATCCCAATCTAGGATTTTAATTGGTCAGTTGGTAACTATTTTTTCACCTTAGAATTTTTTGAGGTTCTAAGTTTACCCTAGAGTTTCCTTCCCTCAAGATAGCAGGAACTGTGTTCATTCCTCTCGCAAGTCAAGCGTAAACTAAGTCTATTTACCATCCTGAAATAGTTGCGAGCATCGAATGTAACTTGGAAAATAGTCATTCTTCTTGTGGATATGACATTCCAGTTTTCTTGTGTTAGCTTTGAGATGTATCATATTTTGAAAATGATATACCCAAGAGTGTTTTGGATCCATCACGGTTGGCTATTGGGATAGAGACCAAAGAGCATGTTGACAACTTGACCTATTTGCGATTAGAATCCTAGTTGAGTCGATTAAATCTTAGCCTCACTTATCATGTAGGATTTCATTTACCAAAATGGCCCTTGTAATTAAGCTTAGCATTTTGCATGCACATCTTAAATCTACCTTTTTAGATGCATCCCTATTATGTGGTGCAGCTGAGGCTATCCATGATGCCATGCAAATCTAGATGCAAGTCTTTCTTGAGTTGATGATACGATGTGCGATCCCCATTCATGAAGATTCCTTCTAGTGTAGTTATGCAATTCATAAGGCGTGACCTAAATATTTAAATGCAAGTGTACATGAGTTCATTGTAAATGCAAGTTAATTCACTCCAATGGTCTACAAGATGCAATTGACCTATACCGAATATTTATGTACATTGAAAATTCATGGATATTAAGCCTTTTTAACTACCTTTTGAGTTATGCAAGTTACACGATGTGAAGTATGACTTCTTCCTAATAATGTCCTTGCTTAAATGTTTGGTTTGAAGTACTAGACACGATAGCAGTACCTGGTTTTGGAGTGTCAAAAACAGTGTTCACACCCAATAACCCATTTGTGTTGATGGTGGCAACTTTTCCCGATCCTCCTTCCGTAGTTGCAGTTTTTCTAGTTACTTGGGAGAGTTTACGCTTTGGGGCCATTTCAGAGCTTGGAATGCTTCCTTCACTCCTCTTGAAGGATTCCTTGGTGCCGGAGTTCCCTATGCCTTATCTTGACTTTCGCGATCTCCTTGTCAACTAGAGGCACTCCATGGAGAGATCTGGGGAAGTGTCAATGGTGAGAGAGGATGCTCGAGGCTTTGTCCAAGTAAGGAATTGTCCTTGGGCCTCTTCTCTCTCTCTCTTCCTCTCTTACTCTAGGTTTCCCTTTCCTCTCCTCTCTCTCTTATTCTAGGTCCCCCTTCCCTCTCCTCTCTCTCTCTCTCTCTCCTTTACTACCTCTCCCTCTCCTTCTCTCCTTCACAAGTTGGCAACGGGGGGGGAAGAAGAATAGCATGTATCTGGTAAGGAAGGGGGAGATTTATAAGGGAAAAAGGGTAATAGTTAGGGAAAAAGGAAGAGAAAATTATCATCCTCTCTTAAGGAGGGGGTTTTAAGGGGTGAGGCAGGTAATAATTGGGTGAGGAGTGTTGCGACAAGGGCCCCTTAGCTCCACCCCAACCGCATGTGCACTGGTCGCCATGCGGGCTAAAGAGGAGGGGTAGTGGGGGGGGTTGGAGGTGGCACATGTGTGCCCCTCCCCCCCATCATTGTTATCATGCTCGGTCTCTTAGTTTTTTTGTAATCTTCATCATTGTTGCTGCCACCTCTAGCTCTCTGTCATCTCATAGACTTATCCTCCGTCACCCTCGTCGCGACTATGAGTTCAGCTCCCATTATCATCATATTCTTTTCCTCCTATTACAGCTCCCTCGTCACCACGTAGTTCAACTCCCCCTCCCTCCACCAACCAACGACGTTGACAGGGGGACGTAATAAAAATTTCCATTTTTTAATTTGGTTAAAAAGGGGAGGAGAGATTCTTACAGCAATGTATTACATCCTTCCCCCCTTAAGGAATTGAGATGTCCTCATCTCAAAAGGAATTGGGTGTATTGTTGGTTGAGAGTACTCTCGTCAATCCATGTGGTCTCCTCTTCTAGATAGTGCTTCCATTGGATGAGATACTCTTTGAGGGTTCTACTCCTCAATCTCTTTTCCCAAGTGTCTAGGATTCTATCTAGCTAGATCTCAAGGACTCCTTGGCTTGGCATTACAACTTGTTGATCATTGAGTACATGGCTAGGATTGGATACATATTTCTTTAGTAGGCTAACATGGAACATATTGTGAGCCTTTATGTTCTCAGGGAGTTGGAGTTTATAGGCAATGGGCCCTAGGCACTTGAGGATTCTGTAGGGTCCACAATATCTTGGACTTAGTTTCTTAAATTCTCCCAATGATAAGGAGCTCTTCTTGGGTCGTACCCGAATAAAAACCATATCCTCTTCTTTGAAGAGTCGCTCTTGTCTATTTAGATCTACATAGGCTTTCTACCTATCCTTGGCTGCTCTAATGTCTTGTCTGATGGCCTTGACCTGCTCATCCATCTTCTCAAGCATTTTCTTAGAAGCTTCTACCCTCAAGGTAGGATCTAAGAAGTCCAATGGAGTACAGAAATAATGCCCATACAATGCTTGAAAAGGTGTCATTTGAATGCTTTGTTGGTAGGAAGCATTATAAGTGAACTCTACTAATGGTAGATCTTGGATCCATTTCTTGGGTTCGCGACAGCAACATGCCCTAAGAATTTCTTCAATGACTTGGTTGACTCTCTCCATTTGGCCATTAGTTTGAGCATGATCGACTGTACCAAAACAGAGTTGAGTCCAAATGGCCTTGAATATCCCTCTCCAAAAATGAGATGTGAAGAAGGAATCATAGTCACTATCCTTCTAGGCAACCCATGGAGTCTGAATATCTCCTTGATGAATGATTTGGCAATATCTGAAGCTTTATGGTTTTTCTTGACTGGAATAAGGTGTGCCACCTTGGTGAGCATGTCTACTATAACAATAATTGAGTTGTATCCTCCTTGGATTAAAGGTAATCCAACAACAAAGTCCATGCTGATAGATTCCCACTTCATCTAGGGAATGTCAAGAGGTTGTAGCTTCCTAGGCATCTTGACATGCTCTACCTTAATGTGTTGGCAAGTTAAAGATTCCATAACATATTTGAGCACGTCTCCCTTAAGCCTTTCCCAATGGTAGCTTTTTTTGACCATATTGAGAGTCTTGACATATCCATGATGGCCTAAAAAGGGAGGGTCATGTGCTTTCGAGAGTATTCTCTATTTGAGTTTCTTGTTTAAGGGTATGCATAACCTCATCCTAAAACAGAAAAGTCCCCCATCGATAAAGAATTCTTGATACTTGACCTTAAGTCTGGGGTTTTGGCCCTTTTCCAAAATCTCCTTCATCATCTTCAGATATTCTGGGTCATGGCTAGTTTCCTCCTTGGCTAATTCAAGGATAGGGTTGCTAGGCATTGACACCATGGTTGCCAATGATTTTTCCATCAAGGGTTCCTCCATAATAAGAGAATTGAGGAATGCTTTGCGACTTAAGGCATCGGCGACTACATTCTCTTTGCCAAATCTCAAAGTCATATTCCTATAGAACCTCAATCCAATGACGTTGCCTCATATTGAGGTTAGGCTCAGTGAAGATCCATTTAAGGCTCTTATGGTTCATGACCAAAGAGGACTTGTTGCCAAGCAAATAATGTTGCCAAAGCTTGAGAGCATGAATAATTGCTAGTAGCTCCAGGTCATGGGTAGCATAACTCCTTTCATGGGTTTTTAGCTTCCTCGAGGAATAGGCTATAGGATGACCTTCTTGCATTAGTACACAGTGTAGTGCAAGTGAACTAGCATTCGTCACAACTTCAAAATCCTTGCTCAAGTCAAGGAGTTTCAGACTCGGTGCTGTCACTAAGCTATGCTTGAATTGATCAAAACTTGATTGTTCAGTGGGAGTCCACACTATGGCAACTTGCTTTTTCAGCAAATTTGTGAGGGGCACTGCCATTAAGGCATAGTCCTTGATGAAGATCCTATACCAGCCTATTAATCCAAGAAAGCTATGCACTAATTCTTTAATGGTAGTTGGTGGAGGCTACTCTTGGACATCCTTGACCTTTGTAGAATCCATAGAGATTCCTTCATTGGCACAATAAATCCAAGATATTCGATCTGCATAGAGCTTATGAGTCCTCATGGTCTCAAGGAGGGTAAGGGTACGTTGTAGCCATACATAGCCCAAAGGGTGAAACTCCAATGGAAGTATAAGTGGAGTTATTATAGGCATACTCAGACAAATGTAACCATGAATCCCACGCATGCTCTACATCATGACACAAATGGCGAAGATAAGTCTCCAACCACTTATTAGTCATTTCTATCTGACCATCAATATGTAGATGATAGGATATAGAAGGAGCCAATTTAGTTCCCATGGAGCTAAATACCACCTACCAAAAGTTACTCATAAATTTGATATCTCTATCATATACAATCACATGCGGTAATCAATGTAATCTAAAGATCTACTTCATGAACTGATTAGCCACTTATGAAGTAGTGAATTGTCTTAGTAGGAATAAAATGGGCTACCTTATTGAGTTTGTCCATTACCACATAAATTCTATTCCAACCCTTTTTGGTAATAGGTAGATGAGTAATGATGTCCATGGTAATACATATCCACTTGCCTTTTGGAATAGGCAATGGTTGTAACAAACCATGCGGCTTACGAGTACTATCCTTATTCTACTGACAAGGCATACATTTCATAACATAATCCTTAACATCTTTCCACAATCCTTCCTATTGAAAGCTCTTTCTCATTTTATAATAAGTCTTAAACAATCCAAAGTGTTTAACTATGGGCAGAGAATGTAACTCCTCAAGAATTTTTAGACTAAAAGAAGAAGTAGAGGGAATAAGAGTCTTCCTATTAAGCCAAATGAGTCCATTTTTAAGCTAATAATGGAGTTTTCCTCTATAAGATCTTGATGTAATTTCTAAAGTACATGGTTGAGATCATCATCCAAAATATAGGCTTCTTGTAATTCATCAATCCAATCACCATGTAACTTAGTCATAGCTAAAATCTGACATGCCCACATTTTAGTGGAAGAATCAGCTATTGTCTTTGCCTCTTATATGTCTGATGTCAAAATCATAGTTTTGCAAGGTAGCTACCCACCTATACTACCTTACGGGTAATATTCTAGTATTCTTGGATCACTTTGAGCTCTAAACCGACTGCCATATAAATAATGGTGCCATTTCTTTATTGCATATAGAATAGCCAACATCTCTTGGTCATAGACATTCATAGCCATCTCTTTATCTATAAGCTTACAACTTTCAAAGGTAATAAGTCTATGATCCTGTAGCAAAATAGCCCCTATGCTATGGCCACTAACATCACATTGTATGGTAAACTCTCTAGCAAAATCCAAGAATACTAGAATATGAGCAGAAGTAAGTAATTCCTTTAACTAGTTGAAGCTACTGTCTACCAGTGCATCCCAAAAGAAGTCTTCCTTCTTCAACATTTTAGTCAAAGGAGCTACTATAGCCGTATAATGCTTAATGAATCTATGGTAGAATGATGATAGACCAAGAAATCGTCAAAGGGAGGTAGTTGTGGTAGGTGTTGGCCAATCTCTGACATATTTCACCTTCTTAGAGTCAAACTGTATCCCTAGTTCACTAACAATATGACCAAAGTACTCCACTTCATTCTACATGAAAGAGCATTTCTTCTCCTTAGCAAAGAGTCTATGGTGTCTCAATATGTCCAAAAACTTCCTCATATGGGATAAAGAGTCGTGTAGAGTCTTGCTATAAATCAATATGTTAGTAAAGAAGACTAGGACAAACTGAAAGAGAAAAGGCTACAAAATCTTATTCATCAGACTCTAGAAGGTAGCTAGAGCATTAGTAAGCCCAAATGGCATCACTAGAAAATGGTATAGCCCACAATCAATCCTAAAGGCAGTCTTTACTTCATCACTCTGTCACATATAAATCTAATAATAATATCTAGACCTCAAATAAATATTGGTAAAGAATCTAGCCCCTTGAGCTCATCAAGAGAATCATAAACTCTAGGTATTAGATACCTTTTCTTCACTATGATCTTGTTTAGATGCCTGTAATCAATGCACATCATAAAAGATTCATCTTTTTTCTCCACTAAAAAGACAAGAGATGCATAAGGTGAAGAACTAGGTTCGATAAATACCATCTGTAAAAGCTTCTTGATTTGCTTGGATACTTTTTCACGCTTGCATTTTAAAAACTTATAGGGTGTCTTATTGATTGGCTTTGAACGAATCTCTAAATCAATAGAGTAATTCACTACTCTCTTAAGAGGTAATGAAGTAGGCACTTCAAATAAGTCCTTATACTCCTCAAGTAGAGCCTTTAAAGCTAGATTCTCTACTAAATTCTTGGACTAGTCTTCGACCATTTTATTTAGGTGTGCAATACAAAAATCTATGAGTGTTTCTTGTACTCCTTCTTGAGTTGTTTAATGGTAATAAGATGAAAATTAGATTTACTTGGGATTCTCTGTAGATGGATACGCTTCCCACCATCAATGGAAAACTCCATGTACAACTACAAGAAATCCATAGTAATATTCCCTAAAGTCATCAATCAATCACAACCAAGTACAATATCAATGGGTCCCATTTCCAAAGCAATTAGATTCACATATGTTTCATAACTTTCAACTAGCTATATGGGAACCTATGGGCACATTTGAGTGCTAATTTTCTCTTCTCCATTAGCTACTTGTACTCTTATGGGTTGTTGTAAATCAGTGGGAAAGAAATGTAACATGTCCATAACTAACTTATTTACTAAATTGTGTGTACTATCACTATCTATCAAGATAGACATATCCTTTTCATGAATGGTATCCTTCATACGAAGTGTATCAGGGCTCTTTGAACCTGTCCAAGAATCCATGGAAATAGAACAAAGGGTAGTGGTAACAAGAGGTAAATCTATTCCACGAGGGTCTAAAGAAATATGCCCAGTTGTATCAAATGAAAATCCATCTGTAACCTCATAAGACTAATTGGGATGAGGATCCTCATTTTGCTCTTCAAATTCAACTTGTGTACTCACTCTTGGTTCATCAACAAACTTATCTTCCCCATCCTCAAGTACTATCATGTTATAATTCTTAGCCTTAGCATTCTGGA
Source organism: Lygodium microphyllum (assembly GCF_053477565.2). Taxonomy (NCBI): domain Eukaryota; kingdom Viridiplantae; phylum Streptophyta; class Polypodiopsida; order Schizaeales; family Lygodiaceae; genus Lygodium; species Lygodium microphyllum. Next base: position 147,818,033 of record NC_141146.1, on the reverse strand, counting down.
AATTATACTTTGATGCATGATTAGCCATATAATTTTCACCACATTTGAAGCATAGACCCTTTTCCTTTCTTTCCTTGAAAGGATCCATATGTATAAAATTATTTTTTTGGGTTGAATTAATTTGGAGTCTATTGTCACCTTGCATAGGCTCCACTTTATGGCTAATTGCTAGCTTAAAGCACTTTGCTATCTTGAGGCATTGAAATAATGGTATGTAGGGACCTTGGGACTACTAAATGAAGTATTAGCACCTCCATAATTGCCACCAAAGTTTCCATGTTTAGCAACAACCCTTTGTGTCCAAAAGAAGCCTGCATAGGAATGTCCCTCATTGTAATACTTCAATGCAATTAAAAGTCAGTTGATTGGTTCGAAAGTTAGTTAGTCAATTAATAAGTTAGTAAGGTTACTAACTAAAGCTAAAAACTAACTAATGATAATAACTAACAATTTATTTTTTTTTTTAAAAACGAGGATCGTAACCCGATATTTTTTCTTGGATTGACAAAGACTGTAGTCACTCATCATGGAAGTTACAACATGAACGAGAGTTATGAGCCATATAAGTCACTAGTGTTAATGTGTATAGTATGGATGGTCCAAAAATATTAGATTTTTGAGAAAAATTAGCATATTTTAAATATTTTAAATATTATTTATCGTATATATCCTAAAAATCTACTGAAAATTTCCAGAACAAGATGTCAAGTGGTTTTTTTTAGCCAATTTTGGAGATCTAATACAAAAAAGAAGGATTAGTGAAATTGTGCACGTCGTGATTGCACTTTGCAGGCTGCAAACAACACTTCGAATTGGGAGAAGAAGGAGTGATCTGGAAGATTTCTAACCAAGTGCATTAGGGTTTTACCCCCCTTTCGGAGCCAACAAAACTATCAGATTTGTGATTTGAGTATTAGATTGCATCGTAGAAGTCTCAAATCACTGATTTTACCAAGATCCCCTCCATAAAGAGCTCTTCTTCTCAGTCACAACCCTTCTTCTCTTGTTTAGCTATAACTATGAGGCATGGGGAGTAGTTAGAGAAGCACAAGGAGACCCCGAGAGGCTGCAAGAGAGAGGTAGAGAGAGGAAGATAGAAGGATATCCCTCCAAGAGGCTACAAGAAGGAGCTTGAGAGAGATAGAGAGAGAGGCTGCGAGGGAGAGAGTAAGCTCAATTTCCCCCTATATCGGTATTCGACAAAGCCATCTTCTCTTACGTTCTCCTATCTTGAATTCATTCCTCCTTTATCTCTCAAATCCACTTTTGCAAAGGATGGATCCAAAGCAACGAAGTGGAAAGACCACGGCAACCACCACAACTATTCAAGGAATGGGTATTGCTAGAGATATGGGAGTGCTCGAGGTTACCAAAGTTGCCACTACCAATGAAACATCAAGTGTGGCAAACGCAAGTGCGAGCAAAGATGAAATTCCCAATGTCATCGTGCCAAACTAGGTTATTCATTACTAGGTTATTAATTACTAGGTTATTATTTTTTCATATAAAATAATTACATAAAATATTAGCTTTTATATTTTACACATACGAATTGATAGTTTCATCTAGAAAGCATACTAGTACATGCCCAAGTGCAATGGCAAGTCCACTTCAAATCGAGTAATCTTGTAGAAGTGGGAGCTTGAAATTGCTGACGCTAGCTGGCTGCTAAAAGACCCATCTGGTTTTAGGAACTTGAAAATTCAGGTCGATCCTAGCGGGTTCGGGGTCGAAACTCTCCCATTGTGAACTAGACTTAGTAGAGCCTAAGTGACAAACCCCGTGATGTTCCAAGGGAGCAGTGGGTGTCATCATTTTTGGAAAACCTACTAATGGACTACTAAAAGGTGTGTTGTGGATTGAGACTCGTAGACACCTTATACTCCTATACTTACAAGCATACCTCTCAACTAGCTCAATAGCATGGAATAGCGTGGCAGGTTTTTGGGCCATAACATCAACTGACAAATTAGACTCAAGAACATAGATATACTTATGCAAATTTGTATCATCACTCACACTCTCTACATACATGGTAAGATTCAAAAATTGATTTAAATACTCTCAACTGATAGGCTTCTTTGGTCCAACTGATACCATATTCTTGCCAACTTCTCTTTCTTAATGGAAGATACAAACACTTGGGCCTTCTTAGCTTTGAATTCCTTCCAACTATCAACATGTTAATTTTTCCTCTTTATGTACCTCCACCATGTATGAGCAAAGCCTTCAAGGTGAAGAGTAGCAAAGTGACTCTTTTAGTCATTAGACCTAGGGAAAATATCAAAGTAGGTCTTCAACTTGGAAGTCCACTCATCCAAATCAGCCAGTGATGATGAATGAACACTATATTTAGCTAACAAAATCTTACATGGAGCTTCCTCTCAACAAAGCTTTTCTATCCATTAGTTACTTGGGGCTACATGTCCATGTAACTACCATTGGTGTTTGAAAGATTAGAGGTACTCCTATGATAGTTAGTTTGAAACCTACATGAAGGAATAGTTGGTTGGTTTCTAGTGGCTTGAGGAGGATTTGACCCATGAATGCTCAAAATAGGCTCATCAGATCTAAAAGAAGTCTCCATGATCTCATAAGTGTTATGTGTATCCCTTTCTTTCCAATAATACCTAAATGAGGATTATTGTTTGATGGATGAAAGGATTGTTCATATCTGTAACTCTCTTTGTCTGCCATTTGTGCTACCACAAGCATAGGAATCTAAGAGTTAAGTTTGTCCAAAGAATCCTTAGTAGAAGAGGAAAACTTCTCCAAATAATCCTTGGTAGATTGAGCCATATACTCCACAATTTCCTTGGTTTGCATGTTTGATTGAACCAACTATTCAACTACATGATCCAATTCAGAAACCAATTCTATGTGTTTAATGAAATGCCTGGTCTCATGGTTACAAAGAGTAGCATTAAGAGTACTATAAGTGCCATATTCTTGTGAATCTTCCTCATCTTGAAGTGTCTTAGGTATTTCCCCATGTGCTTCTCTAATTTGTTGCTAAGAATAATCATTAAGCTTGTTCTTTCCCTTATTTCTAGCCATTTTTTCCACCAGTGGTATAGTGTAGTCCTAGTGGACTCCCTGTTACAAAAATGGATATAACTTTTGAATCAATATTGGAATCAATAAATTTTTTATGGAAATAAAAGCCCAAAAATAGCTCTTTAGGATGAGCTATAGCACTAAAATTTAGAATCAAAATAGAATATTTTGGGAATATTTTTTTACTACTATCCAAAATAGTCTTACACCTTGTAAAAACATTGTTTAGTGTAGCCACCTCTCCAAAGTCAAAGATAAGGTCTTCCAATCTTATGGTACCCTGTGTATAACCTATAGGAGCTAAATACACCCTACAATACCCTTTAGATGTCCTAAAAAATCTTTGAATTACTATGTAACACCTATAACCAGGTAAAGTTTTTCCAAGTGTGGTGTCAATTCATTGTTTGACTCTATTACCCTATGTAAAACCTATAATCCACCTAGAATGACACGTAACACTTGTGAATGATTGAAAATTCAGTCAAATGAAAGCCCAAATATCCTCTTTCCAATTAATGCACCTAACCCCTATTCTAGAGAGTAGAATGACTAAAATACCTTCTATACCAAACTTGTAATAACTTGTATAATCCTTGTGGCTTATCAATGGAGTCCCAAACAATGCTATCCACTTGAGAGCTTTATGTCTTCAAGAACTCCGCTTGTGCTACATATGGTGAGAGATGTAACGGCATGATAAGCTCTCTACATGGGCTTCCAATCATAGAGAGGTGGGAAAAGTTCCCCTCGGGTCTATTGGTTGCACCCCTTTGGAATCTTTAATAGTGGGGGAGGGTCAGCTCTCTATTGTCCCACTATCTCCCTTGGCGTTAACCTTTTTCCTTGGTGGGAATATCAACACGGTAGTAGCATTATAATTAATCAATCAAAGAAAAAATGCATAACTGAAAATTTCTCTCAACCTTCCAAGATATGCATTATTGATAAATGAAAGATTGGAATGAAGAAATGAGTGTTAATTGAGGGTCTTACCAATGCAATTCAGTGATTTCTTGTACTTGCCCTTTACAATAACCACCATGATGAAATAATATTAAAATGAATGTTGAAATTCAATGTAATAGGCTATGATCAATTAGAAGAGTACTAATCTTTGATGTAATGATCAATTCAGAGAATTGATTGACCAATAACCTCCAATCAACAAGTGGAAAAGCTTAAAGCAAGTATATATTAAGAGCTTTCAAAGATTAGCAAGTGAAATACCTTGATCAATCTTGAAGAAGATGACTAATGCAAGCTCCAATCCAATTATTGGAAAAGTATTCCATAATCCCCGATGAATCCATCATGAAGCTCCAAGAATCCATAAAATCAGCCCATAAAAGCTTGAATAATATTGAATCCATGAAGAGTCAATAGCTCTAACTTGGTCCTTTCATAAGTAGATGTCTTTTGGTCTTTATGGCTGATCTTCTTATTGTCCTTCTTCCTTTGCTCTTTGATCTTATGGTCTTCTTGATCTAGTTCTTCTTTGACTTTGCTTGCAACTTTAGTCTTCATGTCCATGTCTTTGTCCCCCTCAAGCAAAGACATCTCATTCTTCATGATGGCCAAGGTAACTGGAGTGTCTTCAAAAACTTTAGATGGAATCATTGATTGCACTTTAGTATGAGCAACTCCATGTCTCTCTGCAAGTAGATCACAAAAATCTTCTACGTAGTGTAGATAAGCAACACAGGTCATGTTACTTTTCATGAAGTGCATCCACATAGAAATCTTCTTGGTTATCATAGATATGACCAAGAATCTGCTTTAAATCTGTGAGTAAATGGCAACCAAATTGATCTTCAATGTGTCAAAAAACACAAGTGAAGATAGTGTTAAATCAACACTCTTAAGTATCAAGGGATACTAGAGTTGAAGATGGTGATTCTTGATGAACCCATTGTTTGAGTCCCCTCCTTGATGTGTGGCACTGGCTTTGGTTAACTTGAGAAACTTGGAACTTGAAGTGAAGTTGAAGCTTTGGAGCTCAAGTCTATGAGAGGTCTTCAAATCTTCAATGGGTCTTTAAGTGCTTCAGAGATCTCCCCTCCTTGATTTGATGGACAAATGTTGTTGGAGACTAATCAAATCAATGAATCAAAGTGGCAGAGGCTTGGGTTGAGTGTCAGGAGAGAGAAAATGAAGAATTTTTGAGTTTGAAGGATTTTGGCTATGGTGGATTTCAGGGTTTCTGAGACAGGGGCCTGGTTTTTCTAACATTGCAGGAGCTATGGTGGACCATTTTCAAAACTTTTTTTAAGGAAATGTAGCTTATGTGATGCTCTACCAACTCCCTGATCTCCTCGTCCAGATCGCGGCCCATACTGCATGTGCAGAGACGAATTCCATGAACAGGCGCAGTTCTTACAGATTTTCGCGATTTTCGCAATGCTGGGCTCGATGATGAGCAATGTTGGACTATGATGTATCAGGGAGCTTCGCCACGAGTAGAGGAATGTTTCTCTAGAAGGAATCGTGGGCTAAGATGGCCTATAGAGTAAGATATAGAAGCTCCAAGTGCTGTATGTCCTGTCTGGCTATGGCAGACACAGAGCAGAGATTGACAGTTTAAGCAATGCTGAGCTATGGAGTGGCCAATGTCAAGCTCTTAAGTGATAGAAAGAAGCCTTGGGAGTCAAGGAACAAATGTCTAGAAGAGAGCAGGTTCAGATATGACCTATGCAGAGAGATCCAGAAGCTTCAAGTTGACAGGGTGCTGCTGGCTATGGCTGCCATGGAAGCTTCAGTTAGGATAGAGGTAAGAAATGGAACCATGAGCTGGACTTGAGCTGACCTGAGGTTAAGAGGGATTGAGAGAGCAGATAAGGGAGTTATGCCATGCCCGACTGGGCTCTGATACCATGTGAGAAATGCGGGATCTAGAGCATGGCAAAGACAGAAGCTATGGAGGATGGAAGATGAAGATACTACTCATGTTGACATTGACAAAGAAGACAACTGTTACACAAGTGAATTAGGTTTCAAGATTGAGACTTGAACTCATAAACACAATCTTGTGTAGGACTGACAATGACACAGAGACTTGACACAAAGAGACAAGTACTATTGTATTATCATCATATGAAAGTGATAGTCAAGTACATCATTATATAGGATTGCTTGGTAGCACATTTCATCATACATAGGGTGTGATTGGCAGATTCTCAACAATATGGTAGTAATAAGCATAGCTAATAAAATGATTGAAAAGATACAATCCGTTGGAAAGGCACACTTATGGTGGAAAGAGTGGTGTCAAGATAATACTACCATCAAAGCTTTTGTAAGTTGGTAAGAGATCAAGAAGGCCGTAAGACAAAGATACTTGACCCCTTCCTATTTTTCTCTCAAAATGAATGACTTCTTCAGCTTGAGATAGCTAAGCCTAAAACTAGAGGTATACTATCTCTAGTGTGTAATAGACATGTGTAATAAACATGAAATATGCTCCCATGATGGACATTAGCCAAAAAGTTACAATATTTTTATAAGGATTGAATCAACTCTTGGATACTTATCTAGAGTCCCTCAGGCCTACTAACTTGCAAGATGCTCTCAAATGAGCTGAATCTTTGAGGACCAACTAACTTCTTGAAGATAACCACCCTCTTAGAGAGCACTAAGAAAGACTATGATAACTCAAAAGACTAAGAAAAGAAGTGCTACAATTGTGATGAGACAAGGCACATAAAAAAGATATGCCCAATTGCAAATACTTCCATTGTAATGAGCTAGGGAATATCAAGACCAATCGTCTGAAATTAGGTGAAGATGTAGAACCAATGGAGAAACAAATCCACACAAGCTCAACACTCGGCGTACTTCAAGAATCAGATAATGCTGAAGGTTTAGGGCATATTGTAACCTCCTAGTATGAGTAGCAATCCTAGAGAGATATTCATGATATGGAATAAACCTTATACTTGTAATAAACCCTGCTTTTGCAATAGCAATTGTACAAAATTATATTACAATCTAGAATTATCTTTGATTCCATTGTGTTATCTTGAAGTTTGAGTGCTTGTATATAATCAGAATAGCGCAATGGAAGCATGATGGATTCCTAATCCACAAATCCAAAAATAAGAACTTACCCTTGAACTTAAGCACCCCTAATTTCTTCTCAAGATGAGGACATCTTGATTCCTCTAAGGGGGAGAGGATATAATAAACTCAGGAGGCCACATGTGAACTATGCCTAAGAGACAAGGTTAAAACTATCATGTTAAGATATTTACAAGTTTTAAAAAGCTTAAAAATAATACCATTTCCTAAGTAGTTGCACTCTTTAGGATTAAGTTGATAAAATAAATAATAGACCTTTAAGGAATACTCAAAGAGATTGTTTGATTGTTCTTATGTCTTGAGAGGTGTTATACTTGCATGAGAAAATATTACATCCTTACTTTAAAGATAGGATGTTTCCTTGTTTTTGTTTGAACCATAAGAATCCCCCAAGGTGAAGAGTTATGCTCATTCTAAGGACTTATCAGACAATTGTTTGATGCAAGGATATATTGGCCCAAGGCTGAATGGTGAGAAGGACACCACAAAAGGCAATGCTTTCTCCTATGATAGCCTGCAAGTAAGAGAGACTCTAGATACCCCATGTTGGGCTAGGATACAAATAGAAAATCTATGTGGCTTGATGTCTATAATGTTAGAGAATCCTATTCTAGATAAATGGTGGATTATGGGTTGTGTCCATGGGAGTTGGGCATGAGTATCCATGCGCTTTGGATATAGGTCTTGAGGTCTTGATATAAAAGGATAAAATTTCAATATAGGTCTTGAGGTCTTGTGTCCATGGGAGTTGGGCATGAGTATCCATGTGCTTTGGATATAGATCTTGAGGTCTTGATATAAAAGGATAAAATTTCGATATGGCATTACATCTTGGAGAAGCTATAGATGAACAATCGATTCAATTTGCTTTCAGAAAGATTGTTTGACATTATCTTTATGTTTGTGTCTAACTTACATAAAGGAATGTGTTCTGGTGAAACTAATTAAGGAAGCTATTTGAATATGTTAAAGTAAATATGATAGGGTTAATTAGTAAATAAGTTACAAGGAAATTGGGTGGACGGACCCTGAATTCATTCTATGGTTGGGTGGTCTCGATTAGTTGAGAGGTTTCTTGGAAGAGCATTAGATTAGAAAAGTGTAGAAAGAGCATCCTAGGAGCATCATCCTAGAACTCCTTTAGCACTACAACATAGGAAGGATATACCAAAAAAATTTAGGACAAAAATTCACATGAATATTTAACAATGCGAAGGCCTACCATTGAAATGCACATTATTAAAAGATTTGGCCTAGATACATCAATATAATCATCAAAATATGTGACAAAATTTGCACTGGAAACTTTATCACATATATTGATGCTTATATTGATGACCATTTTAATGTGTGCAAGAAAAACTACCAACACATATACTGAGGAATATAGAGGGAAAAGAACTAGCAACCAAATCCTTCTTGTCCACATCTACTATCTTCTGAGATATGGACTAATGTTTGGACACATGAATGAATCCTCCTCATGCATTCTTTCTATAAAGATAACTAATTGCATGATATTATGATGAGATATGCAAGCTCAATCTACCTACTACCTGCCAACTCTATCTAGCAATAGATTAGCTGGATGACATGTTTGTATAATAAAATCAATCAGACTTAGTTGGTACAGCTAGACTAAGTCTCTTTACACTATTTGACTCAGGTTATAGTAGATTGTACTTAGTGTTACTCAGTTAAAGTAAGGATGATGAATAATAAAAGAAGAAGAACATTGAGAGCTATCTGCTCTCTATTTCCCCTATCTCTCTCTCATCTTTCTAACATGGTATCAGAGGCATGAACCCCCATGACTTCATGAAGTCTAAGAAGCCTGGGAGCTCACCATCGGTGTTGCGGGAGCTAGAGCCTGAAGTTAGGAGCTAGAATGAAGAGATCTAAAGTGGTCTACACGAGAAAAGAGAGCTATCCTGAAATGTCCTATAGAAATGGAAGCCATGGCTTTGTTCATGGATATGTATCTTGTGCCCTAAGGTGACTAAAACCTATTGAGGCTTTTCAAGAGGGTACTTTTCCACTTGAATGAGCTTTGTTGCATGAGCATTCAATGGAAGAACAGTATCAAACCCAAAAACGTGTGCAAAATGGCTCCTATTTTAGAATGGGTAAATGGACAGCTTGAAGGGTTGATATGATGAAGGTTATGTAGCTCAGTTAGAAGTTAATCAAAGAAATCATTATTCGTAGCACTAATCACAGTAGGAACAGCCCCCATTTGAACCTAGAAACCATTGTAAATAATGCTTGTTTGATCATGTATTGAATCCCTGATGTAATGGGACATGTCTATGATGTCTTGAGGATGTTTTGGGCTGAGAATACCTCAGTTTGCATAGGGAATTGATTGCTAGTCATTACAGACTACCTGTCTGTCTATTGTTACGTAGGTTGGTTGCATATAAGATATGCAAGAGATGAAGTCTACATGAACATGCTATCATGTCTAGATGTTTTACCATTGCCATAGAATGTTTTGAGCTTATTTGAGCTTGGTCTATGCTCATTTGACTATGTTTTTCACTGCTGGTTACTCCTAGCCTATTTCCAAAATAGTAAGAGATTGTCCTGAAACTACAGAAAAACTGTTCTTGAAACTATAAGAAAACTGTCCTGAAAAATGCAAGAAAATTGTTCCTAAAATTGGAGGAAAACTGTTTCTAAAACTGCACGAAAATTGTCCTGAAAGTACAAGAAAATAGTCCTAAAAGTGTAGGGTGTCTAATCTTGAACTGCAAGGAGTCATGCGTTTACAGGTTGTATATTGCATTGAATACATAGAGTTGCAAAGATAGAAAATGTTGAAAGAACTGATAACATAACTCAAATAGTGGGTGACAAACTAGACAACAACAACTATGCTATCTAGATGTTCAGGATGGAGAATTTTCTCATTAGCAAGGGATACTAGGACTTGGTTATTGGTGCGAAGACTGAGTCCAAACTCCTCAATAGGAATGCAACTCCTAATCAGCTTAGGGCACATTGAGCATGGGGATTGAGAGAGCTTGTAGGGTACTGCATTGGCTATCCCTATGTATTTTTGATTCTATGATTATGAAAATAATGAATTGCAGCTCACTGAAAGATGCATGAGATATTCTGATGAGATACCATGGTACTACTACTAGCGTCAAAAAAATATAGCTAAAGGAGAAGCTCAACACAATGGATAGGAAAGGTCGGTCCATTCAAGACTATGTGACCAAGATAAAGACTCTTGCAGATCAACTACCATCCATTGTGACTAAAGTAGATGATGAGGATTTGGTGGCTATGACCTTGGATGGTTTAGGGCCTGAATACAAGTCCTTTGATATGTCAATTTTAGTTAGGGGGGCTGAAATGCTTGACTTTAATGAACTTGTATCCTTGCTTATCCATGAAGAAGTGAAATTGGGATTGGCTACGAGCTTGAGTAGCTTTAAAGGCAAAGATGCAATTTTTTACTCTAATCAGAGAGGCCATGGCTATTGTGGCAAAGGTTCTAGCTATGGTAGGGGAATTCGGCAGCATGCATCTCAGCATGGACAAGGTCATTAGGGATTTGCTGGTAGAGGTGGTGGATACTCTCGTGTGAGGGGGAGATCTCAATCTAGGGGTAGAGGATCCTGGCATACTCTCTCTAGTCATGAAAATGCAAACAAGGATAAAGATTTCCATTACTGTGGCAAGCATGGCCACATTGCAAAAGAGTGTTGATGAGGCAAGTATTCGAGACATTGATATATGGCATAAATGGATTGGACATATAAATGTCCAAAAGCTGAGAAATATGCAACACAAGGAGCTTGTTACATGGCTATCAAGGTTTAAGTGTAGTGATTTGGGACATGTATACTCAACATGTCCATTTGGGAAGCAAGCTAGGCTTCCATTTTCCAGAATACACGTAATAGTAGCAGGCCTTTATATACTTAGCAAAGCATGGGATCATAAGGCAATTGACTTGCAGCTATACTCCACAGTAGTTCAACAGAGTTGTTGAAAGAAATAATAAGGTGATTATGGAGGCAGCCAAGGCCATGTTAAATGAGAAGGATATGTCTTTGTCTTATTGGGCTGAAGCAGCACTTACATTACAGTTGTCTATATTATGAATATAATACCTAATGCAGGAATACATGAAAATACACCTTATGAGCAATTATATAGCTACAAGTCTGACATATGACATTTGAAAGTATTTGGTAGTATTTCCTATGTTCATGTTTCAAATGACAAATGGAAGAAACTTGACCCTAAAGCAATGAAGTATTTTCCTCGAATACTCACAAGTAGAAAGGCATATAAGTGCATTGTTCTGACTACACGAGAGATACTGCTCAGTCTTGATGTCATATTTGATGAGTTAGCATCTTGCTATGGTGCTAAGCAGGCTGCAGTATATGATGACACTGTTGAGATATTGAGCTCCACTCGTGATATGCCAAGGTGACCGTTGTGCATTTATGTCACCGACTTGTTAGCTGTAGATGCAATTGGTACACCGCCCATGAATAATAGCTAGATGACAGCTATCCTTATCTACTCTAGTTTGTGGCTCAGTTAGTATGCCACCTTAGTTAGTTGAGTTTGGTTTGAGACCCATATATAGGGTTCTTCTATCTATGTACTTGAGTTCTTTTTGGCTTACACAACTAAGAATAGGAAAATTGTTTTCAGCCTCCACCTTTGTGTGTACTCCCCCATTGTGCAAGCAAGAAAGCTACAAGTGAGACTCCTTCCTTCTCTCCCACAATCTTGACATGGTATCAGAGCCTTGTTCGTGGTAGGGAGCTCAAGAAAGCAAACCAAGTTCGCGGTGTTCTGGTAAGAGGACCAGTGTTGCTTTCATTTTTCTGTTTTGGGAGCAAGTCTCTGCAGGTAGCACAGCCGGAAAGTGCAAGAGTGCATTGTCTCAGGTTGAGACACCCTTCGCGGTGAATCAAGAGGGCAGTATATGCTGCGGGATCGGGCTTTAGCCCTTGGTGACCTTGTTTTTTTGATTTGAGGCCATTTTGGGGCCTGTTTTGGAGGCGGAAGTTTTCTACACGCACTCAGAAAAAGGCCCTGTTTTATGCTGTGCGACCACTGTTCTACAGGTCGGTGAAAAATTACTGTAGAATTTGCATCATATGCCTGTGCGTAGAGACATTGGGAGTTATAGAATCATCCTTTTTGCCTGTTGATGAAAAATCGTCACTAGGAAGTGACTGTGTGGTCAAATACCACTTTCATCAGTTTTGCAGATTTGCCCTTGTGAGGCTGAAGCTGTGTTCTTTGCAGTGACAGAATTTTTTGCAGCGTTTTGTAATGGCGTCTGATTCTCTTTCACAGATTGTCACTGAAAATCTTGACAAGAACAACTTCCAAGCATGGAAGTTTAGAATGACGAATTTCCTTATGGAAAAATGATATTGGGAATTCGTTGCAGGAAATGAAGAAGAACCAGTTCTTCCTGATGTTCCCAATCAACAGCAAATGCAGGCATTTAAAGCATGGCATGAGAGAGCCAGGAAAGTTATGTACTAGCTGTCTATCAGCATTTCAGACTCTATGATTGTGCATATTCAAGATGCAAGTACGCCAAAGGAGGCATGGGATACTTTGTCAAAAATGTATAGCACAAATACGCAAGCCAAGAAAATGCAGCTCAAGCAAGAGTTGCACAATGTGCAAAGAGAAAGTATGAGCATCAATGACTACCACATGAAGGTGAAGAAGATTGCAGATGCACTTGCTTCCATTGGGCTCCAGTGGAAGATGATGATTTAGTTTCTGTGACCTTGAATGGTCTAGGAAAGGATTATGCACAATTCCGAACATCCATTTCCGTCCATGAAAGATTTCCTGATTTTGAGGAGTTGACTGCTCTTCTAATTTCTGAGGAGCAGAGAAATGGTGGTGCATCTTCTTCAGGAGGAACTTCAAAAGAAGTTGTCTTCTACTCAAATGCTGGAAGAGGTAGAGGCAGAGGTAGAGAAGGCCAATCTGGAGGCCGTGGTAGAAATCAAAATATGTAACAAACTCAAGAAAACCAGTCCTATGGAGGAGAATGTGGTAACTCTAGAGGCAGGGGGAGCCAAAGAGGTCGTGGTGGATGGCAAAGAGGCCAAAATGCAAACAGCAATGTTGAATGCTACTACTGTGGTAAAATGGGTCATATGGCTAAAGACTGCTATAAAAAGCAGAATGACATCATGAATGAAAAATTGCAACAAGGGAATTATGCATCCTCTAGTAGACAGGGTGATGACAGAAATGAGCATTTGTTTATGGTGCAGCACATGACCAATTCTGTGACAAGTGCAGAAGAAAGAAACGATGTGTGGTATGTTGACTCAGGTGCATCAAACCACATGACAGGTCATGCAGAATGGATGCAGGATGCAAGGAAAATGAAAAAACCAGGATTTGTGGAGACTGGTGATGATACTGCACATTCTATTGTACAGATTGGAAATATTCATTTGTCTATGCAGGATGGGAAAAAGAAATACCTGTCGAATGTATTTCATGTCCCGAATATCACCAAGAACCTGGTTTCTGTTGGTCAAATGGTTGAGCAGGGCTTACAGGTCAGATTTAATTCTCATGGATGCTTTGTTGAGGATATGAAAAATAAAGGTCGCTTGATAGCAAAAGGAAAGAAGAAGGGCAAAATGTTTACGTTGGATGCAGATATGCCTGAATTAAGTGCTGCACATGGGACCGGTGTAGTTGAGATATTGATATCTGGCATAAATGCATTGGTCATGTTAATGTACAATGACTTAAATCAATGCAAGCCCAAAATATTGTTGCAAGATTGCCTAAATTTAAGGTTGCAGAAATGCATAAGGTATGTGAAGCCTATCAATTTGGAAAACATGCAAGGAAACCATTTCCTAGACATGTTCAAGAGAGTAAGAAGCCGTTGGAATTAATCCACTCTGATGTGTGGACTACTAAAGCTGCATCTCTTGGAGGCTGTCATTATTTTGTCACTTTTATTGGTGACTATAGCAGAAAAGTTTGGGTGTATTTTATGAAAAAGAAAAGTGAAGTTTTTGGGCATTTCAAAACTCTTAAAGCTAGGGTTGAAAAAGAAACAGGCCTACAAATAAAATGCCTAAGGTCAGATGGAGGGGGAGAGTACTTCTCAAATGAGTTTGCAAGGTTCCTGCAGGAGCATGGCATAAAGAAGCAATATTCATGCAGTCATACCCCACAACAAAATGAAATTGCAGAAAGGAAAAACAGGCATATTGGAGAGGTATCTCGTGCCATGCTCAATGAAAAAGACTTGCCAGATTTTTACTGGGCTGAAGTAGTTGCTACAGCAGTCTACATAATGAACAGGACTCCCACTGCAGCAATACATGGGATGACTCTAGAGGAGAGGTATACTGGTAGGAAACCAGATATTTCTCATTTGAAAATTTTTGGTTGCATTGCCTATGTTCATGTGTCAGATGAGTTGAGATCCAAGTTGGATCCAAAAGCTGAGAAGTGCATCTTTATTGGTTATTCTCTGCAGCAAAAAGGATATAGATGCTATAACCCTTCTACTCGTAAGTTTACAGTGAGCAAGATGTTGTTTTTTATGAGATGAGTAGCTGGTATAAATCAGTAAATATGATTGATAATGTAGATGCACAAAATGGTAATGCTGCATAGAATTCACAACAGCAGTCACAAGATATTAGTGGACCTGGAGCATCCTCTAGCAGTGGTTCACATTCTTCGCCATGGACAAGCAGATTGAGATCAGGAGAATCTTCTCAAAGCAATGTAGATAGTGGTATGCAGGTATCACGAAAAGGAAAAGAGAAGGTAGATCAGCCCATGTTTGATGTGAATGCAGGTCACTCTTATGTGGATGGTGAATCCAGTGGCTCAGAACAGAGCATTGATGATGAGTTGGGTATTCCTTCTATTATTACACCTGGAGTAATGAAGACCATGGATGTTTTTGAGAGCACCTGGGAGTGAATCTACTTTGCGCAGGTCTATCAGAGCTAGGTATCTTGTGGATAGGCTGAAATATGATGGATTTACAGCCATTCACTATGCTTATATGGTCAAAGTGATAGAGAAACTAGAATCCACGTCTTTTGAGCAAGCCATGGGAAAAGAAAAATGGGAGAAAGCCATGGATGAAGAAATGGATGCCTTGGAAGCAAATGCTACATGGGAATTGGTACCTTTGCCTAAAGATAAAAATGCAATTGGTTGTAAGTGGGTTTATAAGGTGAAACACAATGCAAATGGTTCTGTGAACAGATACAAGGCAAGATTAGTAGTCAAGGGGTATGCACAAACATATGGCATTGATTATGAAGAAACATTCAGTCCGGTTGTAAGGATGGCAACCGTAAGAGCAGTCATTGCTATGGCTGCATCAAAGGGATGGTCTTTACATCAGATGGATGTAAAGAATGCCTTCTTGCATGGTGATTTGCAAGAAGAGGTCTATACGGAGTAGCCACCAAGTTATGTGCATGCTGTTCATCCTGAGTTTGTTTGCAGGTTGAAGAAAGCCTTGTATGGCTTGAAGCAAGCACCTAGAGCATGGTCTGACAAGATAGGACAGTATCTTGTCACTATTGGCTTTTAGATTTCCAAGGCAGATTTCTCACTTTATGTGAGAAAAACAGAGAAAGGTATTATGCTACTTGTCATTTATATTGAGGATTTGATTATGACAGGTGATAGTGATGAAGATATCCTTCATGTGAAAATGCTATTGAAGCAGAAGTTTGAGATGAAGGATTTGGGAGAGCTGCATTATTTCTTGGGCATTGAGGTGATTAGATCACCAAGTGGGATACGGCTCTTGCAGAGGCAGTATGGATTGGACATGCTGTCCAAATATGGGATGACAGGCTGTAAGCCTATTTCAGTTTCTTTGGAGCAGAATGTGAAGTTGAGTGCAGATGCAGGTGAGCTTCTGGAAGACCCTACTATGTACAGACGCATAGTAGGAAGTTTAATTTATATGACTATTACCAGGCCAGATTTGAGCTATGTTGTTGGATTGGTAAGTTAGTTTATGCAGGCTCCAAGGAAACCGCATTTGGATGCGGCTAGACGCATACTCAGGTATGTGAAGTCCACATTGCAGTATGGACTACTTTATGAGACTGCGGTTCAGATACAGTTGCATGGATACACTGATGCTGATTGGGCTGGTAGTATTTCTGATAGACAATCTACCAATGGATATGTGTTCTCTTTTGGGAGTGCTACAGTCACTTGGAGTAGCAAGAAACAGCCTACAGTTGCCTTGTCGAGCACAGAGGCTGAGTACAGGGGTACAGCAATGGCTGCATGTGAGATAGCTTGGTTGCATAAGCTACTTTATGATATGCATCAGTCTACAGATGGGCTAGTTGTCATTTATTGTGACAACATGAGCAGTATACACTTGGCAAATAACCCAATCTATCATGCTAGAACAAAGCACATTGAGGTGCATTATCACTATGTGCGGGAGAGGGTTTTACTAGGTCTTATTGATCTAGTTTATGTCAGCACAAGGGATCAGGTAGCTGACATATTTACGAAGGCATTGGGCGCAAAGAAGCTATGCAAGTTTAGAGACCTGCTTGGTGTGCAGGAATTGGGATTGAGCTCGAGGGGGAGTGTTGAGATATCGAGCTCCACTCGTGATATGCCAGGGTGACCGTTGTGCATTTATGTCACTGACTTGTTAGCTGTAGATGTGGTTGGTACACCGCCCATGAATAATAGCTAGATGACAACTATCCTTATCTACGCAAGTTTAGAGACCTGCTTGGTGTGCAAGAATTGGGATTGATCTCGAGGGGGAGTGTTGAGATATCGAGCTCCACTCGTGATATGCCAGGGTGACCGTTGTGCATTTATGTCACCGACTTATTAGCTGTAGATGCGGTTGGTACACCGCCCATGAATAATAGCTTGATGATAGCTATCCTTATCTACTCTAGTTCGTGGCTCAGTTAGTATGCCACCTTAGTTAGTTGAGTTTGGTTTGAGACCCATATATAGGGTTCTTCTATTTCTATGTACTTGAGTTCTTTTTGGCTTACACAACTAAGAAGAGGAAAATTGTTTTCAGCCTCCACCTTTGTGTGTATTCCCCCATTGTGCAAGCAAGAAAGCTACAAGTGAGACTCCTTCCTTCTCTTCCACAATCTTGACAGACACTTCACAATGCACATTTCCTCCCTCCACTTACTTTAGGTCTTCTCTCCCTACTCCCTCTACTTTCCTTTCTCTCCTAGCTCCTTCTACTCCCCTTTCTCTCCTATCTCTACTCCTTAACTCTCTTCTCTATCTACTTTCTCTCTCCTCTCTCTACTCCCTTTAGCTCTCATTTCTCTCCTCTCTCTATTTTCTCTTTTATCCCCCTATTATGCTCTCTCCAGCCCCTTTAGCTCTCCTTTCTCTCCCTACTATTATGCTATTTATCTTCTCTCTCCTCTCTCTACTCCCTTTAGCTCTTCTTTCTCTCTACTCTCTCTTTTATCTCCCTACTATGCTTCATCTTCTCCCTATATCTACTCTCTCTTTTATCTCCCTACTATGCTTCATCTTCTCCCTATATCTACTCTCTCTTTTATCTCCCTACTATGCTTCATCTTCTCCTTATATCTACTCTCTCTTTTATCTCCCTTCTCTAATCTCTCTACTCCCTTTAGCTACCTTCTCTTATCTCTCTCTACTTTTCCTTTTCACTCTATACTCTCTCTCTCTCTAGTCTGTCCTCCCTCTACTCTCTATCTCTCTACTATCTATCCTAGCTACCCTCTTTTCTCTCAACTCTCCACTCTTTCTCCTTTATCTCCCTTGTCTCCTTTAGCTACCCTCTCTTTTTACTCTCTACTCTCCTCTCCTCCCTCTAGCTACCCCATCTTTTCTCTCTACTTTCTCTTTTCCCAAGGCTGCCTTTAGCTCTCCTCTCTCTACCCGGCTCTTTCTTTGCTCTCTCTACTCTCTCTTTTATTTCCCTAATCTCTATAACTCTCTTCTCTCTCTACTTTTTCTCTACTTCCTTTAGCTCTCATCTTTCTCATCTCTCTACTTTTCCTTTTACCTCCCCACTCTACTCTCTCAAAACTCTTTAACTATCTTTTCTCTACTCTCTCATCTCTTTAGCTATCCACTCTCTCATCTCTATATTCTATCTCCCCTCTCCTCTCTTTAGTTTTTCTCTCCTCTACTCACTCATCTCTATACCCTCTATATACTCTCCACTCTATCCCCTCTCTACTGTCTCTTCTCTCTCTCTCTCTCTCTCTCTCTCTTATCTCTCTTTTACCTCTAGTCTTTACTCTACTTTCTCTCTCCTCTATCTACTTCCTCTACTCTCCTCACTCTTGTCTCTCTACTCTCTCTTTTATCTCTATGCACTGCTCTTTCTACTCCGTTTAGCTACCTTCTCTTCTCTCTCTCTCTCTCTCTCCTTTCCCTTTTTGCTCTCTACTTTGTCATGTCTCTACTTTCTCTCTCTCTATTATCTACTCTGACTACCCTCTTTTCTCTTTAATCTCTCCTCTCTCTACTTTATATCCCTTCTCTAATTTAGTTACTCTCTCTTTTCACTCTCTACTCTCCTTTACTCCTTTAGCTATCCCTTCTCTCTTTACTTTCTCTCTCCTCTCTCATTTATCTCCCTATTCTCTAAAACTTTTTTTCTCTCTCTTCTTTCTCTTTCCTCTCTTTTTTCCTCCTATCTTTTCTCTCTACTCTCTATATAACTCTCTTCTCTCTCTACTTTCTTTTCCTCTCTCTACTCCCTTCAACTCTCCTTTCTTCTCTCTCTACTCTGTCTCCATCTCCTCTCTCTTTTATCTCCTTTAGCTACCTTTTTTCTACTCTCTCATCTCATTAGCTCTCTATTCTCTCATCTCTTTACTCTTCTTACCCCAGGCTCTCCTCTCTTTAGTTTTTATATCCTCTCTATACCCTCTATATTCTTTTCTTGTCCCCTCTACCCTCTTTAATATTTCTCTCCTCTATTGTCTTCTTTCTTTACTCTCTATATCCCCTCTCTGTTGTCTCTACTTTCTCTCTTCTATCATGATCACTCTATGTCTTCTCTTTGTGTTATCTTCCTACTCTCTACTTCCTCTACTTCCCTCTCCCTACTCTTTCTTTTATCTCCCTACTATATTCTCCCCTCTCTTCTTTTCTCTGATCTCTGATTTCTTTCTTCTTTCTCTTCTATTTTCCTTTCTCTATTCATCTTAAACCATTCATATGAAATATTTTTTAATTTAAAAATGATAAATTGTTTAATTTGTTAAACTAAAAATATTGACTTTATAGTAAATTAATAATTTTATAAAAATATCTTTATTTTATATTTAATATATTTATTTATTTAATGTCTTCAACTAATAAACAACATTAATTTTACATTTAATTAATAATTAGTTAAGTTACATACATGGATATGCTCATTGATATGAATAAGCACTCTTCTAGCTATCTTACTAATCACATTATATATGTACATCAAAATAAATCCTACATGTCAAAGAAATTAATGTTTTTTTCTTCTCTTTTTAAATGTTCCCTCTCTCTCTCTCTCTCTCTCTCTCTCTCTCTCTCTCTCTCTCTCTCTCTCTCTCTCTCTCTCTCTCTCTCTCTCTCTCTCTCTCTCAATCCAAACAAACACATAAGCTTGCACTAATTAAAATCTACATTCTATATTCATACTCAAAGCTTTCAAAAACATATTATGAAAGTGATAAAAATAAAGAATAGTTGGGTTTGGAGAGAGTGCTTACATTAAAGGTTGATGTCACTGAAATGAGAAAAATAGTAAACCCTCAACCAAAATGTTACTAAATTGCATTGCTATGTACATCCAAATATGAATTGATACATTATGCTAGTATAGATGTCAACATGTATACCAAAAAGAGCATTATCATATCTTAAATCGTGTCAATATATGCATTAGTATGTGTAATAGTGTAATATTTCCGCACAAAATATTAATGACCCTAGACCCCGCACATCCTGTGCAAGAGCAATTTCGAGTGGTCTCCTGCACAAAAAAACCTTGGGCTAAGTGCTCCACCCTCGCGCATTACTAAACTCCAGCCCATGTTGTGCATAAGGGACCATGGCTAAAAACCCGTAGTTCACTGCAGGAACACCCCTCCAAGGGGAAAAGGATAATGGATAATTTTTGCAATTTTTTTAAATTAAAACACCCCTCCCCTTCAGCCATTGCATGGTGGGGAGAGGGAGTATGAGTATGAGTATGTGTGGAGTAGGGAGGAGCATGGGGAGGGGAACATGCTGCCTGCCACTTGTGTGGCTATCCCCCCCCCCCCCCCCCTTCATGCCTATAAGACCACCCCCTCCCAAGCTTGAGGGGAGAGAGAGGAGGAAGAACTGGTCATGCTGCGCTCGCCGTCAGGAGCCGCCTGAGAGCTGCCACCGTCGCCACGCTGTTGCCGCCTCTACCTCATCATCATCATCATTATCATCATCAACATCGTCATCATCGTCTTCATCTCCTCCATCGTCATCTTCATCATCATCCCAATCACTCTCTCTCCACGTCATCTGGCTATGACAGAAGCTTGGAAGCTTGTATTAGAAGCTTCTAACTAAAGCTTCCATAGACGTAGTTCACCCATACCTCTCAAGTTTTAAAACCGAGTTTGTAAGGCTTGATTCCTATGAAGGGGAGTAATCTCGCGGGCAGAAGGGAGTTTTGGAAATCAAACAAAAGGGCAAGGAGAGTTTGTTGATTCGAGATCTACATCATCGATGGCTCCCAAGCAAAAGACAAGAGGAGCGCACATGAGAGCTTCCAACCCAAGTATGCGAGTGGACAACGCCCCGATTCTTAATGCCCAGGTTCCGATAATATTCCCGCATGAAAGGATGTATTAAGCATGTCTTAAATTCTCACAGGCAAGTTAAATATATTGGAAAATTTATATTCTCACTTCATTTACCAAAGTTAGTTGCATGTCGTGTATTTGTAAATTGCTTGCACTTCCATGGTCAAGACTAGCTGAAATTCTAAACGTATGATGCCTAAGTTAAAAGACGAATTTGTGCATCTCCCAAAGGAAAAGATTTATGAACTTGATATTATGAAATTTTCGCGCAATGAATAGTTACAATTTAGATTGGGTTAAGTAATAAAGGACGGATTAAATCAATGAAGGACTCATGGCATTCGCTCATGCATGGAGTTCTTTTATCAAAGATTGAATGCATCTTCATTAAAAATATTATAGCTTTGATTTCGTTGCATTAAACGTAGGGTTTTTAAGAATAGTTTTGAATGTAAATCAACGTCGCATAAGACAAGGAAAACAAGACATCACTATAGATCCTATAGTTGCAAAAAAGTCTATGGTCTTGAATCGCATATTTGCATGGAATGTTATATCTTGCAGTTATTCATATCCTTTAGGGAAAGTATTTTCATCTCTAAGGAAAGATCACCTCTTGTCGTAAGACAATTAGATCAATTAGGTAAATCGCTTGTAATTGTGTAACTCACATGGGATTCATAAAAGCGTAAATAGTTAGTACGATGAACACCTCAATGTGCTAGATAGGGTTAAGCTATGTTAAAATGCTGCCTAGTATCGCACTTAGGATGCCAACCTAATATTTCCGATCTCAAAAGGTCCTACCCACATTCACAAAATGTTAGGGTTAGCTAAATGCCCATGCAAGAATGATCTAGGGTTCTCACCCTAAGGATCAATTGACCAAATACTAGACTTCCTTATGAATTTAGGAACCCTAGGGCCAAAAATGTTTATTCGGCCTAGTAGGGTTAGGGGTTGGATTGGGTCAAGAGGACTCCCAATCCCTACATCTTGACCAAAGGTATTCTTCACCAAGGAATACCGTGTGATGAGAAAAATAATCCCACAAGTTAGGTGTTGACACCTATCTTGTGCAACAAGTTGCAACATTGCATGGTTTTGTGTCTAAATCACAAAACAATATTGCCATTCCTTAGAACAAGTTTGGCAAGTTCTAAGTACAAGTCTAATTTTCTGGAGGATGAGTAGTCATCCTGCTACATCACCCTTCCTTGGGGCTGATTTTCCAAGTTAAGGGAGTTACGAATTTGCCAAGAAAGCAATTGACCAATCAAGTGAGGACAATGGGGTTGTCCAGACCATAATATATGGAAACCAAAGGTATTGACAATTTGGGTTAACAGGGTATAAACCCTAACCCAAGGATAAAGGGTAAACAAGCAACTCAGCTTACGAAACCCTTGGGATCTTGCGCGATTGATCCTGGATCGAATGCTGAAAGTATTCGAGGAGAAGGAATTTACACCTTAGCAATTGGCCATGTACACGACCACTGGAATGCTCGTGATTGTACACTTAGGAGCACTATTTATACTTCTTTGCTCAAGGAACTAATGCCGGAAAAATAACTAATGCTTCAAGTTGAAAGCCTGGAGGGAGAGGCATTATCAGTTACCTCCGAATGTCTGCTTGACCCTATCCAAGGGGGTTGTCAACCACGCCGGGTACGTGGACCGAACCCACCAAGAGAGGTCCCTCCGTGGGTGCTACTTGGAGCAGGAGGACACTTGGGTGCCAGGGGAGGCTCTGACCGTAAATCCCTTGCCTCCGGATCTTGCACAAGAGGCCGACGTGACTCGAGATGGGATCTCAAGGCCCGTATACTAGTGAATGGGAAGAACTTGGAATAGCGATCCCTAAGGATTGCTAGTATAGCCTTCGGGCAGATTATATGATGTATTCCAAAGACTGATAAATAAAGATCAAATGTTGAAAAGGAACTTGCTTGACATTGTTTTTCTATGTCAATGCCTAAGTTACGTGAAGGAACCAGTGATTAATTGGCTAATTGAAAAAGCTGTTTTTGCTTGTCAAACTAAATGTGGTAGGTAATTAGATAACTAAATCAACCTGAGGAAAGTGCGGTGAATGCGACCTTGGGTCCATCCTACATAAGGGTGGTCCCGGTTGGCCAGGAGCTTTTCTCAAAGGAATTGACAGCAAAGTAACAATGACCTAGAATCTAGAAAGCTAGAGTCTCGATTTATACTGTTTTAGGGGAACGGAATGGGACTATGCCTTATGAGCAGAGAGGTGGAGCTTCGCATCCCTCTTGTTTCCCATTCTCCTTGAACCAAGTGCAATATAAATCCACTTTGACCTTGATGTTTCTGCGTAAATTAGTTCGTCTGGGGCTCGATGCTAGTTACCTTCTAGGAACTTGACCATTAGGAAAACTCTGATTCAGGTCAGTCCTAAGTGGGAACGGCCGGAATGCTTCCACATCGTGGCAAACTCAGGAAGACCTAGATCGCAAACCCCATGGCATTCCTTGGGAGTGTCGGGCGGTGCTTTCTAGACTCTCTTCCCGATGGGCTGCCAAGATGTGTCCTATAAATAGACAGGGGGACACGTTACAGTTGGTATCATAGCGAACCAACGAGATCTAATATTTACAAGAAAACTTAATGAGGGGAAGTAGAGCAATGTTGACATTAAGAACATTTCCCTACTTACCTATCGATGCTGGCCTGCAGAGTCGCGAAGCATGCAATAAATTCTTGGTGTTCCAGGTTATGTTTATGACTACAACGCGTGCTTCAGATTATCGACGGAGGCTAGGTATGATGAATATCATAGACTGTATTTACAATCCTTCACCCCTGTACATGGAATGAAGATGGACAGGTGAATCAGGAATTTATTACATAGCAGCCCACCGACTTGCGTACCTTCGGACCAACTTGAAGAGAATCAAGTGGATGGAGGATTTAAAGATCGTGAAGCTGTACATCTTTGTCAAGGCTCATGCACACGCAACCCTACATGTCGGCGGTCGAAAGGTCAAGCAGAATAGGTATGTGTACGAGGAAGTGACTTGAATAATCCCTGCCGACAGAATCAAGGTGTTGGGACGTTATGAGAGAAACGGGTATCAAAGGAAGGGATACTCCAAGCTTCCTATGACCTATCGATTCCTGAAAATTCATGACCCCACTCCATATTATTACTCAGTTCCCGTAGCCGAATGTAACACAATCCTACTTTCCCCAAACTGATATATCAGCTTGTTCTACCTTCCTGAAATAAATGTACTCGAAAGGGCTATGCCCACATGAATGAATGAGATTTTTATCACTATCTATCTTGGTTGTAAGTGTTGGTAAAGGAGTTAAGTTATTATGTCACTTGACTAAAAGCTGAACTGGGCTTGTTAATGTAATGTGAGAAACATTTAGCAAGTTTTTAATGTAAAGAATCTTAATGCCCAAGCACAACCTCAAGTGCAGATTCCTAGTCCAACCCCTGCACCAAGTACAATCATAATTCAGGAGAAGAAGTTTCTTCTCAAACAAATCAAGCCACTAGATTTCGATGGTGAGGGAAGGACCATCCAAACTGATGCCGAGGTCTAGATCAAATCCATGGAGGATTATTTCGAGGTAGTAGGTACTGCACCCGCTAATCAAGCGATGCTTTCCAAACTGAAGCTTACCGGCGAAGCAAGAATTTGGTGGAAGCAATGGTGCAGAGACCAAGGGATCTTGGAAGGGTCTGTTACTTGGAAGAAGATTAAAAGAACTATGCGAGGGAGATATCTGCCACCTGCCTACCACACACAGAAGATGAACGAATTCTATGAACTGAAGTAGCTTGGTCTATCCCTTGATGCATACTATTCAAAGTTCGTCTCTCTTTTAAAGTACGCACCTCAAATGGATATGACACAATAGGTGTCAAAGTTTTGTGCTGGGTTAAATCCACCCATAAACACCTGCTTGGAATCAATGCACCCAACACACCTTCCAGGACGCGCTCATTCGAGCTGCACTGAGAGGTGCAGACCAAGCCAAGAAATAACAGGACTTGGTCTTATAAGGATCAGAACAAGGGAATATATAAGTCTCAGGCCAAGAGAGCACAGGGCCAAAATCTCGGACAAAGGAAAGTTAGGGCCACAACACTATCAACAACTTCACTCCTACACAAGGTAATGGCTGCAATCTCTGTTGCTTTCATTGCAACGAGCCTGGTCACTTTAAAAGGCAGTGTCCCAAGCTTAGCAGAGGACAACGACAAGGGCCATTTCAAGGAGCCACCCATGGCCAAGGAGCCACTGCCAGGGCCAGAGGGAGAACCGCTAGTGTTGCCAACAAGGAGCTGAGTGATGAAGAAGATCCAACCCTGGAAGTTGACATTGAGAGGACAACAGTTCATGCCACTCTTCACAAGAAAGGCCCAAATCGCCAATTCTTGGTGATTCAAACCCCTTCGGATTACCAAAGTAAGAGCTTCAAAACCTTGATTGATTATGGCAATATATATTCCTTCATTTCACCAGTCTGTGCAAGAAGATTAGGAATAGCCACAAAAGATTCACCTACCTTACTTGTGGAATTAGCAAATGGTCGAGAGGTCTCTTATACCAGGCAAACTACTAAGGTGAAATTCCTACTGGGTGGAAAGTCGACTTTTGTCATATTCAAGGTAATGAACGTAGGTGTCTACGAATGTTTGCTCGGTATGGATTGGGTGATACCCATTGACGCCCACATTCACTGTGGAATGGGCCAAGTTTCCTTTCGAATTTCTAAAGGGGAACTAGTCACAACTCACGGAGAGGCTGGGAAGCCAAAAATTCAACTAGCCAAAGCAACACGGATAATAAAAGGAGTTAGAAAGGGGCTACCTGTCTATTTGATTAAGCTAAATAAGCTAGATCAGAATCAGGAATCTAGGGAAGAACCTTCATGGTTAAAGGAATACGCAAACGTATTTCCTGAAGAGTTGACAGAACTTCCTCCTCAAAGGGAAGTCAATCACGAAATCAAGCTGGCGCCGGGAGCTGCACCAATCACAAAGAGACCATATAGAATATCCATCGCGGAAGCGATTGAGCTGAAGGAGCAACTCAAGCAACTGTTAGAACAAGGCTATATCCGTCCTAGCAGTTCGCCATGGGGAGCTCCAGAGTTGTTCCAGAAGAAGAAAGATGGAACGCTTCGGCTATGCATTGACTACAAAGGGTTGAATCAATCAACCATTAGAAACAAATACCCCATTCCAAGAATAGATGAACTTCTTGACCGTCTTCAAGGTGCAAAGATCTTCTCCAAGATAGATCTCAGGTCTGGATATTATCAGATAAGGATCAAGGAAGAAGATATCCCAAAGACTCCATTTAGCACAAGGTATGGACACTTTGAATTCCTAGTCATGTCATTCGGGCTAACAAATGCACCAGCTACCTTCAACAGGTTAATGCAGGATATCTTTAGGTCCTATCTTGATGAATTTGTACTCGTCTTCTTTGACGATACCTTAGTTTACTCCAAGCAGGAAAAAGATCATGAACTGCAGCTTTGCATTGTCCTCGAAACAATGAGAGCACACAAGCTTTATGCCAAGAAGAAGAAGTGTGCATTTTTTAAGCGATAGATTGAATATATGGGATTCATTGTATCAGTAGAAGGAATTTCAGTAGATCCGGACAAGGTTAGAGACGTTCTAGAATGGCCAACACCAACTTCTATTAAAGAAATACGTAGTTTTCTTGGATTGACAGGATGGTACATGGTCTTTATCAAAAACTATGCTTTGATTGCAGCACCACCGACGACCGATCTACTAAGGAAGCAAGTATCAATTATTAGTACCCATCCTGAAACTTCCTGATCTTAGTAAGAAGTTTGAAGTGATAACTGATGCTAGCGCACTTGCCTTAGGATGTGTGCTTATGCAAGAAGGTCATCCCGTAGCATACTCTTCAAGGAAACTAAAGAGCCATGAAAGGAACTATGCTACCCACGATCTAGAGCTGCTGGCTGTCATCCATGCTCTCAAGCTTTGGAGACACTACTTGTTGGGTAACAAATTTACCCTAGTGATAGACCACAAGAGTCTTAAATGGATTTTTACCCGGAATGAGCTCAATATGAGGCAACGTCGATGGATTGAAGTACTAGAAGAATATGATTTTGAAATCAAATACCGGCCTGGAAAGGAGAATGTAGTTGCCAATGCATTCAATCGCAAGGCATTCTTGAATTCTCTAATTTTGCAAGATACATCAAGCCAGATCTCTAGCCACAAAGATATCCATACCAAACAACCCAATTCTTGAGCTAGCTAAAGAAGAGGCATGCCATGACCCAACCTATCAAAAATTGCTAAGGGAAATCCCCATCAAAGATCAAGACCCGAAGCTACAAACAAAGTATCAAGAATTCTCTATCAATAGTGGACTTGTCTACTATAGGACAAGATTATGTATCCCAGCAAGCCAATCACTCAAGCAAAATATACTTTGGGAAGCCCATGATTCCCCTTTCTCAGGACATCCCGACTATGCCAAGTCCCTTAACGTGGTCAGGAAGAGCTATTATTGGGATAGGCTCAAAGGTGACGTTCTTAAATATGTCACAGAATGTTTGTCTTGTCAACGCATTAAGGCCGAACATGTCGAAATGCCAGGGAAATTGCAACCACTTGACATTCCCCAAATGAAATGGGAATTCATTAGTATGGACTTTGTTGTTGGCCTGCCCTAAGTTCAGGGAGGATAAAACTCCATTATGGTAGTGGTAGATATGCTCACCCAGGTTGCACATCTTATCTCTGTTAAGACAAACTATAAAGCCTCAGTCATTGCATGATTATTCATTAAGGAGATTTTCAAGCTACATGGGTTACCCAAAAGAATCATTAGTGATCGTGACTCTCTCTTCACATCACACTTCTAGAGGGCTATCTTCGAGGCCATTGGGACTCAACTCTGTTTCAGTACAGCTTACCATCCCCAAACCGATGGTCAAACAGAACAAGTCAACCAAGTCATCAAAGATATGCTTAGAGCACACTGCTGTCGCAAACCCAAAAAGTAGATTCAATATTTTCCACTGGTTTAGTTTGTCTACAATGCTTCTTACCAATAAAGCATTCAGATGACCCCTTTTCAAGCATTGTATGGGCACGATTGCATACCCCTTTGAGCTTTTCAGATCCAACCTTGAGGGTTGAAGCTTCAAAGTAGATGCTGGAAGACATGGATGACCAAATCAAATCAATAAGACAGGACATACAAGCTGTCAAGGATAGACAGAAGGCTTATGCAGACCTAAAATGTCAAGACAGATCCTTCATTGAAGGTGATATGGTCTTCAGTCACGTACGTCCAAAGAAGAGTTCCCTATCCTTGGGTGAATGCAAAAAGCTAAGTCCAAGGTATTGTGGACCCTAAAAGATTCTCAAGTGCCTAGGGCCTGATTCTTATAGATTGCAACTCCCTGAAAACCG
Source organism: Lygodium microphyllum (assembly GCF_053477565.2). NCBI lineage: Eukaryota > Viridiplantae > Streptophyta > Polypodiopsida > Schizaeales > Lygodiaceae > Lygodium > Lygodium microphyllum. Next base: position 147,789,603 of record NC_141146.1, on the reverse strand, counting down.
AAAAGTTCATAATGTATTCCATATCAGTCTACTGAAAAAGTATGTGCCTAAACCTAGTCACGTGCTTGATGATCAACAAGTTGTAATGCCTAGCTAAGGAGTCCTTGAGCTACGGCCTGACAGGATCTTAGATGTTAGGGAGAGGCATTTGAGATCCAGAACCTTGAGAGAATACCTAATCCAATGGAAATATTATCCTGAAGAGGATGCCATTTGGATGGATGAAAGTACTCTCAACCAACAATACCCCCAGATCTTCTCGAGATGAGGGAATCTCGATTCCTCTAAGGGGGAGAGAATGTAATATTTTTGCACAAAATATTAATGACCCTAGACCCCACACATCCCGCGCAAGAGCAATTTCGAGTGGCCTCCTACACAGAAAACCCTTGGACTAAGTGCTCCACCCTCGCGCATTACTAAACTCTAGCCTTTTATTAAAACTCCCCTCCTCTTCAGCCATTGCATGGCGGGGAGAGGGAGTATGAGTATGAGTATGTGTGGAGTAGGGAGGATCATGGGGAGGGGAACATGTTGCCTGCCACTTGTGTGGCTACCCCCCCCTTCCTGCCTATAACAACACCCCCCTCCCAAGCTTGAGGGGAGAGGGAGGAAGAACTGGTCGTGTTGCGCCCGCCGTCAGGAGTCGCCTGAGAGCTGCCGCCGTTACCACATTGCTGCCATCTCTGCCTCTTCATCATCGTCATCATCATTGTCATCATCGTCTTCATCTCCTCCATCGTCATCTTCATCATCATCTCAATCGCTCTCTCTCCACGTCATCTGGCTATGATAAAAGCTTGGAAGCTTCTATTAGAAGCTTCTAACTAAAGCTTCCATAGACATAGTTCACCCATACCTCTCGGGTTTTAAAACTGAGTTTGTAAGGCCCGATTCCTGCGAAGGGGAGTAATCTCGCGGGCAGAAGGGAGTTTTGGAAATCGAATAAAAGGGCAAGGAGAGTTTGCTGATTCGAGATCTACGTCATCGATGGCTCCCAGGCAAAAGACGAGAGGAGCGCACGTGGGAGCTTCCAACCCGAGTACTCGAGTGGACAACACCCCGATTCTTAATGCCCAGGTTCCGATAATATTCCCGCATGAAAGGATGTATTAAGCATGTCTTAAATTCTCGTAGGCAAGTTAAATACATTGAAAATTTTATATTCTCACTCGATTTACCAAAGTTAGTTGCATGTCGTGTATTTGCAAATTTCTTTCACTTCCATGGTCAAGACTAGCTAAAATTCTAAACGTATGATGCCTAAGTTAAAAGACGAATTTGTGCATCTCCCAAAGGAAATGAAGGACTCATGGCATTTGCTCATGCATGGAGTTCTTTTTATCAAAGCTTGAATGCATCTTCATTAAAAATATTATAGCTTTGATTTCATTGCATTAAACGTAGGGTTTTTAAGAATAGTTCTGAATGTAAATCAACGTCGCATAAGGCAAGGAAAAGAAGACATTACTATAGATCCTATAGTTGCAAAAAAGTCTATGGTCTTGAATCGCATATTTGCATGGAATGTTATATCTTGCAGTTATTCACATCCTTTAGGGAAAGTATTTGCATCTCTAAGGAAAGATCACCTCTTGTCGTAAAACAATTAGATCAATTAGGTAAATCACTTGTAATTGTGTAACTCACATGGGATTCATAAAAGCGTAAATAGTTAGTACGACGAACACCTCAATGTGCTAGATAGGGTTAAGCTATGTTAAAATTCTGCCTAGTATCGCACTTAGGATGCCAACCTAATATTTCTGATCTAAAAGGTCCTACCCACATTCATGAAATGTTAGGGTTAGCTAAACGCCCATGCAAGAATGATCTAGGGTTCTCACCCTAAGGATCAATTGACCAAATACTAGACTTATGTATGAATTTAGGAACCCTAGGGCCAAAAATGTTTATTCCGCCTAGTAGGGTTAGGGGTTGGATTGGGTCAAGAGGACTCCCAAACCCTACATCTTGACCAAATGTATTCTTGACCAAGGAATATCGTGTGACGAGAAAAATAATCCCACAAGTTAGGTGCTGACACCTATCTCGTGCAACAAGTTGCAACGTCGCATGGTTTTGTGTCTAAATCACAAAACAGTATTGCCATTCCTTAGAACAAGTTTGGCAAGTTCTAAGTACAAGTCTAATTTTCTAGAGGATGAGTAGTCATCCTGCTACATCACCCTTCCTTGGGGCTGATTTGCCAAGTTAGGGGAATTACGAATTTGCCAAGAAAGCAATTGACCAATCAAGTGAGGACAATGGGGTTGTCCAGGATTTATTGACCATAATATATGGAAACCTAAGGTATTGACAATTTGGGTTAACAGGGTATAAACCATAACCCAAGAATAAAGGGTAAACAAGCAACTCAGCTTACGAAACCCTTGGGATCTTGCCAAGTCGCGATTGATCCTGGATCGAATGCTGGAAGTATTTGAGGAGAAGGAATTTACACCTTAGCAGTTGGCGGTGTAAACAACCACTGGAATGCTCGTGATTGTACACTTAGGAGCACTCTTTGTACTTCTTTGCTCAAGGAACTAATGCTGGAAAAATAACTAATGCTTTAGGTCAAAAGCCTGGAGGGAGAGGCAGTATCAGTTACCTCCGACAGTTTGCCTGACCCTATTGAAGGGGGTTGTTAGCTGCGCCAGGTACGTGGACCGAACTCACCGCGAGAGGTCTCTCCATGGGTGTTACTTGGAGCAACAGGACGCTTGGGTGCGAGGGGAGGCTCTGGCCGTAAATCTCTTGCCTCCGGATCCTGCACAAGAGGCCGATGTGACTCGAGATGGGATCTCAAGGCCCACATACTAGTCAATGGGCAAAACTTGGAATAGCGATCCCTGAGGATTGCTGGTATAGCCTTCGGGCGGATTATATGATGTATTTCAAAAACTGATAAATAAAGATCAAATGTTGAAAAGGAACTTGCTTGACATTGTTTTTCTATGTCAGTGCCTAAGTTATGTGAAGGAACCAGTGATTAATTGGCTAATTAAGGAAGCTATTTTTGCTTGTTAAACCAAATGTGATAGGTAACTAGATAACTAAAGCAACCCGAGGAAAGTGCGGTGGATGTGACCTTGGGTCCATCCTATGGAAGGGTGGTCCCAGTTGGCCAGGAACTTTTCTCAAAGGAATTGACAGCAAGGTAACAATGACCTAGAATCTAGAAAGCTAGAGTCCCGATTTATACTGTTTTAGGGGAACAGAATGGGACTATGCCTTACGGGCAGAGAGGTCAAGCAATTTGCAAGAGACTATAGAACACATCTTGGAAGTGCAAATGGGCTTCATATAGCAAATCCAATCATAGTCTAAAAATTCTACCACCTAGCCTAATGAACTCCACAACCAAGTCTAAATGTTTCAAAAAACGTGTATGAGGATGCCATTTTCCTCAATCTAGCTAATCTAGAAGCTAGAAGATTTTCACAATTCCCTCTAAAGGAAGCAAAGTCCTTGCATGATGTATGTGTAGTGCTTTAAAATGTAGGTGGTTTAGTTCTACACCTAGAGTACAAGGATGTAGAGCTCAATACCTAAAAAGTTCATTAAACACAATTTTAGTGAATTTGGAAATCTTTCAAGTCCCATTCTTCATTATTTAGAATATCAGGACTCCAAAAAGACATATTTAAGTTTCCCAAAGCTATCATGTGATACATCATTCGAGACCTTAAGAAAAATGAAATCTATTGAGCTATTGAATGATAAATTTGGAGCAACAGTGTGAGAGTTATAGCAAAGAAAAAGTTTTGACAATGAGTCCTAAGCTTTGAAATTTTTCCAAATTCACTAATAGTGCGTTATTACATGGATGCCTCTATAGAAAATGGGGTTGAACCCTAAGGTTCTGCCAAAAGTATCTTCCATCCTATAGGCCTAAATTCCATTCAATGTTGAGATAGACTACCCATGCTGAGAAAACTTCTCTCCAAATCAGTCCCTCCACTCCATAGTCCCAAGCCATTAATCAACAATATCATGTGCTTGAGGACAAAAGACTATCAAGATGTTGGTCTTAGAGGCAATCTTATATGTGATAGTAACAAAGAGCCTAACCTAGCCACTCTCTAGATTCATGTACTGAGCAAGGGCTCACAAATTTGTGCATCCATGCTAACTAGAAAGTTGAGGCCCTAGATAATCCACTCTAGGAGCTTTTGAAGAAGGTTCCACTCAATACCCTAGCAACGTATTCCACTAAAGTGTCTTGTAATCTGTAGGTTTTAGCTCCTTGATGCCCCCTTTGAAACATGTAGTGCAAGAAAATACTAAGGACCTTGATTGAATTTGAGAAGTAAGTTTCCTCAAAAGGTGATTGAGAGTCAAGCCCTCAACTACTAACAATATGAAGTTATAGATGAATCATGATCTAGTGGTTTTGTAGAAGGGAATAACAGAATCTTTGGCTCATCAATTAAAGGATTTCATGGGGTGATTTAGAAATTATTGGGTGGAACTATATGAGCATTTGGCCATTCCTTGCTTTTGCTTTGAAGTTTTGGTAAGAGAAAATGTGCAATATCACATTTTGCAACCATAGGTGAGGCATTGAATAGATACCTTCATGCAACCTTATCATTTTTAACCATGTTCCTTTCTCGCCTTTGTCCCTAGTATCCCTTGCCTCATCCTTTTACTCGAATTTCCACCTTAGCGAGAGATCTTGCTTAAGCTCCTATTACAACTCAACATGCTCAAGATGATGATGTGAGAAATATCAAGGATTGAGTTCTTGATTCTTTTAGGATATTGATCACATGGATGGGTGATTCTAGAACAAAAATGATACTATGGAAAAGTCAAATGGTTGAGGAGCTCAAGTTCGCTCTAAGTAATCTAGAATATTCTAGATATTTAATCCATTAGCGTAGTCTCTATTTTGAAGGAGTTAGCTTATTGTATTTAGTGTACTAGACCTTAGTATTATATATAAGCTCTCTTGTCCATTCTCTTATATGGTCTTGACTTGTGATGGATTCAAGTTCAAGGGTCTAATAATCTCCATTAAATGGATTTTTGGAATGTATTTTCTAGTCAAAAGTTTGGTGATTCTCATTGAGTGTGTCAGGTGTTAGCTAATAGATACTACTTGTCTCGATAGACATTCTGAATCTATGTGTCATTTAGACCTTGATCATGAATTTCTACTATGCCTTTGTATCACAATGTTGCCTATGTGGCAAAGATGGATACAGATTCTATAGTTTATACGATTCTCAGTAATATACTTTGAGCAACATAGTCTCTCAAGTGCTATGTTTTAATTCATTTTTTTGTGCCATGGATGTCTTAATGTCTCTAAGTATTATTGTAATCATTTCTTTCTATTCTAATCATTTTGTGGTTCAATCCAAATTCATATTTTCCCATTAGTATCTCTCAACTATCAATAATTAAGCTATCATATCCTTGTTTGGGATAATGGACAGATCCTTGCAAAGCATGCTGAAGATTGTGTCATACATCTTTGTCTCATAAAGTAGGTGGCACCCCACCTATCTTTGTTAATAGAAAGATCCCTACGTGATACACCCTAAGTCTAGGATATACTTGGTGATAAATCCTACAAGTCTCTCTCCACAATAAGTGAGATCCATTAGATTACTACAGACAATGATTTGGTGCCTCCTTGTATTGTTGTGGGGGCAACACCAATAAACTTCATCAAGTTGCATCTATACCAACTAGCTACCTATTGGACAACCTCCATGGGTAACCCACCTCATGAAGAAGGATATCATAGGTGCCTCCAATAGGCACATCTAAAGGGCCATTCGATGCTTTGCTTTGACTACTAACTACTGATAGTGGGGGTTAGCCCCATACAATCTTACATCAATATGTGGTTTTATCAATTTATATTGCATTATATGTGGCTATCAATCTATGTTGCATCAATATGTGGCTATCAATATATATTGAGTAAGAATCAAAAACTCATTGAAATATGTGAAACTAGAGAAGTTGGCCAATTTTAGCCTCCTAGATCCCAATCCAACTCATCCTAAGCTCAACCCTCCTCACCCACAACTTCACTCATCATGGATGTCCAACCAAGCAAGATGTAGGTCTACCTTCTATGGCATTCCCTATAGTCCAATGACATGTAGAGCCAAGAAACTGTCTAGAGTGTGTGAGTGATCACTCCTACAAACTAAATTGAGATGCTTAGTATTGAGAGTTATGCATGGACTCTCCATGGCTAAGGGGGCAACCACTTTGAGGGTCAAGTGCACTCAATCTAGTCATTCTATGATGAACCAATTATTCATAGGTAGTTTGTAGCTCAAGAAAGCAAGATGGGGTACTAGCCACCTTTGTCAACTATGCTAGATCTGCCTACTTTAAGATAGATTGCTTATTATTCGATGGTTTTAGCACCCACAAGGATGATGGGATATTAGCTAAGCACAATGTTGGTTGGGGACATGCAATTTTTCCTCAAATTGTGAGAATTTTTAAGAAAATTCCAAAAATAATTGTGTTAAAATCTTGCAATTTTCTATATTTCTCATTTTTACTACCATTACTCTAGTTTTGGCATTCAACATTTATGTTATCAACACCAAAGAAATGACTACTACATGAATTGTCCAAACCAACACTTTTAGGGCTTATAATTGTGTTGGCCTTGATATTTTTTGTATTTATGATGGTGCTTGTCATTGAAAGTCACTAAATAGATATTATCAAATCAAATGCCAAAAGTTGGCTCATATACCATATTGATCCCACTTCAAGTGCTTGTAATTAGAGAATTAGTTGATAAAAATACAAGGGTCATACAAAATAGTTGTCTCTTTGCAACTTCTTTGTGATCTCGTCTCACCTTTAATTTTGGTGAAAAGAGAAGTGGGGTCTAAGCATATAAGAATAGCTCTCTAGTTATGCTTGCTTGAAATCAAATAGTAAAAGCACTCCGAATAGATTTTATAACCCTTTATAAGTAACTCTATAATTTCCCTTTTCATATATCGACATGTATTGCTATAATTGACATGCATTTAAGTCGACATAAAAAATTAACTAATTCATTTTAATGGATAAGGTTGAGTGAGTCCTATTTTATGGTACTTTCCCTTCTTTTCAACAAGTTGAAAAAGGTATGCTCTTGCCAATCATTGGGGTTCCTAGTGAGAACATCATTGGCTTCAAATAAGGGCATCATTGAAGTCTACACATAATTGTTCTTCTATACATTTTCTCACATCATTCCTTGAAAGACTTCCATCCATGAATATATTCGATTGTCGACTATCAAGTCTTCATACGACTATCAATTCAATCAATGAGGACTGGTGACTTGTTATGCACAAGCACACACAACTTTACATGCTTGTGGCATTCTTTTGGGTGTGATATTGAGCTTCAATGTAGCTCTTGTGTATACTTCGTTCATGATTCAAAGGCTAAACCCACTTACCTTTTCAAAAGTAGTCCAAAGCTCGACAAAGGGCATCTATCTTTCTAGAACGCTCGTACAATGCTAATTATTCGTTTATAGTCCTTTTTGCCTTTCGCCACATCATTGTTTGATTATATATTTGAAGGCGAATTTCTTGATATGATTCGGAGTGGGTACGACCTTAAACAACAACAAGATCAAGAGTATCGTGCCATTCATAAGCCATCCGAAGTGTTAAGCTTATTCATGGAGCAAAAGCAAAAGCACTCCAATGTTATTCTCATGATTATAGCTTCTTTATGATGCATTCACTTATTACAAGTGATTGTGGGCATATAGCGCCCTATCCATGCAAGTTCGCTTCTTTATTCTTCCCACACAGAGAGAGAGAGAGAGAGAGAGAGAGAGAGAGAGAGAGAGCATATATATATAAGACGTGCCTAGGAGGATTCTTTTTCCACTACCTCTTCTAATTGAAAGGGTGCGCTTGTGCCTTGGTGATATTCTCTCATATTCTTTGCTCCACCTTTATTCCATTCCTTCTTAGAAGATTGTTGTAACAAAAACTTACTAGAGGACTTTTGCCTTTTCTTGAAAGAACCTCAGCATTTTCACAATCAAGCCCCTTTTTATGGCCCATGGTGCTTTGATTGCATCATGGAGCCCCTTTACGGTATTTAACCCAACTTATTCTTGAGCATATATTCCCCTCTCACCTCCCATCAAAGAACCACGGCCCAACAACATCTCAAGCTCCTACACTATTATCCTTGCAATAATTTTGATCTTGTGTTGTGCTTCAAGAGATCAACAAAGTACACATCCATCCTCATACACGTGATTTGGTTCGAGGAGGCCTTGTCCTAGTAACATTAAGATCTTTACATATATCCTCGAATTTCTTTCTTTGTTTCTGAAAGTCAAAAATACAAAATCATTCTAGAGTAGGACTCGTTGATAACTAGCATTCACTACATAATCTATGCAATAATATGGCTGCCTGAGCCTTTTAGGATATTTTGTACAATGCAAATTACTGAGGTCTTATATGCTATACTATTTACTATTTTCAAACTTGTTAGATTCTACTCAATCAGAGCTTTTCCCTTTTTCTTACCACACAATTATCATTAGTTACCATCACATGAAATATCAAACTTTTATCCTCCAAGATACCAATTTCCAAAAAGGTATTGTCATTGTGAAATCTGTAAATTGAACAATATTCTAAGAGAACTTCACATGAGCCAACAATAGAGTAGAGTACTCACAAGTTGTAAGAGCTTGATGAAGCATGGGGCATAGGGTGCTATCCAAAATGATAAAAACTATTGTATCTTGTATGATGACCATGCTTTCTCCACACTTTTGACACTAAAGGGAGGGTGATGACACTTGTGGAACCCAATATAGCACTTCCCTTATACAATCAATTATTAAATATCATTTTATATTAATTGTTTCCTTATAAAAAATCATACTATAAAAATTGGGCCTAATTTAAATTTATCATAAAACCATGAATAATTTATCATTACACATTTTTGAATGTATTGAACACTCAAAAAACATAGGAAGGTCTATGTGATGCATGCATTCTTACTTCGTATCAAAAAGTCTCCACTAATGCATGTGAAACATGGGCATCCATTGAAAATAAGTTAGTGTAAGCATATTGGTACTTTCTACAAAGCTTGACAATTAGCATCAAGATAGCAACTTCACATTGTCCAAAGCTTGATTCAACTCAAGAGATCAGGCTAAAAGGAAGTTTAAGGAACTCATTGCTTGAAAAGGTTTCTTTCTCTATTTTCTAAAAGGGAAGCTTGTAATTTAGAAAAAAATGATTACTTTGGAGTACTTTTATCATTTATAATGAGCTATGAGGAGAATGTCAATATGATGTTTGATTTTTATAGATAAAATTAAGTTTGCCTAGATATGCTACTTATAATTCTTAATGGGACATGAGAAAGTTGCTATGTTGCTTGATTTCGAACTATGAGAAAGTCTATATGATGTCCAATTTCTATAGATAAAACTAAGCTAGTGTAGATTTACTTCTTGTTATTTCTAATGGGCCATGAGAAAGTCGTTGTGCTGCTTGACTTATAAAAACTACCAAGCCTTTGTTATTTGTAAATTCGAGTCAACTTTATTGTGCTTCTTATCATTTATAATGGGTCATGAGTAAGCCATAATAATGCACCCTTTTTCTTTGAAATTACCAAGTTCTTTGGTTTAACAAAGTAAAGTGTGCTAGATGTACCTCTTGCAAACTATAGTGGGCCATGAACACACCATTGTGATGCGTGGATTTCTTTGAAGAATTATGTGTTTCAGTTTAACATTCTACATTGGCTTAGATCACACCCACCATTTCTAACAAGCCATGGGCAAGCCATTATGCTACGAGATATTTTCCAAAGTCTACGCTAGAGACTTGAGAATATAAATATGCTTTGTTTAAGCTTCTTATATTGCCAATGTAATGCTTTGTTTAAGCCTCTTATATCACCAATGTCATGCCATAATTTGACAAGCAAAAATTTCACTTAAAAAAGTTAGGAAAAAGGTACTTGTTTACTATTGATGTGCCTCTTTGATGAGGATCAAGAACAATGGAGACTCTACCCAAAGTCCATTATGGACTTGATTAGTAAGACTAACTATGCTAATAACTTGATTGAGCTAAATGGATGTTACTTAGAAGATCTACTTTACTTGCTATGATATGTCAAAGGAGAACCATAGAGGAGATTATCATTTGGAAATTTTATACATAGAATCTCCCATTTGTCAGTATAAAGACCACTACTTGTCTATGACTATTGATTGCTTCATGTGAGATTGGTTATGTCATGAGAGAACAATAGAGATACATGGTTGTGGCATTCAAAATATGAATAATGATGAATTATTTTTTTCATATCCTATTGAATTGAAATTAGGAAATCTTTGATGTGCTTTGATAAATATGCTTTTTATGCATGAGAAAATCTTAAGTAATAAAAAAGATCTAAGATATGGAAAAGGGTTCATATATTGTAAAAGAAATCCTTTCCTTTGGGAAAGCACTTTGCTTGTTGATAACAAAATAAGAAGGAAAGTATAAGTTTCAAAAATCATGATGGGATGAGATTCACAAAACAATCAATGGATTTATTCTTGTGGTGATAGGGATTGATGAATGCAAAGTAGAAATCCATTTGGAACCTTTGCAAAATAAGAAAAAAAAAAGGACTCGATATATGAAATATTTTGGAATGTTAGCCCTATCCATAGTCGTTTTGGGCTAGTAAACCTGATAGGAGGACTTCCTAGGTTGATGTGCACAATCCAGTTACCTATATGTTGAATGGGCTCCTAAGAATAATAGACCATATGTTGAGAGAGAAGAACAATATGATTGACTAACTTGGGAAGCTTGTGCCTAAGGAAATTGTTCAGCCATCCATTAATTGTTGTCAAACTCTAGACAAATTTTCCCTAGGTTATATCATTAACTACTCCCAGTTTACTCACATTATCCCATACATTGGATTGCATTTTCCATGTAAAAACAACTAGAATCATACATCCAGAATAATCCTAGGAAAATGTGATCCCATGTGAACACCTGGCAGGTACCTCCTCTACCCAGTCCATCACAGGAAAAGTGGAAACCAAGATTTGTGAGATATGAAAAAGGATTCATAGATTGTAAAATAAATCCTTTCCTTTGGGAAAGCACTTCGCTTGTTGATAACAAAATAAGAAGGAAATGATAAGTTTCAAAAATCATGATGGGATGAGATCCACAAAATAGCCAATGGATTTGTTCTTGGTGTGATAGGGATTGATGAATGCAAACCACAAACCCATTTGGAACCTTTGCAAAGAATAAAGACAAAATAGAACTCAACATATGAAATATTCTAGAATTTTAGCCCTACTTATAGTTGTTTTGGGCTAGTAAACTTGATAGGGAGACTTCGTAGGTTGTTGTGCATGATCTAGTTACCTATATATTGCATCAAGGGCCAGTGTATCAAGCCATGGCATTCCTAGAATAGGAGTCCCTATAGAGAGGAACAGGAGGAGGAGATGCTCTTTGTAAATAATGATTCAACTGGGGATTAATATTTGCTACAAAATATATGAATGAAAGTTGTTTCTACATCCATTCTAATTTGCTATGCATGTTATAAGATGAAAAACGAAATGGTGAATGTGCCTCTCTTTTTCATCCAATTTGTAGCTCTCAAAGGCTATAATACCATGTTCTTGTAGCAAAACACCCCCAATACCCGTTCCACTAGCATCACACTGTATAGTGGATTCTTTTGTAAAGTCAGGACACGTGAGAATGGGGGCCAAAGTAAGCAATTCCTTCAACTATTGAAATTTGTGATCAATCAGAGCATCCAAAAAAAAGTTTCTTATTTAATCCTATCTGTTAATGGTGTTGCAATGGTAGCATAGTGGCAAATGAACCTTTGATAAAAGGAGGAGACACCAAGAAAGCCATGTATAGTGAATCCCAAACACAATACACCTTCTTGGGGTTAGCTTAGATCCCCTTTTTACTCACAATATGGCCCAAATACTCAACCTCAATTTGCATGAAAATATATTTTCTTTCTTTGGCAAAATTGAAAAAGGAAGGGATGCAAGATATTATTCATAAGACTTTGAAAAGAGGTAGGGGCATTTGTTGGTCCAAATGGCATGACAAGAAAGTGACACAACCCTTGGTTGGTCTTGAATTCTGTTTTGATTTCATCACCCACCCTCATGCATATTTGATGATAGCCAGACCTCAGGTCTATCTTAGTGAAGTAGCAGGCTCCCTTGAGCTCATCTAGCAAGTCGTCAATTCTAGTTATGGGGTACCTATTCTTGAATGTAATCTTGCTAAGGTCTTGGTAATCGATACACATCCTGAAGGAGCCATCCTTCTTCTTGACCAACAAGACAGGAGATGCATAAGGGGAGGAGATAAGCTTAATAAATACCATTTCAATGAGCTCTTTAACTTATGTAGCAACTTCCTGGTGCTCACACTTAGAGCATCTATAAGGCAGCTTATCAAACTGGTTTCAAGTGGGATTCCAAGTCAATAGGATGATCCACTTGCCTTTTTGGTGGGAGAGCTGTAGGTGGTTGAATGATGTCCTTATATTCATCCAAAAGATCTCTCAAGGATACATCCTTGGTCAATTTAATGGATTGATCTAAAACATCCTTGTTTAAATGCAAGACAAGGTTTGTGAGCATCTCTTAAACTCCTATTTCAGTTACTTTGCTATAATCAACTGAAAATCTGCATTATCCCTATTTCCCTTTAAGTGTACAAGCTGTCCACACATCACAAATTACATGTATAGCTAAGAGAAATCCATGGCAATTTTTCCCAACTATTTCAGCCACATTTGCAATCCGAATGGGTCCCATATCAAGTGTAATCAAGTCCACAATTGCCTTCTAATTTGTAGTCAAAATGAGTGGTACCTTAGAGCATATGTGAGTACTAATTTCATCATTTCCATTAGCCACTTGTACCTCAAGTGGCTGTTGTAGTACTGTGGAAAAACATCTCAAATGGTCAAGGGTGATTTATTTACAAAGCTATTGTCAAGAATCGTGTGGTGGGGGGACTTGCTTGAGCTGCTGCGCCAAACATACACTATATACACAAGAGGAAGCTCACTCAAGAACACAAGAAGAGAGATACATGACAAAACATTTTCTTGCTGATTTCTTATTCTTCTTTCACACACTATACAATGTACATAAAGTATAGATAAGATACAACATAAAGGAAAGTGGCCTACTAAGTCAAATAGTGCATAACAGACTACACCAATCGACTGGTGCTATATCTTTGCCAGTTGTAGATAGGTGTAACAAACTAAATATAATAAGTGATAAGTTAGTGGCCATGTGAGTATCATAATGACCACCAACGTGGTAAGTGTAGATGTGCGAACTCATCTAGCCACACAGACCATCATCAATGTCCACACGTGTTGAGCTTGTCATCTCAACACTCCCTCTCAAACTCAACTCTATCTCTACAACTCCAAGTAAGTTTCGAAACTTTTGAAGCTTCTCTGCACCCAATGCCTTTGTGAAAATATTAGCTATCTGATCCTGTGTGCTGACATATACCAAGTCAATCTCTCGTGCAAGTACCTTCTCTCTCACAAAGTGGTAGTGCACCTCAATGTGTTTTGTCCTAGCATGGAACACTGGATTCCTAGCTAATTTTATGCTGCTAATGTTGTCACAATGAATGACAACTGGACCATCTTCCTGCACATCCAAATCACCTAATAACTTTTGTAGCCATACCACCTCACATGCTGTCATAGCAGCACCTCTATACTCAGCCTTCGTACTCGATAAAGCAATTGTAGGTTGCTTTTTGCTGCTCCATGTAACTCCTGCACTACCAAGGGGAAACATGAATCCACTACTAGACCTTCTGTCTGACATGCTACTAGCCCAATCTGCATTTTTGTATCCAAAGACCCGTACATCCTTACCTACCTCATAAAAAAGTCCATAATGTAAAGTAGACTTCACATACCTCAATATACATCTAACTACATCCAAATGAGGCTTTCTAAGCATCTGCATAAACTGACTGGCAAGGCCAACAACATAGCTCAAGTCTAGCCTTGTGATAGTCATGTAAATTAGACTCCCTACTATCCTCCTGAACATAGTAGGGCTTTCTATCTCATCCCCAACGTCGGCACTCAACTTCACATTTTGCTCCAATGGTACTGAAAGAGGCTTACATGCTATCATACCATACTTGGATAACATATCCAAGCCATACTGGATTTGGGATAGCCATATACCATCATCACATCTGATCACCTCAGTACCAAGAAAGTATCTCAGCTCACCCAAATCCTTCATCTCAAACTTCTTCTTCAAGAAGTCCTTAACTTCAGCAATCCCATTGTCACTGTCACCTATAATAATCAAGTCATCCACATAGATGACTATGATGACCAAACATGCATCTCCCTTTCTCACATAAAGTGAGTCATCAGTAACAAAAATACAAAATCCAATATTGACAAGATTCTCTCCAATCTTGTTAGACCATGCTCTAGGTGTGCTTGCTTTAGCCCATAGAGCGCCTTCTTTAACCTGGACGCATATGTGGGATGCTCTAAATCGTCATAACTTACTGGTTTTCTCCATATACACTTCTTCTTGCAATTCACCATGCAAGAAGGCATTCTTAACATCCATTTGTTGCAAACTCCAACCTTTGGCTACTACCAAGGCAATCACACACCTAATAGTTGCCATCCTAGCAATTGGACTGAATGTCTCTTCATAATCTATGCCATATGTTTGAGCATAGTCTTTTGTAATGAGCCTAGCCTTATACCTGCTAACTAAACCATCCACATTATGCTTGACTTTGTAAACTCACTTACAACCAATAGCTTTCTTACCCTTAGGCAAGGGTACCGAATCCCAAGTATTATTGGCTTCTAATGTAGCCATCTCATCATCCATTGGTGCATCATCCCAATGAGCATGACCAACATCATCCTTAAAACAAGTGGGCTCAACATCCTCAACTAGTTTCACCATATAAGCATACTGGTGAGTTACATAACCTTCAAAGCCAAATCTTTTAACAGGGTATCTGACCTTGCTAGACTTGCATACCACTAGATCACTCAATGGAGCCCTTACATAACTATGAGCTCTCTGTACACCTGGTTTCCTGACTAAAGGAATACCAAGCTCATCATCCAAACTCTCTAAACCACTAGAATCTCCATCAAATCCCAAATGACTAGTAGATGCATCATTACCATCCAACACTTTCTTCTTTCATTTTTCTTTGCCTGCAACACTTATAGACACACTTGAAGATGTGGGGCTACTCCTTAGTCTCCCAGAACAAGGGTTCACTGTAGATGTAGTACCAGATGATGTTTCTCATCCACTAAGACTCCGTGATTCTTACTTTTCTTTTTGCACATAGCTATCATGATCATTATCATCATCTAATACATCACTAGCAGGTGCATACCAATTGTTTATCTTATCAAAAATAACATCCCTACTCCCTTTGAACTCACTTGTGATAGGGTTATAACAATGATACCCTTTCTCCTCTAAAGAGTATCCAATAAAAATACATTTTTTAGCCTTTGGATCAAGCTTCTTCCGTAGCTCATCTGGCACATGAACATATGCAACACATTCAAATACCTTCAAGTGTGATACGTCAGGCTTCTTGCCAATAAAGCATTCTTCAGGAGTCATCCCGTGAACTGCAGCTATGGGGGTTCTATTCATAATATAGAACGCACTATGGAAAGCTTCAAACCAAAAATGTTTTGGCATATTCTTTTAAGCCATTAATGCCCATGCAACTTCTGCAACCATCGTTTTGAGTATTTTTGTGTTCATTTTATTTTATTTCGTGTAACCCCATTTTTATGTGGGGTATACCTGCAAGTAAATTGCATCTTTATCCCATGAGTCCTCAAGAAGCCACTAAACTCATTAGAGAGGTACTCACTCCCTCCACCTGATCTCAAGTACTTCACAAGCATGTTTATGTTTCAACAGCTGCCTTGAAAGATTTGAAGTGCTCAAATACATCACTCTTTTTTTCATAAAATATACCCATAGCTTCCTTGAACAGTCATCAATAAATGTGATAAAATATTTGCTGCCACCAAGAGACACATTCTGTGTAGGCCCCCAAATATCTGTATGCACTACATCAATTATATTTTTGCTCACTTGTCTGTCCTGCAAGAAGGGTTGTCTCACCTGCTTACCAAACTGGCATGCTTCACAAACTTTATGAAATTCTGCAACTCTAAAAGAAGGCAAACCTGTAACCAATCCTTTCGACTAAATTAATTTCAGCCTTTGCACATTTGCATGTCCAATACGTTTATGCCATATTTCAATGTCTACAACCACTCCTTTTTCTTTAGTATACATAATAGCATCCATTGCAGGAATTCCAACATCTAAAGTGAACATGCGGCCAAATCTACTTTCTTTTGCGACCAACCTGCACCTATCATTAAAGTCTTCTAAAAAACAACCTTTTGCATTGAATTAAACCTGCAACTCTTGCTCTATCATTTGGCCAACAGACATTAGATTCTTTGTGATTGATGGCACATGTAATATATCTGCCAGACTCTTTGTCTAGCCATCATACAAGGACAAGGGAACCTTTCCAATGTGTGAAATTGGGTGGCATCATTCTGCATATAACCCAAATTTTGTAAGTCATGCATCTCTCCAAACCATTCAACATGACTGGTCATATGATTAGATGCACCTAAATTGACATACCATACATCATCATGTGTCCCCTTTCCTATAACTGCATTCATCATATGCTGCATAATAAAGAGGCGCTCATTTTTGTCTTCATTCTCTCGTGAAAATGATGCATAGTTTCCTTGCTGCAATTCATCATATGCTGCATAATAAAGAGGCGCTCATTTTTGTCTTCATTCTCTCGTGAAAATGATGCATAGTTTCCTTGCTGCAATTTAGCACTGCGAATATCATTCTTCTTAGCATAATAATGGGCTGCAATATGACATGTCTTGCCACAATAATGGCAAACAATGATAGAATTTTCAGAACCTCTATTCTGCCATCCACCTCTTCCTCTAGAGATCCCCCTCCCTCTAAAGTTTCCTCGGCCTCCTGAAACCTACATTTCACAAAATTGCTGATTGAACCTTTTTTTTGGTTATCGCCATCGCCAGCACGTCCCATACCATGGCCTCTTGAAGAGGATCTACCACGTCCTCTTCTTGAACTTGAGTAAAGTTCTTGGACCCATTCACCATTTTTTTTGATGAGTCACCCTGCATATTGATCTCTTCAGTAATCATGAGAGAGATCAACTCATCAAAATATGGAAATGACTTTTGTACATATACTGAAGTAACAAATGATTTCCATGCCTTCTCATTATTAAGGCCACTCAAAGCGGATGAAACCAAGTCATCATCATCAGGCATTGCATCAATCGCTGCTAAAGCATCTGCAATGCTTCTCACCTTCAAAACATACTCATTGATAGACATTTTCCCTTTCTTCAAGGTATTCAACTCTTGCTTGAGTTGAATCTTCCCTGCCTTTGTATTTACTGAAAACATGTTCTCAAAAATTGTCCAAGCTGCACGTGAAGTTTTTGCATTCCTGATATGTCCCAACATCATATTATCAATGACTGTAGATAGCCAGTACATCGCCTTTTTGTCTTTTGCACTCCATTCTTTCCATGCTTTTAATTCATCTGTAGTAAGAGGGATACCCAGCTCTGGCTCCTTTTCTTCACCTGAAACAAACTCATAAAGGCAATTTTCAAGGACGAAGTTCGTCACATGGAACTTCCATGAAGGGTAGTTATTCTTGTCCAGCTTCTCAATAATGGGATTTTCATTGTTTTCTACCATTATCACAAAAAAGGATACAACACAACAAGCTAGTCTTCTGCAGCCTTTCACAACAAGTGCACAGCAATACACCAAGTAACCTTTTTCACAGATTGCTCAATAGTACATGTAATCTGCAACCTGTTTGTAGATGAACCTTATGTTTTCTTCCTGGCAAATACCTCAAAATTTACAGATTCAAAATCTGTAACCTGTGCACCCACTTTCGGTCAATACAGCCAAAATCACAATGTACCCTAAAATTGCTGTCTACAACTTTGTGGCTCTAAAACGGGGTCTAAAACAGCCTCAGATGCCAAAAATAACTGTGCACACCAAATCTCACAGAAATCTTATATTTTCACTCTACCCTGCTTCAAGTGTCTCCACAGGCACTATCCAAGAGAGAGAGAGTGGAAGAATGGGAGAGCTTCTTACCCGTTGCTTGCTTGCTCAAACCTTGCTTCTTCTCCTTCACTTTAGCCTTCAAAATTAGCCTTTTTCAATAGCGCGGCTCTAATACCATGTCAAGAATCATGTGGTGGGGGAAGTGGCTTGACTATTGCACCAAACACACATTGTATACACAAGAGGAAGCTCACTCAAGAACAAAAGAAGAGAGATGGAGGTCAAAACGTTTTCTTTGTTAATTTCTTCTTCTTCTTTCACACACTATACAATGTACGCAAAGTATAGATAAGATACAACATAAAGGAAGTTGGCCTACTAAGTCAAACAGTGCATAAAAGACTACACCAATTGACCGGTGCTATATCTTTGCCAGCTGTAGGTAGGTGTAACAAACTAAATATAATATGTGATAAGTCAGTGGCCATGTGAGTATCATAATGACCACCAACGTGCTGACTCATCTAGCCAAGCGGTCCATCATCAATGTCCACATGTGTTGAGCTTGCCATCTCAACAGCTATGTGTGCTGCCACCACTATCAACAAGAATAAATACATGCTTCCCATTTATGTTTCCTTGTATGCATAGTGTACTTGGGCTTCTAGAGTCCATCCATGCATTCATAGATATAGAGCAATTAGAAGTAGTGGCATGTGGGGGTGTTGTATGATCAGTCCCATCCATCTCATGAGAAAGACAACCACTAGGGTCAAAGGAAAAGCTGCTTGGGGATTCAAATAATTTCTCATGGTCAAGGTCCTTCTCATGATCAATATTTTCAGCATGAACATAGGATACATAGCATTTGGGTCCTCATCCTCATGTTCATCATCTTCCAAGACATATATGCTGTGAAACTTGACAGTGGTTGTCCTATAAAGGCATTAAAAAGCATGGTCAGTTGTATATTTGTCCCCACATCTAAAACATAAACCTTAACTTTTCTTTCTCTAACTACTTCCATTGGTGGGATAAATTTCTGACCAGTTAGCTGATGCATTGCATGGTCTATTTTCAGCATACTTATTGTCTCCCTTTGGGGTGGATGTTGTCCCAAAACTGCCCTATTTTCTATCAGCATTAAAAGTGGAAAAAGTGGTATTTTGGGGCAATCACTAGATGTGTTAGTGTTATGATAAATCCCACCATATTGTTCTTGCCTTTTAGGGGTTCTTTATTGTCCAAAATGAGGCTGTAAATTATCACTCTTGTGGTACTTTTGGCCATATCTTTTAGCCAGCTCTATGGCCTCAAACAAGCTAGAGGGCTTTTGAGCCATTATGTCAACTAAAAGGCTTAGTTCTACCCCATAAATATAATTTAAATGCAACTTGGCATCATCACTAATAGTCTCTACATACATTGTCAAGTTCATGAACTGGTTGATATACTCCCGGCATGGTGAGATTACGATGATCAAGTTGGTACCATCTTCTTGTCAATTGTTTCTTTTCTACCGGGAAAAAAAATACTTGCACCATATGCATATTAAAGTCATCCCAATCACAGAATTGTTGATTTTCCCTTTGTATGTAATGCCACCACATATGGGCAAAGCCCTCTAAATGAAGAGAGGTGGAAAGGATCTTTGCCTCAACAGTGCATGGGTAGATATGAAAATAAGCCTCTATCTTAGAGATCCACTTTTTCAAGTAGATTGGGGATGGGGATTGTCCATTAATCTTAGTAAAAATAATTTTGTCATGTAGCTCATTAGTGCCTTACTGCCCATACATTCCATGTTGTCCATGTTGCCCAAGCATATGTTGTCTGTAAGGGCCATGCTGGCCAAATTTTCCATAAGGGCCTTGCTACCCATTTTTACCATGTGGGACATGCTACCCATACATCCCGTGCTACCCAAATTGAACATTAGGGCCTTGCTGCCCATAAGTGCCATGCGTGCCATGTTGTTTGTAAGTACCTTGTGGAGTGGGCTATCCATTATTTTGGGTACACATATAGCTACCATTTCTAGTGATAGGCTATCTTGAGCATGGGCTAGATGGATTGGCAACAAGTGATGGGAGGATAGGCTCATCATGCCTTGTTGAGGGTTCACCCAACTCATAGGTGCTAAAGGGAATACCTCACATCCCAATGATGCCTTGCTGGCCAGCATGGTCACCAAGAAAGGGGGCCAGTTGGCCTCAAGATTGGACCGATGCTCCTTTTCTTGCATCGAGGGGGCTGTCAATGTCAAGATAAGAGTGGTCATTTGCTCCATCAACCTAGTCATTGTGGCCATCATCTCTCTATGTCTCTCAACATGATGATTCTCATGTTGGCATAATGTGTTATTAAGCATAGAGTAATGATACAGTTCAAGGGGCATTTCTTCACACATCTCCTCGTGGTCCTCTTGGGTGGAGCTAGGGTCATTACTTGATGCCAAAGAGTCCCTGATTTCATGTTGAAACTCCTCTTGGGCCTTTTCTTTGTCTCTTTGTCTGCCATACTGAGTATTGTCCAAATAGACCCTATGGCACAAAATCTAAGATATCTTTAGCTAGGGAGCTCTGATTGAGGAAATTTTTTATTTAAAACAGAGGGGAGAGTGTCTTCTACGAGGCTATGTAAAAAATTTTATGATGAAAATTTTTCAAAATTGTCTATAAACAACTTTATATGTGGCTATATAGAAGGGGATTGTAACCTGTCCCATAAGACCAATGCACATCAAAATGGCTGTAACTCTCCAATGGGAGCTCCGATCAAGGAGCTTTCTAGCAAAGTTTCAGCTTTTTGGAGTAACATCCATTGGGTACTTAATTTTGTCCATTATGTTTGAGATATCACATCCTATGACCAATCTATGGGGTGTAGAAGAGCTATAGGAGCCACATCAATCAACTGCGGGCGCTCTATCTATGTGTATAACAAGGTGTTAGTCACCTATATGTATGGGATACTCCCTCTTCTTGGAGTCAGGATGGGTTGTACATTGGATTACAGTTTGAAACTCATGTCTAAAAACACATTTGTTAGATAAATCATTTTGTAGCATCCAAACACTCCTAGCCATGAGGCCATGTGGGTTGTTTGGTGTGTGTAGGAGCCCGCGGCTAGAACCTTTGAGCCAATGTCTGAGATTCAATATCAAGAAATAGATGAAAGGGCTAGACAAAGAGTAGAGATCCTTAGGAGGTATTCTTCTAAGTGCAACAATTCGATATCACTAAGAGTGAGAGGCCTTATTGACCTAATTAATATCCCAATTAGTCCATTAGAGGGAGAGAAGGAAGCTCTATCATTTCCCTTTCCCCAAGAAGTTTGTCTACTCCAAGTGGGAGTGTAATCCTCTCTCCCCCCGATACAAACCCCTAGAGTAAACTCGGTCATTATGATGGCACAACCAATTGTAATACCTACAAAATGACAGACTTGCCAGCTCTTGGTTTTTCCCTGCCCATTTTTAGTGGATTAGGAGAGGAGGATGTGGAACTCCATATTAGTGAGTTCCAAAAGTTAATGTTTAAGTACTAGATCCATGATGAATGACATTTTATGATGTTCTTGAATATGACTTTGAAAGGAAGGGTTGTGGTGTGGTGGCTTGGAACCTAGAACCATAACTGTGATAGATCTATTTTATGGGGCCTTTTGAAGAGAGTTTGTCCCTAAGAGAGGTGGTGAATATTGGCATATGTTTTGAATGTAACACGTCAAGAGCCTCATGAGAATGCTCAAGCTTATACCAAGAAATTGAAGGAGGCATTCTATAAATTGCAAGCCTCTATTCCCATTCCATCTAGTGTCCAACTATAGTATTTCCTACACGGATTGAATTTCAACATCCAAGTGTAGTTAAGTAGTGTTCCTCTCACTAATATAGATATTTCCATTACATGAGTGGAGGAGATAGAGTCACGATTACAAGTGGCCTATGCATCTAAGGCAAATCTCTATTCAATTCTAGGTTTGGCATTACCTACAGCTAGTGGAGGTCAAGATGCAATAATTCCACCCATAACAAACCCTAATACAAGAGGAGGCATCATGCAAAATATACATATCCTCCTAGCTCCTCCTAATGTTGTTATGCCAATGGCTAGCCAAATAAACCCATTAAATAGTAAAAGACAAATAATGAATGCCAATATAATGCCAATCAATCATCCACCAATACCTAACTAGGTGGTTAAGCCATTTGGGCCACCAAGCGGATGATTACGGTTATGAGTCTAGTGTATCAAATGTTCTTGGGGAAGTCAAGGACGTGATGAAGCATTATATTGACACGATAACTAAACAATACTGACAAATAACCATAGATGTAAACTTCTTAAAGAAGAATGAAAACTTGATTCGAAGTTGATGCCTTGAAGAGGGTGATCCATCAAGATCTAGTTGTAAGTGGTGTGGTGGTCAGCATCTCCTACAAAATTGCCCTCATGTGAAGTGTGACATATGTGGGAAGTTAGGACATATGGCCAATACATATTAGAGTAGAGTTATTTCACTCCAGCAAGGTAGTCAACAACCTAGGCCAATGAATCATTGCTCAAATGATGTGAATCCTTGAGGTGAGGGCCCTAAGAAAATCTTGAAAATGAGAAAATCCACCCTAGAGGAAGTACTCGGTGGAGTTAGTTTGGTAGAGTGCTTCCAATTGATGGAAATGCAGCTTCCAACAATGTGAGAGTGGTCACTAGGGGCCAAAAACTGAAAGAGGTTTATAATGATGACCCAAATACAAGAAAAGCTAAGTCTAAGCCTATCATGGTTGATAAGAAGGTTGCAAATGCCAATACCCAAGTGGGTCCTTTTAAATATAAAGGTGTCTTAAAGGAGCTAGTGGTTAAGTGAAAACGTAAGTCCAAAGTGAAGGAGGTTGTTAAGGTTGTTGGAAAGCCGAAAGAGAGGATGGTTAGGCAATAAAAAAATACTATTTTGCAAACTTCCCTGAGTTTGATCTAGCGAATGCCTTATGTGAAGTCAAGATAGATATGAACTTGCTTCAATTAATATGGTTGTCACCTAATGTTTGTGATGAGTTCAAGAAAATCCCATGAACGAGTTATGTTGTAGAACATGCTCGTATTAATTGATGGGTAGTGAATGGTTGGAAAATGTGGAGAAACATTGCCCTAGGGTGCAAGCGTATATTGATGGCATCTTGATAGAAAGTGCTATGGTAGCTCGTCTGTAAACATCATGAGTATGGATTTACTAGAGAGGCTTGGTTTTCCCATTTAGAAGGATGTTACAACTATCCTAAAAATGGTTGATGATAGTTTAAGACAGCTAGAAGGAATAGTATCTTAAGTACATGTAACAATAGCACATATTGAGTGTGTTTTTAATTTTTGTATAATTGGATTTTCTAGGAGACCAAACTATTAGTTGCTACTGGGATGGCCATGGATATTATACTTTGATTATTTGGTAGACAATCCATCCAATTAGTTGAGCTTTGGGCATGGGTCAAGGAGGACAATTTTGGACATCTATCCTGAACACCCATTGAATAAAAGGTCACCACTCCCGCTATAGAATGACATGCACTAAAACTTCAAGCTCTAGTGGGTCTAATGAGGGTTCCATAATGGAGGAGGTTTATCAAGTGTGTTTAAATGATTTGATGTGGGCAAAAGATCAAATATGTGATACTGATGTAATAGAGTGAGATCTTGGGACTCCTAATGATCCCCATCCAATCAAAATCGGTACTATATTATCTGATAATGAGCGTAAAAACTATGTATCACTCCTACAAGAGTTTAGGGATATACTTTCATGGATCTATGATGAATTGAAGGGGATTCCCCCTACTATTGCCATGCACATGATCCCACTGAAAGAAGGTAGTAAGCCAGTAAGGCAGAAGGTTAGATGAATGCCTTTTGAGTTGAGAGATTCTCTTTTTGAGGAATTGATGTGTCTAAGGAAGGTAGGTCTAATCTTTCCTATTGAACACACTAGATGGTGCTCATGGGTTGTGATGATAATGAAAAAGAAGAACAATCAAATCTACCTATGTGTAGATTTTAAGGAGCTAAATAAGCAGATAGTGAAGGAATACTACCCTTTGCCCATTATTAACCAGATTTTAGATCAATTGGCTAATTGAGAAATGTACTACTTCATCGATTACTTTGTGGGCTATAATCAAATGGCCATAGTTGAGGAGGATAAGTTAAAAATGACATTCACTACATTGTTTTGTACCTTTGTATACCATGTTATGGCTTTTGGTCTATGCAATGCTCCTTGGACTTGGCAAAGAATAACTGACAAGACATTTGCCAATATATCCCTTGAAGAACTTAAGGTTTTCATAGATGATTTGGGGATGGCTACCACAATCTATGATAGACAACTCATCATTCTAGGTAAGTTCTTTAAGCATTGTCATGAGTACTGCATAGTGTTAAATCCACGAAAGTGTGTATTCAGGGTTCCTTACGGCTTATTGTTGGGCCATGTGGTGAGTGCAGATGGCATTGAGGTGCCTACTTCATTGCCTCCCAAGAGAGCAGTAGATCACCCTATTGATTTGGAGCCCAACTCAAAGCCAATCAATAAGCCACCCTACAAATTTTCCAAGTGTGAGCGAGAGGAAGTAGCCAATCAAATCAATGGGATTCATTGAACCTAGTTCTTCACCCTATGCATCTCCAGTCTTGTTAGTCAAAAAGAAAGATGGATCTTTTATGAAATCTACAAAGTTGGGCCCCATCTGACTCTTCTCGGCTTCCAGATCCAGCAGCCGCTTCACAACCTCAAACCTTGCGGGGATTAAATGGGGGATCAAACGACCTCAAAATGGAGATCCGAGACTTGCATTGGATTCCTGACGTCGTTTTGCATCTAGAAAAATTGTAGCTCGGCCATCCGCCACCGTTTGATTTTCCATGAAAATAAGCACTAGCGCGAGGAGAAGGTCTAGCATAATCTGACAAAAAACCCAAGCTAGTCGCTAACCAACTGTTGCAACACAACGAAGCTAAAAAGAACAAGCAAAGAGGTCATCCTAAGTGGTGGTCTGAACTACCTACCTAACTAAGGACAACTGAGCCATGAGCTTCTATTAGGCAAGAACTCCTATAGCATGATTAAGAAATACTTTCTTTTAGCACATTGCTCTTTAGCCTCTTATTTTCCATACTTGGGCGTGTAAAAAGGAGGGAGCTGAGCATAGTGACCCAAGGAGAATAGGGCATTGGCCTCAGGTCCTCTCTCGATACCTGAGAACCTACCAAGCCCTCGCAAGGTGACACTGAATCCTTTTCTATCGCTCACTTTTATTTTCGCTCCAACCTTCTTGTAATCTTTGTTTTTCAGCTAGATGCCACCCCTCGGAAGGCAAGACATCGGCCCTAGGTCTTGTCTCATCCCCAGGAATCTACCAGGCCTTCGCAAGGCGATAAACAACAGCTCAAGGATTTTTTTTTCTTTTCTTTTCTATTTTTATAGGGGTTAGAACCCCTTTTTACACACCTCCATATATTCATATATTGTCTTTCAGATATGTAGGGTTTTTCCTCTTTTCATCATTATTTTAGTAGGCTTCTCTAATGGCCTCACAACTAATAGGAACTCCTAGAACGGCCGCCTAGCAGGCTAGCAAAACAGGGTCACTAGAATTGCCTTCTAAAACACGTCTTTCAATGCTTGACAATGCCTTTTCAGGAGGCAATAACTACTCAGACCTCCCCCAAACATACAGAGCCTAAACCTGGGACTTCATGCCTCGAGTGCCGGTCCCCAACAACAAAAGAAAGTAATCGTTACACACACATATATCATTAATTGCTTAAGGAAAAAGATTCGGAAAGGGGATGAAACCACCTGGAATGGCCATAAGAAGCTCCTTCGCAAGAAAAGGCTCCCTCCAGCAACTTCGTCAACTTGTATGATGCAATCACTACAATAAAAAACCATTAATTGTACCTTCACCAAACAGACATAAGACCCTCTTGGCCTAAAGAAATGGCACATTTTACTGCAAATTAACTGGCTCTCTTGGCCTAAAGAAATCAAACATGACACTACAAATCTAACTAGCCCTCCTGGCCTAAGGAAATGGATCATTAAAACCTTAAAACAACTGGCCCTCTTGGCCTAAAGAAATCAAACATGACATGAAAAAAAGGAAATTAAGCAAATTATATCATATAGATCCCTCCTTTGGAAGAAGGCAGATATACAAAAATACACTCCATTCCGAGGGAAAAAATAGGGCTCTCAATGTCCCTAAACTAAATGCATCAAGTTGTGACCCATACCTCCTGCATATATAGTAAGAGGCGTACGCATAGCATGTCGTTTGATCAACCTATGGGTCCAGGATAATAGTGGTAGATGGGTCTCAGCCACTCTTCTCATTACCCATATCAACCATCACTTGCCATATAACATGTGGTCTGATAAAATTCCCCACAAGCGACTAGGTCCCATCTCGTTATCAAGAGCGACATCCGGACTAGGGCCGCAGTTGAAGAAGAGGTTCTCTTCATAAGCAAAATTAGTTAAGGAATCCGCAAAATTATTCCAATAATGTGAAATCAGCAGAAGAGATATGCTCTCAAATTCATCAAGTAGGGTTATAGCAATTCGATGATACATGCGAAGGATGGGATTCCGAATTGTATATGTCCCATTAAGTTGTTTTAAGATTAGCTGGGAGTCCAACTTTACCAACAACCGCTGAATACCACCTATCTTGGCAATATTCAGTCCTATAATCAAGGCTTTATACTCTGCCATGTTGTTAGTGAATCCTACCCCAAGATAAACTTTTAATTTCATTGTAACTCTACGTCGGGGATCTCGAATAACTACTCCAAGACTCCCTTTTTTATTAGGCCCCCGAGACGCTCCATCAAAGTATAATGTATATGTCTATAATGGTTTTACACAGCCAACCATCAAGAACTCCCCTATTCGTGATTATGATAGTCAAAATTCAACATATTTAGAGGATGAACTGATAGCCCCATTCCACCTTCTTCATTAAACTCAACATGGATGCTTGCCAAAATTTGTAAAAAGTGATGGCATAAAACTTTGATCTTCCACACAAAGGTACAGTCTTCTTGCTCAATCACTTTGTATCCCTTGCTCCACCAGATAAGCTTCCCCTGATGATATCTTTGCTTGAGATATGGGTGCTCCAAATAAGGGATTAACCGCCCCATCAACTAGTTTAAGCTCTCCTGCAGGTCTCAAATCAACCCCAGCAAAGACCGACAATGCATTTAGCATGTTAGCATATTCAAAAATAATAAGGTTTAATCTTATTAAGATTAACCTTATTCTTAAATTCCACTCCCTGTAGATCAGCTAATAAAGTGTGATACGAGTGGCCGAGACATTGGGGTTTTTTTGTTATAGGGGCATGGAGTGATTGCCTTTGAAAGCATTAAGCTTAAAAATAAAGAAATGGCCATGAATATTTATGACCAAGAGATGTTGGCTATCTTGCATGCAATAAAGAAATGGCACCATTATTTGTATGGCAGTCGATTTAGAGTTCAGAGTGATCAATCCTTAAGTATTTCCTCACTCAGTCTAATATTACTCCAAAGACAGCATAGGTGGGTAGCTACACTGCAAAATTATGATTTTAACATCACTCATATGAGGGGCAAAGATAATATGGTGGCTGCTTCTCTTTCTCGTATGTGGGATTGGAAAGTTTCACAATGATTGAGCTACATAGTGATTGGATTGAAGAACTACATGAGGCTTATCTTTTGGATGAAGAGCTCAACTATATTTTTCAAAAATTACAACAAGGTCTCATGGAAGATAACTTGCATTATCAACTTAAAAATGGCATTATCTGGTTAAATGGCAAGATTGTCATTCCCTCTGTCTCTTCTTTTACATGGAAAATTATGGAGGAGTTGCATTTTTCTCCATCAATTGGACATCTTGGAGTTTTCAAGACCTATGATAGGATCAACAAAAGCTTCTATTGGAAAGGATTGTGGAAAGATATCAAGGACTTTGTCATGAAGTGTATGCCTTATCACAACAAAATAAGGACAACACCCATAAGTTAGGTAGTTTGTTGTAGCCATTACCCATTCCTATAGGTAAATGGATGCACATTACCATCGACTTCATTACTAGTTTGTCTACTGCCAAAAAGAGATGGAATAGTATATATGTGGTGGTGGATAGACTCACCAAGGTAGCCCATTTCATTTCAACCAAGTCCTAGTTTATTGCTTCTCAAGTGTCCAGTCAGCTCATGGAGTAGATTTTTAGACTATATGGATTACTGCAAGTGATTGTTCACGACAGAGACTCAAAGTTCATGAGTAATTTTTGGCAGGTAGTATTCACATACATGGGCACTAAATTGGCTCCTTTTATAGTCTATCATCTCACAGACTGATGGACAGACAGAAAGGGTAAATAAGTGGTTGGACACTTATCTTCGCCATTTCTATTATGATGTCCAAAATTCATGGGATTCTTGGTTACACTTGGTTGAGTTTGCCTACAACAACTCCATCCATGCTAGCATTGGAGTTTTGCCCTTTGAGGCTATGTATGGATATAAGGTGCCCTTACCCAGAGTCATATTTAATGAAAGAATCAACCCTCATGTGAGAGTTGGTTTTCGGAGCCCAAAAAGTGCCAAAAAATTGCCAAAAAGCCTGAAGTTTAAGAGGAAATTGGATCCCGCTGAAGGCGGCAGCTTTGCAGGCAGGTAGATTTTAAGTAGCAAGTCGATGGGAAAGCGCTCGCGAGGTACCCCTTGTCTCGCAGATTTTACATAATTTTTCTATCAGTCAGAATGGACCCTGATCAGATCCAGGTTGTGCAAGACATCGATCCAGACATGTAAAATTTTTCAGAGCTCAGTTTGGACACCGGACGGGGAAGATGTGCGAAATTTTGGCAAAGCCAATTGAAGAGCCAAGGGGTGCCACCCCTTCGGGGGGGGCTTGATACCCCCAAAAGTTGATGACGGAGGGGAGGGGGAGCGTTTTTTTTTTGTCAAAGAAAAAACAAAAGGGGGAGGGGAGCATAGACAACAAAAATGAAGAGGGGGGGGCTCATAAGCCATAGAGGTGGTTACAAACAAACCCCTATCTGATGTCATGGCTGAGATGAAGAATTTTCATGGATCCTATTGCTTGTCTTTGCCCTTGGAATGGCTGCTTGAAGATGAAGAATAGAAACCAGTCTATCTCTCTCCTCTTTGTCTCTCCTGAATGAGGCAATTCATGTGGGAAGAATCAAGAAGAGAATCGGGTGGTGAACGCTTGTCCGGCATGGTACCGGATCACTCCCAAATCGATGGAGGGCTAGAGTTGGCTGTTCGAAGGTGGGCTGAGCCTTGAATGAGGGCTGATTTGTAGTCTCGAATCAGATTTTAAAACCCACAAAGAAGGAAAAAAACGGTAAATCTATTTTACAAAGGAAAATTGCTTCTTGCTTATATTTGATTGAGCCAATGTTGTTCTTATGGAGCGAAAATTGATAGACATGCTATTTATTATTTGTTCTATGCTGACATAGTGGAAAAATAAAAAAACATAAAGTCAAAATGCTGGAAATAATTTGTAGAAACCCGTAAAATACGGTTTTTATAAGAAAAATGGAGTTTTTGGTGTTTTTGAGTGGGATAAACCAATACACATGGGATAAAATGCCAATAAAGTCTATATTTCTGCTATTCTAAGAATCAAGAGCCAAAGCTTTGAAAATATATCAAAAATTTTATTGAAAAAATAGAAAAAAATGCAAGAAAATAGGAGAAACATAAGAATACGCCTCAAAAAAACAAGGAAAAATATAATAAATGTTTGTGAATGTATAGTAGTGGTAGAGCATGAGGTTTGGCCTCAGTTTGCCCCATCTTTTTGTCACAGTGTGTGATTTATCACTTTTCATACATTAAACCATGAAAAAACACCCTCTATACATCAATGCAACGAAGCAAAACCTAAACGGTGAGGGGGAGGAGGATTTTGTGCAACAGTTTGAGGGCTGAAATAATACAAATTTTGATTGCTTTTTCTATGCATAGCATTTAGGAAACGGTCTATTTGGAAATAAGGGATCTAGTAGCACAAGGTTCACCTTGGTGCTAGATTCTTGCAACGAAGCATATACGTATTAGTTGGAATTCATGAAAAGACTGCTTTCGTACCAGTACATAGGCTGATTTCGAAACATAACTGTTTGTGCATGATGAGACATCCACTATTGCATTGATCATACATATGATATCAACTCTTGGAAATGCATAGCAATTGTTTGAATTATAGTTGGCCCACGCTTGAGAGGGTGAGATTCCCCTTGATGTAGGTTAGCCATTCGTATCTTGGGGGAAATTATTGGTGAGGAAACATGGTATCTCGTAGATCTCACTGGAAAAAAAAGAGGGGAGTCTTATGCGAATGTGTTTATATGTAAAAGTAGTGCATCGAGGGGCCAATCCCCAAGATGTAGGAGAGCTGCAGTGGGGCCACGGCAATTAACCGATGGGGTGCCTCCTATGCCTATGATACGTGGCACTTATTGCCAATATGTGTGGGATACCCCCTTTGAGGGGTTTTGGAGAAGGTGTCATTGGACTCTTATCTAGCTACAAACACAATATTAGATGTATCTAGTGTGCATTTAGTTATTACAGACGCTCCTGGCCCGCGAGGCCGTGTGGTGATGGAGTTGTCTATTGTGTGCATGAGGTCCAACTAGTGCCATAGCCAGTGCCGGCCCATTTTTTGTCCCATCATCATGGGAAAGAAGAGCCAGAAAGAATGTAGACCCTTCTTCAACAGTGTAAGATGAAACTTAGGAAATCTCAAGACCAAATGAAGATGTATGCTAATGAGAAGAGGTGCTATCATAGGTCAACATGAGAAGAAGCTTCGATCTCATTCCATCATTGAATATTTGATCACATGGAGAGGTTTACCACCCGAGGAAGCTTCTTAGAGGCCTAATTCTGTATTAGATGAGTTTCCTTTACTAAGAGACACATTGGTGTAGGCTGAAGCCTACTGACTATGGAGCTAGTTATGGTGTAGACATAGCAAGTTGTTTTAGAACAATTTTTATTCTGCCTAATTTTCAAAATTATGCCACTTACATAGGGTCAAAGTACTATTCATGAGCTATGTTCTGACATGTGGCATATCTCATTTGGACACACTTCTACTAGAAGTTATGGAAAATTTGGTCCACAAGGGTCTGTTTACACAACAAGCTGTCTACTTTATTTTGAGCTCATCAGTTGAAGACTTTATGGCTTCAAATACTTCTAAAGAATTTCTGATCATGTATATAGTTGGGGCCTACTTTGTCCTTCTGTTTCAGTCCATATGTTTGTCATCTTTCATTCATTTTTCCATTTGTAAAGCTAAAAAAAATAAAGTAGTACTCTGTTCTATCCATCCTTTTCCAGTCTTTGTAAGTTTGTTTTTGAGGGCACAAACCTTTGGGATGGGATGGATTGTAAGAAGCTGGGAAGAATAAGGATTTAGTGTGTAAATAATATTGATGCCACGTCACACTAACATTGGTATAAAAGGAGAGGACATGTGATTTTTCTCATCTGTTGTCACATTAATACATTATTGTTCTCCTCCTCTTCACCTTGCTCTTAGCTTCAATGGCTTCTTTCTCTTTCTTGTCTTTCTCTCTCCATTTCTATTATTTCTCTCTTCTCCTCACTCTACTTCTCTCTCTTCTGCACTCCTATCTCTTCTACAGTCTTCTCTCGCCTCTTTCTCTCTCTCTAGTTCACTTCTTGACAGAAATAGTTGTAATTGTAGCCACGAGCCCACCCACCAGCCATAGGGAGGTTCAAATCTTTGTCTTGTCTATGGGCTATTATCTTCAGCTCATTAATTCATTGGTTGAGTACTCATTACCTTTGATGAATCTTCTAGTGCACAACCATGTTTTCAAATGGACTTAACAATGTGCAATGGCATTTGAGGATGTTAAGATAGGATGATCTAAAATGCCAGTGTTAAAAGCTCCAAAAAGGGGTGAGGTTTTCCATATGTTTACGACTACAAAAGGCATAGTATCGGTTCTTGCCTATCTGAGATTTGGAAGAATATCTTTATTATCTGATTGTTTTTGCAAGCCAAAAATTAGGCGTTTCAAAGCTGTGTTATAGTTATTTAGAAAAAATATATTTAGCTATGGTGTTCACCACACCAAGAAGTTTAGAAATTATATTCTTTATGAGAAGGTAGTATTTTTCACCAAGGCTGAGGGTCTATGATTATTGTTGAATAAGCTTCAACCCCTTGATCACCTAGCCAAGTGCATAATCTCTTTGCAAAAGTTTGATTATGAGATTCAAATTAAGCTACCAAAATTACAATACATTGTTGACTGTTTAGTAGATTTTGGTGAGCTTAAGGAAGAGTGGGCTGATATTAGTGACTGCAAGAATATATGCAAGGTTGATGTAGCCTCAATATCATCATGGTATATGTCTATTACACATTATCTATCCATAGGTAACTTAGTAGAAACTCTTTCTAAATCTAAGAAGAGGAAGATTAAGCAACAAATACTTCACTTTTCCGTTATAGCTGGTGTCTTATAATAGAAGGGGAGTGGATGATGTGTATCATCATTGCATGCTGCCTGATGAGGTACCATTCATTTTAGAGGAATGATATGATTTACCATGTGGGGGTCATTTTGTTGGATGGCTTACCACCTAGAAAGTTTTATGTACTAGCTATTCGTGGCCAATAGTTTTCTAGGATGCTTTTGCATATGTTAAGCATTGCGATATCTATTAAAGACATAATGTTAGGAAAATTTGTAAGAGACCACTAAATCCTATTTTGGTGACCTTTCCCTTTGAGAAGTAGGGCATTGACTTTGTTGGACATGTGTATCCTTTGTCTATTACACGAAAGTGTTATATCATTGTGATGACCGACTATTTCACGAAGTGGTCTCTGAAGCTTGCACTACATTGAAGGAAAATGCCAAGGAGACATTCAGTTTCATTTTAGAGAAAAAAATTTGCCAGTTTGGTCCACCTAAAGAGCTCGTGTTTGATCATGGGACACATTTTCTAAATAAAGTGATTAAGGCTTTGACAAAATCTCTAAAGATTAAATACAATAAGACCACAGTTTATAACCCCCAAGTGAGTGGGCAAGTAGAGAGTACCAATAAGCAATTTGTGGGGGGATTTTATCCAAGATGGTATCTGGAGGTAAGTGTGATTGGGATAAAAAGTTGTATGTGACTGTTTGGGCTTAACTATACCCCTTTCAAATTAGTATACGGGGAAGAGTGTGTTTTACCTTTGGACATTGAGCTACCTATGATAGGGTTCCCTCTAAACCATTCTTTCTATGAGGAGGAAGTATTGCAAGAAAGGTTTACTTGCCTAGCATATCTTGATGAGATTAGATTACAAGCCTTGTTATATCAAAAAGCAAGAAAGAAGTGAATCAAAATGCTTCATGACCTTCATGCTAGAAAGTATAAATTTTCCAAGGGTTAATTGGTCATATATTATGATGCCCGTCATGAGCTATTCGCAAGCAAGCTAGAAACCAAGTGGGATGGCCCTCATAAGATTATTCGTATAGGAAAGAATATATTTATAGGCTGTTTTAGCGGATTTGCAAGGGATAGAGTTCAAAACTAAATTAAACTTTTACAAACTGAAGCCTCGTTATACATAGAGGCCAACATTGGACTTGGTGCCTTTGTAAGTCACTTAGAATTCAGCCTAAACTCAGAAAGGATACCAAGACTATTGGATAGAAAAAGTCATTCCTTATCTTAAGCATCCATATTTAGAGCAACGGTACCACCAATGCAAAGTGATCTGGTGGAGTAAGGTTTATCACATTATTGAGTGGCAAGAAGGATCTTTCACATGGGACATTTGAGTCTATTTTGCCATTAGTGAGGAAGGAGGGATTGTACATGTCTTACACTCCCTCTCTAGGTTAGACTTTGAATATTATAAAGTACAAGTAGATTGATCGTTATAGTAGATTACATCAATGAAGCCTTGGTTTATACATTATATTTTGATGGAGCTTCTCGAGGACCTGCTAAGCATGCGAGTATAGGGGTTATCATAAAAGATCCCCATCGTCAAGTGATTTTGAAAATGGGAGTGTATTTAGGCACCGCTTTTACTAATAACATGGAAAAATACAAAGCTTTGCTTATGGAGCTAAATTTAGCTAGACATGGTAGTATTCACTAGTTATTGATGACATGCGACTTGCAACAATTAGTGATCAACCAATTGAATGGGACCTATAGTATGAGGGATCCCATTCTAAGGATGTACCATCATGTAGCCTTGGATAGCCTTGAGATCTTTGAGGCAGTGGCTTGCCAGCTAAATCTCCATCAGTGGAATCACTTTATAGACTCCCTGGATAATATACCTTTATTGAAGATGTCTTTCTCAACTATGGTCCTCAGGGGCTTTTACAATTATCATCTGATGTTAGTGCACCGGTACTATGGGGACTGCTTGTTGTTGAATGTCCTATTTTGGCCACCAATGGTTAGTACGGGTTATGATCTAGGTAGCAATTGACCACCTTCATATTCTTTCATGGATACTCGAATCGTCCAACAACATATTTGTCAGACTCCCCTTGCCATTTATGCAGGGGGCTTAGCTAATAATTTGATGCATTTAGTGTAGCATCTGAGGATCCCATCCCCTTGGTCTAGTTTTGTGCTTCAGTATGGTTATGTGGGGACCAAGGGTTTTCTTTTAGCATTAGGTTGTTGAATGATGTGCTTTATGATTGATTCTATTAGGCCAAAAGGTCCATTTCTTTTGTAGTGAAATGTTATATTTTGTTAGACCAAAAGGTTCATTTGTTTTATAGAGAAATTGATTTATCTTGTTATAGACCAAGAGGGCCATGTGTCTGTTTGGTGTAGGTGTGTTTAATGGTTCTTTATTTTAGTGTTGCACTAGATAAGTTTGAAGGAGCACCTAGAGGGAGCCAATTACTATGTGGAAGATTTTTGCGGCTAGTCCAAGTGATATCTTTCCTTTCCAAGTTCTTTTTTCTTAAGTAGAATGTGTTATGTGTGTATTTTGGGGATTTTTCTTTCTTGTATCGAGGACCGGCAGTTCAAGGCATGAAGGATTAGGTTAGGTATGTCTAGGGAGGTTTGAGCAGTTGTCTACCTCGTATGAAGACATTCTTGGGCATGTAAATAGCTATTTTAGAGGGTAGTCCAAGTGACCTTGTCCAACCAGCCTACTAGGGAGATGGTACTAGTAATCCCTATTAGTTGTGAGGTAGCTAGTAAGCCTTTCAAATAGAAAAGAAAAGTAATAAATATATCTAAAATATATATCATATGAAGGTGTGTAAAAAGATATTCTAACCCACACGATAAGGAAAAATAAAGAAAGAAAATTATCAAAGAGCTGATATTCATCTCCTTGTGAAGGCTTGGTAGGTTCCTGTGTGGACGAGTAGACCCAAGGCTGATGCCTTATCTTCCTAGGGGTGGAATTTTGCCGAAAAGGAAATAAGAATGGTTGGAGAAAAAATAAAAGTGACTGAATGATAAAAAGAAACGTTGTATCACCCCATGAGAATTTAGTAATTTCTTGGGTTTCAAGAGGGTACCGAGATTGTTGACTGATTCCCTATTCTTCTTAGACTACAATACGCTTAGCTCTCTCCTTTTTACACATCTGAGTACCAGATGATAGAGAATAGAGACTTAGATAAAGAGAAAAAAATATATAAATGAGATAGGATATAGGAGTACTCGCCTAATAGAAGTTTTTAGCCTAGTTGTTGTCTTAGGTTAGCTAGGTGGGTCAAACTACCACTTAGGATGGCCCCTTTGATAGCTCTTTTAACCGTCTATATTGGAGCAGTTAGTTAGAAACTAGATTTTGACTTCTTTGTCAGATTATGCTTGGCCTATCCCTCGTGGAATTTATGCCTTGATTTTGTCAGGGGGTAGGGTGAGAGTTATGTTGTCCTATGTTGTGTATTTCATTTGAAGTAGCTTGATGTTCTTTACATTTTGTGTGTGTGTAGATCAGTTCATGGGTTCAATGGGCTGATTCACGCTATCCCATGGCCGCCAATGAGAGCTGATTTTAAGAAGAAATTTAAAGTGTAAAAAATGCATGGGAGCTATAAAAATGGCAATTTTGGTGAAAAATGTGTAGATCATAGATCAAGGAGTTGGAGTTTTTCTAGGTGGATTTCGATGCAAGGAATCCAAAATATATCAATTCATCGATCAGAGCTTGTTTGACCTCCCATTTAATGGTCGCAAGGTTTGGCATTATAAAGGAGCTACCTGATCTAGAAGTCGAAAAGTGAGTGATGGAAGCCAAGGTGATAGTTTTCAATACCAAGAAGTTGACCATCCAGTCAGATTGCAAATTTGAGGCCGTTTACCCCTCCTTTGGCCCAAAACCGCTTTTGCCGACAATTCGGACGTGAAGGAAATGAATCAAATAATTTACCAATTAGTGTTTAATGAAGCTTTTGAAGCTTCAAAATGCCAAAATCTTCATGAATAGGAGGGAAGGCATATTTTTTTGATGCCCCTTATTTTTATTAAAAGATGGATTTTGTAACCCTTCGGATCATGCCTCCTCCCACTACAAGGATATGAGGCTATAGCAACAGGCGTTAGCGATGACAAATAGCGGCATCGCTATTAGAGATGATAAATAGCGGCGTCGCTATTAGCGATGCAAATAGCGACGGTACCCAAAGCAAAAAACGAGGGCCGAAACTCGAGCGCGTCATTTTTTATGCATTCACAAAAGAGTGAGCGAGAGGGAGAGCGACCATCTTGTTGAGAGGGAGAGAAAGAGAGAAAGAAGGCTTTTCATTGCCGCCAATGCCACTGCCACCATTCGTGAACAAGAGGAGGAGGTGTACGGAGGGTGAAGAGGAGCCACCGTCGTGAAGAGGAGCCGCAAACCCTTCTTCGAGTATTTACGGTGAGTGCATTGTCCATTCTTGCTTTGCTTTTGTGTTATCTCTCTCTCTTTTACTTGTTTTTGGTATAATTTGTGTATATTGAGAGAGGGAGAGGAAATGAGAGAGAAAG
This sequence comes from Lygodium microphyllum, assembly GCF_053477565.2. Classification (NCBI taxonomy): domain Eukaryota; kingdom Viridiplantae; phylum Streptophyta; class Polypodiopsida; order Schizaeales; family Lygodiaceae; genus Lygodium; species Lygodium microphyllum. The sequence continues at coordinate 147,752,283 of NC_141146.1, read as the reverse complement.
AGAGGGAGAGGGAGAGGGAGGGAGAGGAAATGAGAGAGTGAGAGGGAGAGGGAAAGAAAATGAGAGAGGGAGAGGGAGTTTTCTCTCTCTCTTTTACTTGTTTTTGGTATAATCCATGTGTATTGAGAGAGGGAGAGGAAATGAGAGAGAAAGAGAGGGAGAGGGTTTACGAAAAAAAAAGAGGGAGAGGGAGACGGAGGGAGAGGAAATGAGAGAGGGAGAGGGAGAGGGAGGGAGAGAGAGAGAAAGAGAGGGAGAGGGAGAGGGAGAAAGAGGAAATGAGAGAGGGAGAGGGAGAGGGAGGGATAGGGAGAGGGAGAGGGAGAGGGAGAGGGGGTGGGAGAGAAAATGAGAGAGAGAGAGAGAGGGAGTTTTCTCTCTCTCTTTTACTTGTTTTTGGTATAATTCGTGTGTATTGAGAGAGGGAGAGGAAATGAGATAGAAAGAGAGGAAGAGGGAGAGGGAGGGAGAGGAAATGAGAGAGGGAGGAAATGGAAAAGGAAGAGGGAGGGAGAGGGAGAGGGAGCGAGAGAGAAAGAGAGGGGGAGGGAGAGGGAGGGAGAGCAAATGAGAGAGGGAGTGTTGAGATATCGAGCTCCACTCGTGATACGCCAGGGTGACCGTTGTGCATTTATGTCACCGACGTGTCAGTTGCAGATGCAGTTGGTACACCGCCCATGAATAATAGCTACATGATAGCTATCCTTATCTACTCTACTTCGTGGCTCAGTTAGTATGCCACCTTAGTTAGTTGAGTTTGGTTTGAGACCCATATATAGGGTTCTTCTATTTCTTTGTACTAGAGTTCTTTTGGCTTACACAAACTAAGAAGAGGAAAACTGTTTTCAGCCTCCACCTCTGTGTGTATTCCCCCATTGTGCAAGCAAGAAAGCTACAAGTGAGACTCCTTCCTTCTCTCCCACAATCTTGACATGGTATCAGAGCCTTGTTCGTGGTAAGGAGCTCAAGAAAGCAAGCCAAGCTCGCGGTGGTCTGGTAAGAGGAGCAGTGTTGCTTTCATTCTCTGTTTTGGGAGCAGATCTCTGCAGGTAGCACAGCTGGAAATTGCAGGAGTGCATTGTCTCAGGTTGAGACGCCCTTCGCGGTGAAGCAAGAGGGCAGTATATGCTGCGGGAGAGGGCTTTAGCCATCGGCGTCCCTGTTTTTTTGATTTGAGGCCATTTCGGGGCCTGTTTTGAAGGCGGAAGTTTTCTGCACGCACTCAGGAAAAGGCCCTGTTTAATGCTGTGCGGCCACTGTTCTACAGGTCGGTGAAAAGTTTCTGTAGAAATTGCATTGTATGCTTGTGCGCAGAGACATTGGGAGTTACAAAATCATCCCTATTGCCTGTTGATGCAAAATCGTCACTAGGAAGTGACTGTGTGGTCAAATACCACTTTCGTTAGTTTTGCAGATTTGCCTTTGTGAGGCTGAAGCTGTGCTGTTTGCAGTGACATAATTTTTTGCAGTGTTCTGTAATGGTGTCTGATTCTCTCTCACAGATTGTCACTGAAAAGCTTGACAAGAACAACTTCCAAGCATGGAAGTTTAGAATGACGAATTTCCTTATGGGAAAAGGATATTGGGAATTTGTTGCAGGAAATGAAGAAGAACCAGTTCTTCCTGATGTTCCCAATCAACAGCAAATGCAGGCATTTAAAGCATGGCATGAGAGAGCCAGGAAAGTTATGTACTGGCTGTCTAGACTCTATGATTGTGCATATTCAGGATGCAAGTACGCCAAAGGAGGCATGGGATACTCTGTCAAAGATGTATAGCACAAATACACAAGCCAGGAAAATGCAGCTCAAGCAAGAGTTGCATAATGTGCAAAGAGAAAATATGAGCATCAATGACTACCACATGAAGGTGAAGAAGATTGCAGATGCACTTGCTTCCATTGGGTCGCCAGTGGAAGATGATGATTTAGTTTCTGTGACCTTGAATGGTCTAGGAAAGGATTATGCACAGTTTCGAACATCCATTTCAGTTCGTGAAAGATTTCCTGATTTTGAGGAGTTGATTGCTCTTCTAATTTCTGAGGAGCAGAGAAATGGTGGTGCATCTTCTTCAGGAGGAACTTCAAAAGAAACTGTCTTCTACTCAAATGCTGGAAGAGGTAGAGGCAGAGGTAGAGGAGGCCGATTTGGAGGCCGTGGTAGAAATCAGAATATGCAGCAAACTCAAGAAAACCAGTCCTATGGAGGAGGACGTGGTAACTCTAGAGGCAAGGGGAGCCAAAGAGGTTGTGGTGGATGGCAAAGAGGTCAAAATGCAAACAGTAATGTTGAATGCTACTACTGTGGTAAAATGGGTCATATGGCTAAAGACTGCTATAAAAAGCAGAATGACATCATGAATGGAAAACTGCAACAAGGGAATTATGCATCTTCTAGTAGACAGGGTGATGACAGAAATGAGCATTTGTTCATGGTGCAGCACATGGACAATTCTGTGACAAGTGCAGAAGAAAGCAATGATGTATGGTATGTTGACTCAGGTGCATCAAACCACATGACAGGTCATGCAGAATGGATGGAGGATGCAAGGAAAATGGAAAAACCAGGATTTGTTGAGACTGGTGATGATACTGCATATCCTATTGTGCAGATTGGAAAAATTCATTTGTCTATGCAGGATGGGAAAAAGAAATACCTGTTCGATGTATTTCATGTCCCGAATATCACCAAGAATCTGGTTTCTGTTGGTCAAATGGTTGAGCAGGGCTTGCAGGTCAGATTTAATCCTCATGGATGCTTTGTTGAGGATATGAAAAATAAAGGTCACTTGATAGCAAAAGGAAAGAAGAAGGGCAGAATGTTTATGTTGGATGCAGACATGTCTGAATTGAGTGCAACAATGTTTGCACATGGGACCGGTGTAGTTGCAGATATTGATATCTGGCATAAACACATTGGTCATGTTAATGTACAGCGACTTAAATCAATGCAGACCCAAAATATTGTTGCAGGATTGCCCAAATTCAAGGTTGTAGAAATGTATAAGGTATGTGAAGCCTGTCAGTTTGGAAAACAGGCAAGGAAACCATTTCCTAGACATGTTCAAGAGAGTGAGAAGCCATTGGAATTAATCCACTCTGATGTGTGGACTACTAAAGCTGCATCTCTTGGAGGCTGTCATTATTTTTTCACTTTTATTGATGACTATAGCAGAAAAGTTTGGGTGTATTTTATGAAAAAGAAAAGTGAAGTTTTTGGGCATTTCAAAACTCTTAAAGCTATGGTTGAAAAAGAAACAGGCCTGCAGATAAAATGCCTAAGGTCAGATGGAGGGGGAGAGTACCTCTCAAATGAGTTTGCAAGGTTCCTGCAGGAGCATGGCATAAAGCAGCAATATTCATGCAGTCATACCCCACAGCAAAATGGAATTGCAGAAAGGAAAAACAGGCATATCGGAGAGGTATCTCATGCCATGCTCAATGAAAAAGACTTGCCAGATTTTTATTGGACTGAAGCAGTTGCTACAGCAGTCTACATAATGAACAGGACTCCCATTGCAGCAATACATGGAATGACTCCAGAGGAGAGGTATACTGGTAGGAAACCAGATATTTCTCATTTGAAAATTTTTGGTTGCATTGCCTATGTACATGTGCCAGATGAGTTGAGATCCAAGTTGGATCCAAAAGCTGAGAAGTGCATCTTTATTGGTTACTCTCTGCAGCAAAAAGGGTATAGATGCTATAACCCTTCTACTCGTAAGTTTACAGTGAGCAGAGATGTTGTTTTTGATGAGATGAGTAGCTGGTATAAACCAGTAAATGTGATTGATGATGTAGATGCACAAAATGGTAATGCTGCACAGAATTCACAGCAGCAGTCACAAAATATTAGTGGACCTGGAGCGTCCTCTAGCAGTGGTTCACATTCTTCGCCATGGACAGGCAGATTGAGATCAGGAGAATCTTCTCAAAGCAATGCAGATAGTGGTATGCAGGTATCACGAAAAGGAAAAGAGAAGGTTGATCAGCCCATGCTTGATGTGAATGCAGGTCACTCTTATGTGGATGGTGAATCCAGTGGCTCAGAACAGAGCATTGATGATGAGTTGGGTATTCCTTCTATTGTTACACCTGGAGTAAGGAAGACCAGGGATGTTTTGAGAGCACCTGGGAGTGAACCTACTTTGCGCAGGTCTACGAGAGCTAGATATCCTGTGGATAGGCTGAAATATGATGGATTTACAACCATTCACTATGCATATATGGTTAAAGTGATACAGGAACCAGAACCCACTTCGTTTGAGGAAGCCATGGGAAAAGAAAAATGGGAGAAAGCCATGGATAAAGAAATGGATGCCTTGGAAGCAAATGCTACATGGGAATTGGTACCTTTGCCTAAAGGTAAAAATGCAATTGGCTGTAAGTGGGTTTATAAGGTGAAGCACAATGCAGATGGTTCTGTGAACAGATACAAGGCAAGATTAGTAGTCAAGGGGTATGCACAAACATATGGCATTGACTATAAAGAAACGTTCAGTCCGGTTGCAAGGATGGCAACCGTAAGAGCGGTCATTGCTATGGCTGCATCAAAGGGATGGTCTTTACATCAGATGGATGTAAAGAATGCCTTCTTGCATGGTGATTTGCAAGAAGAGGTCTATATGGAGCAGCCACCAGGTTATGTGCATGCTGTTCATCCTGAGTTTGTTTGCAGGTTGAAGAAAGCCTTGTATGGCTTGAAGCAAGCACCTAGAGCATGGTCTGACAAGATAGGACAGTATCTTGTCACTATTGGCTTTCAGATTTCCAAGGCAGATTTCTCACTTTATGTGAGAAAAACAGAGAAAGGTATTATGCTACTTGTCATTTATGTTGATGATTTGATTATGACAGGTGACAGTGATGAATATATCCTTCATGTGAAAATGCTATTGAAGCAGAAGTTTGAGATGAAGGATTTGGGAGAGCTGCGTTATTTCTTGGGCATTGAGGTGATTAGATCACCAAGTGGGATACAGCTCTTGCAGAGGCAGTATGGATTGGACATGCTGTCAAAATATGGGATGACAGGCTGTAAGCCTATTTCAGTTCCTTTGGAGCAGAATGTGAAGCTGAGCATAGATGCAGGTGAGCTTCTAGAAGACCCTACTATGTACAGACGCATAGTAGGAAGTTTGATTTATATGACTATTACCAGGCCAGATTTGAGCTATGTTGTTGGATTGGTAAGTCAGTTTATGCAGGCTCCAAGGAAACCACATTTGGATGCGGCTAGACGCATACTCAGGTATGTGAAGTCCACATTGCAGTATGGACTATTTTATGAGACTGGGGTTCAGATACAGTTGCATGGATACACTGATGCTGATTGGGCTGGTAGTATTTTTGATAGACGATCTACCAGTGGATATGTGTTCTCTTTTGGGAGTGCTGCAGTCACTTGGAGCAGCAAGAAACAACCTACAGTTTCCTTGTCGAGCACAGAGGCTGAGTACAGGGGTGCAGCAATGGCTGCATGTGAGGTAGCTTGGTTGCATAAGCTACTTTATGATATGCATCTACAGATGGGCCAGTTGTCATTTATTGTGACAACATGAGTAGTATACACTTGGCAAATAACCCAGTCTATCATGCTAGAACAAAGCACATTGAGGTGCATTATCACTATGTGCGAGAGAGGGTTTTACTAGGTCTTATTGATTTAGTTTATGTCAGCACAGAGGATCAGGTAGCTGACATATTTACGAAGGCATTGGGCGCAGAGAAGCTGCGCAAGTTCAGAGACCTGCTTGGTGTGCAGGAATTGGGATTGAGCTCGAGGGGGAGTGTTGAGATATCGAGCTCCACTCGTGATACGCCAGGGTGACCGTTGTGCATTTATGTCACCGACGTATCAGTTGCAGATGCGGTTGGTACACCGCCCATGAATAATAGCTACATGATAGCTATCCTTATCTACTCTAGTTCGTGGCTCAGTTAGTATGCCACCTTAGTTAGTTGAGTTTGGTTTGAGACCCATATATAGGGTTCTTCTATTTCTTTGTACTAGAGTTCTTTTGGCTTACACAAACTAAGAAGAGGAAAACTGTTTTCAGCCTCCACCTCTGTGTGTATTCCCCCATTGTGCAAGCAAGAAAGCTACAAGTGAGACTCCTTCCTTCTCTCCCACAATCTTGACAGGGAGAGGGAGAGGGAGACATTAAACATAATAGGGAAATGGGAGAGGGAGGGGGAGAGGGAGAGGGAGAGGGAGGGGAGAGGGAAACATTGAAAGAGAGAAAGAGAGGGTGAGGGTGAGGGAGGCAGAAGAAATGAGAGAGGGACAGGAAGAGAGCAAAAGGAAATGAGAAAGGGAGAGGAGAGAGAAAAAAATGAGAGAACGAGAGGAGAGAAAAAAAGAGAGAAAAGATGTTAAACATAATAGGGAAAGAGAGAAAGAGAGGGTGAGGGTGAGGGTGAGGGTGAGGGAGGGAGAGGAAATGAGAGAGGGAGAGGAGAGAGAAGAAGAGAGATAAAACATTAAACATAATAGGGAAAGAGAGAAAGAGAGGGAGAGGGTGAGGGGGAAATGAGAGAGGGAGAGGAAGAGAGCAAAAGAAAATGAGAGAGGGAGAGGAGAGAGAAAAAGAGAGAAAAGATGTTAAACATAATAGGGAAAGAGAGAAAGAGAGGGTGAGGGTGAGGGTGAGGGAGGGAGAGGAAGATAGAAAAGGAAATGAGAGAGGGAGAGGAGAGAGAAAAAGAGAGAAAAATCATTAAACCTAATAGGGAAAGAGAGAAAGAGAGGGTGAGGGTGAGGGAGGGAGAGGAAATGAGAGAGGGAGAGAAAGAGAGAAAATGAAATGAGAGAGGGAGAGGAGAGAGAAAAAGAGAGAAAAATCATTAAACCTAATAGGGAAAGAGAGAAAGAGAGGGTGAGGGTGAGGGAGGGAGAGGAAATGAGAGAGGGAGAAAAAGAGAGAAAAGGAAATAAGACCTTACAATAAGCTCATCCTAGGCTCATAGGGGTTAGGCTGATCCTCAACAAACCTAAGGGATATATGGCTAGAGAAGCCTAGCACACTTGTGCCTCCTAGCATAATGTTCTTCCTACAAAGAGACCTCTCATACACATGGGGCTTATCCTAGCCTCCACCACACTCAAACTATCCCCTTGGTGAAGGGATCTAGCCACTAACCTTGGGAGAGGTTTAGTGTGTAACCAAATATCCACCTATGAGGGCACAAGAACTTTTGTAGAAGTATACAATGAAGGCAATCATCCTTTCAGTTTAGAAAAACATTCATTTTTCATAACGTAAATCCAAAAATAACTTTGGATATTCCATAAAAATCAATCTCTTCGACAAATACAAAAAACTAAAATAGCATCATTCATATGCTTCGCAAAAACTAAAACAGCATCACCACAATATATCTTAGGAAACTCATCTTCAACTATCAATTTTAATTAAAAAATATAATATAAAATCACTTGCAAGTAACAAGCATATATTTGAGCATAATAACTATTTTAAGGTTTCTTCCATGAGTAGTAGTAGTATATATGCACCCATCAAGCTAGAGATCATACTTTGGTATATGTGGAGATCCCAATCTCATGCCCTCATAGAGATTGTAGTGTGTAATAGTGTGGAGAGAAGGTGGGTGAGTTATAAATGGTAAAGGGAAATTCTATTGATGATGGAGAGAAGATGAGGTGAATCGCCAATTCTATTCTTAGTGAGTGCAACCTACCCATAGTATGGCATCCATGACCGATTGAAATCAGTAAGACTTTGAAATCCTACCTCGAGTATTATAACTATTGTTTTGTGGTGAATTTTCTTGCCAGAATTCAATGTCAATTTATGCTTGTGTTCTCCATGGTGTGTTGGCTATGGGTGTCAAATGTTCTAGTCGAATCTCTCTCTCTCTTTCTCCTCTCTCTTCTCTCAACCCTTCTCTCTCCCTCAATCTTCTCTCTTTCTCTCTTCCTATACTCTCCCTAAATCCTTCTCTCTCCCCCTATCTCTTTTCTCTCTCTATCTCTCTTTCTATTTCTACCTCTCTCACTTCTCTCCTCCTCTTCTCTAACTTTACTCTCTCCCTAACTCTTGTCTCTCTCTTCATCTCTATATAAGTAGTCGTAGTCATAGTCATGGTCGTGGTCGTGGTCGTGGTTGTAGTCATAGTCGTAATCGTGGTCGTGGTCATAGTCATAGTCATGGTCGTGGTGGTCGTGGTTGTGATCATGGTCGTGGTCGTGGTCGTGGTCGTGGTCGTGGTCGTGGTCGTGGTCATGGTCGTGGTCATGGTCATGGTCATGGTCATAGTCATGGTCATGGTAGTCGTAGTCATAGTCGTGGTCGTAGTCGTGGTCGTGGTCATGTTCGTGGTCGTGGTCATGGTCGTCGTAATGGTCGTGGTCATGGTCATCATAGTCGTAGTCATGGTTGTGGTCATGTTCGTGGTCTAGTCGTAGTCATGGTTGTAGTCATAGTTGTAGTCGTGGTCGTCATTGTGGTCATCGTAGTTGTAGTTGTAGTTGTAGTCGTGGTCGTGGTCGTGGTCATAGTCGTAGTCGTGATCATGGTCTTCATCATAGTCGTAGCCATGATCGTTAAAGAAAATGAGAGAGGGGGAGGAAGATTTTAAAAAAAGAAGGAACGAGAGAGAGGGAGAGGAAATACATACATCATAATAAAGAAAGAGAAAAAAAGAGAGAGATGGAAGGAGAGAACAATTTAAGAAAGAAAAAAAGAATGATAACAAAAACAAATTGTTTGTCATAACGTAGACAAAATGGAAAACGATGAAGGTCTTTTGTTCAAGATCACGATGTGTATCTTAATCAGTGTATCCCATGTCCTTGCTCTCAATGCAAGCTGGCAATTAGACAAAAACGTCGATTATCTATAGAACACATACGACGTTTTGGCGAGTTTCAATTTGAGATCATTGATCAGGCGATTGCGGATTTTCACCAAATGGTAAGAAAAGTTAATATCAATCATGCATTGTACTCGCAAGCTAATTAAATACCATATATAAGAAGATTGGGTGTAGCTGGCAAATTTTCTATCCAAGGAGGTGACGTCTCGTCCCAAGGAGGAGTGCACCCTTTGCGGCCAATTAGAAGAGTTCGTGGGCGTGCGATGGATGGAGTGCATGAGCCAATCCACCACTTGCAAGGCACTACCCAATCTATACCATCAATGCTAGAGGAGACAAGCAGCCTTGCAGACCTACCTACAATCTTGGAGCCTGAGATGGAGGCAATGATCGATGCATTGATTCCCATGGATGTCGAAACTTCTGATTTGCTTAGAGAAGAAGCATCCATACCATTATATGATGGGTTCCAAGTATCTTGCCTAAAGACACTGCTTGCACTCCTAAGTATGCAAACAAAATACGGGTGGAGCGATGCGAGTGTGACCCAGTTGTTCAGGTACCTTGTACGTACGCTTCGTTGATTTCTTTTTGGCACTATTATTAAAAACATTTGTGCTTTTTCAATGTGTTTTATGATTTTTTTTAGGTTATTAAAATATCATATATTACCACCTACAAATACCATGCATGAGTCTTGTGATCATGCACGACATGTTTTACGAAAGCTTGGCATGGACTACAACAGTATCCATGCATGTATCAACGATTGCATACTGTTTCGAGGAGAATACGAGACTATGGAGACATGTCCAAAGTGTGGTGCTCACAGGTATCGCCAGGACTTGCAAGGGCAAACCATCCCTCAAAAAGTTCTCAGACACTTTCTGCTTATCCCCCGTATAAACCACATGTTTCGTACATCTGGCATGGCGAGCTTGACAGCATGGCATGCGCAGAATAGGTCCACAGATGGAGTTCAATGAATATCAGCGGATTCACTCACATGGAGCCACATTGACTCTACCTTCCTAGGCTTTGCCCAAGAGCCACGGCTCGGTCTTGCAATGGATGGTGTGAACCCATTCGGTCTGGCTCAACTTCTCACAGTGTGTGGCCTATAGTCCTTGTCAACTACAATATCTCTCCATGGCTTTCTACGAAGAAAGTACATCTCATCCTTAACTTACTCATCCCCGACTGCTACAAAGTCAAAAATATGGACGTGTATCTTCGTCCATTAGTCAATGAGCTTAAGATTTTGTGGGAGGAGGGGGTCATCATGCAAGATATGAGTAAGCGCGATGGTCGACGGTCTGCCAATATTCGAGCCATTCTCATGTGGACGATGCATGACTTTTCGGGATTTGGAGAGTACTCAGGTAAATAGGCTTCCGTTCTCATTGGTAATATCTATATTTTATCTCGTTGAAGTTTTTATTCACTGGATAGAGGTGTTGGAATAGGCCTGATTACCTCAGGTTATCATGCATGTCCATTGTGCAGGCCACAGTTAGACTCCCGAAGGTCACGAACCATGAAGAAGATGGTATATCAAGGACACGTTGCTTTCTTGCCAAAGGGTCATGAACTCAGGAAAGGTTTTCTTAGATGACCTCCAACACATATGAATGCCGCAAGCTGGTACGAGCTGAAAATGGTCCACACGGAGTCACATTCAAACAGAATGCGGTGGTTCTCAGTTTTCTACGAGTTGCCATATTGGACCCACTTATAGATCAACCACTTGTCGGATCCCATGCATATTTTCAAGAATGTGGGCAGCTTGCTATGGGACCACATCACATGAAAGAGAGCACTATAGGGGCATGAATGGATTTGAAGGAGGTAGGCAAGATGGAGGCGCTTTGGCCGCAGTCGAGTGCCGATGGTCGCGTACAGGTACCTCGTGCTCCTTGGGTTTTGTCCACAAAAGAAGAGCACATTGTGAAGCAAGTAGTTAAGTCTATCCGCACTCCAATGGGTATGATGCGTTCTCTCAGGTCTGCATTTTCTAAAGACGACCAAATATTAGGGCTAAAATCCCATGACTGGCATAAGATATGTTAGGTTGTACTACGAATGGATTGTAATTGGCGTGCGCATTTTGCTATTTGGAGTGTAGCCATTGTTCATGATTCTTTCTCATTTGTGGCAATTTGTACTACCAATCGCGATCACAGGATGCCTTACTCCAGAAATACGTGGGGCCATTTACAAGTTGTCAACTTTGGTGCAATGGATCTCACAAAAGGAGATTAAGACATCCTCTATTGAATCCACGAGGCGGGGAGCAGTGGAGACGGTTTGTCTCTTTGAGAAATACTTGCCTACCAGCATGCTCACTATATAAATCCACCTTCTTGTGCATCTTCTAGATGAAGTGGAGATTGTTGGACCTGTCCATACGCGATGGATGTTCTTCTTGGAGCGCTTCATGAAAACTCTGAAAGGCTTTGTGTGACAATGAGCTCAGCCAGAAGGAAGCATGGTTGAAGGTTGGTTGGTGTCTAAGGCACTAGTGCATATTTCACAATGGCTACCAACGGTGGATCCAGACAACAAAATGCTATGGTCTCGCTGAAGGATGATGATAGACTGACCAGAGATGTGGTGATTGGAATGGGATAGAAAAAAGAATAGATGCTGCAATGGAGGAGAAGGTGAATCGCTTTTGTATGCCGCACCATGCCTCTATGGAGACATGGCTCCCCAAATACCAGATCGCTAGGCAAGATTGAGAGGAAGCGCGATCTGAATTTCAACGTAATATGCGCCATCGACCTATTCGATATCCCCAGGGCATGGAGGAGATGCCGCGGTTCATGTCTACGTGATGGTTGCATGGAGCTTTGACTGCAACGTCTTGCGAAGGGACGGAGATCTCAATGAAGGAGTGGGAATTCTCGAGGCGATGTAGTCCAAAGGTGATGACGTGTTCAGGAATTGTCGTATCTATATTTTATATGCAACAACTAATTTGAGTGTTTCAATGTATAATACAAAATATATAGTGCAGCATGGTCGCGGGGACGACATTTTCACGTGGAGCGTATTGACAAAATGCGCTCCACAATGGATTGTGGTATCATGGCAAGGTTCGAGCAGGAGAGCCAATGACGAGCAACAGATCCAAACACAGTTATAGATGAGATGGAGTATTTTGGAAACTTGCAAAGTATTCTTATCGTGGATTACCGTAGCTTCTCCATGATATTATTAGATGTGCAGTGGTTCAAAGTGGTACTTGAAGGAGCTGGAGCAACAGTTCAACGAGGTCCATCTGGATTTCTCGAAATAGATTCCGAAAAAAAATGGACGGATTTGCGCAACACCTTTGTGTTGTCGGCCCATTGTGAATAGGTGCATGAACTCATTTGTTTGTTAATTGTATTACGACATGGTACATATCACAATAGTTTAATCTCTCTTGTACATGTTTGTGAATAGGTAATCTTCTATCCAAACCCCCGACAACCTCGATGGTGGTATGTTATATCTTCAACTCCCCAAAATGCAAGAGTATATGATCAAAGCAATGTTCCAAGCATAGATGAGAACAATATGCAAATAGAGGGGTCGATATTGCAAGGGGTGGAGGCCACCGAAAGCTTGGAGCATGTAGAGGAGCCAACATCGGCTAACAATGATAGAAATACAGGAGTCCAAGAATTCTTTGAGAACGAGGTGGACTCATCCTTTTGTAGTGACATGTCTATCGACCTTCTAGTGTATGTGGAGTTATGTCAGGAGATTGACATGGGACCATAGGATACTTCATACTTGGAGCATCCACTTACTCAATTCGTTGACTAATCGCTTATAAGGGTACATAAGATATGCATTTTAAGTGAGATCTTTTTTTAGGATTTATATTACCATGCTTTGTATGATTTAAATTGATTATGCTAACATCACTTTTTATCTGTGCAGGTGACATTTTCAAGATGAGTCGAGGGATGAGCAATGAGGACTTGCAAGATATCTTCATGCGCATGTCTCCACATCAGATGGCGAGATTCAGAGACATAGCAGACCATGAGCTGTCTCGGACATCGTCAGGCCGCTCTACTAGATCTACTTCGGTGCGATCAGATGCTTCAGCTTTGAGCAGACGAGGTCGACGCTCTAGACTTGGGCCAGAGGGAGGGAGTGCTTCAGGGTCAGGGGGATGTTGTAGAGATACGGAGGCAGTGAGCCGGTGGTCGGCACGGGATACAGGTGTGACTCCTCGCTCTTGTGGCAGTTCTAGGGAGCATGGCTCAAGTGGATGCTGTGGAGGCATGAACGCGGTGTCTCCGTCTCGTCGTTCTGCTGGAGTTGCGTCACCTCGAGGATTTGTCACATCTATGGGGACGTCTACTCCAGTTACTCTGGCTTTTGCTCAGCTGTCTGGTGGCACCCCTATGGGTGCTACTCCGATAGATACTACCCCAGTCGGTACACCGGATGTACATGGGTCTCCTAGATATGCCCAGGATCGTGGACGTAGGTGGGAGAGGACCCATCTTAGGCATACCCTAGAGGGATATGCCTATCTTGTCAATGATAGGTCAGGAGCCATCATCATGAATGATGAGGGGAGGAGGGTGATGGCTCGCATGAGAGAGTTGTGACAACAAGTTTTTCGGCACAACATCTTAGATCATTGGAAAAACATACCGGAGGGGAGCAAGGACTACATAGTAGCATCCTTGCATGAGGAGGAGTTTCCGGTTCCAGCCACAACATATAGATTTTCTACGGGCTAGATGATGGACTATATGCGTGCATATATATCACACAAACGATTAAATGCACGCAAGGCACTCAAGAGTGGGGCTGCAAAGCTCCAGTGGCTAGACGCAGACGACTGGCATCGACTAAGGGAGGAGGCTACAAATTCTCCAGGATGTTGGAGTCAGCAATGCGAGGCGGCAAGGGCATGACTAGAGGCCGGAGTGGTCCATCATCTTGGGAGTGGCAGCCACAGGACATATCTGGAGGACTTTGTAAGTTTTTCTTTCGTTTTGCTTGCTTATTTTTTTGCAATATCCTTTGTACTGACAATCATGTTTCTAACAGTTAGTATTTTGTTTTCTTTGCAACACTCCATTACAAATCGCTATCTGACCAGCCTTGAGACTCGATATGCAAAGAGGCACGGTCTCATTGCATTGATCAACTGATTGTATAGACATGACGGTCCTATAAGTCACTCATCTTTCTTGTCCGTAGTTACCATGTTTAATTATAATGCATTATTGTATGGTGGACTGATGTGTTGTTGTTTCTTTTTTTGCAAAGTCCGTTCGATGCTCCTTTACGGCGGGACGTTCGGATGGCGAGGATATGTAGCTCGCCCTTGGATCCTTGGAGCTCACACACCCTTCTTTTTTGGTCGCCTGATCTATGTAGACATTTTCTATGTAGTAGTGATATCTTGTCATGATTGTACCAGTCGCTTTCATTATGCGATCATGTATTTATTTCATGTATTAGTGTTATGATTTCAATACACTTTGTTTTTGTTTATATGAGCATTGTACACAGTGCAAAAGCTATTTTGTATGGCCCAAATAAAGCACACAATTTTTTTTCCCCTGTTACCGTCGCTATTAGCATCGCAAATTTACCTGCACGCGTCGTTATTAGCATCGCAGAGCGTCATTATCAGCGTCAGTATCAGTGTTCCAAATACGACGCTGATACCGATGCAAATAGTGACACTAATAACGACGTTGATACCGACTGTTCTATGGCATCTCCAATAACAATGCTTTTTGCGACAACAGGGGAAAATTTTGTTATTTACATTTTTGTCGTTTTTAACGTCGGTATAAGGCCTATATCTTGTAGTGTCCTCTCCTAATAGTGAGATCTCTGATTTGGATGCTCTATTTTGGTGTAGATAGCAAAGAGAAATGATGCACTAAATGGAAAGATCAAAATTTAGTATTTCTCTCTCTTGTTTCTCTCTCCTCTTATTCCTTATTTCTATGGCTACATTTGAGAGAGAGAGAGAGAGAGAGAGAGAGAAAGAGAGAGAGAGAAGGGGCTGATGAGATGGTTTTGGCATGTGCAATAATTCTCGAGTATGGTGGCATGTAGATTGAGGGATTTGGAAGCATCACTGGGCTGTGTGATGGCATGAGTGGCTTTGTTTTTTTAAACTACGATGCGTCATGTATACGAGATTTGGCGTAAGTGCTGTTTTATTACATATTATGTCATATCTCTTGTGTTTATCATGACAAATGGTTGAGAATGCTTGAGTTATGTTTCCCAATACATGAAATAATAAAAGACTCACTTACTTTCAATCACCACAAAACCCAAGATGCAAAAGTTAATGTGTAAATGGAGATTTTGTTGGGTTTTGCGAGTTCAATAATGTTCACGTGGAATAATAATTGATATGTTGATGGGCCATAGTCCATACTAGATAAATAAATTAAAAAATCAATAAAATTTATTAATTAATATTTAAATAAAAAACAGTTTTTTTGAAGGAAAAAAATGAAATTGTTTTAGTTTTGATGGGCTAAAAATGACAAAAAATAAGAGTGTGTATGTGGATGTATAATGAGGGTAGGGCATGAGGATTTTTCTCAATCTACCTCCATTTATGTGTGAAAAGTATGTATTTACTGCTTATTTATACAAAAATGATGACAAAACCCTTTTACAACTATGTATGAAAGCAAAACCTATACGGTAGGAAAAAATGGGTTGAAAAGAGATAATATTTGAATAATTTTTTATTTAATTACATATTATGGCATGTAGACTTCGGTTTATTTAAGTTTGAAGAGGAATAATAGCATAGGTTAACTCGGTTGTCCCTTTGCAATGTAGCATAGTGTTAGAGAAAAGAAATCATGGAAAGCCTGCTTTCACATAACACTTGGCTGATTTATAGTTAAAACTATTTGAGCACAATGAGTCATACACATTACATTTCATCCAAGCATGGTTTCAAAAGAAAAACTCTGGCATTCATAGCACCTATATAATGCTTGCTAAGGGTGTGAGTTTTATTTATTGTAGAGTAACATGGTGATCTTTGGGGAGACATTATGTGAGGTTGAAATATTCTTGGATCATTATATACATCATGAGAGGATTTTTTCCATGTTTGTTCTTTATGTTTGAGATGCGCATCCTGGGGGCCAATCCTTGGGGTGTAAAAGAGTCGTAGGAGTCCCAAGAAGAGGTGTATATGGGATACCCATCATGTTATGAAGATTTAGAGCATTCCACATATGTGTAGGTTTAAGAAGGTACTCTATGGGCTAAAACAAGCACCTAAAGCATGGTCTAACAAGATCACAAAGTATCTTGTCAATATGAGCTTTTATGTTTCTTACATAGATCACTCACTTTATATGAGAAAGAGTGATGTAGACTTGGTTGCCATATCGGATCTATGTGGATGACTTGATTCTTATAGGTAATTGTGATGATGGGATTGCTAATGTTAAGGGACTTTTGAAGCAAAAGTTTGAGATGAAGGATTTGGGTTTGCTATGGTACTTTCTTAGTATTGAGATGATCAGATGTGTTGAAGCTATATGGTTTTTCCAAAGTAATTGGAGTGAAATGTAAATTTATGTGCTAATATTGTGGATGAAATAAAAGACCCTACTATGTTCGAGAAGATAGTAGGGTGCTCATCGATCTATATGACCATCACAAGGCCACACTTGAGCTATAATGTTGGACTTGTTGAAGGAGAGGAGGAGAGACAGAAAATGGGTTGGAGCTTCTGAGAGTAGTGTGTACTCTCATTCTCATTATTCATTCATTGTATATAACACCTTTGAAAGTCCAAGTCACACCATACAAAAGATAAGATAGGTCACAACTGACCGAACACACATAGACTCATTATTACAGCACATATGTTGATGATAGCTAGCTACAACTATACAACTAGGTTGGTCATAAGTACTAAGCTTTAATCTCAACACACCCCCCAAGCTCAAGTTAACTACCATCCCCCAAGTAGTTTCCTGAAATGAACAAACTTATCTCTACCAAGTGATTTGGTAAAGATATCAACTACTTGGTCTTCAGCCAAGCCTTGTCTTCAGCCTTCACATGAAGAAAATTTATCACCATTTCCTTGATGAAGTGATAATGAACTTCTATGTGCTTAGACCTAGCATGGTAAACTAGGTTGCTAGCCAATAGCACACTACTCATGTTGTCACAATGCAATGTGACCTTCTTGTCCAACTATATATGCAAGTCATGGAGTAACAGTTTCAAGAGCCAAACTACTTCACATGCAACTAAGGCTGCACCTCTATATTCTTCCTCTATGGTAGAGAGAGCAACTGTTGGATTGCTTTTTATTGCTCCAACTAATCATACTACTACCAAGATTAAAAGAATAGCCACTAGTTGATCTTCTATCATATGCATAGCCATCCCAATCAACATCTATATAACCTATCAACTCAAGTGGTTTTCCAAACTCATAAAACAACCCATAATCAGTAGAACCCCTCACACATTGCATAATCTCCTATGTGCATCTAGGTGAGGCTTACGTGGCTTCTACATAAATTGACTAATCAGTCCCACTGATGAGTAACTAAGGTTAGGATGGATAATAGTAAGATAAATCAGGCTGCCACCCATCTACATGTACATGGTGACATTCTCTATCTCACTACCAACATCAACTGCAAGTATGATATTCTGATCTAGTGGTGTTTCCATGGGCTTACAATCCATCGTGCCATATTTCAGTAGCATATCTTGTGCATACTATTTCTATAGTAGCCAAATTTCTTGAGGTGTAGACATGACCTCAATCCCAAGAAAGTATTTCAGCTCTCCCAAATCTTTCACCTAAAACTCAACCTATAAAATGGATTTAATTGTAGCAATACCATGGTAATCATCTCCAGTAAAATGATCAAGTCATACATGACCTAGAATACATAACATGTATTTGTCTTCTTTGTAAATAGAATATAGTCTACATGTCCAATCTGAAAACCAAGTTGCAATAAATATGAACTAATACAAGCATTCCATGCTCTTGGTGCCTGTTTTAATCCATAATGGATATTTTTCAGCCTACATACATGATTCGTAATCAGGATGTACATAGTCCTCAAGCTATCCTATATACACCTCCTCAATAAAATCTCCATTCAAAAATGCATTCTTGACATCCATCTTCCAAAGGTTCCATCCCTTAGAAGCTATTAAAGCAATGATAGTTCTTACGGTCGCCATCTTGAGATTAGGTTGAAAGTCTCCTCGTAATCCAAACCATATTATTGCACATAATCCTTAGCAATCAGTCGTGCTTTGTATCTTTCCAACAATCCATCTACCTTGCATTTCACTTTGTAAGCCCATTTACAGCCAATGGGTATTTTGCCTTCATTCAATCTAACAAAGTTTCACATGTCATTTTCAGCCAATGATGCCTTTTCCTCATCCATGGTAACACACCAATCTTTATCTCTAATTGCCTCATTGAACTTCGTAGGCTCTCTATGACCCATCACTTTAGTCATGCACATAAAATGTTTGGTTGAATACCCACTATAAGTTAACCTATCAACAGACTTCTTGACTCTCTCTGACCTTAACAAAAGCGCACTATGCAATTCTCTCTCATGAGGTGGCACATACCTGCTTTGCCTAACTCTAGGTGTAGTAACAAATAGTATTCCCAATTCACTATCAAGGCTGTCACTACCAGGTGACTCATATCCAGAGATCAAAAGTCCAGTAACATCATCAAACATCTTCTCTTTGCCTTTATCTAATCTCCCCCTCATTGACATATCCAGGTCAATGGATGCAAAACCATAACTGCATAAGCATCCTATCTAGGACAAATAGTAGAAGACACATCAATCGTAGGTCTACTTGTGTAGTACTAGCAAAATGATAAATTTTTTGCATGCATATGTCTGGATGGTCCATCAAAAACCCATGCATTTTTACCACCATATCATGAAACCAACTCATCAAATACTACATTCCTACCAATTAGTGTCTTGCGAGTAGACATATTGTAGCACTTATAGTCTTTTTTGTCCTATGCATAGCCAATAAAGAAACACATAGCAGCCTTCAAATCTAAAATTTTCCTCTTCTCATCAGGCACATGTACATAAGAAATACATTGAAAGAGTTTAACGTGGTTGATATATGGTTGGTATCCATACAATTTCTCATATGGTGTAAGATCATGAATGCCAATTGTAGGTGTTTTGTTCAAGACATAAATAGTAGTTACAATTGCTTTGGTCCAATAATAGCTCGGTAGATTCTTCTCATTAAGCATGGATCTCGTAGCTTTCATAAGCACTCTATTCTTTCTCTTTGCCACCCCATTTTGTTGCGGTGTATAACTACATGTAAGCTACCTTTTGTAATATTTCCACAACGAAATATTGAAAACCCTAAATCTCACGCAAAAGCGATTCAAAGTGATCTCCCACAACAAAAGACTTTGGGCTAAGTGCTCCTTCCACATGCGTCAACAAACACCAACCCTGCGTCGCGTATAGGAAGCCGTGGCTCATAAGCCATAGTTCCACACAGAAACACCCCTTCATGGGACAAAAAAAGACAATGAATTTTTGCAAAATTTTTTATGAATAAACTCCCTCCCCTTTCAGCCATTGCATGGCGGGGAGAGGGAGTATGTGTGGGAATTGAGTGAGGAGGGGCATGGGGAGGAGGCATGCAGCCCGCCACTTGTGTGGCTACCCTCCCCCCCTTCAAGCCTATAAGAACCCCCCTCCCAAGCTTGAGGGAAAGGAGGAGAGAGGATTGTGCCATGCCGCCGCCCTGTGGAAGCCCCGCCAACTGCCATCGCACCGCCACACTGCTGCCGCCTCCGCCTTCATCATCGCCATCATCTTCATCATCATCAGCATCATCATCATCGTCTTCATCTCCCCCATCGTCATCTTCATCATCATCCCAATCACTCTCTCTCCACGTCATTTCTCTATGTTCAGAGCTTGGAAGCTTCCATAGGCCCTGTTCACCCGTGCATTTTCCGAGTTTTTAAAACCGAAGTAAATTCGCGGGCAGTAGGGAGTTTTGGAAATCAGATAAAGGGCAAGGAGAGTTTGCTAAGTTGAAATATGCCGCGCCAAATGGCTTCTTAACAAAAAGCGAGAGGAGCACACCTGGGAGCTTCCACCCCGAGTACGCGAGTGGACAACACCCCGATTCTTAATGCCCATGTTCCGAAAATAAATTCCACATGGAAAGGATGCACTAAGCATGTTTAATTGTGGTAGGCAAGTTTAAATACATTGGGAAATTTATTTACTCATTCGATCTACAAGTTAGTTGCTTGTCGTGTATTTGCGATTGCTTGCACCTCCATGGTCAAGGATAGCCAAAATTCTAAACGTATGATGCATAAGTTAAAAGACGAATTTGTGCGTCTCCCAAAGGAAAAAAATTATGAACTTGATATTATGCAATTCGCATGCAATGTTAGTTACAATTTAGGTTGTGATAAGCGGTAGAAGAAGGATTAAATCAACCATGTATTCATAGGCATCTCGTCACGAAAGAATGATGCATCCATGCATGGAAGCTCTTTTATCAAAGTTCGAAATTGGGAAAGGTTGCATTTTCATTAAAAGACTAAAGCCTTGAATTTGATGCATATATGTGGGATTTACAAGAAGTAATTCTAAATGCCAACTAATACCCTTTAGGGAAAGGCAAGGAAAGATCATTGTAGATCTTATAGCTGCATAGAAGGAAAAGGTCTATGGTCTTGAAATCGCATATTTGCATGGAATGATGCATCTCACCTATCTTGCAGTTACTTACATCTTTTAGGGGAAGTACTTGCAAATCTAGAAGGAAGTATTTTCATCTTTAAAAGGAAAGATCATCTCAAATCGTGGGTTGGTTAGATCAACTAAGTAATTCACATATAATTGAATAGCTTACATGAGAATCATAAGGGTATGATTAGTTAGCATATGACAATCACCTCATTGTGCTAGGTAGGATTAAGCTATGATAAAATTCTGCCTAGTATCGCACTTGGGTTGCCGACTTAATACTTCCAATCTTAAAGGTTCTACCCACATTCACGGAATATTAGGATTAGCTAAACACCCATGCAAGAATGATCTAGGGTCTCACCCTAAGGATCAATTGACCAAATACTAGACTTCCATATGAATTTGGAAACCCTAGGGTCAAAGCGTTATCGGCCTACTCCCAAACCCTTATCTTGATCAAAGGTATTCTTGATCAAGAAAGACCGTACGAAGAAAG